>NC_091880.1:3910102-4561786 GCF_019399895.1 Cardiocondyla obscurior | reverse complement strand
CGGTAAGAAAAATTATTTTTCATTAAATTTAAAGTAACTGTAAAGGCCGTATGTAATATAATTTCTGTATATTTGTTGGAAAAAATTTATATAACAATATACATTAGCAAATCAGGCGCGTTACTTTATGTTCAGTCCCAAATTTTGTGCCGCGGCAATTATTTGGCATTTTTGCAACTCGATCTTCTGCTCTTTCAGCTTGAAAAGTTGCTCCTTTAGCTCCAATTCTCTGTGTCTCACGGCCATTTTTTCTTTGTGTCGCCTCTGCTTGTTCTTCTCCATCAAAGCGAAGTTTCGTCCTATTTCCTCCGTAAATTTCTCAAACAGCGTCGTCAGGATTTGTTTGTCGTCCATAGTGTCGCCGTCTTTCTCGTTGACCGTGGGCGCCAAAGGGTCCTCGCGTTGTCGATCGCCGGGAGACTCATCCGCGTCACTTACGGACTTTGGTAGAGTCACGGGGTAGGCGAGCGATCCGCTCGACGACTGTTGCTCCTCCGTCTCCAAATAGACGTGCCTCTTCTTCTCGTTGAAGATCTCGTCCAGGGCGCGTTTGTGCTCCCACTGGCCGTAGTGCCGCATCCTGCCCGGCTTTTTCACCCGCTCGCGAAACACGAGGTTCTTGTACTTGCGCTCGAGCACCCGCCACTTGTTCTCGCACTTCTGCGGGCTGAAATAGAAGCCGTAGTTCTGCATCTCGAGGGATATCATCTCGAACATCTCCCGCAGGCTCCTGATCTGCGTCGATTGCCCGACCAGCGATCGGTACTTCTTGTACTGGCTGATCAGGCAGGTGGTTGCCTTGCTGGTCCAGAGATTCAGCGCGCCCACGTCGACGCTCGACGGTATCGTGCTGGCGTTCTCCAGACTCGAGAACCCGTTGTCTTGCTTCTCCTCGACGTAACACTGGAGAGTCGGCTCCACCTTGACTTCCATGTGGCTCTCGATTTTGTTGTCTGACGAAAATAATAATTTCACGAATTTATATACGGTTACAGTTATGAAAAGGTACGATAAATCGAACGTAATAATGATATTAAATTTACATCGACAATTACAAGCGTGCACGAGTTTAAAAAAAAAAAAAATATATATATATATATATATATTTTTTTTTTCTTGACGATAATCACTTCTTTTAGTGATTAATAATTAAGCTATTTAAATATTCACGGCGTAAGGACTTGCAGTAAAATTATTTTTATAGCAAAATTAAGCGTCCTAGTAACTTCGTTACAAAAACGTCTGAAATAAAACGGGTGTTCCGTGAACCAAAGCAATTAATGTTTAAAGCTAACAAAACACGGTAGCGCGAATAGTTTCCCGCAAAGAGGCACTTACCGATATTTTTTTTCTTTTTCCTTCTCGTTTAGCTTCTTACATCCACGCGAAAACGAGTATTCATTAAACCGAATTTTCATTAAGTGGCACGTTGCGAGAGAAGATTCAACGATCGATACACCGTTCAAATAGCAACTTTCTTTTCGCGCGCGTAAAACAGTTTGGTTTATTTCACTTTCTTTAATATTCCGGACAAGAAGTGCCGCGCGACAAAAGTAACGCTCGCAAACAACAGCAGCTGAGAATTTCAATTAGCTTAAATATTTCGAGCACATTTAACCTCTCTATACCGAATGTCTGACCTTTTTTTTTTTTCTTTTTTTTTCTTTTTTTAATTCGTTACGAGCTACGTCGCAAAATATGTTTAAACAAATAAATATATTTGTTTAATTTATTATTATATATTTGTTTAATTTATTAATTTGTTTTTTTAATTATATTTGTTTAAATATATTTAAACAACGTCGGACTAAAATGGCTTTTTACCTTGGGACTCCTCCTTATTGTCCATGATCGTCCAGACGAACCAACACGCCGGCGTTGTAGTCGCGTCAGGTAATCCGGTCGGAATGCAATTCACGGCTCTTCGTACCTCTCGCAGGCAATCGAAAAACCGGAGGGAACTGGTTCCAAACCGGTTTTAGGTGGAAACTAGTTCCGTACGCGTTACGAATCACCGACGGCCGGTGCTCACCCGTCGTGAAACCGCCGCAGCTCCGCTGATCGTCTTGCACGAGTTCCGAACGTATTTCGAACCAAACGCGCTCTCTTTCTCTCTATCTATCTATCTTTATTTCTCTTCCGAGCTCGCTGGAAAACGCAAGGCCATCGCTCGAGAGAGGCAACATGTCACGCGTACCAGTTTGCGCGAATCGTAACGTCGAAACCGTTTCACTTCGAATGGTAGCTTGTCGCCGGACTAACTAGTTTTTAAGGCAAACGTCCCGAGAGACGAACAACTTTGAACACTAGAGTTTTCCTCGAAATGTACATATGTTATCATATATATATTTATAAAATATTTATTATATATTTATTTATATGTTATCATATATATTTTTATAATGTTTGTAATCTATTGTATGTAATGTATGTAATATGTATGGTTTGTAATTGTATATTAATGTACTGCAACGTGGAAGCTGTGCACTTGGCTACGCGGTCTTTCTTCGAGTCGCGATTCACGAGCAACCTCGTAATTGAATACCGACGGGTCGTCAATACTTAATTAAGCCGCTCGCGTTGATTTAAACGTCAATCGGCGATTGAGATACCGCGTGGCGGAAGTCGCTGTCCTCTCGTTTGCGAAATGAGATAAATCATCTAACGGGCGCTCCCCCATCGATCATCTCGCCGATGCAAGCGTCTCTCTCGTAACGGAGAATAGCGTTGCGGATTATTCGCTCTAGGTAAACCCTGCCGACGCGACGTAACGGGTCTTAAGCCGCCCTTAAACCGCATCCCCTCAGCCCTTCGATATTTCTTTCTTTTTTTCTTTCTTTTTTTTTTTATTTATTAATTTTTTTATTCCCCTCGCGCGTCATGTGTTGGATACGAGCGCCTTCGCCGCTTGTCGGAGTGACATTACGGAGCAAAGTCGCGCGGCGGGAGAGCGCGTAAGAGGGAGCGGACGAGCGGGAGACGTGGTGGACGCCGCCGGAAGGTTGAGGGGACGGGAAAGGGATCGGCGCATGGAAGAAAGGGGGGCGATTCAGAGCGCGCTCGCGCTTCTACATTCACCACGTGTGCACGCGGCGCACACACAGTCGCGCGGAAGTGAAAAGAGAGAGGCCGTCGCGAGAGAGAGGCGATCTGCGGCGGGCCTCGCGGGGCAGATGGGAGCGCGAGACGGGCGCGTTCGCCTTTCGACTTTGCGAGGGGTTTCGGCGTACTACGTACGCACACAGGCACGTGAGCGCGCGCGCCGTCGCGCGCACGCGAGGAACGGCAGGCAGATTACTTTCGATTTCGTCGAGTGGGCCGGCTCACCGCCGTGGCCGTCGCGGGACTCCAGGAGGCGGACCTGCTGGTGCCAGTTATCGCGCGTTTAGCAGGCGACGTTGTTGCGTTATCGCGGTTCCTCGTGACAGTCGCGCCGCCGTCGGGATCCGCAGGGTCGTCGTGTGTAACTCGCGCGCGTAGAAGCCCCCCCCTCGGCGGTGGTACAGGTGCGGGGCTGTCGTCGGGATTCGCCGTCGCTCGCTCGCGGCGACGCTCGCGGCAGGTGGACGGATAAACGCCACGGCAGCAGGACGGGGTGAAGGACAGGAGGATGCAGCGGCGATCGATCCCCGCGTAGAGGCCGACGGGGTGTTCCCCCTTTCCTCGCCGACCTGGAAGACGCCGGAGAAGATAAACATTCGGGGGGGAGAGCATGCGAGCACTCGCCCGACGGAACAGACGGACGGGCTCGTCCTTCCTCGCGTCGCCGACCCTTGGGGAAACGTGCGCGTCCGGTGCTTGTGTCCGACCGTATGCTGGCCATCGATTTCTCGAGCGATCGTGGGCGACCGGTGCGCCGGTAGGAATCTCTAAGTGCGGGAGTATGGACTGCATGAAGTGGCGGTGCTACCGCGCGATTCGCAGCAACGCGTAGGACCGACGTACGAGGAAGCATCGGGAACGAGCGAGTGAGAGAGAGAGAGAGAGAGGAGAAAGCGAGAGCGCCAGGAAGAGCTGCCAGCGGCGCGCGTCCAACATGGCTACCGCCGGCAGCAACGCCGGCAACGAGGCGAGCGGCAGCAACGTGCCGCAATGGAAACGCGACCTGATCCAGCGTCGCCGTCAGCAGAACAAGGTCCTCGCGAGCAACGGTGCGAGCGTCAAGCTGTGCAACGCGGTGATCGGGACGGCGTCGTCGATAACATCGACGTCCGACGGCACCGAGCAGAACGCTCAGGAACATTACGCGCACCGTCGTTTAACGGCAACGAGCGAGGAGATATGCGGGGTTGGTGACGGCGCGCCGCTTTCCCCCGCCCCCTTGTTTAACGCGAGAAGGCCGCCGACCGGTGGCGCCGCCACGGCCGCGGTCGGCGGAACGGCTGCAACGGTCGCCGATTTCGCGTCGCCAGTCGCGTGCAACATGCGTCTCGAGGTGGATTTGTCGCTCTGCTCGGACGCGGAGGATGCTGTGAACGGTACGGCGGCTAAATTCGCGGACGTCCCGTTGGATCGGAAGTCGGACTACATCGAGGAGAACGAGGAGACCTCCAGGACGCCGGACGGCAAGCCGCCGAGAGCGAGGATGAGTGACGGTAACGAGAGTGGCGAGAACAAGCGCGACGAGATTCGCGCCGTCCTTACCGGAAGACGCGCGCTTCACGGCGGAAACTCGCGGACGAAGGACCTGTCCCGGATCGCGCCGCCGAGTCGCACCTCCAGCGAGGACGCGGAAAGCGACAGCTCGGAGGAGCTGCAGTACGGCCCGGGGATCGTAAACAAGCTCAAGTGCAAGTACCTTAACCTCACTCTGCGCGAGACGAACAAGAGCCGCGCGTCGGTGCAGCGGTTCCGGCGCGCTGCCAGCCTGGAGGACCTGCTGGATCGAGACGACGACGAAGGGTCCGGCCACGAGAAGACCACCAGGAAGTACGCGAAGCGAGGCGTCGCGGTTGCTCCCAAGACCGACAGGTACCGAAACGCCTCCAGGGGCAACGACTCTATGAAGCGGGCGCGCAGCGTCGAGACCTTGATGAGGTACAACAGCGTGACGGCGGACGAGACGGTGACCGCGCGCCTAGTGCCAGGAACTCGACCGGTAGCGAACGGCGTTCGCCAGGAGCCGGTCAACGACCACATTATCCTCGTGGACCGCACGTCTATAAAGATCGAGAGCCGTCTGAGCGAGCTGGACCGCCCGAAGGCGGTCAACAAGCCGAAGAGGATCAAGCCGGTGCTGGCGGAGACGGAACGGCCGCCGCCGGATCTAGTCAAGACCACGATGAGGATCTTCGAGAGCTCCGCGCGGAAGCTCAAGCCCAAGGGCGAGGTCGCCGCGAAAGTCGCCACCTTCAAGACCATCAACGACACGTTCAAGACGCAAAAGAAATTGGGACAGAAGCCGCCGCTGCAGCCCAAGCCTTTCATCAACGGCGGCGCGCGTCCGGGTGGCTCCCCGAAGAGAATCGTGCTGCCGCAAAAACCCACCGCGGAGTTGATCGAGACGCAGGACGGTAAAGAAGATTATCACATAGACGGTGTCGTCACGGAATCGATCGCGCAATCGGTGTCCTCGGTAGTGAGCAAATTCCAGCAGATCGAAAAATCTCACTCGCCCTCGCCGTCGCCAGAACCCGCGTGTTACAAGCTCAAGTTTTCGCCGGCGAACAGTCCAGAGCCGCCGCAGACGTGCAAGTCCAAGTCCGCCACTCTGGAGATCGCCGTCAAGTCGCCGCCAATCACCCCGGTGCTCTCGCCGAGGATCTTATCTCCTAGGCTTCAGAGTCCATCCTCACCGGTCAGAGACGTCAAGCAGGGTCCTTCCTCTCCCGTGAAAGACCCGATTCGCGTACAGATCCCGAGCTTGCTTCACAAACCGTCGCTGCTGAGCCCCGTCAAGGTCGAGCCACCGAAAGCGGAATCGGAGCCGAAAGTTCTTCATCTGCACATCGAGAAGGAAGCCCCGAAGACGAACGTCGAGAGTCCTCGGCAGGTTCGCGTGTCAGAATCCGCCAGCGTGGAATGGAAAGAGGACGCAAAGTCGAGTTGCGTCGAGTTCAACGACGGGGAAAAGAACGTCGACGAGGAGCTCGTGGACGGGCCGAGGACCATTTCCAAGACCGCCCTGGACAACATCGGCAAGGCGGGCACGACGATGCAGTTCAGCTTCGAGGACAAGCCCGCGGTCGACAAGACTTACCTCCCAGGCGCGAAGCAGAACGGACAGAGCTGCGCGTACGAGCCGGTGCCGGATGAGGATTGCTGCGGAATTAAAACGGAATGCAGGAGCAAGGTGAACGCACCTGCCAGCGTGGTCGTCTCCAAAGGGTCGTCGAGACTGTACGAGAAACTCGAGCTGGAGGAAGAGGGCGAGGTACTCGCGGTCGAAGAGAAGTTGATAGTACCGGAGAAGCCGATCGGCGCGATTTGCAGCTTGGGCCTGATCAAAACCGCGACGATAACGACAACGTCGACGTCTACGTCGTACTCCCAGGGCAACAACGAGGCGAAAACGATACGTTGCCCGCAGAAGAGCGAATTCTCGCCGCCGCAGAAGCAGATCGGCATCATACGGCCGTTGGTCTCGACAAAGGCGCAGCATCCGCAACAGAATCTGAGCAACCGCGAGCTCGAGAAGAACCTGATAAACCGGGTGAAGAGCATCGAGCAGCCGACCAAGGTGGTGGTCAGCCTGAAGAGCACCGACGAGATACAACCCGCGAAGAAGACGAACGCCGGAAGCGGCGGCGGCGGCGGCGGCCTGTGGGACACGAAACCGTGGAATCAGCAGAACAACACGATGGTCTTCAACTTCAGCAATCGAAAGGACGTGCCGGATTACATAGAGAACGACGGTCTTATCATCAGGAGAAAGCGGGAGAAGCCGAAGGTGAGTCTTAACTTTTTATTTTTATTTCTCTTTCCTTAACAAATCCAGGGAACGCCTGTCTCCCCGAACGTCTCGTTAAATTTATAAAGACACGTTAGATCGTTTCGATGACAGTTTAGAGGTATGCGGAACGAACCGGTCTTTATTTCACGAAATCGGCTTTGCATAACGGCGCTGTGGCTATCACCGTCTGTCAATACGTTAATCAAATACGAAGCACCGATGAAAGTCTTCTTATCTTCGATCTTCGGTTAATTTAGAATATTTTTATTTATTCGTTCAAGTGTAAAATTAGAATTTTTCAATGAAGACACGTAGGTTTTTTTTTTTTTCTCTTTTTAATTTTTTTATTTTTGCATTTAAAGTATTTGACAGATTTAAAAATAATTTATGTGTTTTTATTGGTAACTTTCTTCCCGCCGTTGGAAATTGAACTAATTAATTTTCGTGCGAGAGAGAGAGAGAGACCCTCGTTTCCTCCCCGAGGCGAGACTTTAAGACGACTTCGCGATGGTGAAATCTCGTCGTTCTCCATCGCGAACGGGCGTGAAAGGGTTTTCCCTGGTGAAATTCAAGATGCCTGGCCTCGTTTGACCTTGACCGAGCACACCATTCTTGCGAGGCAGCAGCCGCGGGACCATTATCAGTGTCCTGTATTATCTCGCGCGATCGGTAATGCTTTCGAATTCGTGAATTTATGTCGCGGTCGCGCGTCACTCGAAAGTCGCTTGAATAAAGATTCGAAAATCTCGTTGGAATCGGTTTTACGGCTGCGTCTTCTTAAAATTTACGACGTGCCTTTTAAAATTAAATTTATACGGCCTATAATAACCTTGAAGAGCAGCATAAAAACACCGTTGTATCGTACCACAAAATTGCATTATTTAAAAAATACAATAGAAACTGTCATAAAGTAAAGTCGGAGCTTTCAGCAGGCACGAGTCTCGCGTTTTTATTTACATGCTTAATTCCTAATTCAAAGGTTGAATAATTTTAGTTTAATTGCAATTTAATCGCGATTCAAATTAAATTCGCAATTTGTCTATTTCGCAAAGTTCAAGCTATTCGTGTCCGAGCGGAATCGATAGTCGCGCGTAACAGTTTCGAGGTGCAACAGATGGGGGCTCGCGACAGGTGAAGATCTACGGCAAACAATGGGCAATAAAGGCTGCATTGCCTGCTACTTGTGGTAATTTCGATTATCTGCTCGGTTAATACGCGATGTCGCGACACCAGATGATTTATCGATCAGCGAATGAGGCTGACACAACGTCACTCGCGCGATCAAACAAACTTCTTGAGTGACGCCGAAAAAAAAATAAAAAGAAGTTCCTTTTTTGCACGCAGCAGCAATAAGCTGAAAGATGAGAGGGTCAGTTGCAAGCACCGCAGTAAACTTTGGTCGGTATGACCAAGCGCGTTTAGGATGATTCATGTAAATTGATTCCTCGCTGACGAAACGTTACAGGCATTAATAAAGTTCACGGGTGGCAAGTAGTTCCGGCGGCTACGATTAAATATAGAACGTAGTCATCGTGACGCAAAGTATATCATAAATACGCGAATCATATCAATTCTTTTTATTCATAATCGGTAAATATGTTTTGCGAATTGTTTACATTTAAAAATATTTTTTTATTGCCATTTTGTCTAACTTTTTTAATTATTTATATAATTATTTAAATTAATGTTAATGTAAAGACAAAACGTGAAAATAATTTTACGAAATTAACGGTGCGGTTTTTTTTTTACAAGCAATTAAGATTGGGTTTTTTTTTTTTTAATGTAGGAACAGTTACGATAAATAGACGTTTGATTTTAAATAATTACTGAAGATTGAGCATTATATGCTTTGAAAGATTCGGAGTATGACCGACCATGAACCGGATCAGAGGTTGAGGGAGGAAATGAGCTCGTTGAACGTTAGGGTGGGCAGTAAAACTGAAAGGAAGTACGCGCATGAGAACGATTACTTCGTGCAGTAGGTTTCTGATAATTTTCAATTAGACACACCCCGGCATCGCGACCTGATCGGATAATCTGGGAAAGTTCATTTTGCAAACCTCACTATCGCGTAACTGCCTTTTGTTGAAAGGTACGTCTTGCAGTTTAACGTGATTGCTACGATTTAGATTGATAGCGCTTGATTGTAACATTTTTTTGTATTTACTCAATGTATTATTACGTTGAAAGGAGATCAAAGCCCCGGAGTTCAAGCCCATCATATTTTTAAGTACTGCATTTAAGCAGCAAATAGAAAAAAAAATTGAATATACGAAGCAGTGTCTTTTTTTTTCTTTTTTTTTCCCTTTAATTGTTGATTATTCGTAGTTGATTATTTCTATCATTTTAATATCAAATTTAATAATTATTTTTAAAACCTAGCTTATTCTATAAATCTTAAATATTTAAGTTTGCTGTATATCTTTGCTATCTTTGCAACAAATTAAAATACATTTATGTCAGTTAACGTGCGTTACGATACCGGTGAATTTATGTATTTCCCGTGTTTTTTTCTTTTTTTTTTTTTTTTTTATTAAGGTTATACTGCAAATATTATTTTGTGTCTCGGGAGCATGTTAAAATGTTTACGCGTCGATCCGCTCGCTGCACGTGCAGGCGTAACGCGTATAAGGTGTTTCTCCTGCGTGGAGTGCGTTCACATGCGGACTGTCAAGCGACAACCGATGGTCTCTCCTCGCAGGTTCAAGGTCCACCTGCGGGAGTGATACTCTACCGTGGCCAGAATAATGGAAAGAACCATCCTGGGAAGTTCTCATAGAGTCAGAGACCGCGTCCTCAGGTTCATTACCGCAACTTCCCTCCTTTATTAATGCACTCTTCCGATGTCTCTTAGGTCGGCATCTCATTTTCGCCCGATCATTTCGCGTTCTGGTCCGGTATTTAAAACTGGAACCTCCTGGTCTCGGGATATTCGCAGGTAGTTGTACGTTTAACGAGCATGGTAATAAAAATTTTGAAACGTCGGAGATAATTAAAATTATCAAACGAATAAATGTAACTTCAAAGAATTTGAAAAGCAAAAGTATATACTTACGAAAGCAAAAAAGAAAGAGGAAAGAAACAATTAACAGTATATACATGAAAAATTAAAAATGGTACTTAATTGCCAGGTAAAATCGCGATATGCCTATCTAAACATGAGTCAGCAATGTGTCAAAATACAGGATGTGTGTGTCTATACCTTCGGTTTGTACTTCCGCAGCTACTTCCGGACTGTACTTTTAAAATAACGTTTATTAGTTTATTGACCTTAGTATAAATCGAATATTTTGTTCGAATAGAGCGTTAATTTTTTTTTTTCTTTTTACAAAACAACCGCGGGTGAGTTTCCTCCGGTGTCACGCACATGTGAGCACAATCGTGGTGGACGTCATCGTTCGCAGTTTGGATTACAAGCAGATTAATACATTTTAATCTGCATCGCGACGGTCGAGGCATTGTTACCGAGGCTAATTATCACCACGCGACGCCGATTGACAGCTCACTTAAAGCCGTTCCGCATTAACGTTAATGCCAACTTGTCAGATTTAATTCACCCATTTGCTTAGGCGTAACGCGAGATTATACGCTTAGACGCCAAGTTTTTCTCACGATACTTTATCCGCGGGCATTACCTGCGTAATGAATCCAACACATAAATCCACGGCACTTAACAGTCTCGCGGGAATATAGCACGCCGCGTTTAATTTTTTTTTTTTTTCCCTCTTCCTCCCTCGCGTCGCAATCAATCACGAACAATTACTGATCTGAAATCTGCTAATTTACGTGCAGATAGAAAGCTAAGTTAATGAGTCTTTTCCTCGCGTTCGGCTCAAAATTGCAGAGCGCGCGAACATATTAATAAGATATTTATTAATTGCAGTTTACCGTGCGATAATTTTTGGTCCGATTAATAGGCAGCTGCGTAAGATAAGCCGTAAGTCAAACAAAATTTTACGAGAAACGGTATTTTTTATACGTACGAGTAGGTGCCGCACACTTTCTCTCGACCTGAATATTCAAAGTTTTTAGTTTTTTAAACTGTCTTTAATATTTAAATATTTAGGTAACGAAAATATACTCGAGGATATTTTTTCGAGCTGAAGATTCCAGTCGAAAGCTAAAATTGCGCTCGCGTGATTCTAGCAGCCCGAGTTTAATTTATTAACCCGTTACGTTTTAAATATTCTGGAATCTCTCTATTGTTTAATTTTATCGTGCCGTCGGTGTTCTGCGTTTCAAAGGAAGAGTGACTTTTGAGTGTTCCGCTTTGGATGCGTGAATACGATCTAGGATTTTTTTTTAAATTGCGGATTTTGTCAACACGCGTATCGAGCGGGGAAATAAATAATAGGCACCCGACACTCGGAATCGCTGGATATTTGTCGGGCTCATCTCGTTTCACCAGGCACACGGTATCGGCACGCCATGTTTTATATTCAAATACAGATATTATGTTGCTCGGCCTCGATCGTTGCTCGTCCGTAATGCGGCTGCGTCTTATGATCCGTGACCGCATTTTTCTCTGGATTAACGAACGTTCAACCCAAATTGTCGCGCGACACGAAGAAGGGAACAGCAGAATAGATTTTTTTTTTTTTTTTTTTTTTTTGAAAAGAAGAATCACTTTCAAAAAGCGTCGATCTTCCCGCGGATATCGTCGGAAGTAGACCGGAAATCGATCGTAAAGCCACTCGATTTCACGCGCGAATCTCCGCCGTGTGAACGTAGAATTTATCGAAAGTTATCACGCGAGATATATTATTTATAATATAAAAATGCAATAAAAATTTTTTAACGCTATATTTCGAGACATTGATATAATTAAATTTGAAAAGAAATTAATTATATTCTCAAGTCAATCTTCACAGTTTGCACAATTAATTCTTATCGGAATTTTCATAGTTTGAAAGCGCTCCTGGATCTAAACGAAAATAAATGTGACGTTTTTTTTAAAGAAACGAAGCACATGTCCTCCGCACAGATGTCGGATAATTTTAAGGTCCGTGACAAAGTTATGGTATTTCTTTCGCATATCCTGTTTCGCGAGGGAACCCACTCGACCGGAGAGAGAAAGAGATAGAGAGGACGGAGCCCTCCCTCGAAGGATGGTTCGAAACGAGTGTTTATCCATATTACCTCGTATCACTCACGTTTCGCGTTTCCCTCTTTTCTTCGACTCGGCAGGATGTCCCATTCACGGTAGTCATGAAAGGCGGTAACCGTAATGACCGACTGACGTCTCGCGTGAATGTAACCGTCGTCACGGCACGTCCGAAGGCACGATATCGAATCGTCCGCAGTTAACGTCTCCATTGTTGAGAAAAGGAGAAAAACGAACGTTGTAGGACGTCTTCCCTCCCTCCGCCCCTCCGCCCGTTGATAACTTTGAGGATAATTTGCAATTGTGCGCGGAGAAAACATCGCGAGACCTGCGGACTGTAATTTACTTCTTTCGATGGTACATACGTAAAACGAAAATACTTTTCGAAGCATTTCTTAAAATATTTTTTAAGGATATATTTTGTGCGCGGTTGCGAAACAAGTTTTTTTATTTTAATTTCTTTCTTTCTTTCTTTCCCTTTTTTTTTGCAATGAAAAAATAAATTAAGATCCAGGAGATGTAAACTGTTAGCGTTGTACTACGTTTTATATAAAAATTTTTTTTTTTATTCTTGATGGAAACCGCTTGCATTAAAATGCACGCGGATTGCGAGTTAATCTCTGCCTACGTTAATATTTCAATGTAGGTTAGGAAAAGGTGCGGGGAGATTTTTTTTTTTTCCCAAGTAGACCGTCATATTTTCACGCGGAAACAACTTTCCCGAGTCGCCGCGGGAGTTTGTCGGGTCGTAAAGGATTGCGTATTTGCACATGCGCTTGTTTAATCCTAGCTCGAATGTGAACTCACGTCCTAGTCTGCTAAAGTGTTAGAGTACATTCGCAAACAAGAAAGATTGACTCGCAAAAGTCAACTTTATTCCGACATCGTCGAAGGCACTGTTTGCAGCAGCGCTGAAAATCAAGAAACGCGCTCACCGAACTTTTCCGTTAAATTCTCATCAAATTGAGATTAATTTTACAAACGAGAGATATTAAATTACTACCAATATTTTTTTTTTTTACTGATTTCTTCCGCCGTAACGATGTGAATGCTTTTTGTTACAGGTTGGTGATACCGGCATTATAGTGCTGGATGCTACTTTGGATGCGTCCACGACCGACGACGCCGAGTGGGAAATCTCCGGGGGTCCACCATCGCCTTGCGACGTCTCGTTTCTCAACGACAATGTTCTCATTAACGGTCGCAGCAACCTGTCGAGGACGCCACGAAATCATAAGGTGAGTAAACTTTTAATACCGTGATTATGCAGGTTTTTTTTTTAAGCGATGCTTTATTCAAAGGTTGCGTCACAACTCGAGTTAAATGATTTAAATAATTCCTTATTTTTACGATTATTTTTACAATTAACATTTACGATGAAAACTTTAATAATTAGCACGTCTCACGGAAAAAATTAAAATGTTTAAGAATCTATTTTAATAAAAAGACACGAATAACATTTTTGCAGTAAATTAATTTTTGTTTCAAAGTTTAAATATATCAATTAGAGATTAGGTGCTATAGGTGATAGGTGAATGAGCAAATGATCAAATTTTAACATGTCGCAATTGTTAATAACTACCCCAAATATCTAATCTCGATTATGCATTCAAATCATCGTATCTGTGTTCGATTCTCTTATCAGCGTCGCTCTCGTTCAGTTCGCGGTGTTGCTTTTCTATCTAATCTAATCACTTGAGCACCGTACCTATCTGCGTGATCGCGACCCGGCTACCTTACTAAATCAAAAAGTGCATAGCGTAATATTACTTTCAAGATCGCTTCGCGCGGCGTGAGAAAATCCGCCTCGCGAATATATGCACGTGAGATCGGACGCACAATGCGGCCCGACTCCCATGTGGCCCGAGGAAACTTCTTTTTTCCTCTCGGTAGGAGGAAAGAGAGTGGCTCTCCGATCCATGCCGTCACGTAATATATTTTTGGCTCGTGATGACAAACGTGTGTCGGTTTTCACGCCTCTCGGCGTCAGAAACGCGAAATTTATTCCACTTACGCGCGCTCTACTGGCGGAGGCATTTCTCGCCCACGACTGACGCGAAGAAGTAAAAGGTTCCCTCCTCCTCCTCCTCCTCAGAAAAAAAAATTTGTTCGCGTTATTCCGTGAATTCCACTATATATATTTTTATACAGGAATATTGAAATAAATTTTTTTTTTTTTTTTTTTATTATTTATTTTGCGCGAAAAATGAAAGTTGGAAAGAAGTCGCATGCTTCACGCGGTTTCGTTAACCGCGAAAAAAGGTCTCAGCCCCGTTTCTGCGAGCCCCCCGCGAACTCCCACGATTGTTTTCGTTTTCGAAATATCATCTCGGTACACCCACATACATTTAATTAGACATTATGCGCGCGCTCTTTGCGCAATTCCGTATCTGCCGGTCCTCGATTGCTATCTGGCGGAGATTAGATTTCATTTTAATTCGTAACGAGACGCAAACTTTTTATTTTTTTATTTTCTGCGTCACTTTTTGTTGGCACTTTGAACGCGCCTAAATTCGTGTACGTCTTTAGATCACGCGTGCGATAATTTTACGAACTACTCGGCGATAAGAAAATTAAGATCTTCGCGTGACATAACGTTCGGTTTGATCTATTGCCGATCGGCGGCGGGCGGATAAGCGAACAAAGGGCCGTTTGTAAAAGATACGAGATACGCCACGGGAAATGTTAAGGCCGCAATAACGCGCGGTGCATGTTGTAACGTATAAGTCACTCGTCGCGATACCGTATCGCGGGATTTAGAATCATGTACCACCGAACGCGAACGTATAAATATTGATATCGATACTGGGAGCGTAACGTTATTTTGCGCGGCTACCGTACGTCACCTCCGGACAAGGTGATACACACGAAGTAATGTTTGAACGAAAACACATCGGCGTGCAAACGGCAATTTCGCAAAACTTATCCCGCGGGAACAAAACGTACCTGAATACCGCCACCGTCAATTGGCTAAAATGTTCTCTCAAAGCGGTAAAGTAAATTGCTTTCGAGTAATGTTTCGCACTTAGACTAAATCTCTCGAACAATTGTGGTCCATTGGGTCTAACGATTGCTCTCCCGGGGGGGTTTTTTCAATAATTTTCTAGTAAATCATCAAGGATGCAATCGTTCCGCGGCTTTCTCACGCGATTGCGTCGACGTGACGTCGCGACGGCCAGGCATTCCATTACCGGCACCGATAAAATGCCAATTTGTAAGTAAAAGTATCGTGTCCCGCGGGCTGGCAATGATTTTCGAGCGCCTCGTCTACTAAGTTAATCTACCGTGCACCATGGGAAAAACGTTGGTGAACAATCCCGCTGGTAGCTTACTCCTTGGTGCAGCAAACGCAAAAAAATAAGTAACGGAAAATTCATCAAGGGAAGCAAGAGCGTCTAATAAAAAAAAAAAAAAAGGAAAAAGAATAAAAAAGAAGTAACTTTATTATATTATACTTTAGTTATATTTTCGATAAATATTAAATTTAATAAATATTAATTATAATAATTTAAGTTTAAAGTCACAGTTCTTGTTCTTGTTCTTGTTGACGAAATCAAAACTTGCTGCCATTTTTTACGCGTTTAATCTGACATAAGTGCCGGTCCCGTGTCACGGCTTTCTTATTCGGGAGAAATCTGTGACATTGGCCGAGGAATTCATACATAAAAGTAACACCGACGGGTCTAGAGCACTCTGTTTTATATTGCCCATTGTATTCCTACACGATCCCGCCATTCGTCTCGCGAGAGTTGATATTTCCTGAATCGTACGCCGCGGCATGTTCCGTCTAGATTTATTTCAGCGCTCGTGCACCGTGTCGGATTGATGGAAATGCTGAAATAACCGATCGCGCGTTATGCGCGACGCGGAATTCCTTTCCTGCGAGTTATCAGCGGAATAAGCCCCGGTTAGGAAAGCGCGGACGTTGCTCCTGGACCCAACGATCCACGCAGGAATTTAGTCGAGTCGAGAGAAAAATTTAAGTCACGCAACGGGGACCGCGATTGGCAAAGTGAACTTTAACTTCAAGCACATATTTAGGGCGCTAGAAAAATTTTGCGTTTAATTTAACTCATTAAAGCAATTTTTTTTTTAAATATAGAATTTGTAGTTTTTTTTATTTTTTTAATTTTGTTTTATTCTCGTGAATTCTTGGACGCTTATGAAATATTTGTTAATTCATCTCGTAAAATTCTAATCAAAGATGTACGTTTAAGATACAACTAAAATGTTATTTCAACACATTTCTCTTGAAAGTATATCTGAGGAATTTTTCGCACGTATACGCTATCGTCTCCGCATATCTTGCTCTCACAGCGGGAAACTCGTTCCTCTTACTTCTTCGCCACGTCTTAATTTTATTGTATTTCAGCCGCGATACGATTTAATGCCGCCGATGCTTTCGAGATTAGCGTTTATTTTACATCTTAAGTGTCCTCACGTGGAAACTCTCAGAGTCCAGGTACATTCGACAAACAGCCAACCTTCTTATACATCCTCGCAGTCAGCCTTGACATAAAAAAAATAATATAATTTATTAATTTATTTTTTTTTATTAAATTTTCTTTAACAAGTAAACGTTCTTAACTCTATCTCTCTCGCGTCTGGTAATCCTAAAATCACGCATATATTTTTCTTTATATACGGGAAATAAAATAAATTAATAAATTCCACTTTTTTTTTTTGTAGGTTCGCTTAAATGAATTCGCGGGTTTAAGTTTGCGTTTCGGCTTTTTAGGCCTTCCCTTCTTTTATGATGCGTTTATGCGTTGCCGACGGCTAGGTCGTTGCGTGATGCGCATGCAAATTGTGCCGCGCGTAGGACGTGCGTAATCTCTCCAGCAGCCCGTCAATAACGGGATCTATAGTAATTCACCTTGTCCGTGGCAGACATTCTAATCGCTCTCCGGTCAGGCATTTAAATTGGCGACGATTAACATAGCGATCCGTGAGCGCGGGGCTCCCACCGTGATTGAATCGTGTTCGTACTCGCGCAAAAACCATCGATAAAACGGCTCTCCGCGGCCTGCGTTAATAAATCACGATTTAATGACCCGCGCAAAGTGTTACTTTCAAAATATTTCATCGTCAGAGCAGAACGTTCGTCACGAGAGGCTCTCCTGACTTTAATCGGTTATCCGAGTCGACTGGCCTTTTAAATCCTTTGAAACGGCATTTTCGTTGATATCACTATGATTTTATAATTATTACAAAATTAATTTCTTTTTTTTTTTTTTTTTTGATAGATTGCGGTATCTTCACATTCGCTTTACGCAAGATTGCTTATTACTTGAGCATTAACGTTACCGTTTTTAGGAAATAAAAGTTATAAACTTCAACTCCGTTTCAAGCTTTATCCACGTAATAATTTAAAATTGATCGTTTTAAATTTTAATTAAGTAACATTAACTAAAATCTTTTTTCTTATCACGAACAAGTAACGGTATTAATTTGCAATCGCTAGCTTAGAACAAGACGATAATTTACGAGCGGAAAGTGAAGGTGTCGAATCGTCGTTTTTTTTATTCAGAAAAACGTAATTATATATATAGCTTTTACAGGCGAAGTAAATTTACTCATGAATTTGGTGATCTGTTCGCATCTGTCGATCAAGATTTTATATTTCGACAGCTAAGTATCCGGCGATCACGGATGCTCGCACGATCGAGCAAACGCACAAGAGTGCCGCGTGTAAATTGCGTCGGAAAGCCAGTGTGACGCGTTAAGGGAGCGTTTTGCCCGTGTTTTATTAGGTCATAACGGATGCGGCCGGTTTTTGCCGCGTTGACCTTTATGCGCACGTTCATTTAGCCCCCAGCGCCCGTGGAAAACGTCGAGATACGCGGTTTCTGGCGGGATGCTGAGACCCGCAACGCTCAGAGGCCATAAATTCTCCGCGGTGCCTTCGTTATCTGGCCGCGCGCGCGGCGGCCTTCGTAATTCAGGAAGAACGATATCGCGGTTGCTGCTGCAAGCAGCGTATCCTTCTGTTTCAAAGGTCAGGCTGATATTCTCCCTGCGCGGAACGTAACACGTAAATTCCGCACAGTTATCCCACTTACTTCGTGCGAACATTCACTTTCCAAAACCTACGTAAAAGGCGCATTATGAAACGTAACAAACGTCGAGCATCATATAATTTTCTCCCACAATTTATACGTTAATGATTATATTATTAAATAATTTAATTTTAATTATATGATTAATTTTTTTTTTAATTTTAATTTTTTTTTTATACCGTGTGATAGTGTCTTCCTCTTTTTTGAGACAATGACGTTTGAGGAATAAATTAAGAAAACAAATTTTAAAACTAAGGAGCTTTAAAATTTCATCACAGAAATATATTATACGAGCAACACGCTCTACCGATTAGAAATAAATAATTCAGTGTAGTTTTTATAATAAAAAAAATTAATACAGCGATTGTACTAACGGACGCGAGATTGCGACGATTTACACGCATCTTTCGGAGCAGATTGGCACGGATTTTTAATGCGCATCAACTCCTATCAATACACGTCGCGGGGAGACTTTCCACTTTGACTGCATTCGTTCCTCGTCAATTGTCACGCCACGTTTATCGACAATATTTCCTTGCCAGAAAGAAAGTCTTCCCGCCGTCATCGTTGCTTCAGATTTTCCGTTTTTCCGCAAAAAAAAAATAAAATAAATAAATAAATAAAAGAAAATCCGATCGGAGGAGAAACGCAGGACGCCCCAAGTTTATTCCTCTTCTCTAAAGCATTTCTCCGTCAATTATTCAGTCAATTATCAATTAAAAAAAAAAATATCTGATAC
This sequence comes from Cardiocondyla obscurior, assembly GCF_019399895.1. Taxonomy (NCBI): domain Eukaryota; kingdom Metazoa; phylum Arthropoda; class Insecta; order Hymenoptera; family Formicidae; genus Cardiocondyla; species Cardiocondyla obscurior. The sequence goes on along the minus strand of NC_091880.1, from coordinate 4,542,992 downwards.
GTAAAATTTTAATATTTTCAGATAATTTAATAAATTCATATTCCGTTCGATATTTTAAATTAAGTCGCACTACGCGAAAGCCAAATAAAACTGCGCGAACGGTGAGCCGTGTAATCGTGATGTATTGAAATCAACATTCGATTTCATCTTAAGGTCAATAGAGTTGATCGATCGGAATATCTTGTCGATTAGATTAGACAGTGGCGCAAAAAGGGAACCGACAAGTTTCGCTTCCACGGAAATTATTATCGCGTGGATTTATCGATACCTGTTTCTCCTTCGATTATCAGCCTTATCGCGCGACGAAGAAAATCAATCAAATTATTTTTAACAACGCCGAGACATCGATCTCCCGCGACTGGCGGATCTGAATCTTTTCGCGGGACGGATCTAATCGAAAGCACTGAGGCGTGTCGTTGAAATTCGCTCGTTCGCGAGGAAGAAAGGACCTCCGAGGATGACTCTGGAAAGTCCCGCGTTCAGTTTTGCTGTTAATGCCACTTAGCCAGCTAGCCGGAACGGTCCATGATTGTCGCATTCACTCGCTCGGTGAGAAAATGCTAATTGCGACGAGGAGGACTCCCGGAAAAGTGGAGCGCCTCTTTAGAAAGCGCGTTGACGCGATTTTTCGCGTGTCTCGGGCGCTCATTTATTTTAAGAATTCTTTAATAATATTTTATAAATTAAAAAAGAAATTTTTTGTGGAAAAAAAAAAGAACGATCGATAATTTAATCCGAGTCAGGAAGCGTGCGCGATTCAGAGCGGCATGCCCCGAAGAAACGTACCCGATCCAAGATTGATTTGCCGATTTGCTTTTTTTTTTTAATTTTTTTATATTGTTTTTTGTTGTCGGCTTTGCGACGCCTCGAGAGGAAAGAGAACGGCGCACACGTATAATCACACAAAGCGAGCAGTCAACCCCTAGTTGAAATAATCGCCGGTACTGTTATCGACGGATTAACGTGGTCAGAACGCGGACCGATGTAAATCTAGTTCAGATCACGTCCAAAGTGCATTTGTAAAATACGCCGCGTACAGATAAGAAAATGCGTATTCTATTTGTTATTTTAAAAGTTAAAAAAAAATTATTATTTATAGATATAATTTTATTAGAATTTTTTTATTCTGAAATAAAATATACTTTCTTTAAGTGATGTTACCATTGAGAAATCTAAGTGTTTGATATATTTCTACCGAGAATACGATACCAAACTATCCACCGAAGGGACATAATTTATCGTGAAAGAACCTGGATTTCTTCTAAATCAGGAAAAAAAAAAAAAGAAACATGATTAGCCAAGTCGAAAAGCAATTTTTTATACGCCTTTCAAACTTCTCCAGCCTGTCAATGGTACAAACGACCGGCGTTTAATCATTTACAAAGGGAATAAATTTGCTTTCTCCGGCCTCTGATTTGTCATGATGCGACGAACAAAGGCCAAGACAACGACTGCAGACGGGCAAATCGTCCCCACTCGTTGTCGGCAGGTCGAAAAAGCATCGAGTGTGACCGGTTACTGTTATTCGAAGCTACATTACATGCGGCTGCCGTTGTTTGTTCTCCCCGTATCTCATTTGTTCGGCAACGCTTATTACACGAAGCGCGCCTCGCGAAATTTTTCCGCGTATAACTGTTCCCGCGAGAGACGCGCTAAAGGCGAGCACAAGTCGCCGGCCGTTCGCTGTGTAACGTGTGTTTACATATGCGAATACCCTCGGCAAGTACACACGCCCGCGGCGATTTCCCTCCTCTCCTTTCTCCGCGCACATAAATTAATTCATCGCCACGAACGCACGATACCTCCATGCAAATCGCCTCGCATTATGCCAATTTACGGCGGTAGGAGTTAATTAAGCCGTTGTGATTTCAGCATCGAATACAGTTCGACGACACCGCCACTCGGACGTTCGAATACCCCAGCGAGGCGTCGATTCTTGAAGGCGAGACCAGCTGCGTGGACGGTGAGACTTCCAGTTCCTCAGGCGAAAAACAGTCCGCGCCGAGCAACAAGATCTCGGCGACCGGCTCGACCTCGACCATGCCGTCTCTGCTCGGTAAAAATCAAGCTTGAAAGCCTGCAGGCTTGGATAAACGTTTTCTTTGCGATTGTGTCTATGTAATACAGTGCAGATTAATTGGCTGCAAATAATATATCTTGAAGCATTAAAAAAAATAAAGATAAATACTTAGTGCTTACAATTAACGCTCCTTATTTGTAGGCGGAGGTGGACTGGCCAATTATACACCTAGCAAGGTGGATCTGACGTCGGAGGGCTTCGAGCTGGGAATCACCAGAGCTATACTGATGGTTCCCACCGCGGCTGCAACAACAGCAACGACGACGACGAGCGGGCAAACGGAGAATACGAGCGAAGTCGAATACTTGAGACCGGCTCAAGATGCAGGCGCTTGGGGCTCGGAGACGACCGGCGATCTCCTTTATTGAATAGAAATGCTTTATTATCAGCAGCTCAACGTCCCTTCGCGGCGATAAAATGAACGAACGAAACGAAAATGAAACTTATAAGGCTAATAATAAGTATTCCTTCCTTTTTTTCTAACAGCGAAAAAATGCGAGAAAAATGCAAAAGAATCAATATATACATATATATTAATATATACATATATATATATATATGTATATATATATATATATATATATATATATATATATATATATATATATATATATATTAAAATAAATTTTAATAAAGCAAGATTTAAGACAAATGCTCACATAACCATACAAAGAGAATTTTTCGTAGAGAACATTATATATGCTCGCGTTTGTGATTGGACGATACGTCGGACCACATATAAATTATTGTCAAATGCACATTAAATATAAGCGAATTTTTTTACTTGCGAAAAGAAATCAAAAGTGCAATCTCCACTCACAAACGCGTTCGGTAAAGTTTATTTAGATAATTAAGAACTAACGGTATCATTCCAAGTATATGCATTTACTTTGTATCGTTACGCTATGTCAAATCATTTTTCCTACACGATACGAATCGTCGAAACTGCCAAGATACGCTGATAGTGCCGTCTTTTTTATAACGACACTCGAAAGGGAAAACTCGGCGACTGATACACCATTGCTTAGAGAAAAAAAAGAAGATAAAAGCAAAGCATATCATCAATTTGGCATATTTTATAAAATAGAAAATAAATCGACGAAAGAATTGAGAGTTTTGTAACCTTTTTGAGATTACTTTAATGCTAAGCTGTATGAGTGTTCAAGCTGCCAGTAAACGGCCAGAGTTTTATGGAAGTTTTTTTTTTTTTATATATATATATAGAAAGAGCACAGGATTGAATGTCTTTGAGATTCAATTGGAGAGGGAAAACGTTCAGGAAAAAAAAGAAAAGGATAACAGCTCGACTTTAGATTTGTAAACGTTTTTGCCAAAGTAGAAACGTAAGTTCACTTAGTATATTTAATAATGTATATGTAAAATAAGTGTTCCAGTTCGACGAAGCTGTAAGAATTGTAAATTTTAAAACACGTCATTTGTACTGAACGTATGGCAAATCATACTGCGCCTTGCAAATGCGAAAATAAGCCATTACAGCGTATGCGTCTTTTCACGAGTTTATATTTACTTTTCGAGGATTATCATTAATACATAATTACTTTCCAGCGTAAAGGAGTTACATAAGAAAAAAAAAAAAAAAAGACGGTTTAATGTTGTTTTTTAATTTTAAGGGAATTAAATTCTGTATATATTAAATTATTGTGTGGGTTACATGGAGCCAAAATAAGTTAATCAAGTCACGGAAGTTCAAAAAAAAAAGAAAAAAAAAAAAGAAATTAATATCACTTTGAGATCATCTTTCCTGTACTTTTCGTATTACTTTTTTTTGTTTTTCGTTCTTTTAATTTCTTATATTATTGTATAGCATCTCGGATGCGTTACCACGGATGGATGGATAATCGAAAAACATTGGGTGTTTTTCAGCTAAAAGGCACAATGTCGACACAGTGTGCCTGTGTGTTACACAGCGTCGCTTGTGCACATTACTGGAAAGCACCTATTGTTTTGAATCGTGTAGGTGTAGGTATTTAATAATGTATAATTGTAACGATATGTAGCTAATATGATTTTATTACTTGGACAGTGGACTGATTCAAGCAAAGAGAAACGCGATTAAATTATAATTTATTACAGAGGTGCATTGAAACGCCGCCGCGTTACGTTAGAATTTCAAATGTATTTACTTTATTTAGATGCTGTACCAGTTCACCTAATAGTTTGTGACGTACCGCATTGTTTGAAAGACTTGTTTTTGTGTCACAGCGTTGTGTCTTACACTGTGATATTTTTGTTAACTTTTTCTAGCGTAAACCACAATTTTCAATTATTCTTTAGATTCAATTATTCTTTCAACAAATTGTCTGTATATCTTTTTGCTGTACGTGAATATTGCAAGAAGCAAGTCAAATTGTATTTATGCAACATTCCAAATTGAAATTGTATACATATAATTTTTTTTATAATTTATCAATCGATTGTCCTTGCCTCCATACGTGAAAACTGTATAACAGTTTTGTAAATTACCATTGTATAGAATCATAAAACACCATATTTCAAGTAAACGATAAGTGAAAGTGATTGTGAGGTGATTAATAAGTGAAGCTTGGATCTATATTACTACCTTCTTAAATATATAAAAGTATTGTGTGATGTAACGTCTATGTGTTTAATATCAAGGTAATAAAAGAGACAATTACTCCTTTAATTTAATTACTCTTTAATTCCCATTTTTTCATTTACAAATCTACAAGAGACGAAACATTGCACATATACAGTAAAAAAAAAAGTTAACATATTTATTTAAATAAACGGATAATATACAAGTTGAGTGTCTTAGTTTGTGATTTAGATTAAAACATTTCACGTATATATTACACGACTAGCGTTAAAATAAACTTAAGCTAATACTAAACTAAGCTTAAACTAATGTTATTTGTATATCGAGGTGTAATACTCCTCCTCCAAATCATATAAGTCTGCGGCCATGTCGTCCCTTAGGGAAGCCAGTTTTTGATCACATTCAACTTGCTTAGTCCTAAATAACTTGCCATTTTGTATTATGGCATCGTTTACGGAGGGAAAGTCGTTCAGAATTAAATACTGCTTTATGTCAGAGACTAATTTCATTAATGACTCGCCGGCACGCACGATATTAGCCGCTCTGACATGCATCTCGTAAGTATCTTGCTCGCATTGCGTCATCCGAGATAGCTGAGAGTCATTTTCTCCTTTCGCAAGCTTAATTATTTCTGGAAAGTCAAAACATGCCACAATTATTTAACAAGTTATAAAAAATCCAAGTTTTAAAATTATCTTCTAACATTAATCTTGTTTTTTTTAGACAGAAAATTTAGCCGCAAAGAAAAGCAGCTAATTGCTGAATATATATTTTTATTTTTAATAACAGATTAAGGTGCTTTCAATCCATTTATAGAGTTACACAGCAGTTTTCATCCTTCTCTCAGATTACTAAATTTTAATTGAAAGAACCTGCATGATAATTTAAAATAAAGTAGTTCGAAGCAAAGATGTTTACAGACGCAAAAAGGTTAGGACGTCCAAGTGTAGGTTAGAGGTGTACCTTCGAAATTTTCCAGCATGGACTTGACGTCGTCTTTCAACCTCGTCGTGTACGACTTTAATAACGCCTCTTTGCTTTGTGGAAGTGCGCGTTGCGTGGCCATCATGTTAAATTAAAACGAAATAACATGTACAAGACTGCCCAGCGGCTTCACCCGCAGCAAGAAGACAGCCGCGAAAGTCACACAAAGTGCGAACAGTGCAAGTGGAACAGAAAAAGGATCGGGAAAGAGTGCACAGCAGGGCATGCACTCGCGCATGCTCGCGAACGTTATTTGGAATGTTGGATGCACTCGTTTACGTGGCGGTAACTGCGCCAGAGATCACCAGAATTCGCTAGCGGAATATTGGCGCGGTTTCGCGGCAATATTGCGGCGACATTGCTGCAACGTTCCGTGGTTGCTCGGACCTCTTATCAACGCTCTCGCGGTCGCGTATCATCAAAGGTATCACAGGTATATTATTCATTGCGTTCAAGCGTCTCGTCGAATCGCGAGATCGTGTATGTAACGTCGTGGCGAAATCGGACGATTTTCACTCGAATCGCCCGCGACATATTGATTTTCACGGCGAGGCGCCGTTTTCGCGTCCGCCCTCGCAAACCTCCCTCGACGTCCCTCTCGCCCGTCGGCCCACCCACTCGGCTACTACCCGGTGACCCTCCAGGGGGTTGGGAATCGATATGAATACGCCCGCGAACGCGAGGCCCGCTGAATCTCACCGTCGGCCACGCAAAGTTTCCCGGCCACGCGAGCGTGCCCTTGCGCGAAACCGGAAGTGTGCCGTCCCCTCCGTTTCTCCATCCGCGAGGTTGACCGCGAATCGTCGTGCCTCGCGCGCCCCTGTCCGGGGATAGAATCGGCCTCGGTCCTGATATATCCTATCCGGGAGAGAGGGGGTGGGCCACCCTCGTTCGCCGCTCGCACGCGAAACCCGCGACCAGTAACCGAAGGACCGTAGGAGGTGTCGACACTCGACAGCCAGCTCGGCGTCCCGACGGAAGTGCTAGGAGACCGCGAGGGACCCCGCGTTCGCGGCGAAGAGGAGCCCGAAGACCCGGCGGGAGGGGAAGGAGAAAGAGTGCGTTGGAATTGATTTCGGTCGATCGCGACGGACAATAAGGCGGAACGGGGTCGGGACGAGGAGAATTAAGAGTGACGTTCGCGCGAAGGAGATTCACGGGCGATCGAACGCGCACGCAGCGGCGACGTGGGGCCAAGGGAGGGAGAAAAGTTATAAGGAACGGAAGAGCGAGAGGGCGAGCGCGAGGAAAGGTGGACAGAGAAAGAAAGAGATAGCGAAAGATAGTGTTCGATTAGTTGGACGACGAGGTCGATCGGGCGAGGACGATGGCAGTGAGCGCTTTCTCGACGACATTGCAAACCACCGATTTTGCCACTACGTGTCCCACTACACCCGGTATGTCGTAGGGGAGAGCTAGAGAGAGGGAGAGAAAGAGCGTGCGAGAGGGCGAGGGAGGAAAGTGCGATTTTTAGCGAGAGCAAGACGCCGCTGGCGGAATGGCAAGCGGCCTTCCTCGGCGATGCGCGATGTTGCTGGGCTTAATTGTGATTTTAATGGCAGCGCTCTGGACCGAGGCCTCGTTACCACCCGAAGACGACGAGGACAACGTCCTGCACATCGGCGGTATCTTCCCCGTCGCCGGAGAGGGCGGTTGGCAAGGCGGCCAGGTAAGAGAACTCCTTCTGGACTTAGTTCTTTATTTGGAAAATAAAAAAAAAAAGGTACTTAAAAAAATAGAACGCGAAATGTTAAACTCATATTGATTTAATATCTTTTCTTTCTCATTACATAAGCCGAGAAAATATGACTTATTTTATTTTCATTTTTTTTTCTTTTTTTTCCCCGCTAGGAGATAAAAGTTGTTGAGCTGTTAAAGAAGCATCAGGGTCGAGGATCAGTTTAAATGTTCTTTTTTACGAACTTCCCACTTACGAGGTCCTTAACAAAGCCTCCGAGGAAAACCTGATCGATCATTCCGCGAGGAGGGTTTACATCAAGAAAATTAACGGAGTTACGAGCTTATCTCGGCGCAGAAATAACGCAGACGCTGACGGAGAGTGAATTTGTTTTCTCGCAATAACGCCCTCGTGAATTCGGAAAAATGTATATCTCTCCGCTCATTTTTCATACGAGGCTTTGTTTACGAGGGCAGAATTGTTACACGGTATCGCGAAGCTGCCTGCAGCCTCCCGTTTCCGCCTGTCTCGCCTCTTTTGTCCCCAGCTCTCGACTTGCTCGATGAGCGACCTTGCGGTATCAATGGCGCGAGTAGAATTTCCAAGGCAAACTTCACGAGCCGTTTCGAAACTTTAGAGATCGGATTCCAGAAGTTCCGTCGTAAAGACGTGCAAGTTTGCCATGGAGGAACATTTGTCTTCGTGTCCCTCGCTCGAAGTCGTCCGGAGCGTTCTTAAATCCCAGGAAATCCCCGAGGATTCCAGTCCAATTCTCAGCCAATTTAGCAAAGCGCGTATTTCACTAAGCGTTAAAAACCTTTGAATCCACGGCGACAATAACGCTGAAAAGAGACGGAAATCGAAGACCTAACATTCTCGTTTTTTTTTTTTTTTATATAATTATTGTAATCAGCATCGACAACTTGTGGAGAAAGTTCTGAGATTCACTTTTTGCTCGGCGAAGGCGTTGCATGCCACTTTACGAACAATGCTATTACATAACATGGCTATTAATTCCGCATCTTATTTAAAGTTCACAAAACGATGTAATTTACCACTCTGGTAATTATTTTTGGCAAATGTAGCGCTCGTTCCACGTCAGAATTAAATATGACAATTTATTTTACCTGCGCGCTGTAAAGTTGGCGCAACTACGTGAGGTAATTTGCATACATAATGACTTGATAAACGCTCCTACGTTAACTTTACAAACAATGGGAAACTGTTTAATTAATACTTCCGATTTTTTCGCAGACGTCATAACTTTCCCCAAGTGTTCTCGTAAAATTCCTTTGCCCTTTTGTGCGCGAAATTCAATACCTTTCGCCGTTTGTGTCACGATCGCGAGGAGACACGTTAAAGTTCTCATCGAGCGACCCCCTCGCACGAACCGCTTTCGGCTCCGCGTGCAGAGCCGGCTTTCATTAAATTAGGAGATTAATCAAGCCGAATTGCATTATCATTTATTCAACAGGCTTGCATGCCGGCCGCGCGCCTGGCCTTAGAGGACGTTAATCGCGAAAAGAACTTGTTACGTGGATATAGACTGCACCTCCATTCCAACGACAGCGAGGTAAGCTCACGAAGATGCTTTTAACAGCATTACGACAAGGAACGGTGAAATTACCTCCGTAATTTATTTCGTTTCAGTGCGAGCCCGGCCTCGGCGCATCCGTGATGTACAACTTGCTTTACTTTCCACCCTATAAATTAATGCTGCTGGCCGGGTGCAGCACAGTGTGCACCACGGTCGCCGAGGCGGCGAAGATGTGGAACCTTGTGGTGGTGAGTGACCGTTCATTTTCTTTTTTCTCTCTTTTTTTTTTTTTTTCTCTCTCTTTATTTCTCAATCAATTTCTTACGACCGTATATTCTCGTATAATAAGAAGTATAAGAACATGTGCAAAATTTATTCAGCTATGCTACGGTGCATCATCGCCAGCGCTCTCCGATCGAAACCGATTCCCGACCTTGTTCAGAACGCATCCTTCTGCTACCGTGCACAATCCCACGAGAATCAAACTGCTGCAAAAGTTCGGCTGGTCTCGAGTAGCGATACTGCAGCAGGCCGAAGAAGTGTTCATATCGGTAAGAACGTCAGAAGCATTATCTCGCCTGCCATTCACGGAGCGAAAGTGGAAAATAAAAGTATCTCACTTTATAAGACATCTCCACGTCCATGTGCCAAGCAAATCTAAAAAAAAAAATTTTAACGTACATTTTTTTTATCTGTAAGAGCAAGTTGGTCAGATTAAAAATTAATATTCGTTTTTATAGTTTAAATAATATGATGTTAAATTTGACTTGTTAAATTATCATAGACCGTTGAAGACCTAGAAGGGAGATGTAAGGAAGCTGGGATAGAGATAGTTACTCGTCAGAGCTTCCTATCGGATCCCTCGGACGCGGTGAAGAATTTACGTCGTCAAGACGCGCGAATAATCGTCGGCCTGTTCTACGTCGTTGCCGCAAGAAGAGTGCTCTGCGAATTATATCACCAGAAGCTGTACGGCCAGTCCTACGTGTGGTTCTTCATAGGCTGGTACGAGGACGACTGGTTTGAGATCAATTTAGAAAAAGAGAACATTCCCTGCACTAAAGAGCAAATGCGAATGGCTGCGGAGGGACACCTGACTACTGAGGCGCTCATGTGGAATCAGAATAATGACACGACAATCAGCGGCATGACCGCCGAGGACTTCCGAAAGAGATTGAATAAGTTGCTGAAGGACGACGGTTACGACATAGATAATAATCGATATCCGGAGGGATACCAAGAGGCGCCCCTTGCCTACGACGCCGTCTGGTCCGTCGCTCTGGGTGAGTTTCTTGAGCACCCACGACGCAATATGTGTTAAGTTGACCAATAACCGTCTATATCGATTTTTTTTTTCTTTGTTTCTAACACCAGCGTTCAACAGAACCATGGAAAGGCTAAGCAAGTTAGGGAACAGTTTGAAGAACTTCACTTACGAAAACAAAGAGATCGCCGACGAGATATATGCGTCGGTAAACTCGACCCAGTTTCTCGGAGTTTCCGTATGTAGAACCGTAAAATATAAAATTACTCGCTCGCTCGCTTGTTTCAGTTTCTAACGTTGAAATTTTTTTTCCGTAGGGATACGTCGCGTTTAGTTCGCAAGGTGATAGAATCGCTCTGACACAGATTGAGCAAGTGATCGACGGAAAATACGTTAAGTTAGGATATTACGATACGCAGAGCGACAATCTAACCTGGAGGAACTTGGAACGATGGATCGGTGGCAAGGTGCCGCAGGACAGAACGATAATAAGGAACGTTTTAAGAACGGTGTCACTGCCCTTATTTATAAGTATGGCGACCTTGTCGGCGCTCGGTATCGTGATAGCCATCGGATTGATCGTATTTAATGTCTATAATAGGCACCGAAGGTATATACTACTCTGCTATACTATATATACAAATATACTACATCGTGGTGCATCCGTTAATATCTTATCTAACATATACCAGACTGCAATTTACAATCGATAGCTACACACAACCGATGTCTACATTTCAGAGTTATATATTCGTCTCATCCCACCGCCAACACGATAATGCTCGTGGGAATAATAAGCTGCTTCTTGGCCGTATTATGCATAGGACTTGACGGTAGGTTCGTGACGCCGTGGCAGTTTTTGATAGTTTGCCAAGCAAGAGCGTGGACGATGTCGATCGGTTTCACCCTGGCGTTCGGTGCCATGTTCAGTAAGGTTTGGAGGGTCCACCGACTCTCTACGAAGGCGAAAGCCGACCAAGGAAAAGTAAGTCGTGAAATAAGTAACTGATAATCGAGTCTCCGCTGGTAAAGCGGTACGAATGATCTTTATAATATTCGAGAGCTGTATCGCCATGCACGAGATAGTTCTGCGTAGATTTACTATCCCTCCCTGGCCAGACGACTCTTCTGCGAAGACAGTCGTACCGCTTTTCCTCTTGAGTTTTTAATTAGTAACGAGACTGATTTTTAGTTTTTCATGAAGATGGAACCATCCTGCATGGTTTGCTGTTCCTGCTCGTATGTCCTGCATCTTTAACCTATTCTCGATTCCTTTTAGTCATTGACGGCTAAACAAAAAGTTTCGTCTATACAGAAGAAGATTGAGCCATGGAAGCTGTACGTTATGCTGGGCGGATTGCTGTCGGTGGATATCATCCTCCTCGTCACTTGGCAGGTGATCGATCCGCTGCGTCGGAGAATCGAGACCTTCGCTCTAGAACTACCGCCCTACGGAGACGAGGATGCAATGATCAGGCCTGAATTAGAACATTGTGAAAGCGAACGTAACAGATTATGGCTCGGTACGTACTTTTTATTTAAAAAGACATACATACTGAAAAATAAATACCGACGTGTGCTAATTAATAATATAATTTTATCGATATAAAATCGCAAAATTGTGAATATTTTCTTTCAGGCTTGATTTATGGCTATAAAGGCGTTGTTCTCGCTTTCGGGCTCTTTCTATCTTACGAGACGAGAAGCATCAAAATCAAACTGATCAATGATTCCAGATACGTAGGAATGTCGATATATAATATCGTAGTTCTGTGTCTCATAACGGTACCTGTGGTGATGGTCATCTCTAGTCAGCAGGACGCGAGCTATGCCTTTTCGGCGCTGGCCACTATTTTCTGTTGCTTTCTCAGTATGGCTCTCATCTTTGTGCCGAAAGTCATTGAAGTGATCAGGCATCCCAGAGACAAATCTGAGTCGAGGTACAATCCGGACGGCGCGGTATCTAAGGAAGAGGAAGAAAAGTATCAAAAACTACTCACCGAAAACGACGAGCTTCAAAAGCTTATTGCTGCGGTAAATCGTTTTTTAAATAAATAAAAATGTTGTATTTGCACAAACTTGTTTTAATATAATTTTATCATTTATTATATTTATTGTGCCCTTTATTCTTGCACATAATATTTTAGAAAGAGGAAAAGATTCAAGCCATCAAGCAGAAACTGGCTGAACGCGACGCGCTGAAGGGAACCGGCACGAGTCGTTGCAGGCAAGGCCAGCCCAAGCAGTCCTTCATCGTTGCTGACTATCCGACTGGCGAAGGGACATCGGACAGCGCTATCGGTGGGGGTATTTCCATTTGTACAAAATCCTCCCGCGCTTCCGCTTCTGATGTTGAGTTTTCAGAGACGTACTTATAATCTCTCCACACACACGAGTAAAGTCAGGCCGCCACGGACGTCCTCATGCATTCGCGCGATACATTTGGGACCTAAAGTTCTTTTCAATCGATCTCGGTGATTATCGTTACGCTTCGCTTTTAAATCGAAACGTATTTCCGGTATTATTTGTCGTAAGTATCGATGGGTACGTACTTGCGTGTTTCTTCACGACGCACTCTCGGATGCAATGTCTCGTTGAAGTGACCGGAGTACACGATTATCCACGGTAGTTACACTGCCACGTGATGATAACACTGACGAAATATCAAATAACTGCACAATTTCAAAGTACAATGAAACGCCAGAAACTCATTCGTGATTTTAAGTTATTAAAAAAAAAAGAAAAAAAAATAGCACATGCAATTCTTTCACGCAATTCGCACACGACAAATTACATTGCGTCACTTTTATTGATTGCAAAGTTAGTGAGCGTAAAAAAAAAATTAATCTACTGATACAATGATAAAATTAACGAATAGAATATTAATGTCATGTTAACGTGGATGTTAGCTCTTCATCGAATCGTTTAGGAAAAATTTTTTGTAACTGTTAATATAATTTACATAGTTTATCGCTTTAGTAAGGAAGAGTAAAGCTTTTGTAGCTTTGATGTACATCGTCAAATGTTTAAATATGCAAATAGTAATTAATAATACGTAAAGTAGTAAATTTTTGTCTTAACGAGCTAGTGACTCTCTTCCTGCGAAATCAGATTAACGGGAAACAATCTAAGAAAATCTATGTTTCGTGGCCTACGTTTTGTGAAAGTTGGTCCTGTCATTCTGGCGACAATGCTCTTTCTATAATTATCCATCGTTATCGATTAATTATTTATTGGTGAAACATGTGTATTTTTATATGTAGCCTGATTGGTATTAGCCGTCGTGTAGATGCTCGGGATTGGATGTTTGTGAAATTAACGGGTGTATTTTTCAGCACCTGTGAGAAAGTACTCAACCGGATTTCCTTAGCGTAATACAATCTTATCCTATGGACCAAGTTAACCCCCCGTGGAATAACGTTTTTCAGGGATGGAGCTTTTGAGTGTTTTACATCTTGACTTTTAACCCTTTTACCGGAGGAACCGTCGAGGAATACTCAAGAAAAAACATAACGAAGTCTTTCAAGCCGTTAACGTTGCCATCGTTTTTCAGTCAGACATTGGCACCACGATATTTTTTTTACAAACGTAACGAATCTCGAAAGAAAAAAAATAAACAAAATATGGTGTTACGCGTTTGCGTTGAACGGTAAATTTTTTACTGTTTGATCGTTGTTTTATAACAAAAATGAGGAAGCTGACGCTTACATTCTTGTACCGGATACGTAATTTTTTCGCGGAATATTAATCTTTTTAAACAGAAGATAATAAGAAAAAATATAATATATATATTTTAAAACGTACAATATATAATAATATAAATATTATAGACGTTCTATATTTGAAATGAAAATGGAATTATTCACCCGGTACAAATATCGCGGCTATAATCGCAAAATGGATTTGACTGGCTCAGGATGACGTTTGTAACATGCTTATCATTTAATTGTTACAAAGCATGTGCTTACACACGATAAAAAAATTGATAGTATTTATGTTAGGCCTAAAATAATCTGTATGATGACTCTTGAGTTGTTGCAGTTAAATCTCGTTAGAAAAGTGTCGTGTTAATTGTGTACAGTGTTAAAACTGTTGTTGTAAACCTCATGAAGCGTACTCCCAAATTTAAGAAGACAAGAAGCTAAATTACAATTTAATCCAATCCGGAAATTAAATTAAAAGAAAAATATATATATATTTTTTTAAAGAAAAAACGCAATTGTCACAAACGCGAAGTGCGCTAACGAGATTTAAATGCTTATGAATTCCGTGCCGTTCGTTTATAATTTGGGAGTCTTGATGAGGTGAAGTGTCTCATTAGCGTTTAACGGGAAGCGTGATTATTAATTTTTGATGAGTCTTTTTTTTTTTTTAACTTAGCGACAGACGCACGATGGATTAGCTTTCGCAACTTATGAGTAGGAGGAATTAGCGCGCGTTTCCGACTTCCAAATCATTTACGAACGGATTCGGCGCCGGCAAATTGCCCATTCGCGAGACTTATGGTGTTTTTTGACCTTCTGTTTTTTTAGGCACGCAGCACATCGTCGAAATGTACGAACTGCACCGACTATGATGCCAAAGCAATACACACGAGCGCTACGCTTGCGACAAAACTCTCTTCTAAAACTAGTGTTAAATCTACGTGCACGGTCAATACGCGAATTGTAACAAAATGCGTCTTGGAACACGCCAAAGAAACGTGAGAACAATTTCTCTCTAACGTCTCGGGCGGCTGGGAAAACCTGTCGTCGCGCGTAATTAAGGCATAAGTTAGTCTATAGCGTGTGGAATTGTTTTATATGTTTCGATACGATTCGACTGCGCCTTAGGAAGCGGAGGAAGAACGGAATAGGGGAGAAAGGGAAAGCAGTATTGAGACATATGTACGGATATTACGGCCGTCTGTCGCGCGCGTTCTTTCACGCGCGCAAACCCGAAGGGACGCTGTGGAATCTGTCGCGAAATCCCGCGTCTAGGCAATATTTAAAAGCGGAATGTAACTCTCTTTCTCATTTACGGTACCTAAAACCACACGCGCGCTCACCCACGCAGTATTTTTTACTGTACCTCGTTTCGACCGACTGCCGCGCGAAACGGCGCTTGTAAGTCTAGCATTATATAACAATTATACGATAGTCCTATCGAACTGTTGAACGAAAGTATCACATATATGTACGTTAGATTATGGAGATATTTATTTTTAAGTTTCCGAATTATAAGATCCGTTGGAGAGAAAAAAAAAAAAGTAAAGGCTCTACCTAATTATTAAAACCCTGGGGATTGTTTATTCGATCCAAGGCCCGCACGGCCCCGCGCCAGGCGCGACCGCGGGTGTTCATATCTCTGCGTTGTTTCTAGAGTTGAGATTTTAATAAAGAGAATTTTAACACGGAGTCACCGACGCCCATACGTCAATGCGACCTAGTACCCTTGCGACGAATAAACGCGACGACGTGAATTATAAAAATTACTCGATGTAACACGTACATTTTTAAGTATCCTGAAGTAAACTCGATCAAAGGATCAATGTTAAATCAAGTGAATTCTGCGAGGGATTATGTTCTAATCGTGTTCGAAGAGACGGAAGATCTCGTGCGTTGCGTCCGCGCAGATTTTTTGCGCATTGTTAAATTCCCGCTCTCGAGTGCACCGCTGTCCTCAGCCGCGAGTGCTGCTCCTTCTTCATTTAAAAAGAGATCGCGCGCAGCTGGCGAGTGTCGGTGTGAGAGAGATGAAAGGATATGAGTGCGAGGGGTGCGGACGCGAACTAACCTGCTGTGCACGTGCGAACATCAGCCATGTTGTGGCTGACCCCTGCGGCCCCTGCCGCCGCGCGCTCGTGATCGCACGCGACGCGGGCCCAGGTTGGCCCAGGTGCTCCAGGTAGCGTTCGAACGGATTCTTGGCACAGGGAGGAGTCGACATGTCGTTCGGCAGCGGTTTCGGGGCGTCCACTTCAACGCCCGCGCCCACGTTCGCTTTCGGCACCACGCCGGCGTCCACGGCGACACCGGTTAAACCTGGTAAGTCACGCCACATGCTCGCAAGTTTCTCCACAGGCCTCGCATTTCCTCGTCTTTTCTTTATATCTTTCTTTCATCGCCCAGAAGGATCTGACGCTCCATGGGATGTCGAGATAAGTCGCCAATATTTGCGCATTTCGTGCCCTATGTTATCTCGTGGCGGTCCTCGTACGACGATTTTAAGGTTAAAAACGGTGCTCCGAGAGGTTTCTCTTCGAGACCTCGGCTTCGAACGAAGTAGAGCATAGAACGAGCTCAGTTTCTCGTCGAGCTGGCCCTGCTGGTCGTGTCGGAAGCCTTGTTAAGCAAGGGTTGGCTCACACCCCCGCAGTCCGGACTGCACTCGACGTCGTTTTTCGCTACGAGAGCCCGTCTACGTCTGGATCTGGCGATAAGGCACCCCGCGACGCAGCACATTAGTAGTACGACTAGCAGAGTAGTCAGCAAAATCACCAGCAACGTCGTGCGATCCGTGTATTCGTAGGATTTTAGGATTCCGATAGATGCCTGGGTGCAAAGTGTCATACTCGACTCGGAGCTATACGTCGTGACTTTTCTGGCAACAGTCGTATCTTCCAAATAATACATTTCGTTTGGAATTTTTCCGAGTGTCGTTATCATAATTTCCGCCGTTGCATCCTGAACAAAATTAATCGAGTTAGATTGTTACACAGCTAAAATATATTAGAGAAAATAAATTTTTATTCTAATTGAAGTACAAACATGAAAAATATAAGTTAAAAAGTTTATTTAGTATCTGGAGTACTTTAGTTTCTGATGGCTAAATAATACCTGTAACTTCTGCTGTCTTGTGAATATCATATTTTTTATTTTATATTATATGAGTGTATGTTATTAAGAATTAATGTGGCAAAATAACAAATTTTTTAATATAACAATTTTAGTAAATATAATCTATAAACAGCCAAATATATTTATGCAGTATCTTCCAAAGTATATATTTAAAATACAATTAAAAATTATAAGCTTTACATTTAAAATTGCTTTTGTAAAATAAGCAATGAATGTCATAGTAGCAAATATCTTTTAATGACATGATTTACCTAACTTCATATAAAACAAAAAAGTATCACATGAAATTATTAACTCATAAATTTTTTAAGTTGCAGGATTCGGAACGCCTTCATTTGGATTTAGTACACCAACCACTTCAACACCAAGTCTGTTTGGTACACCATCGACACAGACCACTGGATTTGGTGCTGGCACTGGATTTGGTTCTCCAGCAGCCACTGGTTTTGGCAGCATACCAAGCACAGGTTTTGGATCCACGCCTACGTTCGGCACCGCGTCAACCAGTGCTTTTGGCTCGGCACCAGCTTTCGGTACCCCGGCCTCTTCCGCACCCACTGGATTTGGTACAAATTCGACATTTGGAAGCACCCCTGCTTCCACAACTGGTTTCGGTACTTTTGGAACAGCTACAACAACGTCAGCTTTGAATTTTGGGGGTTTTGGTGGATTTGGCACGACTACCACTACGTCTGCTCCCGGTTTATTTGGCGGATTTGGCACTGCCGGCATTCCTTCCACAGGTTTCGGTACGTCAACCGGTTTTGGTACATTTGGAGGTAAGCCGGCTACTACAAGTGCTGGATTCGGTGGATTTGGAACAGGTAACGCAAAATTTCTTATATATATGTAGATTAAAATTTATACGTTGCAATATTTATTTTTTTACTTTTTATTAATTTATTTTTACTACATATTTATTCACAGGGACAAGCTTTACTGGATTTGGTACTGGTCTGGCACTGCCTCAGCAGCAGCAGCAGCAGCAGCAACAACAACAGCAGCAGCCTACAAATACTGCATCAGAAGCTTTATATAATGCTGTGTTTAATTGCCAATTATATAACGACGAGCGAGATAATACCATTGCCAGGTGGAATCTTATTCAAGCGTTGTGGGGTACAGGAAAGGCTTATTATTCCACAAATGCTCCACCGATAGATCTTACTCAAGAAAATTCGTTATGCAGATTTAAAGCTATTGGATACAGTCGCATACCTGATGCCGATAACAATGATGGTTTAGTAGTATTGTGTTTTAATAAGAAAGAAAAAGATATACAAGATGGAAAGCAACAATTAATAACATTTCTTAACGGTTTGTTGGGGAATAAGCCTAATTTGACGATAACGGTGGATAACGTCAAAGCAACAGGGGAAAATAAAAGTCAAGTAACAATATATGTGTCGGAGAAAGGAATTACCGGTTCTTATAGAAAAATTCCCGCTAATGAATTAGTTGCGTACCTGTCGCAGGTTATGCAAAAACAACAATTAGTACAGAATGGAGTTGAAGATGTTTTTCCTCTTGTAAAACTTGATCCGTCGCAGCTAAAAGAATATTTAGACAATCCGCCTTGCGCAATTGATGCCAGATTATGGAAACAAGCGCAATTAGACAATCCCAATCCAGAACTGTACATTCCAGTTCCTATGGTTGGCTTTCAGCAAGTTAAGCACAGGCTGAAGTGTCAGGAAGAGGAAACTGCTAGACATAGAGCATTTTTGGATATGGCGGCTGAAAAAATTCAAGGTCTGCAAAGACAACATACGGCTACGCAGGCTCGGCTTAAAGAACATAGGCGTACATTGTTAGAACTTCAACATAGAGTTTTACAGGTACTGTATTAAATTATTCATAAATTTTACTCGTAATATTTCAGCTTGTTAATAATGGAAATTTTATTTAAAGGTGTTAGTACGGCAGGAGATCACGCGAAAAGTTGGATTATCTTTACAACCGGAAGAAGAGGTTTTGACACGAAGATTTGAAGCGATGCATTCACAAATCAGTGCTCCAACACAATACAAAGGTAGAATTAGTGAAATGCTCTCACAGCTCAGAATGAGGCGACATATTGATATTCAAAATCAAGAAAGATATACAATGGACCCTATAGCACAGGATGACATTAAAACGGTAATAAAATATTCTTTATTTAATTTAGCTTAAGATTATTATCAAATGGTAGATATAATTTTTTTTTTTAAATTATTTTAGTATTTAAGTATGGAGCAGCAAGGAATGGCGCAGCTTATTTCGACAATAAATGCCGATTTAGAAAGTTTAAAAGTCATTAAGGATGGGATGTCAGAACTTTTACTGAGCCAAAGTATATCTTGAAGATTGTAATATATAATAAAAATTTTTTTACTCCTTCTACTTAATTAAAGCATTACGCGTTTATTAATGTTTACACAAAATAAATCATGGTTGTATAAATTACTTATATTTTTCACAAAGCTGTGCCATATATTTATTTTATTACAAATTCTACAATTTTTTTTTTATATAATTCAATTCTTGTAATTTATTTTAATTGCCAATGAATATTTAAACTGAACACAATTATATTTTGCTTACATTGCAGTTTAATAATTTTTGCTTATTGTGGCGATCATGTCTCTCAGTAAGTTTTTTTTTTCTTTCGTTTATTCGGTGTTGTATCTTTGAATTTTTTGATAAAAATATTTTAACATTTAAAAAAATTTGTTATCGATTAATCTGTACGTTTACATATTTTTATTACTATAAATTAAACTAATATGCATATTGTAGCAATGAAGGTTTCCGAAGAAAAGCCGCCTACGGCACAACGCTGTCTCTCAGCGTGGCTTACCTCCGGAAACCTCTATTACTGCAGAAGTCAATGGCCGCGAAAGCCTAAAATCTAATGCATATTTTGTAGATAATTAAAAGAATGATTTAATGACTATAAAAAAGAACAAAAAAGAAATATTCTACAGTGTATATTTTAAATATAAAATCTACAAATTAAAATATATTTCTATTGAATTGTCGAGTATAAGTAAAAAAATGTGATCCTTTACAAAATACGTTACGTTTTTTTCGAGTGTTTATGATATTTGACACGCTCAATATAAATTAAATTGGAATATATAAAAATTTATGATTATTACAGATAGACAGACAGATAAAACCTTATTTATAAAAATTTTCTCCATTGCCTATTATATCGGCCCCTTTATTAGTTCCATTTTTTATCGGTGAAATAGATTTATTGTGAGCATCCTGGCCTATAGTCATTTTTAATAACTTTAAAACGGACTTCTTATCCGCATTTTCATTTTCTGTAAGTAAAATACTTTGTTAATACTTTTTTTTTTTTTTTTACATAACAAAATAAAATTTTTATAGTAATGTACGTAAAAATATTTTATATTTACCTTCGTTTCCAGTAATTTGTTGTTCAAGATGCAATTTTTCTTGCGCTATCTCATACATATTTTCTTCTATTGTATTTTCGCCTAATAATCTTATTATAGATACAGGTCTGCAAGAGAATTCAATATTTTAAATATCTTTATTTTAACAAATAATGAATAAAACGTATGTTTTATTATTTTTTAAAATTAAATTTTGCAACAATGTTTACTTGTTCTGTCCCACACGATGACATCGATCTTCTGCTTGTTTATCGTTATAGGGATTGAAATCTATATCGTGTATTATGACTGTATCGGCAGCAGTTAAGTTGATCCCTAAACCCCCGGCTTTTGTTGATAATAAAAATATGAATATATTTGGATCGTGAGTATACTCATTTATAAGAGTTTGTCTTTCAGGTACAGGTGTGTTTCCATCTAGCCTAATTTGAGTGTTAAGTTCATTAAAATTGATTTGAGATAGTAATTTTGCAATAATAATTATAATTATCAAAATCAGGCAAACCTGAAAAATGTATGTCCTCTAATAGATAAGTATTCTTCAAGTACGTCTAATACCATAGTAAACTGGCTAAAAATGAGCACTCTATGACCTTCCTCTTTCATTTGTGGTAGCAGCTTGTCGAGTTCTCTCAATTTACCAGATTGAGGAATAAGTTCCTGAGGTAAGCCAAATCCCGCTATACTTTTGTACGTACGAGTCAATTGATTTATTTGATAATCAGACGTCCATATCAACTCTTCAAAGACGTACTCTGGATTTTTTTGTTTGTACCCTGATTCCTTCGCTAATCTACTGGCTATGGCCTAGTGATAAATCACAAGCCAATTAAACAGATAAAAGTATTTCGATTAATTGCATGCATACCTTTAATTTTTCCTCATCGTAATAATCACGTATGAGAAGGGGGTGATTGGCGAGTTTCCTCAATTGCATCATCATACCAGTACCATTTACATCCGTAATTTCGTTGGCCTGTGCTGAAAATTGCGCGACCAATTTGTTGTACATACTTTGCTGCTTTTCGATTAAAGGGCATCGTATTATTTCATCTTTTTTGTTGGGCAAGTCGCGTAAGACTTCAACTTTAAGCCGTCGCAAAACAAACGGTCGCATAATTTCTTTTGCATTCTTAACTTGTTCTCTTTCGAACATCGGTTGTTCTCCGTTCTTTTTATCGCCTAATTTCTAAAAAATTATTCGAAACATGAATTACGGATAAATATACAATAACGTATACGTAAAAATACGAATAAAATACTTTTAATAATAATAGGTCCAATGACTTACAGGATTTTTGGAAAACAGACTTTTTAAATCACTTTGTTTTCCAGCAAATAATGAAGGCATTACGAATATTAACAAAGATATTAATTCCAATAAATTATTTTGTAGAGGTGTGCCAGTTAATAAAATTCGATGCTTTGCCTGCAAAATAAATTATGTGATTTTATTAGAAAATTTTATGCACATATATATATATATATATATATATATATATATATATATATATATATATACCTATACATATGATTAATACATACAGTGATTCTAACAAGATTCTCATATCGAATACTGCTCATATTCTTGAGCATGTGAGCTTCGTCAAAAATAACATAATTTAGAGGCATAACGCGGAATAATCTGCGTTCCTCTGGAGTACTGCAGACTAAACTATACGTAGTTAATAAAATATCAACGTCATCAAGATCACCATTTCGCCAGCCCATTCGCATCTCTCTTCGTTCATCTTGAGAGCCGTAATACTGCACAACTTTCAAGGTAGGTGACCATCTTTCCAATTCATCCAACCAGTTTTCTACGTTAGAAGACAAAGGCTTTTATATATTTCAAATTTTTACTAAGCAGATATTTGAGAAAACAAAATATTACCCATGGTCGAACTAGGAACGACAATTAAATGAGGCCCGTCTTTTTCGTCGAGAAGACCAGCTTCTTTCAGATAAGTCAAAAATGCTATTACTTGTACCGTTTTTCCTAATCCCATCTCATCGGCTAATATACCATTTACATTTTGCGCGTGCAAAACAGCAAGCCAATTTAGACCGACCATTTGATACGGGGCTAATGATAAATCTGGCGATAATAATTTCGGCTGTTGTGTTATAGCCGATGCACCAGCAGCCACTGCTTTTTCCATGTTGGTGGATAAGCGAAGGCATTTTTTCATGAGAAGTTCTACCACATGACGTGTAGACAGCAATACCTTTTTAAACATATAAAAAATTGAATCAATCGTAATTTTTTATTTTTAATTAAAAAAAAATTTTTTTTGAAGTCTTTACCTGTGCTGCATTTAATAGCTCTGTGTCCAAGTACTTTATATTTTGAAATTTATTTACTAAGTCTCTCCAATCCTCAAACGGTCTTACACTTATAATCGCACGTACTCGCTTTTGAGAACACTGAGGCAGCAAAAGCAGTTCTGAAGGCAGTGCAGTTTGCATAAAGTCCAAAACTGCCTTTTTATCACCAGTGAGCTCGTTAGATATTTCTATATCTGAATCCTCATCACTGTAAAACAATGATACGTTTATACCATACAATTTAATTACAAGTATAAATTAAGTTATCAAATTATGTACCTATTAAACACTTTATCTTTGTTATAATCTTCCTCATCTGAGTCAATATCTACTTCCTCATCTACACTCAGCTTTTTTCTCTTCTTTTTGTTTGTCTTTCTTGATCCCTTTAAAGTTCTCTTTCTATTTTTTTTCAGCTCTTCCTCAGCTTCTTCAACATTCCAATTGGTTTTTTTAAGTACTTCTTGTATATGCTAAAAACAAAATTTATAATTATTAAACAATAAACAGTTTTCTTTTCAATATAAAAAAAAAAAGTTTTTTTTATTATCCATTCAATTAAATATTAAAACTATTTAAAAGAACGGTGTGTTTAAACGATCCATTAGTTTAAAAGTACCCACTACCTTATCACTTTGTGGATACAAAGATGTCAGGTACTTCAGCTTATTCTCTTCATCATTCGCATTACAATCCGAACTCGACTTGGATGGACTGCCGATATCGCTGTCACTGTCCTCGATGCGATTTACGGGCTTTCGGCGTACGTCGCGAGTTACCAGGTTACTGTCCTCGTCAGCTGTAAATCACAAAAAAAAAAATTCATAAATCGAAATTACATACATACATATATATATAAAAAAAAAAAAAAGTAAGCAAGCTATTTAACGTTCGAACGCGGCCCGCTTGAGAAAGCGCAGAAATAGTGATGCGGATCGCGGAATACGCACGCCAATTGCTCGCGTATACCGTACATCGATTAACAAAGCGGATAATGACAAGAAAAAGTATTGCGCGAGCTCTTACACATATTCACGGTCCTTGTTTGTTTTTTTTGAAATCGGAACCGCCGCAGGAGGCTGGAGCTGCTCGTATCCGTTTTTGTTGGGCTCGGCACGGTGCATTCGGACATCGCGTCGAGTTTAGCCGTGCGAAGGACGCTGGCAGGAATGCATTTTTCCGGGAGAACTTTCAGAGTCGTCTGCCAGGTGCATTCGGTGCGGCTCGCCGAGCGCGTCCAGGCCGTTACGTAGAGTATTATGTAGAACGTACATCAAAGTGCCGGACTGGAGTGGAGGATCCGAGTGGGATGTTTATGCCTGATTTCCACGCGGGACACCTGCAGCAACTGTTTAAAACGTTGCACGTTCCTTGAACCGAGGAAGTAACGGTACCCGCAGCTCTGATCTCGGTCCTTTGAACGAAATAAGAATATTAAACCTGCATTTAGTGAATAATAGAGAAAGATAGGCTCGCGCGTTTGCTTAACAAAAGACAGCTGTTCCAATCGCGCGGACATTATAAGATGTACTTAAGTTATAATGACATACGATTAGTGAATAACATATTTAATTTAATTAATATTTACTTCTGACTGACAGACGTGAAAAAAAAAGTGGTAAAAACACTTCGTGACTAGCTTCAAATCGAATATAAATTCCTTTTAATTTTCCGCTTTTTAAAATTAATTTTAATTATATGTGATTATTATTATAATTTATTAATTAATTTTAATTATTAAGTGATCCGTAATTGTTAATTAGAAGTAATGAAAATTAAGGAGAACCCAAGGGAAAGATCAGCCGATCGCGCATGCCGATCTCGAGGGCGCGTGATTCAGGGTGGACGAGCGACACTTGCGCCGTCGTCTACTCGGCTCCTTTATTTGTATCCGCCGTTTTGCTGCACGCTCAGCGCAACCTGTCCGCGTTATGTTTGACAGCAGGTAAGTGGAACACACGGGAGCACGAAGACTACACATCAGCCATCGGGGCGATGAGTCTTCTCCTCCCATTTGTTTAACAAGAAAATATATTTCTTTTGTCTATTTAATTCTTTTTTTTCTATACCTTCCATTTTTCAGAATACAACTAATATACTTTAATTTTCAGGTATATGGCGATTCAATTTTACTTAAAAATATCCTGGAACAGATTAGAAATATATAAAAAAAAAAAAAAGAAAACGTACACAGGCAGATAGAAATAATTACGCATATTTTATTAAAGTTAGAGTAAAAGGAGGGCGAGAGATACAGAAGTATTCAGCGTTGCACTGTCTATATGGGTTTAATTTTGAAGTGAAGCCCTATCAGGGAGAACACCAGACACTTGAGGTCCTGGACGAGATAGTAGAAGCACCGCAGACCCTCCGGGTCGCAGGACTGGTTTACATCTAAAAGAGAGCCGGTCTTCGAAGTAGTGAACGATATGTGCTCGTCTCCGATTACGATTTCCAGCTCCTGACGGCCGACGCGGTCTGGCTGCGGCCAGAGGGAATCGTCCTCCTGCATGATTTCGGAATCCTGGATGATGCGCTTGAGCTCCTCCATCACGCACTGGTGTACGTACGCCTCTTTACGTATCATCGTGTCGTTTTTGTAGTTTGAGTTATTTGCGTAGCGCAGCTTGCCGTCTGGTCGGAACTCGAACTCCAGAAACTCGTGCCCGAACTTGCCCTTGTGGCCGACGTAGTAACGAATGTAAAAGTCCTTCGACATCTTTTCAGCCGGCTACCATTTGCAACAACAGATTAGGGTTATACATTGAAACATTTAGCACGCCCATCAATATATTTCAAACTAATCGGCAATGAATTTTACTTATGTAGTAATTAAAAAGTAAATTAGCATACCGAGAGAGCGATTGGTGTCCAGTTGTGACGGCAATGAAATGTTAAGTTGCACCGGACGAGAGGAGTGTATTCCAGTATACTGAATATTTTAGGAATCAACGTTCGCCATGTTAGTAAGCATTAAGCAGTTTTCTCAAGCGACAAACTTTCGTAAGTGACGCAACGCGCTCCGATTGGCCGGCTTTCTCGAGTCGTTACATACGTGTTGGATTTAGTTCCGCGATTTTCGCACAATATCGGAGACTTTTCCGAACGTTATTCCGTTTCTTTAGGACGTTCTTTCTTTATATATACGGATCTCGATTTACAGCTTCTTAATATAAAGTAATTGAAAAGTATTCTACTTTTCTTTCGTACGGATTATAGTTTTTAATCCTGTTCCTTTTTATTTTTTTTCCGAGCAGCGTCTACCTGTACTTTTTAAGTTGATGTTGCAGTGCGATTACAGTTCTGAAAAAGTAAACCTTTGTGAGTTTTTTCGCGAGGAACAGCGAGGACGTTTCGGAACGTATAATAAAAATCGCGTGCGAGCTCCGAGGATCGACTGTTCCAAGTCGATAGTACGTTCAACGAGGGACACCATATTATTCGCACGCACGTAACTCCTGTGCTTGTATGTGTGTGGTGCGGGCGAACTTAAGCGAGCTACTCCGTCGCCGTTGCGTGTTCTCTTCGTTGGGAAGAGCAGCTCTCGCTTCAATTGCCAATTACGGCGCCAATGCGCGGTGCGGAGCGTTAAATGTGCGTACAGGATGTCGAACCCGGGCGGTAGCAGGAGGAACGGGGCTATGAAGATCCGTCTAACGAGTGAGTGCGGTAGCCGTCTACTTTTCTTCGGGCGTCGTGCGTCTCGTCGAGCGTGAAAGTCTTGTGCACGCGCGGAAACCGCACAACGCACGCACGCACGACGAGAACGCCTGCTCACGCATGTCTGGCCCGTTTTCACTTCGCATTATCTAACGTATTCTCGTAAGCGCTGGGCTCTTCCGCGCGGGGGAGGGGGCACGATGAACGCGACGCATAAACGTCAAACTATGTCTCTCGAATTTGACCCGGTCTTCCGAGGATTACGAGTGCTCCAGGTGGAGAACGCGACTTCCGTTGTGCCCTTTCCACCCTTTCGATTACGCCAGCTTGCTTGGCCGCGAAGCCGACTCGAGACCTCACCGCAAGTACTCGCCAGAGAACCGACGTGAAACGTTAATTCTTGGCTGTCCTGAAGACCATTTGATGTCATTTATTCAATATTCTTAGCAATCTTATTTTTGGCCCATGTTATCTTTCATTCAGCTAATTTTTTTTTTTTTTAGATTCTTTAAAAAAAAAATTTAATTGTTGTTGACAATATTTAAGAGAGTTATAATATAAAATTTTGAGTTTGATTATCTTTTTTCATGAACAGAGATAATTAGATGATATAATAGTGTTAGTTAAGAGAGTATTATAGATGTAATAATCAAATTATAAATCAGACATTGGATTACTTTATGAAACCTTATTAGATATTAATTTAGAAGTTTGAAATAATATATATATTTAATTAAATTAGTTGTGTACTTAAATGTATTCTTGTACATTTAAAAAATAATTGAGTAAATTTTTTTATGACAAAATTAATGCATGATAATATATTTATCTAATAATTATGTGTTTTAGTTTTATGTGCCCGCAATCTCGCTAGAAAAGATTTATTTCGTGAGTATTTTTTTTACAAAAAAAAAAAAAAAAAAAAAAAAAAAAAAAACAACATAGAAATATAAGTAAATGTAATATAAAAATAATTACTTTTTAGGTTTACCTGATCCTTTTGCTAAAATAACTGTTGAAGGATCTGGACAGTGTCACAGTACAGACACCTGTAAAGCCACACTTGATCCTAAATGGAATCAACATTATGACCTGTAAGTATTTTTTTTATACTGAGAAATTTGAAATTTATGCATATAGGAAAAGAGAATAATTATTATCTATTGATGCAGATATATCGGAAAGAACGATGGAATCACCATATCAGTATGGAATTATAGAAAATTTCATAAGAAACAGAATGGAGGGTTTCTGGGATGTGTTCGCATTTTATCAAACACTATCCAAAGACTGAAGGATACAGGATGTATATATTTTAATTTATTTTACATTATTAATTTTATTTTCATTTAGCAAGACACTTATAAAATTTATTAATCTTGTGATATTTTTTCAGATCAACGTTTAGACTTGTGCAAAGCTCATTCTGACGACACTGATGTTGTAAAAGGGCAAATCGTTGTGTCTCTAATGTCACGCGATGGCCACAATGGTGCCGTGAGTAATACAGTCGGTCATAATGCCGTAGTCGACGTGCTCGGAGATTTGAGCTGTCCGAATGATTTACCGGACGGTTGGGAAGAAAGAAGAACAGAAAGTGGTCGATTATATTACGTAAATCATCACACGAAAAGTACGCAATGGATCCGTCCAAACGCTCGGTAAATTTTGACATCTATTTGTACTGAAGTATACGATATGATATATGATATGTATGTTTTATATAAAGTTACGTTATTGGTAGGCCTAACAATGCTATCATACCGACGACACCAGAACCACCACCGTTATCGTCGTCGGAACCTACATCTCCTAGCAGTAGCGCGAGCTCTCCGACTGTTAGAAATGAGGATAGTCCTGCAAGACATACGTCATCCGAGTGGACTGCAGGAGGAGATGGTACACCGAGTCAAACACCTAGCCGAGATAACTCGACTCAAAATATTCTGAGAAATACATCGACACAGCAGAATCGTAATCAACAGCAGCATCAGCATAACGTAAGAAATGCGACAACGCCGGCATCGTCCTTAAGGGAACGGCGCGTCATTAGAGGAACTGATGAACAGAACGGCAATCAAAACGCGAACGGAAGGGTAGAACGTAGCCTTAATAATGGAAGTCAAATTCGAAGGACTAATCGTAGCAACAGAAATAGAAATAGCGTCATGTCGAGTAACGACAGACGAACCGATCCGCCGCAGCCGTCGGACCTACCTCGTGGTTACGGTATGATTGAAATAAATTTTTAAATACAATATAACATATTATTTTATAAATTGATAAATTTTTTAATCCATAGAAATGAGGAAAACCCAGCAAGGTCAAGTATACTTTTATCACGTACCAACTGGCTCATCTACCTGGCATGACCCGAGAATTCCGCGAGATTTGCAAGCTAATGAACTGACGAATGAACTTGGTCCTCTTCCCAGTGGATGGGAAATGAGACAGACTCAAAGTGGACGCGTATATTTCGTAGATCACAATAATCGGACAACACAATTTACCGATCCCAGGTTGTCCAGTCAAATAATAAGCAATCTATTGAAGTAAGTATAGAAAATTGAATATTCATAAATGTGATTATAAGAGAATAAAAATTATTTTATTGATAGTAGGAGACAAAATAATAACATGAACACTCAAATCTCGAATAATGCAAACAATTCGATGACGAGCGAAACCGCTGAAGCGGATACGACGAACTCATCGATGGTTCAACCTAGCACGCCACAGCAACCAACGAGAAATGAAAATGGAAGTAACAATAATTCTCCAACAAGTGAGTTGAAAGTTTTTTTAATACGTATTTTTTGTAAAAAAGGGCCTGGAAAATATATTTTATAATATAATACTTAAAACACTTTTTATATACGATAATATATCGTATATATATCTTTGACTTGCGTGATTCTTACATGTATGATAATATGTTTCCATAATACAAATCACGTAACGTATTTTTACATAAAAGCAAAACAAAAGAATATTTGTGTACGGCTCACAATTTTATCTTATCTAGAAGCATGTCTATCTATGCAACGTAAGTCTGACTGTTAATCAGTCTCAGTTGTTTTGTCACTTGAATAAAATGCCATTTCATTTTGGAAGAGTCCTGTTCATCAGGGCACATTACCGTAAAAATCGGTTAAATTCTTAATTTTATATTTATATGTATGATAGTGCGATCGACATAACAAGGGTTGTTCTTTTTTTTTTTTTTTGCGTTACAGTGGAAAGCGTTCCATCTCAAAATGCTCAGACAGTGTCAGAATTACCAAAGGAACTTATGGACAATGAGCTCCTTCCAAAATATAAACGCGATTTAGTAGCAAAGTTGAAATGTCTTCGAGCGGAATTAAATGCTCTTCAACCTCAAAGTGGACATTGTAGATTAGAAGTATCGAGAAGCGAAATATTTGAAGTAAGTAAATTTTAAATACTTGGTTTTTTTATATTTTTAAATATTTTAAACATTATTTTTACAACAAATATAATTAGAGTGAATTTGTTCTATGAGATTTGTAAATGATATTTTGTTCTTATAGGAATCGTACAGATTGATAATGAAAATGCGACCGAAAGATATGCGCAAAAGGCTCATGGTTAAATTCCGTGGTGAGGAAGGCCTTGATTACGGCGGCGTGGCACGCGAATGGTTATATTTGTTGTCTCATGAAATGCTAAACCCGCAATATGGACTGTTTCAATATTCGAGAGATGATAATTATACGCTTCAAATAAACCCAGATTCGGGCATAAATCCAGAACACTTATCATATTTTCATTTTGCTGGAAGGATTATAGGCATCGCTGTTTTTCATGGCCATCACATTGACGGTGGCTTTACAACTCCATTTTATAAGATGTTGCTTAATAAAGCTATAACTTTGAGCGATATAGAAGGAGTCGATCCAGAATTACATAGAAGTCTCACGTGGATGCTGTAAGTGATATAGATTTTAAAGAAAATTTTATTTTTGAATTTACATATATTTTTCTAAAGATAGATTTAAAATATTTGTTATTTATTCTGGTGTTATTAGGGAAAATAGCATAGACGGTGTGTTGGATGCTACTTTTTCCGTAGAACACAGTAGTTTTGGCGTATTGAAGAATCATGAATTAAAACCAGGCGGAAAAGACATCGCGGTGACGGAAGAAAACAAAAAAGAATACGTCCGCTTATATGTGAACTATCGATTTATGCGCGGTATCGAGCAACAATTTTTAGCATTACAGAAAGGATTTCACGAATTAATACCTCCCCTGTTACTAAGACCCTTCGATGAGCGCGAATTGGAATTAGTTATTGGTGGTTTGGGTACTATTGATATAAATGATTGGAAATTGCATACTCGACTTAAGCATTGCACCCCCGATACACCAGTTGTGCAGTGGTTTTGGCAAATAGTGGAATCATACGGTGAAGAAATGAGGGCGAGGCTGCTTCAGTTTGTCACCGGTAGCTCTAGAGTTCCATTACAAGGTTTTAAAGCTTTGCAAGGTAACTATTTTGTTTAGATTTTAAACGTATTATCGTAAAAATACATTTTAATAATAATTACATATTACATTTAATTGTATAGGATCAACGGGAGCAGCAGGTCCACGACTCTTTACAATACACGCTGTTGATGCTCCGAGCGAAAATTTACCAAAAGCACATACTTGTTTTAATAGAATAGACATACCACAAAATTATCCGACTTATCAAAAGATGCTTGACAAGCTTACGCAGGCGGTTGAAGAAACTTGTGGCTTTGCTGTCGAGTAATATGGTATGAATATTGCAATTTTAATACACAAAATGTCCTATAGTAAACTTTTCGGGAGTAGGTAGAACTTATTAAAACATGAAGAAAATTCCTATTCTGTTTTACATTTTTCGCGATGACCAAGACATAAATTAAAAAAGAATTAGTATTTTTTGGCAGTACACTGCTGCCCTTATTTCACCGCGTGACTTACTCGTCGCACGGATTGAGCGACCAATCGTCTTTGCTTGCCTGATTAGATGACATAAAAAAAAAAAAAAAAAGAAAAACTGGTTATTTTCTATATTAACAAAACAAAAAATAGAAAATTGAATAAATGTTGCAAAAGTTCAATGACTTTTATAGAAAATATTAATGTGTAAAGTTACTATCATTGAAGTTGTTTCATATATAGAAATATTTAAATGGCCTTGCAATTGGAAATTTGCATATCTTGCATATCTTATGATATGTGTTCCCTTTTGAAACACAAAGTTGACAATTTAACAAATTTTAGAAAAATAGTATACCGATCTTTAAATGCTTTATTACCTGATTAAGTAATTAGGGTTCAGTTTATGTGATCGTTATTCTTTTCTAATGAATATGTTAATTAATCTATTTTCCACGATTAATTATGCATATATATATATATTTATTTATCAAAATTTTTATCAATTTACAGCTGCTAATTCGTTTAATCCATCAAAGTTAGGTTTTATTTTAATCGCAACATAAATATAAGGTAAAGCATGCACAAGTATTTCTGGAAGAAAAATCTTCCAAAGTTCATGATTATAGTTATATATGATGTTTATAGTGTACAGATTTTTTTTTTAATTAAAAACATGTGTAGTATTGAAGAATCTCGAAATTGTAACGTAGCAATATATGACATAGCAAATTAATTCGCATTTGGAAGATTTTAATTTCACTTTTCACTTAACAATTATCGTAACGGAATAGCACAATCAATTAATTCCATATCAATTGTGTACTGAAAAAAATAGGATTTAGTGTCGCGAGCGAAAAGTGCATATATGTAAAATTCGTTCATTCGTAGAGATCGACATTAATTCTAATTACGATCCTGAAAATTTAGTATTTTAAAATATATCATTGAGCCTTGTTGTTTTAGGAAAAAAATAGAGTTTGTATATATGTATAATTCTGAACATGCACGTGTTGATTAAAAATTGTTATAATTTATGAAGAGTATAAGGACAATAAAAATATAATATTGAGATGTAGCTGCAAATAAATATCAAATTTAAAGAAAAAAGATACATATATTTATATAGACGCAAAAATTAATATATATTTTACTTTTTTGATATTTTATATTGATATATTGGCATATATACGAAACTGATTGATATTTAAAAATTAACAATATCTTTGAGATTATGTAACATTTTTTTCCGGAGCTATCGTAACGCGATCGGCAATACTTTATTGCTATGCAACTATAATAAGGTTATTGTTGCTTGTTAAGAATTAATATCATCGAGTGCGTTAGATGTAAATAATTTATTAGAGATTAATACAATGATAATGTAACATCGTTTTACGTGCAAAAACAACGATTAGCACGCTAATTTTAATAATGACAAAATCGTGTACATTAGCTTTAATTTAGAAAACACGTTTATTTAAGAAAGAGTTCATTCGACGGGTTTATGTAAGCTTAAAATGTTTCGATCGAACTGACTCTTTTGTTTGAGAACTTGACGAAACATGACTATACCTTACTAAACTGCTTTTAGTAAGATATAGCGCTACTTTCTTATTTATCTCACAAAGCTTTCATTTAATTCAGCATATAAAGCTGTTGTAAAAATATCTAATGCATGAATCATTGTTTTGTATAACTATTATCACATTAGACATATTTGTATGCACAAAACTGTGATGAAACATATCGTAGGTGGAAATTATGTAGTAAAGAGGCATCTAAAGTCTCAATTTTCGATTTTTAAGAATTGGAACATAATTTTACATTCATTTTTTTTATATATGTATAATATTATTGAAATCGACATATATGTATAATAGAATGAATGTATAATAAGATGGATGTACATACACATTTACGCACATACATCCATTTCGTGAAATCTTTTTAGAAGAAAAGTATCTTGACACTTTATATTAGGTAAAATCCGTTTTCAGCCTTTAAAACACAGTCTAAACACTAACCATTGCTATAATGGGAAACGTTAAGTAAAATAATTGATACAGCTGTTACAGGTACACAAGATTTTTTGTATTTAATAGTTTACTTCACGATATCAGACACAACAGCCAATGCCTCGATACTCTATGAACGACGTAACATATGCTAATGTAAACCCATTAATTTTTTAATGAAATGTATAATAACTACAATACAAAGACGATAGTTAAGAAACGAAACTATTTTCGATATTTAAAGCTCGCAATTAATATCAGGGCAATTAAGAAAATTAATGAAGGTACAGAGAAGTTTCAGTGAGATATCTATATATTTTTACGTTTGAAAAGATTTTTGTTTTTTTATGCCAAACTTTTGTTTTACTGTAACACTTAACAATGAATAACCCTATCAGAAAAAAATAACTTATCTTTTTTCTAATATTCTCACTGTCTTCTTCAATTGCTATCTTGTCGATATAGTAATAAAGGCCTTGAAAAAGTGCCTTGTGGTTGATGGTAATGACGCTGCAAGTGAATATTTATATAATATTTTCAGAAATAATATAAATTTTCTCTTCTTTTGTTAGAACTATATCCAAATAGATACATATACTCACTTATGTATGTATGAATGTTACATTAATTTACCATGTCTACATTAAATATTTAAAAAGTGACAGAGTAATAAAATTATGATTTAAGTATAAATCAGCCAAAAAAGTATTTGGAATACATAAAAAAGATTTTGTATTCACATAATTATACATA
Source organism: Cardiocondyla obscurior (assembly GCF_019399895.1). Classification (NCBI taxonomy): domain Eukaryota; kingdom Metazoa; phylum Arthropoda; class Insecta; order Hymenoptera; family Formicidae; genus Cardiocondyla; species Cardiocondyla obscurior. The sequence goes on along the minus strand of NC_091880.1, from coordinate 4,508,934 downwards.
TATCAAAGTCACTAACGTTCGTTGTGTCTAACTTGAAAAGTTTGAATTGTTCGTCGTAATGAATCTTTTATTTGAATCAGTTTTTTTTTCTAAACATAAATCACATTTTACATACATATCAATTATATTAATTTTTAATAGCTGATGTGTTCAAAGTAAAAATTTCCGTCTAATAATTATTACGCTATTTGACGGAAGGATTACTCTGTTATTCATTGGAAATTTAAGAATAAAGAAAGTTTAAGAGAATGAAAGAAGCGTTAAAGAAAGAAATTAAGAGTGACAATATTTAATTGACACAAAATACGTACAAAGAAATATATCGCATATTATATGTTGCACGAAATAATCCTGTTTGTGAGATATTCAAGTAATTATACATATAAGAATCCAGATTGAAGAAGATCATCAAACTAAAATGTATTAAAAATTAGTTTGTTTTATTCTAAAATATCCGCTGATTTGAATAGCTTTTTAACTCTTTATCGATCTATTTTGCTGGTTCTACGAATGTTTTCAGAGTCAGTTGATAAAAGGCCTTCGCACATTGAGTAGTATCGCACCTCTTTATGGAAACACAGCTTTGTCAGATGTATATACATATTAAATATATTTAAACTTCGCTCACTCACACAACGAAAAATATCGGTAAAGGGTTAAAAAAAAAGTAGAAGATTTTACTTGAATTAATAACTTTGCAGTAAATTACAAGACTATCCTTTTTTGAATGTCGACTTCATCAATATTAAAGTTGTTTTTTAATTAAAAAAAGAAAACTTCTTTACGAATAAGAGTGAGTTGAGTTCATATAAAGAATACGAAGAAAATTATGATGAAGAAGACGACGAAAAACTCGTACTCGTTTTCATAAATTAAGATTTATTTAGCAATTTCATTGTTTCTATATATTATATTATACTAGTAATTTTAAATGCAAATTTGCAAATTAATATATAAATATATATTGTATAACATAATACATGATCATTTATAATTAAGTTATAAGTGATTGTCTCTTTCATAATTTGTAATTATACGAGATAATGTGTACTATTATATTATTATGGATGTATTATTATTTCCAGTTAATATCATATCTGTTACTATCATCATTTACTGCACAAGCCCTTTCAGGAAACGATTGTATATAACTTTTCTTTTTGTATTCCGGACGAAATGTATATTTTAATATAATATCCAAAGTATAAAATCTTCTAATGTTAATATCTGTTAATTTTTCTTATCATACTTGCGATATTACAAATGAATTAATACTAAGTAAAGTATTTTATATTTTAAGTTAATTTTTTAGTGGTTTTGATGTTGTTCTCTTTTTTTATTTTGTTAATTTTACTTTATATGAAATTTTAAGTTTGCTTACCTTTTAATTTTTTGATTATCTTAATTAACAATCGTATAAATAATATTTAATCCTTAATTACAATAAAAAAAGAAACAATAATTTAATCATACGTCTATATATATATATACACAAACGATCGAGAAATTAAAAATAAACTAGATGACAAATCCGTGAATCTTAAGTTTTCGCGATGCAGAGTATCCAAAATCGCTCAGGAATTATTAGAAGTACAGAAAGAGTAAGATGGTGGTCAGTCGAGCGCCGATCCCGCCAATTCTGTGGTCACGCCTTTTTTGTAATGGTCGCTACGATGTCGTCACCGGCAAATCATGCCAACTGCTGTTAGGTTTGCCAGTGGCTATGTTGGCAAGCTTAGGAGCTGACTTTAAGGTTATAAATAATTTTGATGACATACTGGACATGCATTTACATTTGTGAGTTTATGCTTTTTATTTGTTTCAAGGCGAATTGTAACAACTTAAATTCTCTGCTATAACAAGCTTCGAAAAGAAATGAAAATGCTTAAAACGGGATAACTTTTAAAACCGAAAATAATTTTTGATAAGAGCAATAAGGTTCATAATAACAGTTACGAAAACATGGCAATGTTCGAAGTATTGAGAAAAGAATATAGTGTAAGTAATAACGTTTGGAATCTATTTAATTTAACTTGTTTGCGAATTTATGTTTGATACTATAAGGTTTGTTACTTTTTCAGGATTACTTGCAGCAGTATTCTAAGGTATCGGACATTTCGTTGTTTCAAAAAAAGTGCGTCGAACGTTGTGCAAATGATACCGACAGAAAAGCGGCGATTGATCAGGCTCTTCGAGATACCTTGCTAGTCGTATTGATGGAAAATGCATCGGGAAACGTGTGTTCCCTCGAATCGTATATCACATTTTGTATTGAGTTATGCAGGAAGGATCTTGCCACAGCAAGTATGCCAGTAGTACTACTGGGCGATATTTTTGATTCAAAGACACTGGATAGATGCGAGCAGTTATTTACTTTTGTTGAAAATAATGTTGCTGTATGGAAAGAAGATTTATTTTTTACTGCCTGTAAAAATAACTTGCTGAGAATGTGCAATGACTTATTGAGAAGACTGTCACGTTCTCAACAAACTGTCTTTTGTGGCAGAATACTACTGTTTCTTGCAAAGTTCTTTCCTTTCTCTGAAAGATCTGGCTTGAATATTGTTAGTGAGTTTAATCTAGAAAATTATACAGAGTTTGGCTTGGAAAAATCAGAAGAAGATAATTTAGAACAGATAACTAAGGATGATTCAGAAAGTAAAATCCCAATTGATTATAACTTGTATAGAAAGTTTTGGGCTCTACAAGATTTTTTCAGAAATCCAAATCAATGCTATCATAAGATGCATTGGAAGGTTTTTTCAGCTGTAAGTCAATTTTAAAAAAATAATTAATTTGTTTTACACATTTACTAAAAAGTATTTTTTTTTTGTAGCATGCATCTAATGTGTTATCAGCATTTGCTTCTTTTAAATTAGAGGAGCAACGTAGTTATCCAACAACATGTATTAAAATGGATACTTCTATGGAAGGCCCTCACAAAGAAACCCACTATTTTGCAAAATATTTGACCAATCAAAAATTATTAGAGTTACAGCTGTCAGATTCAAATTTCAGACGATATGTACTGCTGCAATTTCTCATTCTTTTCCAGTATCTGAATAGCACTGTAAAATTCAAGGCGTAAGTAGTTTTAATATTAAGTTTTAATATGACGAATATTTTATAATAAATCCACACAAGCCTCATACCATTAAATAAACAAATTATTCGGCAATTAGTCAAATGTCTTTGAATGGTTATAAAGATGTCTGTTTTTCAAAGCTTCCTTGCCAGTGGCTATGAGACAAGGTCTGCTTTCCTTAAATTAAATGTTTCCTGATTTCTACGTTATCGAATCACTATGATGTTTGTTACTTTTAAGTGAGACACACGAACTCAAGCCGGATCAAGTAGAATGGGTCAAGTCCACTACTGAACAAGTTCATACTTTATTGACCGAGACACCGCCGGACGGTCCTGTGTTTGCGGAAACCGTGAAAAATATTTTAAAACGCGAAGAACATTGGAATGCGTGGAAAAATGAGGGATGCCCGCCATTTAAACGACCGAATTCAGGTGTAAATGACGAGGAGCCACGAAAACCAAAGAGATTAAAACGGCGAATCGGTGATGTAATCAGAGATGCGCAAGCAGTTGGCAAATATCACATTGGAAAGTAAGTAGGTTTTAAAAATAAATAAATTAACACTTACGAGTAAGATTAAATAACTTACATTATTTTTTTTAATAGCACGGAACTCACAAAATTGTGGAATCTATGTCCAAATAATCTTGAAGCCTGCAAATCTAAAGATAGAGATTTTCTTCCGTCTTTAGAAACGTATTTTGAAGACGCAATAATGGAATTAGATCCTGCTGCAATGGTTGACGATAAGTATAAGTAAGAATAATTGTTTTTAAAATATTTTGTAACTCATAATTCTATTTTAATTCTTTAATTAATTTTTTATTTAAGACAGAATATGACAGAATTAAAATTTATTAGTTAAAAATTATTGATTATTTTTATATAAAAATATGTTTTATGACTTGTTGCAATTATTATTAATATTGTAATAATTTTGTTGTACTTACAGAAAGGTAAACGATGGTAATTTTGGTTGGAGAGCATTAAGATTGTTAGCAAGACGAAGTCCGCACTTTTTTGTTCACGGCAACTATCCTATAAATAAATTGCCTGAGTACCTTGAGACAATGATTAAAAAAATTGCCAAAGATCGTCCAGTGAGTATTTAATATTCAATATTTTTTCTTAACTTTACTTAATTTTTATACGTTTCTTTGTATATTATATTTTGTAGCAGACACAATCTGATGTGAAATTGGAAACCGAAGAGACACCACCCTCGGAATCTACCGATCAAGAATTTAATGAAGATGTTTTGAAACAGGAAAGCGAACAAGTTGATGCCGAGAGTGCTGACACAAAAGCCAGAAAGTTAAATAAAGTCACTCCGGAAATGGTAGCAAAATTATCGGAAAATTTAAAAAATGATTGGAAGAAATTAGCAACGAAATTTGGTTATACAAATGAGGAGGTATATATACTATATGTGTATATAAATAAATTAAGAATTCTATTTGTTATAATATTACATGTTATAATTATGAAACTTTAATGTGTGATAATGCATTTTAGATTACTTTTTTCCAAAGTAAAGCGACGCCGTATGAACAATGCAAGACTATGCTCGAAATATGGGCAGAAGAGGATGAAGATGCATCTGTCGAAAATTTAGCTTATATATTAGAAGGTTTAAAATATAATGAAGCATTAACAGTGTTAAAATCCTAAAACTTTTTCTAATTTAATATGAGCAAAAATAGTTGTATGAATCAAACATATGTGAAACAGTACTATATTTTATTATTTGTAATACAGTTTTAAATTTTTTCTGCATAAACGTGCTTTTTTCAGTTTAGTAAAACTCCCGTAACTATTTTATTTAAATTATTATAGTGAGAAATATTAAAGAATTAATAATAATAATTATATTAAGATGCAAAATAAAAAAATTTTTTACAATGCTATGTAGTCACTCTTTTGACTATGCCAGTCTTGGCGTTACACGAGTGACCAATCGCGTTACAAGCGGTGTTCGTCCCAAGCGAGACTACGCGCGCAACAACGCATTCAAAATGGTCACGGCAGTGGTAGATTTGGGAAGCGGCACGACTCGCTCCGGATTAATTGCGGATTTTTAGTGTTAAAAGTGCGTCTTGGAAGGAAGTTTCTGCCGAGAATGCTGCTCAAGGTGAAGTGCAATCGTTGAGGATATTCGGTTACCGTGGGTTCCCTTGCGTTCAACACCGTACGGAAACTGACGCCGCCGACCGCACAGATGCAATCGTTCGTTAAGGTGAGCACAGATTCCGATATTCGTCCCAAGCGAGACTACGCGCGCAACAACGCATTCAAAATGTTCACGGCAGTGGTAGAGTTGGGAAGCGGCACGACTTGCTCCGGATTGATTGCGGATTTTTGGTGTTAAAAGTGCGTCCCGGGAGGAAGTTTCTGCCGAGAACGCTGCTCAAGGTGAAGTGCAATCGCTGAGGGTATTCAGTCACCGTGGGTTCCCTTGCGTTCAACACCGTATGGAAACTGACGCCGCCGACCGCTCAGATGCAATCGTCCGTTAAGGTAAGCACAGATTCCGATATCGTGAACATGCGAAAATAATCCGTCTATATTCGCGAAGAAGCTGGAATCCCGAAGCGCGTCTTTCTTTCGGATGTAACGTGTAGTTTCGTAGTTGAGATCGTCACGCGATCTCACTTGCTTCTTGAACGAAATATCTGGCTAGACGGTGGACGAAAAATACGGTTATTACTTTAGAATTTTTCGTAATAAATTTTGAACTCCGTTCACACGCACTCCGTCTTTTCCGTCGTGTATCACTTGTACGTATGTACATACATAAACGAGAAAGTAACGTAATTAATTCGGCAAAAATTCCTTTTCATATTTTATTTAGAAAGACAATAATAAAGTGTACAAATAATATAAAATTTGGAAATGAAACATTTTCGGTGCAAACTATATCGAAGGATAATTGATTGTATTTTTCTTTTCGGGTAAGTCACGGATTACTACTGATGGTACTTAAAAAAGTTTACATATATACGCAGGAAATATTCGCCAACAAGCCTGCTGACAACCTAAATGTACGTATGGTGGTCTCACGATCAACATCTAAATGTAATAAATTATGTTCACGTTAATGGTATATCTTTGAGTTATAGACATTGACTTAGATCTGATTTATGCTCGGTGTAACGTAAAGATCAGCAATGTAAATTCTGCAGAGCAAAAGGAGAGGAAAACATGATGTAGGCAAAAAATAGAAAAGATATATAAATTATTATGTATATTTCATTGTAGAGCTTTGGTATTCAAACGCATGTGTGTTTAGATTTTATGATATTACACATTATATATAATAAATTAGTCATTATAAGAAATTAACGGTATATACAGAAACTAACAATGTGCATATCAAAACTGCTTGTTACAGTATTATTACAATATTAGAAAACTGTTAGCTAAAAGTCAAATAAAAAAGAAACTTGGAATTATAAGATACAGAAAGAAATTTTAACGTAACTGGAAACAATGTTTTAAATTAATTTTTGTTAATAATTAACTTCCGGTTCCTTCTGATTTTCAAACATTAAAAAAATTTGCTCATTGATTATTCTTAAAGCGATCTTAAATTGATGCGTGATTTAATTAATTTTTTTTTTCAACGACTGATAAGTTACACGGAGCATAAATCTTTGACAATGAGCCGGGCAACTCGTCGTCTGAAACTCCTTAATCGATGTGCCTCTTACGTCTAACATACACACTCAATATGTATCAGCTAAAATGTAAATGCAGCTTGATCGCGGATACGAACTTCGTTTAGACTTTTATTTAGGGCAGTGTTAAGTAATTACTTCCCTAAACAGTACAGCCCGCATTCGCAGCGCACTTGCAACACTTTAACATTTGCGTTACCGAATGTAACTATCTAGGTTTTAACTACTTGAGGATTTGTATAAGTATATATTTGCCATTTTATACTTAAAAATTAAAAGAGAGTTTATATAAGTAATTGAGGGCCTAAATTCTAAATTGTTACAGGCTCGGAATAATTGAAATTAAATCTCTTTCAGAAAAGATCGTTACGCAAAGAGAAAATTTATAATTTTCTGCTCATATCGAGTAAATCTATTTCAAATCGCTACTTACTTTTGAGATTACTTCAATTACTTGTATTCACAATCAGATCTCTTATTCTTGCAACAAGCTATCAATGCAGATCTAGCTGGAAATATTATTCGTCTGCATTTTCTGACTTTCGAATAATTTAAAAGTAGGCTAAATGGGTGGACCGTTGTCCATTGTATCATCTTTGATAAGAAGGGACAAAATTAAACGTTTGCTTTGCAGCATTAATATACAACAAAGTGCGCCATAAACGCGGGCTTGAATGAATCTTACATACGTTGTCCGGGTTCGCGTCACTCGCTTCGTGATCCACAAGTATTTTCGGACGTTTATCATGATGAGGGGAAAAGGGGGCGGGGGACGTTTAACGCTGAACTGCGATAGAGCTTTCTTAAAAGGCCTCGAGCGATCGAAGTTTCTGAAAGCGGGTGATAGGAAGGGCAATACCCGGTACGAATACGCAATACGACGAAACACTGACGAGTATCTAGACGATCAGTCTTCTTTTTATGCTTAAGAAAGATCTAGAGAAAAGATAACTGAGACGCGACTGAAGCGGATGGCTAGTGACTCGCAAGGGGGGGAGGGGGAGAGTACAAGTAATTATACCTTTGGGAAGTAGATTCGTGATTTCGGGAACGCGAAAAATGAGATGTGATGTTTGCTCGCACACGTTATGACCTCACGATATGTATATCGATATGAATTATTACTTGAACGTGGGACTTTTCTTATATATATATATATATATATATATCGCGCGAAGGAACGCAGCGTATCTGCATTCCTATTTACATAACGGCTCGATTTTCGCGTTGCGATGGTGGATGGTCGAAGGTGCGAGTGTTCAGTATTGCATGAGCTCCTCCAAGTATTCTATGTAGTCGTCCTCCGACATTTCGACGTCGTCATCTAACGGACTGTCGGCGTTTCGCCGTCTTCTTACTAGCTCGCTCGTCACCTCGATGCAGAGCAGCGCGAATTTATTGTCGCACGAGTATCGTACTTGTTCTAATAGTCGACCGCCGGTCAACGGCGAACCTAATCCGTAGCGATCCGAGCTGCTCGAGTGCCAGGCGTCGCAATAAGTGTCCATCGCTCGGTCGCCGAGTTTGTGAGAGCCGTGCCACGCGACTTTTTCAGGCCTGTGATTAAGACAATATTAATTTTATAATACTTAAAAAAAAAAAAAAAACAGAACTTACAGTAGAAAGAAAAGTAATATAATATTAAGTATACATTATATATTTTTTTCTCTATATTCTTACCATGCAAAGTCAGTGAGAATGTTTTTTCCATTGAAGCTGTAGATTCTAGGATTTTGAGAAAAGTACGCTCCATTTCCGTTAAACATTTCTTTCCAAGAGTTGAACAGTACGTCGCCCTAAATAGTTGAGATTGTTATTTAGTAAAATATTTAATTTCCAGTGAAAAGTCATATATGTAATGTATAATATACAGAACCTTGTATGATAAATTACTTTCTTACCTTTATGTTAACTATAGGAAGATCTCGATCTCCTAATCTAACAATGCTATCGACGTTTTGAACTCGAGAGCTAAGGAAAGCACGGAAGGTACCTCTCAACCCTGCTCGTCTAGCTTGTCGATAGCAAGCGTAGTCTGCTCCTCGTATACCATGCATATCTCCGGTGAAGGGCTCGTTCAACGCAGCCATTCTTAACTGAAAAATACGATTCGAGTAGGACAAATATTTCTAGTTATAAAATAAGAAAATACATTTTTAGTTACAGATAAATTTATGAACATTTTAATTAAAAAAGGTATATTTTCTTTAATTATTCGAGCATAGTAATCTAAAATAAAAGTAAAATATTATTTTACAAATAAAATAAAAATTTTCGAATACAAATTTTATGAAATATATGCCACAATCTCACCATTCGCGGATACCACTGCGCAGCATAGGGAAAAAAAACGTAAATTTGATAGTAACACATTTAACTTTAGCAAATATATCTTACGTGGAATAAATTTAAATCCTCAACTTACTCCTGTTCCGTCGGCTTTTACGGGTATTTGATTAATTAAGTTGGAGGCTTCAAATGGAGGATTTGCTGGCGGTGGGGATGTCGTTGGTGGTGCTGGCGTTGTGATAGGTAATAGTGATCCAAGCTAAAAAATTAATTTACACAAGTTTAAGTTTGGCACATAATCACTCAATACCATATTTTGCTAATTTAGAGTAATAATACTGCTTGGTACTGACTGCGATATATTGCCATCCATTATTAACTCTGACTAGTAAAGCTTGTTCGTCTATGATATAAGCCAAGGTCCCAACTGGACTTACACTAGACATCTGTGAATGCAAGATTAATATCAAAATAAATTCGCGCATTAAGATGGTAATTATTGTCGATTAATCATTTAGGCAATCTTACTTTTGTCATGGCTTCTGTGTTTTGGAACGTAACAGCTCCTGGCACAATTTTCGTTGTACTTTCTAAAGGTCCCCTTGTAGCGGCAGTAACAACACCTTGAAAAAAATTGTTCAAGTTGTTCAGAAATATAAAAAAATATCGGTATCAATGTGCAGTTAGTTAATAGAAATAGTTTATAAGCTATTCGAAAGAGCGGCGATTTTGGTGCATAATCATTTGAGTATCGTATTGTAGAGATATTACCTAATTGCTCTTTCAGTTCTTTCAGTTCTTTCAGTTGCTTGAGTTCACGTAGAGCTTTCAATTCGTCCAGACTACTTCTGGCTCCTTGTGGGTATGCGAGTGTAAAATTTAATTGTGTTATAAATATTTGGTATATACGAAAAGCGTACTCGGTAATACCGATATTCATCGCGACAATTAGAATAATTTCAACAAGATATTATTACCGAAACTAATTTGTCAAACTATTATATTACTATAACGATGAGCTGATAAAAATTATGAATATAATATCAAATATCTTAATTAGTTTAATTGTATAATTTATATATTATATAATATCTAACAATTCATAATTCACAATTTTAATTTTGTTACCGACGTTCTGACACTCAAATATTATTAGGATAATAACTGTCAACTTCCCAATGTCTTTACCTTGTCTAGGATAGTAATCTCTTTCCCCGAAAACGTGACTTCTACCAATGCCAGGTTCCCCTTTCTGCCCGATTAAAGACAAGCCGGGCGGACCAGGCGGTCCGGGAGGACCTGGGGGTCCCGGAACTGGAATATATTTTCCTTGAGACGGTGTTCCAGGAGGTCCGGGAGGTCCTGGAGGTCCTTTCTGACCGTCTCTTCCCGCTTGTCCCGGAATTCCGGGGAAACCGTCGTCCCCTTTATCACCTTTGATCTAAAAACATATTTAACAAATTAACTGATTTATCGAAAACATGAAAAAATAAGATGCATCGATTAGATTATGTGCATCACGTCGGCTTTCCGTCGACGTTTCTTCGTTGCAATATTTTTCTATCTTTTTTCGTATTTCACAAATGCTCAGTCGAGAAGAGACGGTTTATGCGATAGGCGCATGCTTTCGAAGGCGTGAGAAGGCGATATTGGAATTTCCTGTTGGTCGAGTGTAATCGCTTTTTTTTTTTTTTTTCAAGAAATAATTTATCCTTGTCGGTATCAATGTTGTATTATGCTATTAGAAAAGTGATAGATATCTCGAGCAATTTTTATCGTTGTCTATGTACTTGGTATATTTATAAGATTTTCATCAGATAAATTTCTTTTTATTACATTCACTAGATCGTTACGATTTTTCAGTGGATATATAGCGTTGTAAGAAATTCTAGTAGGACATGACGCGGGTGTATAAAAAAATATCTTAAGAATTCAATGATTTTTTTTTTCTTTTTTGTTACTTCTCTTTAAATTGCAATGAAAAATATATTTCATGAAAATGCTGGAATTAAACCCAAATCTAATCTAAATTAAAATTACATGAATTTTGTGATATTTTACTTTTTTTTATTTAGTGCAATCGCTAGTCTGTTATTTGCCTCGTAACAAAATATTGTAATATGTTAAAAAATTGTTATTCTGACGCTATATATACGAATATGTTGTATACGCAGGCAAATTTGCAGCAAAGCGAAGCGCTATCGCGCGTATCAGCACGCGTTATTTGTCAGTTGTCGGCCGTGACAGCTCGCGAAACTCTGTTCGCCGCGGCGGAGAAAATTTCTGTTCGGCGCAACGAATAAATCCAGCGACGAAGACGCGAAAAAAAAAAAAAAAAAAAGGGTAACACGCCAAGCGCACTCTTGCATTAATTTCCATCACTCGCGTTACGCTGCCCGTTGTTCAAAGACTTCCAGCATCGTCCTATTCACACGGATATATGTGGCCCGCCACTTTAATCTGCCAGACCGAAACCGCGCGAGGTGAAAACCATTATTTTTATTTCCACTTCTTTTCCTCTCACCCATCTCACCTTTTGAAACAAAGGCCAATGGATTTCTTGTTTTCGTTACTTGCGAACGATAGACTGACAGATCGCTCACTCGCGTGAAATTCTGTATCGAAGACAAGACTTGATTCTAGATTTTCGCCTTTCGGTAGAACGCTTGGATTTATATGTAAAGTTAGCGCGGGTAGGAAGTTTACGCGGACGGTACTACGACAAGAAACTGGAAGTTATACTTACACCGACGGAAACGCCGTAAGGACTCGGTGCGCCAGGTTCTCCCTTTTCTCCCTTGGGTCCCATTGGCCCGATGCTTCCCGGAATTCCAGGAGTCCCAGGACGACCCTACGAAAGATAGTGACATATGAATCGCCCGTTCGCGTTTTAATTAGCGCAAGGGATTCGGTTATCGCGACACGACGCGTAATATATAATTTTTATTCACATTCAAACATTTAATAAATATTATTCTTGTGTAGCTAGGATCACTAAATTAATCTTATAAATAGATACGAAGAAAATATTTCAATTTATCTACTCAGAAATTACGAAACCTTTTTTTTTTTTTGGACGATTGTGCAGAATTTATATTATATTTTTCATGCGGTTTGATTAAAAGCTTACCTTCATATTCTTCAGTTGGCATTTTAAAAAAGATAAAAATAGTAGGCTTTAGAAATGAGATGGCTCAAGATAAACTGTTATAGAACGTTCATTCATACATTGCTGTGAATATTATTTAATGCGAGCACACATATTGTGTAAATGATATTAAATACCGTGCATAGCATTACTAAATTATCATTATTTTAATTTATAGTGCTAATATCATTTTAATTATTATTATGTGATATTTAACGTTATTTTCTCATATCATTGTTATTAGTGGCTATTAGTTTAGTTATTTATTTAGCCTATTATTACAACGCAAGTGAAATAACAAATCAAAGTTCGTACCATCCATCCTGGTAGACCAATTTCTCCCGTAATTCCTGGTTTTCCGGGAGGACCCACAGGACCAGGCGGTCCAGGGCGTCCTCTTCTACCCCGTTTTCCTTCTGCGCCTTTCTCACCTTTGATGGTAATATAGTCCCCGGAATTGGCGACGGTAGTGGCTCCAGGAGGACCTCTCTCACCTCTTTCACCTTTAGTGCCAGGTATACCGGGTAATCCTGATACTCCGTCTTTACCCGGTTCGCCTTTATCTCCTTGAGGTCCTTGAATACCATTTATTCCGGGAATACCAGCTGGCCCGGAGTCACCCTTATCGCCTTTCTCGCCCTTCGTGCCCTTATCACCCTGGTATCCGATCGCTCCAGAATCCCCCTTATCTCCTTTTGTGCCAAATCCTTTATTAAATAATATTTTATTCTCTTACATTTTGTCGCCCTCCGTTTTAATATAATAAAAATCTACGATTAAAATATATGAAATACAATGATTACGATTAATAGAATAGTTAACGAAAAATAATTCGGGTATATTTTTCATTTATTATATAAAAGATAACGTTAAGTAAATCAATTTAATCAAATAAAAAAAAAAAGAAGAAGAAAAAAAAGTAAAAAATGCATATTGCATTAATTGATATATATTTAAAGAAAAATTGTTACATTATCTCACCTAAGTCTCCCACGTTAATACCACCAGAACCGCCCACACCCGGTGGACCGGGGGGTCCTGGAGATCCTATTTTTCCTTCAGGTCCCGTATCGCCCTTAGCACCCTTTTCCGCAGGTCGGCCGTTCTCGCCGGGTGCGCCAGGTAATCCAGGTGCACCAGGTGCGCCAGGTTCACCTTTAAAGCCCTGAACTCCTCTAGGACCTTCCTTCCCATGATCGCCCTTACCACCTTTGTGCCCGGGTTCGCCTTTGATACCCTTGGATCCGTGTATTCCGGCTTCTCCTTTAGGGCCAGGATTTCCTGATATGCCTGGCTCACCCTTTTGTCCTGGAAGTCCTGGTCTCATAGTGATACCTTCCGGCTGGATAAACAAATTATTTTATGAAGAAATTACTTTACGTGTAATTAAGAAAATTCTACATGTACTAATTATTAATTAGGATCTTATAATTTGGAAAAGGAATTTCAAGTATTAGGAAAGGTATTTACGACGCAATCAGAATGCTCTGGTCCGTACTCACTCTGTAAATATTTCGAGGTTTCCAACTGGGCTGCATGCGCATAATAATTGAAATTTCCTCGTTAGATCGTTGGAATAACGTTGCGAGACTGAAAGCCTTGCGGGCCGGCCTGACACTGCCGTCTATACGTTTGCATTGCCATTGATTAGTAGTGAACAATCGTTGCGCGAACAATTGTTGATGGCACGTGATCCGCAATTGCTTTAGTGTAAATCGAATTGCGCGATAGAATCGTGATACGTGCGAATGTTGTACTTAAGTACAAGTTTCCTTTATTTGCTTTGTAATTTAAACTTTTTTTTTTTTTTTTACGAAAATGAGGTAATGCTCTCGAAAAAGAAACTAATAGAAATGAGTTGTTTAAGAGTTACTTAAAAGTTTATGTGTTTAATGTATTGTTTGTAAAAAAATTCATCTCCTTACATTTAAAATTCCGAGCGAGGATAGATTAATTATTACTTAATAATTTATTATATTCAATATGTTCTTTAAATCGTACGAAATCAATATTAATACAGAAAAATACTTTCAAGATTTTTTTTTTCTTTTTCTTACCGCCCACGTTTTGAGGCGATTATTCTTTTTTTTTTTTCGCATTAGTACAGCATTTCTCTATAAATCATGTCGCTGCGATTTCTGTACATCTATATATCAATGCCATGCACCATTCGTTTCATAGCTCGTCATACCCATTCAGAGCTTCTCACGAACGCTTTCAAACTTTTAGACTTCTTCTATAGAGCAACGATATATGTGCAGCTTCTTCTTCATTTTTTATAAATTCAACAACAAAATAAATCGCATATATATTCTGTCTCTTTATAAAATTATCAGATTTGAATTTATGTACGATGTATACGTCTTATTATAGATTATTTTATTGTTTAAAAACATAAATATTATCAAATTATGATAATGCATTTGGATTAATTATCATGTTTCGTAATTTATTAATATTTCACATCGATATCGTGTATGCGCATACCTAATGCCTATTACACGCGCATTTATGCGATACAGTTTAACGTCTCTTTTACGTGGAAATTTATTCGAATCTCTTCTTCTTTCCTTTTCCCTTATTCTTTCTACAAGTCATAAAATTAGGCAGTTTATCCCGTATGTATCTTTCCGTTAGAATTCAATGGTACTTTATTCGCACTGAATTCTACTTCCTACCGCATGTACAGTACAGGTCTATAAATCCGCTTCTACTTTAAAGCAGTTCTCCAGAGGTAATACATCGTGGCGTAGCCTTAATACAATTTCCGAATTTTCTCTTCCGCTCGGTTCTGTTCATTCAAATTCCAGTCCGCCGCGATCGCTCTTGCCGGGAAACATCTGCCGAACCGATCGGTGCCCGCACACGTGTACATTTCGAAACGCGCGAACATCTGAATTGAGTATTATTGGCCCGTCTTCAACGACGTTTCAAGACGCAACACCCGCGCATCTCCAAACCTTCCTTTCTACCTGGCGTACACCTAGCTGGCACATGCAGTAGGCAGCCTAGAAATTGGTTTCTGTATTCCCGGGGGAAATCGGGCTTTCGCACATCCGAGAAAGGACCGACACGAGGTGAGGTCACGTAAGATAACCGTTGCCGTATGCGTGTGCGCGGTTATGTCTTTGCATGAACTGTCCCAACGACATGGTTAGCTTTGTAACGTGCAATATTTATAACGCCCGATATTCAGATATATATTAATATTTTAACTCGCTTTATTTCGATTCTGTAATCGTCAGGCCGAGCGTCGATAATTGAACTGCTTGTAAACCCTAAGCGATCGATGCTTAATTCTCATTACTTAAGTACTGTAGAGATTGAAATAATTTGAAGAAAATTCCACACACGTTACTTATCCGCAATTCATAATTATTAATTAATTATTTAATATATAAATAAGCGAGTTCTCAGGATTTTTTTTTTAATATATATTATTACTTTTATCTTTAATTATTGAAAAATCTTAACTGTCTAACCATTTTTGATAAATAAAAATTGACCGTGCTTCAAGCAAAAACTGCACGTATTATTAAAGAATACAAGTAAAAGGTGGAATGTATATGACATTAAATTTTAATTTAGATCTTTTTCATATTGTTCAGTTTTCGTTAAGCGAGACAAGCATGTTTCACAGTGGACAGATTAAATCCTTTTTGTGATAAAAAAAAGATTAATAAACGTGAGTAGCGCTTTAGAATCAACAATATTACGAATATTATACATATAACAGTTGGACGTCATCTGTTTGTTGAGAATGTCTATCACTGACGTATATCCGCGCTAAGGAATTAACTATTAGCAACGTGGTTCTATTGTCTGAAATCGTCCTATATTCAACGACCTGCATCCAAGTATAGATCGTTATGTTGCAGCTGTAGCTGTCATGGTTTTCCTCGGTTCCTAAACAAAGCTGCAAGCTCACTGATTCGTTATGTCGTAAAGACGTATGTCTCTTTTATAGCTGCTTGAATGATCGATATTGCTACGTAGTCACAATGCTAGGATTTATTGCCCGTACGATAGGTATACGTATAATCTAATTCGCAAAGTAATAATTTTCTTCGTTCCTTTACAAATTCTCAAGGAATTATTTCGATTAGAATCAAATACGAAATTATTTTTCTCGAGGGCATCGCGCCAACACGTGAATATCACGTCAACATTTAATTTTCTAAATTAATAAAGATTAATAAAATTTGTAATTAGATATATAATATTAAATGGATCAAGTTGACGCTCGTAAGCGATAGAATTTAATTAAAGAATTATAATATTATATTAACGACGTTTGTCAGATCCATTTGTCACAATATAAAATTCAAATGTGTAATCCTACAATGGATTATCGTCGACCAAGTGCGATTGCAGTGGCAGGAAGTTCCCAATGTTTTCCGCGCTCTCAGCTCCAAGAGTAACGAGATTTTTCCTCCGCTGCGACGTCTCAACAATTACCAGGCTAGGTCAGCTCGACTTTTTTTTTTTTTTTTTTTTGGTGGTGTAACATTTGGAAGCATGCCACCGGCATGAAAACAGAAAACTAACGCGCGGTACTGCATTCTCCCTATCCCTCTTTTTGTCCCTTTATTTTTTACGTCTTCGTAATCGGGTATGAGGGTGGGATAAATATTGCGTCACCGTCGATCTTTCAGTGATATGCGGGTGTATCCGCGTCATGGGTTTGTGTCGTTGATAAAGCGGGGCGATTTGGTTCGATAGCGTGGCGATGATGCTCTTCATTCCACCACGCCGGTCGACGCTATATTTCTGCGCGACGTCGTTGCGCTTTTCGTTGCGAAAACCGCGTAACAAGAGAACAAGATGAAAAACGACCACATCTCCGGGGGTAAATTGACGGTTTGAGGTGCGACAGGATCGTTACGTTCCCGCGACAGCGCGGAGATTTCTTTTCTCTCCCGTGGCCAGAAACTGTTTCAGGAATTGAACCACTACCGCGCTGACTTTGACAGCATGGAATATCAATCTTAAGTAGATTTGACCTGTTCCATGCACCGTTATCCGAACGCTTGCCAAAAATCGATGTTTACCTCAAAGAGTTATTGCAAATCGAAAAATCTAAAACGATAATGAATGTATCGCGAACGTTGAATATTGGAAAAGTCGCGATAGCGAAATTGAAAAGAACTTTAATATTATCATCGTCGCGTCATCAAGTTAAATGAATTATACGAATAATGATTTACGTTTTGTTTTAAATATTTTTTCACTTATAGAAAATATGGCAATAAAGACAACAAAGTTATTTTCTTTTATTTTTACGGCGCACTAGGTTTTTTTTTACTTTTTCATTATCGGCTGAATTTTCTTTTATATTGGTTGAAACGTTGTAGTGACCTTTACGAAAAAAGTCGAAAATATTGCACCTATATGTATATCGTATTCGCTGAAAGTTCGAGCGAAGAAAAAAAGTTTATTTATTGGGAAAATAAATCAGGTCAGGAATTTTTTATTTACATTATATTCGCGTAGCATCTCCGAAATCACATTCGTTCGCACAAAATTCACGCTGAAACTTTTACCGTCGTTAATTTCGCGCATATATAGATGTATTGTTGCACACTGTGAACATCGTTTTAATATTGCAGACCTGTCAGCGCAATTCGGGATCGTTTTTTGCACCTGGTAAAAAAAAAAAAAAAAAAAAAAAAACGGGGTGAGGTTCGCGTTTTTAAGAATAGATTGCTATAAACCGCGACAAAACAGGGAGACAAAGCGAAAAAGAGAGAGGATGCTCAATGAAAACGCGAACGAGAAAAGGGTGGAGGGTGCGGATCGGACTTACAGCTCGACCGTTATTACGTGCACAGTTTCTTATTCCCCGCGGGGCGATACGCGTTCCATTCCCATTCAACGAATTTCTTGTCGCGTCGAGTAGGGACAGGATCGCTGTAGTTGTCGTTTCGGTACACGTAAAAGCGGTTGCATGGGGAGCAGTATACTGCGACGTGCCCGACGGTGGTTTGGAATATACCTTTGCGTGCATTTTCATGCACTTCGAAACGCGATAGCATAGATAATATAGTAATAATACTTCGCCATCTCAATAACCAGATATAAATTGGATTGTCTGCTATGGGAACATGGAAATTCCTTACGCGGTTAATGCCATAAATATCCTGCAACGTAATTTCAGTAATCTGACTTCGATCTTTTACGTTCAATAATAATAAAAATTCAGGAGATGTAACAAATGTCACTTTTTGTATGAAACTTATCGTTCTTGAACGTGTTTTTTTTTTTTATTTTTTTTTAATATAGCTAAAATAATAGAATTATTCGTAACACGAACAATTATTATGATACAATTTGTCTATGAGCAATTTATTTAGAAAGATTAACCAGTTTCGTGTTAGTTTAACAAATATCAAATATTCGTTCAAAGAGTTTTTATATAATGATAATCTGCAAATATAAAGAAGAAAACTGGCTAACTAGAATAATTTGCTGAGTTAATATACAGTGGATGGCGTCGAATGCGATGTTTAAATAGCATACTTTTGATAATAGCTCGACGATTCTACGGGAGAAGATATGGCCTTCCATTTCCCTCAGAGTTTCTCGCGTGTCCGTTTCGGGAAAATAGCGAATAATATGACTGAGCTAGATTCATACGAGGATAATGAAAATTTCTTGAATGGAGATACTTATCTACTTATTATAGCGACGACTTCGTACGGTCGGGCGCGCTTGAATTTCCTCCACTTCGCAGTAATCGCGTACACAATAAATGTTCTTCTCTAGCAAATTTCTCAATGTCATATCTCTTGCGTTAATATTACTCCTCTATTCGTCTGGTTTTCGCTTTCATGTCGTTGTTATATCCAGTACGAGCCATTTAGGCAAACATCTCGCTTTTCCTTCCACTTTTCGCATTTGACGATAATAGAATATAATAAATTTTTAATCCTAGGAGTAACAATAGTTGTCCGTTGTTATTCTAAATATAGTAATCATATCGTTTGTGTAATACAAGCAGGTATGTGTTTAGTTTACACATAAAAGTCTTACATAATGCTGCATCGTTTATAAACGCTTTGTTGAAGGAATGCAATTTCATATTTAATAAAGCATAAAAAATGGAGGGTCTTTTTTTTTCCTTGGTCAGTTATCATCGTATTCTTTTCCGTAATAACGATATGCATTTCCATTATTTAATAATAATAGAAGATAAATATAAATTTCAATGAAAGTTTTACGTAACTTATCGCCGTGAAAATAGCGAATATACGGAAAATCTCACGGGGATAAGCGGAAATGGCGAATGCAAGCCGTAGAGAAGGCGCCGGAGAAAATATTTTAACTTAGCTTTCGGCCTCGGCAGAAGACAGATCATATCCAAGCTTGGCAATCTACTTACGTCATAGCCAGAAAATTCTCCTTTTCCGGGTGGCCCCGGTGGACCTTGCGCACCCTTTTCACCGGGTATTCCGTCCCGACCCGGTTCGCCCTTCTGACCTTGCGGACCTTCCGGTCCCACTATTCCGATATCACCCTTGTCGCCTTTAGCCCCGGACGGACCCTGCAGTCCTCTTTCCCCCGGCGGTCCTGCCGCACCCTGAAACCGTGACATCAATTAAGCGTAATGCAATTATGCATAAAACGGTATTGACTATCCGACGAGCAGAAATGCTGAAAGTGATATAGGTTCTCGAAAAGATTAAATTTTATAAAAGCAATTATTAAAAAAAAAAGGGAACTTGAGAAGTTGTGTAACTCGAACGAGCAATTTATAAAATTTTTTATTTACACTTATATTTTAAAATTTCCTGCATTATTAGACGTTTCTCAATGTACAAAGATGTTAAATTAAAATTTGTTACAAGTAGCTCGAGTACATATACCTACGTATATCACCTTTAGCGCTTTAAATGTGAAAATCATGAGAATGAGAATCATTACCGTGAGACCCATTAAGCCCTGCTTGCCTGCCTGTCCGGGTACTCCTGGCTCACCCTTCGGCCCTTGTATCATCTTTGGCATTGTAAAGGAAGACATTAAGGCCGTGGCGTTGCAGGTGCAAGTGCCGGGGTCTCCCTTCTGACCAGGTGGTCCCTGTGGTATCTTCATTTGCGAATCCTTGAAACATCAATTAATTCATTTAACATTGCCATTGTGATTTAATACTACTTTAGTAAGTTATAATAGCATTTACCGCTAAGTATTAACCAACTATTTATCGTAATAATGAACAAAGGGCGATGTAATCAAGCTCCCACGATGTCTAAAAGCAAATACGCATATACATCGCGTACCAATAACAGCGGAAGATAGTAAGCACCGTGAAAGCGGCTTTGGTGTAATCAGCGTTACACGCGACAGGCGCCGCGCCGGTTCTCCGGTGTCGATGCTAAATTGACTCACGCGAATAACAAGATAAATGAGTGATCCCGGATTCAGGCGCATTCAGGCTGCCTTCAATATCGTACCTACCCTCGGATCTGCGGACGCGATCGCAGTCTCTATAGTTAATATAACGAGATGCGTGCGGAAAGCACAGGTATTTCCTCCGACGACTAATAAAATCATATAATGCAATATAAGTAGCTGAGCAAAATAGTATAATTTTGTATTTTATATATAACAATTTGCCGTCTTAATAAATTATTTTTTTTTAAGTACGTTCTACCACAAACAAAAATAGCGTTTGTAGAGATTATAAAACCAATTTTATAAATGAAATTAAAGTAATATTAGTCTTATTCGATGATTCAATTCATCTGCTATTAATGATTCGGCTGTACCTATATATTGTACATGTACTTAGACGTTATTGGGGAAAGCACAAGTATTCATCGGTTTTTGTGACTGTTTATCTTGAGATTAGTCTGTAAAAGAAGTTTCTTGATTGAATAATGCACTCACCTCGTCGTGACCAGGCGGGCCAGGAGGCCCCGGGGGACCTCTGACGCTCTCGCCCTTTTCCCCTTTGTCACCCTTCTCGCCTTTCGGACCTTTATCTGAAAAAGAACGAATGCGCCACCATAAGTCCGCGCAACTTCGTCGCGCTCTGTTTTGACACGCCAGAGTGATTTATGCGCGCGAAAAGTAGATTAAAAAAGTTTGCTTCATATTTTATCATCGTTTCTTCGACGCGATACCTCCAGCGTTGCACATTGACGTCGTATAGCGAAATTAATAAACGATTTTTAACACGCTGCCCTATCTTTGCTAAGCTAGAGATGTCAGATTATAAAAAAAAAAAAAAATAGAAAAAATAAGAATAATAAAAAAATAGGATATTGATGTTTCGGTGCGTTGATTAATTGGAAAACTGTCAGATTAAATCTGTCCCAAAATACTGATACGATATATTGATATTTTGAGATAGTTCCTATATCCTCGCAATAAATTAAGAAAATATCGCGCGCATGACAAAAGTTAATAAAAATATCCGATAATAAAAAAAAAGTTGATTAAAATTTTTCAATATAAAAATAAATATCTTGTTAAACAGTAAATGCAATTAGGTACATATGCTAAAGTTAAAAAAGAAAAAAAAATCAAATCGTATCAACTGTTTAATTAAAAAATATCAAACTAAAATAATTAATTAAATTAATTTGAATTAATCCAAAAGACACGTGACATATGAAATTTTATAAATTTGATGAACCCTCTTTTCACCGCGTTTTCTTTTTAATATATCTATGTCGAATAACATTTTTTCAATTGTAAAAAATGTAATTCAATAAAGCGTTACTTTATGAGCGATTGAAAAATCATTAGCACGGCTACTTGATGATCCTACTCACAATCAGGATTTGGAGGCGGGGGCGTGATGAATGGCGGTGGGTTACTCTCTTCACTTTTGTCTTCGTCCACATCTCGACTGATCTGAAAATGTATTACAAGCAGCGTCGATAAGATTAAATTTCACCATCTCGTTAACGATACATAATAGGACGAATATCGACGCGTTGTCGCCGTGCTCGATTGCTAATTCGGAATTTCGCGCAGATATGCGAATAAATGTCGTGTATTTTTTTTATTTAGGATTTTTAGCTGCGAGGCAGCGATCGATTTGTTTTATCAAGAGGCAACAGCTATTTGTCAACCGTTTACTTAAATGTTATGAAAATATACGCGGTCGCAATATCTGAAATAAATAATTTTTTTGCAGATTACATCGGATGCTGTAGCAAAGGACAAGAAGAGAAATCGATCTGATGCGCATTATCTACAAAATGGAATTTAAACGCTGCAACATGGAGAATATATGGTAACGTATTAGTGATAACATTAAACAGTATTAATACATATGCAATGAAACAATCTTAGGTAGCGTACGATGACTATTCTTACGTTTTCTCATATCTCAACTGTCACGAACGTCAACGCAAATTGTTAGTCAGTAGTATAAATGATCCAGCATGCGCCAGTTGTGTGAACAATGCAATGTCCAAGTAAAGTTCCTCAGACGTGATACCGGACCTGTCTTGTACGTTAAAAGCGAATAATACATCAAGCAGTGACGGTGATTAATGAAGTTCCAAGCCAATCAGGCAGTATGGTTAGCACACATGACACCAGCCCTAAGTGTTTTCCGATAATTATCGGTAACGACGGCGCTTTATCGGGCTGAGTCGACGTCCGAGGATTTTTCGGAGATCGAACGCGTTCTTGCATTATTAGCGTTATTACAAAAATTATTTCCTACTTGCGTTATTTTTTTTCGACAATCTAATACTTTGTTTTTTAATTTTTTTTTAACAATTTAATGAAAGAAAACTTTGTAGCGAATTACATTACTCGTTACATTAAAGGTTTTAAATTTTTTTTTTTTTTGATTGAGGATTTTGTAACTTTTTTTTAAATGTACGTTTTTTTTTATAATAGTTACATTGCGTATTCGATACAAACACGTGCACGTCCGAACAAAAAATACATTTATCGCATCTGTCGCGCTGTTGCAATAACGTGTAGTATCGAATAAAACAATAGGAGTAACCTCAGCATCTATTCGTATGTATACATTACATTTATTGGCGTATTATTCACAAGATTTTCGCGATTGTTATTTGTACGCCTCGCAGAGAATTTGTAGTGACATTACAAACGATTATGTTCGATGCTATTTATTTAATTAGTATCGTATTTGTTATCGCGAACCGACGAAAACGTGCGCGCTGTAGGAATACGGGCAGAGTTTCAGTTTCGGCGAGAGAGAAGTTTCGAGTCAGCCGCTGCGCTGCGCCGCACCGCGCCGGTACTCGTCATGTTTAATTCGTGCCTTTTTCCTCCTCATCTACGTTCGCGATGGTGGAATTACGCGGGCGTGCACGCGCATCCGTACGTACGTACGCGGGCCAAGAAAACGATCGGCACCGTGCCACCTGCCGCATGACCATATAGTAACACGTATGTGCAGCGTTATGACGGCACGCTGCCGCGGCGCAAACGCTTCGGGCGTTTACCATCGGAATCGTTCACCCGGTATATACCCTGATCAGCTCTCCCATGCACGACCGCGTCTTCGCATCCCGCCGCCGTACATTCCCGGGGCTTTCCGCGAGAGTGGGATTTTACGGGTGAAATAAATTCCCGCTCACCTCCGCGCGCGAAGAAAAGCTCCGCCATGCGCGCGGCAAGTTCTGCCGCGACCGAACTTGGACTGAATTTCCGGGCGGCAAGATCCCGCGAAGGATTCGGAATGACGCGGGATTGCTATCATAAGAATACGCATTTACCGCTATTTGTTCGCAATATCTCGTCAACTCTGCAGTCGGACCGGATAAACGTCGAATCGACTCACCGAACTGATCGTTGACGTTACCTATAATACAATATCGAACATGGTTTCCCCCTCGATTACTGAGCAGTAAAAATAAGTGATATTTTTTCGTGCCATATGTCTAGTGCCTATTAATAATCGTCGAAATATTTCAATCTCTTATCGATTTTTAATGATTATTAATTATTAGAAAGATTTTAGAAATAAAATTGACGTTTAATCGAACGAAATTAGAAACTATATTAAAATTGGCAAGCTTAATATACGAGATTTTTAAACGTTCACTTGATAATCATTTCGCATTCGCAAATTGATGTTTAATTACTTATCGATTGTACGAAAGAGTGATTACATATCGCGACGTAGAGAATCGTCAAAAGCAGGTACAATTGGTTATTATTAAAAAGCTAGACAGCTTTGGCATTTTTATGTTAGGATTTTTGTTTTAAAACGTTTTAAAAAAATCTGTTGTACGAGAGTACACATATTAACGTGGTACATGAATTTTATTCAACGTCTGGGAAAAAGTTTCTCAAAGACCATTTTTCTTAAAATGAATCGCCCTGCTTATAACAGATTACATGAATCGATGCCCCTGAATCAGTAATTTTGAACATAAATCGAATAACTGAATCTAATTTATTTATTATAATGCTTCGGATATTACCGCAAAGTTCGCAGAAATCGCAGATGCTGCAACTCTTTTTAAAGTAAACTCAACTTGATATAATTTATACGTGCATTGTTTCGGAAGTATGCCCAAATTTCATTCGGATCACGTCCAACTTTGTAATGACTATGAGTGGATGGCAAAGATGGAGTGGCGGTAGGACATTTCGGGTGAGCAAAGTTGCCAATGCGAAATCCTAACAGAATTTTCGAGATTATCCTGCCAGTATTTACGAGATTATCCGCGTAACCCAATTTCACGTTTTCTCTTTTCCTCTCCCCAAGCTTTCTCCTAATGACCGACAACTTTTAAGAAAGTTCTCATCAAAACTTTATTCCATTATAAGGATTAGTTAATTTGAAAGCAATAAACCATAAGATTATTAGTTAATGAAATAAAAAGAATATAGAAACTTAATTAAAAGACAAAATTAGAAGAGGTTATTATTTAAATATAGACATGCGTATATGTACATGTTTATTAAAAAATATTAAATTAAAATCCCGTTATGTTTAACAAGTTTCTTTTCTACGGCCAAGTTTTCGTGCACATGAATTTTTCAACCCAGTAGTAAATTAGTCAAGCTTCTCATTACAGCTTATAAGTTAGTATTTAAATATATTGTCAATATTAATTTAGTGGTGAAGTCCAATTTGCGTCAAACGTCTACCTTATTTAAATCAGCGTCGCCGGAACCATCGAACAAATTGACATCATAATCACCAGAAGCAAATTCTTCATCTGCTGAAAACTACAAAAATACGTGATATTAATAAGAATGTAACAAAATTATTAATTCGAGCAATTCCCTTCGATATATCAAGCCTCTCTCGCAATTTTAATACTTTTAATTTCATCATTTAATTTGTTTATTTCATATTTTTAATACTTTTAATACTTTTTATATTTTAATAATTTTTAATACTTTTAGTTTCTTTAAATACGATTCGTATACATATGTACACTAATACAAGCATAGCGTTTATTGGCGGCGACGGCGGCTAGCGTACGTGACTCTTCCTCTCTCCACCCCCTCCCACGGCCGCCGAGTGTGGGAGTAGTAGCGTTCTCCCCGCAGTCCTCCACGACCGGCGCTCAATGGCACATGTACGCGCGCGCTTCGTGTGAGATTCGACGCACACCACGACAAGGTCACGTAAGCTAGCCGCCGTCGCTGCAGCGAAACATCACATCGTCATTCGGTGTACATTAAATAATACAAAATATATTAACTGTAAGACTGTACGTAACGAGCATAAAGAACCAACGTGTTAGTCGTCGGGATGAGGTAAACAATAAACAATGAGCGAGGGCAGAGCTCGGTATACGGCGCGTCTCGCCCCCGCATTCCTTCGGAGCTTTAACAACGCACGTGGCGCAAATAGCGGAGCTCAGTGCGTGCCGATAATTACAATATTTAACGAATGCCGACGCGTATTGACTCTTCCGCGATCGATCTCTACGTCGAATTTTACGTAGAGAGTATTTAGGAAACCTAACA
Organism: Cardiocondyla obscurior; assembly: GCF_019399895.1. Taxonomy (NCBI): domain Eukaryota; kingdom Metazoa; phylum Arthropoda; class Insecta; order Hymenoptera; family Formicidae; genus Cardiocondyla; species Cardiocondyla obscurior. Next base: position 4,482,806 of record NC_091880.1, on the reverse strand, counting down.
CTTTGCTGAGACATAGAACTTGTAATTGTAACGTGGCAGTTTTTATTCTTAATACCTTGTCCATACTGTCGTCTTGCGAATCGGTTTATTGACTTTAAATTAAGGAGTAACTCCTTTTATGCGTACGAGTACGCTACGATGATGTAAACCCGGTACTTATGATGTTATCTAACCAAAAAACTCATGCTTTGTTCAGGTGATACTCCGAAGAGAAAGTTAACGTGTCGTCGCCGATATTATATGATGTATAAACTATTAAACGGTTCGTTGGGCGTTCGTTTCGGAAGTGCCGTTTAAGCAATCGGTAAATTTATAAACGGGAGTGCCGAATTCGCGCGATTGTAACTTATTTGTGATTTTCGCCAGTGGAACGAGAATAGATCCAGAACATCCGAACATCCTGAGAGGAGGTAGAGGCTTAGGAGAAGCATCGGGCTTCGGCGGAGCAACCTCGGGGTGAGAATTATTTCTTATTACATAAAATTCTATCGGTTAATGTAATCTTTTTTTTTTTTTTTTTTATTGGAAATAATAGAGAAATATCTACTAAGATAATAAAATCTTAAATTTTACAAAAGTTAATATGTAAATAGTATTAGAAATTTTTTTATTTTTAATTGTTTAATTAAAAAAATTAATTAGAGACACGTAAAATTTTTTATTTAATGTTAATACTGTCTTTAACTGTTTTTACAATTTATATTTTATTTGTATGTTATAGTGTCATCATAGCTGCCTAACTCCGCCGCTGCGCATCGAACTGGTGAGTCAAAAAAATTTTTTTTTAATTGCATTTTTATGATCAACTGCTCGGGTGTCTATGTATTACATGTTAAAAATGAGTAACATTGAGAAATAATTCGCGCAACTTGTACCCTGATGATCTAACACTCTAATTGTAAGCATAACTTTGATAGTCGGGACTTACTCAAAGCACGTACGAAGTGACCTAACAATTAAATCACTAGACTTCTTTTAGAATAGGACAAAATAGTTATATTTGTACGCAATTAAAAAGTTAATTTTAAAATTATATTGATCTTTCAATTAGATTCGATTTTTTTATGTCTTCGGCGTATTCGACTTCCTTCTTCGGTAAACACTCAAGAAAAAGATAAGACTTTAGCCTAGATAATGTTATTTTCTGTTAGCTTTCGTTAGTTCTCGTTAGTTTTAGTTCTTTGTCGCCGATGTAGCCAATAAGTTTGCTAAGGCAAACATTTAATTTCTCTCGCTTTAAAATTCAATTAATTTCATTGTAATTCAGAAAAGTTTTCTATATGTATATGATGAGAAAATTACGCGTGTTTGCATATTTTTTTTTACAGTAAAATATCGTATATATTAATATTCGATGAATATCCCACGACTTGCGTTTCGTGTTAATTTGAAAATGTGCGGTCTCTTTGAATAGTGTGGAAACGCGAATAAATACCTTATAATAATAGAGGAAATACAATTCTACGTACAGCACGGCATGCAATTGAAAATGTATTTATCTCGATTTTGATCAAATTAGATTTATCCGATCTTCTATATAGTAGCTGTGCATTTCATAGGTTTGGTATCAGTTTATACAACAATTTCCGGGATAATTTCATATACATCAGGTATCAGGGCATATCATGCCACAGATGAGCAAATAGGCATCTAAATAATCGCATCTATTGAACATAGTATTCGTATCACTACCTGTAATACTATCGCAGCTATAGATCGAATCGATTGACTTATGCCATTATACGTAGAGAATGATTAATTTATTTCAACGAAACATTATTTATTATAACACGTTTTAGTTCGCGAATGCGAGTTTTAAGGAATACAATTAATTTCTTCAATTAAACTTTATATAAGTTATCTGTAATCCATTCTGCTGATAGACATGTTTAGTAATTCGAAACTTTTTTTTATATACCATTTTCTCGTCGGCGTTGGTTGATTTCCGTTTAAATATCGGTATTTTCCTGAAATTTCTCGGAATCGGTATCGAATAAACGTATCTTCAAGAGCAGACCACTCGAAGGAAAGAGCACTCGACCTCGATCACAGACAAGCCCAAAATATTCGATGATATAGAGAGATAAAATATCGCTGCATTTGCAGTGAGTATTTCACGGTATCGAGTGGAGGTTAAGGTTCAAAGGTATTAGCTGTACGTTAATCTGTCTTCGAAGATAATTCCGTTTTGCATTTATGATAAAATATTAAAAAAATGAATTAATAATTTGTTTTCTGTAAACTTTAATTTTCGCGAAACACCGCTTTATCTCGACTATTATTTATTAAAAGTTTACTTTATATTTTTAATTTAAAAAAATATAGTGTTTGCTAAGTTCGGTAAAATGCATTATTTATTTTTAATATTTTCAATAACTAGCGAATAAAATTGTTATATAATTTTTTTTATCTCGCTGGGATAAAATATAGATTAAAAGTAATTTGTCCGTAGGACAAAGCTATTTATCTCACTTTTTAATGTTTTGTTAATCTCACATTTAAATATGCATTTTGCGCGAAACATGAGATCTCGGTAAAAATCTTTTAATTTTACGTACTAAGTACTGAGCAACGGATGAACGCGCAGCGTAAACTGTACACGTGGAAAAAGCACTGAAGAAGTACAGACATGTAAAATTTCGCGAAAGAGAGTATTATATGAGATGGCAACGGGCTGTAAAAGCGTTGAGCTTGACGAAATATAAATCCCAAAGCATATGGTGCGCGTGTGGCAGTTACACTTGTGTGACGCTAAATAATAATGTAAATTGAAGAACCGCGCGTCTGTCTCGCCTCGTACACGTACATAAAGCGATTGAACGATATTAATTAATTCAAGCCGCAAATTTTAATAAATTCCATACATATATCGGCCTCATATTTCAATTTAATATTACATGCAAAAAAAAAAAAAAACAATTGGTTATTCTAATATTCTTTATTAGTGTTCTTGCAAGTACCGCAAAGTTTAAGGGGTCGACGTTATTCCCGATTGCGAATAACGACGAATTATTATCACGTGTACACGTGCTTGCATATATAGGTTGCTTCTAAATTCATGGCCGCGAGCTGCAAATAACGATAATTCCAACTTGCCGCAAGTCACAAAAAGAAATAAAGCGCGTGGTAACTCGATTTACGCGAGCGCTCTTCGGGGATTTTTTTTTTTCTTTTTTCCCCTTTCTTTCTTTCTCCTGCTGGATTTTATACCTTTTTCGATACGCTTGTGTTTTATAGAAGGGCATTATCGGCACCCACGCGGTCTACGTGCGTTTAACCGTGTCTGAACAAATTTACATATGGCACGTGCAAAAGCGACTTTACATTTTCGTGAACGCGAGTGCGGAGACGCAAATCGCCTCTTCTGCATAGATTCGTAGTTTTCGATTAATAGAGATTGCTTGTAGAACGACACACGTAAGGTAGACGTGCGCTACAAAAGTTTCACGTGGGTTATTTTCAGACATAGCTCTTAATTAAACATTTGATACCTATTCTTTATTATTTAACCGCCAGACAGTTAAATTATATACTTCTTTTATTAAAAACTTAATGGAAAAATTATCTGTTTCATTAGAATTATCGATTTCCTATATACAAGACTTACAGCGATACACACCGAGTTCTATAGCCAAAGCTTTCAATAAAAGGAGGATCGTTTTTAATCGTTTAATATAAATAACTGAATATGGAATTCTTGAAACGTAGGAGTACCTTTTCAAGATTTACTCCGTGCAATGTCCAGTCAGGCGGATTTCACAATGACGTATTTCCGATATTTCAGCCAGATCGTAGTATGAATAATTCATACAGAAACTCCAAGTTTGATTGGGATATCGCGAAATGACGTCGAGTACTTCGATTTATATTTGATCCCACTTGATTTTAGTCTAAAAGGCGTAACGATACATTTTTTTTTTTTCTCTTCTACTTGTCACATAGTCTTGTAATATTCATTTGTCAATAGTAATTACTATCGGGAGTTAACGTCACTGCTTTCTTATGCATAATAGTAAGACGAACAAAATTAAAACGATATTCGTTCTACGCGAAAACGTGAATAATGAGAAATTCTTGCTAGAAAAGCTGGTCGAGTCTTTTATGTGAAATTTAAGCTGCGAATTTTTTGGATTAGCCGCGGACTTTATATTAAGCTCGGAGAACATGTATTCCCAAGTCTCGTAGAACAGTCACTATCTCTTCTTACCCTCTTTCTCTTCTTCTCCTTATTGTACGCTTTCTTCATTTTTGCTTTATCTCTCTCTCTTTCGTCTTCGAAAATGTATTTAACGTCCCATGAAATTAAAATGTCGTCGCCATCGTCAGAAGAATGAGAAACAGTTTCAGTCTTCTACATCGTGACATTTACTCTATCACAAATTTACATTACTCGCTCTTCATAATTATTATCACTTTGCAATATACGTATATATTTTACCGCAAGTATTTTATAATACCTATCATTAGCCATATTTTGTGGTGCAACAAATTTAACATTTTTCGTAACAAGAATATTTTTAATATTTTTACAAGCGCAAATTTGTCTTTTTTTTTTTGGAACGTTGGCTAAATACTTTTTATCCAATATTTTTATTATACATAGATATTTAGCTCGTCTTTCGTTGTAAAAATTTTATCCTGTTAAACTTTTCAATTGTTTGATTCACAAAAAAAAAAGAAAAGAAAAAAAATACATTAAACTCAATCAAATTAAAATGACGTATTAGAAATGCTTTTCTTCGTAATCTCTGTAACCCTTTTAGCACTTTTGTTCACATGCACGAGTTAGAATCGATATTTACTTATTGCCACGAGAGAAATGTATTACACTCCATTCTTTACCTATTTACTATCTAAACAAATTTAGTGTACCAAGCCAATTATACAGCTTAAAACTTATCCTGCTATTTTCTTGTTTAAAGATTTGATTAAACTGGCGCGGGTTAACCGAATTATAATTAGAAGTCGTGTATCTCGTGTTTAATTCGTTCCGTAAATTTGTCGGGTAAATAAACCATCGTGCTGAAAATACCACCCTCGATGATTAGAATTCACGAGGATCCGACACACCTCTCTCGGTGGTAACGCCGTGATTCCGTTGCCGTCATTTTCGTCTCTTTGCTTTTCTCGCCCATTTGTTTCGCCGCTCTCAGGATCAGCCAATCTTCACGCCTTCGCCGTGAGATAGCGATCGGCCCTATCGCAACGATCCGCTGATATCGTGCTGGGGCCTTTTGTTATCGCTTTATTTTTGGTCGACACGGACAATTTAGCCGGCAAAACGTCCACTTTTGTAGCCGAATTTCGATTATTGTTATTATCACGGTACCGGTATCAAACACCTCGGGCACTACCAATTTGACACGACTGCTTAATTCTCAATCTTGAACTCTTCATCATTTCATTTTTTTCCATTATATTTCCTCATTTATTTTATTCTTTATTATATTTCGTTAGAAATTTTTTTTATTTATTTTAAAACATCAGCATGTCGCATTTTAATATGTCACCAACGTAATTAGAATTTTGTTTACTTTATGATATAATTATATAAAAGAGATAGTTCGAAATAGGGCTCTGTAATAGCTAGACTAGGTAAATATTTTTTAAAAGGTTCTTTTTATAAGTGGAAAAAGGAGCTCGCATTCGAATCTCATGACTCTCTGACTGTTTTCCTATGCAAGCGAATTAGGAGCAACTTATTTCATGCCGCGCGCAGAGAACATCACTCAGAAGTCGCAATATTCTTGGAAGAAATTTGATTTATATCGGTGCTGTTGTTTCGCTTTCCGAGCAATTCCCGCTGAGCGTGCGCCGCGAGTGTATTTGTACTCTCACTCGTCTCATGTCGCCAAAAATTCTCTGAAACTTGAATGAGATTGTGAGAATACGGCTGCCATATACTGTCTCAAAATGCGTTTCCATTTTTCCTCCATTTCGCGGTTAATATTTAGGTAAAAATATCCGCGACGTTCTCGGTTGTTTGACGAGGTGAGCGAGAAAAGCTCATAACTCTCCAAAGGTCGGCGAGAGAAGCGATATTAACCGCAAGATTTGTGTCGCGATAAAAGACATGCCGAACTAAAAATCAAGATAGATGCGCTTATCGTCGAAGAAATTGGTCTTCGTATCGACAAGCAATTCCTTTTCTCCGCGAATTTAATATCTTACGCTGCTGTGTTTTTTGTAATCCTTGTATTTCAAACGGTATTGTCATTCGAGAAAAATGAGCGAAGTCAAATAAGAACAGAAGAAGTAATTAAATAATTGATCGTGACGTAACGTTACGAAAAGAAGAAATGTTACACGAATAGTTTTCTAAAATAATAACTTACAAATTTGTTATATTAAAAGAAAGAAAAAAAAAAGAAACTTGAAATATATTGTCGAAATCTTAAAACCAAATTTTCTAATTATTTTGATTTAATATGCTGTAATTTAGCAACGTTAATTTAATAAATTTCTAGTATATGGAAAGGATCTATTTCTTTGTAACGTCTTCTTATATATCTAGAAGCAAATACTTCTCCTTTCGTAGGGAAAAGACGGATAATGGACTTCGAAGGGTAACGCGCATTCATGCTGAATTGTTCGCTCGCCTGAGATTTCAATAACGCTCGCGCAACTTTGTTTTACTTCGCGGCGGTAGTCGGCCACGCTGCCTGTTATCCAACATCGGTAGTCCATTTCCATTTTCTAGATATGGGAAAGAATCCCCGTATTTTCAATGGATGATGCGCAAAAATGACGGGGCGCGTTTCTTATATCCTCCGGCATGGTATTTCGTTCCCGAGAGTACTCCGATTATCGATCCGGTAAGATTGAAAATTCTGGATCCAGTCGTCGACGGGTGCGCTGGACCGGGCGGGACGGGGGAGCGTTTTTACGATTCTTTGGCAGACGTTTACGCTTTATTGATTTACGTGTCGCTCGGCGTGTTTATGTCTCGGCAATTTCAGCGACGGTGCTGTGCCATATTACGGTCGTGATTTCACGTTACGGTCGCCTCGCAAGCGCGCGCGGGTGCACGAATGGAGGTATTTCTTCGGCGCGGAAATTAAGTGATAAAATCACGAGTGTTATCGCGACATTAAGCCACGTCGGCCGCGAGGGAAAGATGTTATTTCGCGAAACCTCTCTTTGCGCAAAACACACAGGAAAAAGACTTTACGAGGAAAGTTTCGTAATACCGTCGCGATTATTCGACCGACCGCGCATTCATTAATTTCCCGATTATATTTCGAACTATTTAGGGGAAGGGAGAAAGGGGGGAGGGAGTATAACGATCGGATGGCGCAATGGTTTTCTGAAAATTTTTAACGTTCCGTGCCCTCTGGTCGCGCTGGTTGACTCGACCGTTCATGGTACCATTATTGGGAATTTTCAACACTTTAACGAGCACTGCGCGTAACTGCCGAAAATTAAAAAAAAAAAAAAAAAAAAAAAAGAGCAGTTTAAGTGCTGATAAATTTCGGTCTCCGCTTGATGCGAATCGATCAGCTGAGTTTCGTCGAATTAAATCGCGCCCGGGGCAACTCTTAATTACCATATCGAAGCGGCAGCTTCTGGCGAGCGAACGCGATGAATGAATGATTTATTTCGGATTTTATCAGAGCACAACGTTCATTACTACGTCAATTAATGATGTCATTAAAAGTGTTCTCCCGTTTGGAATAAACGTAGGATAATGCACGAAAAAAATACAGTACCGCTCAGCACTGATAAAAAATTTATTACCGTTTCAGAACTAAGTATTTAAAGAATAGCGATAATACTATATTACGCCAAAATTGTGATTTTTGAAATTGTTTTTAGTCCCTGTTAGTATTGTATACGGTAAGATTGATTTTGGGATTTATCTCTCGCTGATTTTGTTAGTATTTATCTACGGAAGAGAGTACGTTTGGATTGATTATTCATTAGTGGACTCACTTGCATGTCACTTGTGCTCTGTGCGTTTAAACATTTGTTTAGCATCAATAATTTTCTGGACGCCTACACTTTCGATTAGATTCAATGTTCCAAACTATATATTTATAAACGGACAAATAGAATTATCAAGTAAGCGAATGTGAAACTGAAGCAAAAATAGATATTTATTCGCGAATAAGCGTAAAAACTGTTGTTCCGGATTATTCCTCTGTCGATTGGCGTTAGTTATATTTTTTAAGCAATTCCGGGCGTCTCGTTTATTGTAAAAATACGGGAGACCGCTCTGCGCTGATTTTCCAAACGTTTTCCGAAATATTTGTCTTGTCGGTGCATCGGTTGCGCATATTTCCAACAGAATTTCAACAGCAGGATTTACCAATCACTATCGTTTTCACTGCGTTGTTTCGTATCATCGAATTATTTTTGCTTTTTGCCGATCGAAATTCCTTTCGTCAATAACGCTAAGCACGAGATGAGCGTGTCGCGTGATTTGCAGACGGCACCATTCTCATATCGACAAATGTATGTAAGCTTTCGTGAGATTGTATCAGCACGTGTGTGTTCTTCGGGATTGGATAATTACCGTGGTTTCAACGTCGAGACCATCTTCTATGTGGCGTTCGAAACCTTAACGATCACGTGTCAGAATTCGCCTATATATTCACGTAACCTCTTTACTTAATCGGGAGCCAGAGTCTAAGCAAACTTTAGGGCGGATCGCATGATTAACGACATGTTCTAAAGGATGCGGCCTTCTGTTGTTTAGACACAGAAACGTATCGGGCATGGTAATTATCGATCGCGTCGTTCAATATCTAATAAATTCGACGTTAACGGTTCTGTTCTGGTATTACAGAGCGCTTTAGATGCATATAGCGTTGATTGGAATTAACAAAAAATTGGAAATTTATGAATAATGTAAGAAGATTAAAAAGGATAGACAATTTATGCAAGTTATTAATTTTATTAACAATTATATTGCATGATATAGGATCCAATAAATATTTGATGATTACATTTTTAGTCAAATGTATGATTTATATTCATTATTTACTACTCGATTAAATTAATTTAGAGATTATACGGGTTTGAGAGAATTTATCGTTAATTCGATATTATGTTATTTTATCAAAAATACGAATCGTCGTTGCGTCGTAATATCTGATTTAATTTATATTCGTTAATCTTTCGCGTTTCATTTTGCATAGCGTTATGTCTTATATTTATTTTATAGGATGTTATACACTTTCGGTAGTGATTCTTGATAAAAAAAAAAAGAAATGTAATAATGCTTTTCTTCAAAGTTTTGTCTCATCTCGTCCATGCGCATGATTGTTCGTACATATGTTTAAACCGTAGCAATTGCTAGCCCAACCCCACGAAATTCAAATCCTGCTATGTGGAATTCGGATTACACGTGCGAAGTTTCGTCTTTGATGTGGTTGATTGCTATTTTCGATGCATCCATGGACAGTGCAGTGAGGCTTGTTTAATGCAACAAGTTCGAATCGAGGTCGGCACATAGAATCATTTCCTTACGGACCGATTCTGTTTTGACTTTTGAAATTAACGAAATTAAGAAATCCTATCTCGATTAATTCCAGAAAGTAGAATATTTGTTTTCTAAATATATTAGAATTAATACATGCGATTTAAAGTAAATATCATTATTATTATCATAAATAAGAGAAAAAGAACTTTGACGTTATCGCAAAGAGCTTTAGAGCTCAAGCGTGAAATTGCAAGAATACTTTTTTTATTATTGTAAAGTTAACAACTGCGATTTGTATACTGATATCTAGCTGTCATCGTCGACCAAACCGTTTTCGTTTTCAAAAGTAATTTAAGAATGCGCGAAATCCTATACCTGTGTAGTCAAAGACAAAGCTATCGTGAATATGTTCCACGTTAAACCAGCAACAAAAAGCTTATTTTTGTAAAATTTGAGAAATAAGTAAAAGCAATTCGATTAAATAAAGAACCGAAAAAATTGTAATTGATAAAGGTAGTAATTCGGTTTTTTTTTTTTATAAAAAAAATTTTTATTTTTAAGATATATTTTTAATTTGTATTTTCGATAAAATGACATTTCATTACGTGCGCGGCGACATTTCGTTATTACAACGAAAGTGTGGGACTTAGATATTCTTCATGTTACCATGTAAAGAGGTATTATATTGCGTTACCGTATAACACAAGTGGCAAGAGATTGGAAAATGACGGGAGCGAGGGAATAAAGAGGATATTTATGGTATATACCGCGGATCGAGCCCTTAAGAGGGACGCGTATAAATTGGACACGGTTAAGGCTGGCTTATTTATAACAAAACCATTGGCTTCATCCCGGCGCAGGTTTATCGTCGTAGTGAAGAAAATGAGATGTCGGTATCGTGATAAAAATTGACGCGGTAGATCTTCTATGTATCATTCATTTTGTTATTTGAGCGCTAATCGAGGGTGGAAAAGTATGACGCAAGTTACTTTCGGTAAATGAATTGGAATATACGATTCCGGCGAATTAAACCGACGACTACAAATTGCCAGGAAATAAGGACGCGGGATTGTTCATTCAACGCGATAAATTTCATTCAAGTAGCGCGGGTGTTTGTTCGCATCACGAGTAAGCCGATTAAAAGAGACAGGGGGAGGGAAAAAAAAAAAAACCTAAAGTCGAAGAAAGAGCTTCGCGAAAGATATATTGCCTCGCGTCAGTCGAATAGGAGTAGATCGTTCGACGATTAATGGGTCGATGATGCTATCGGATAATTAAAAATTAAATTAACGCGAAACGTTTATACACTTCCTCTTCCCCGCAAAAACCTTTTTCATTTCTTTATTTTTTTTTAAATGCTCTTCACCACGTGCCTCTTTCGTCTTTGTCCGTTTTCGTTCTCCCTTTCTTTTCACTCTCGATCGTTTATCGGCTGCCCTGGTTCGCTCTTTGATACTCTGGCTGATTGGAGTGTACGCAGCCAGTGTGGAGCATTAAATTCAATCGGAAACTATTTTTTTCCCGCCGGCATGTCGGCGCAGACAAATTGTACTTCCCACACATGCCGGTCCCGTACAAGGCCGGAATGTTTGATCCGTTATTTAGAACTCTCACCCGATTCGCAACCGAGCTCGCGATAAAGAAACGGTTATTTTTATTTTTATTTTTCATTTTTGGTATAGATATTGGGTCTGTTAATAGACACGTACTTATCTACGTACTTTTATGCCAGAAAATTTCACGTCGATAGATTTATGTATAATAAATCGCGTAAATGAAAGCAAATGCTCTCAACCGAAAATAAGTTCATCAGCTTTTGATTTCAAAACGGCAGTATGAAATAAGAATGCATCCCTATTTTCGTTTCGCGGAGTATAATCTTTTCCTACAAAATTATTCGTTACCTCGAGGTATTTTTGCACTTGCTATTTTAATGTAAATATGTTTATAATAGCATGTTGCAAGAGATTTTCATATTAATATAAATGATTAATGATATTTATAAAACGACAGGATTAAAAGACATCGGATAAAGTTCATCGCTTTATTTGCGTATTACAAATTTTCCCGATCGCATAGTTGATGAAGCGCGTTAATCTATCGAAAAAGCCCAATTAGTTTCCGATACGTTTGATTGTGTTAGATGGGTCGACGCATAAAATAGCAGAATTTAATACTCTCGTGACAATGCTATTAAAAAATTAATTGATCGACCGAATTTTATCTTAAGAGAAAAAAAATGCTATAATGGAAATATCACGGATAGATGTGTGATATGTCGTACGTTTTTACAGCAACTTTTACAGATTTGTGTGTAAATACTTGACCGCTCGCTAACTCGTAATTATCAGCAATCACAAAATTTGCAGTAAAATTTGCGATGAACAAAACACGGCGGGAGGTCGCAGCGTAAGGCTGTCATCTGTATTTTGCTTTGATAGATTCTGACGCGGAAAGGGGTAGCGTCGTCTTTAGCAAATTATACTTTCCCTTCAAGTCTTGAACTTCGTAATCGAAGCGGTAAGGCAGGCTGCTTCGAATGCCAACGAAATTCGTGATATCCAATTGATCAATGTAATTAATGTCGCCTGGACTGAAAACTACCGCGTATGCGTAACGCATCGTCATAATTTTTATTGAAATAAACGCGACGTCGCTGTCACGTTGAATTAATTTCTTTTTAAACATGCAAATGCAAAATATTCGCTTTCTAAATTTCGTGATTTTGTGAAGCGGGATGTACCTAAATCGATAAACAAACCAATCTGCATTGAAATGAATTTCGGGGTCGCGGGATTCTGTTTCACGTGATAATCGCGCTGTAACGGGCGAGAATTTTCAAGAGAATCCGGGCAAAAATTTGTAACTGTAGAAATCTGTGATTACACGTGGGATCAAAATATTGTACGCGCTTACGGTGCGCGCTATTGAAATCTTTGCATAATTCCTAAAGGGATTATGTAAAAACTCGTGGAAAATTTTCGACGAGATAACTCAGCAATTTTTAAATAGTGTAGTAAGAGAAGGTACTAATATCATTAATAAATACATTGTACAATTTAAATGGGGAATCAACAGATTATTATTCTCTGTAATTTCTAACGTAAAAGTATTATTTAAAAATCACATTTCCTCGCGTAATGATACCGTAATTTATCGGAACGAGCTGTGAGATGATCTTGTAATACCGCTAATGGCCACGGTGTATATCTAGATCGTAAAATGGGCGTAAAAAGTGTGACACTAATTAGCCGTATAGCTTTTTGCGTGATCGATTAAATTAGCCCTGTCCGATAAAAGTTATCAAGGAAATTGTGAGAGATACCGCAGAAAATTAATGTAAACAGGCTGAGCACTTTAATAAATGTGTTTGCTGAAAAAATTATCTCTGATTTTATAATCTTTGTCATATAATTTATAACAAATACACGTTTTTACATTATTAATATTTTATCGTGTACGAAATATTTCACAGAATAAACGTGAACTTAATGACGGACTTTTAATAAATTTAGATCGAAGAAGTATTTTCAGCAGAAATAATATCGGTTAATTATGTATTATTAGGATTCAGAAAATAAATTTTGACAATATTTCCTCGCGAATTATTTTGCTGAGTAGATGGAAAGAAATGCATGATTGCACATTTAAAATATTTTTCTAAGAACATCTTCGCGTTCCAAGTGCTTAATAGTATTATGATCGAGAATTGATATAGTCATCACGCCATATAAAAAAGCATTCCGATTCTTGCCCGAGACAATTAACAAGGCTGACGGGCGTCTAAAAATTCTAACGACCCGCCTCAACCTCGTAGATCCCGGCATTATTCCTCGAGAATGGTCGTTGGCCGTGCCGCTTCATAAATCGCTCGATTTATCGTTGCTGACTCACTGCGATCCGTTCGCGGCACATTGCTGCCCGCAAGGGGTATCCACCGACCCCACCGGTCGGCACAGGTCAACTATTGAGAAACCAGATCTCGAAAATTGTGTAGAATATCCCGTGCGGTAATCACGGACGCGAGCATCCATAATCGGGCGGCAAAAAAAGCATTAAGTATCTCCGTCAACGTCAAATATCATACCCTGCTTTTATTTTCTAGATAGTTTTTGTCCGCAAAGTTAATTTCTTTTTCTTTTTTTTTTGTTGTAATATGCATAATGTTGTATAATATAAAATAATATTAAATAGAACTTCGTTAATTTCTTTAAAATAACGGAGAGATGTGGGATGGTTATCTTTCGAACAAATATTTTTTCATATTTCTAATTGAAAGTGGTACCTACGTAATAAAAAGAAAATGTACTTACGTCAAAGTCAGCGGTGCATTTTACAAGGTCCGGAGGATGGCCGGCGTATAACTTCAAAGATTGCAGCAAACCCTTTAAATAAATAGCCAGGAAATAGTAGACTATCGTACGACATATAGGGTTCATCGTTGTTTCACGAGTTTCGTTTCTGCTCTTTGCTGTTTCTTCCTCTTGTTAAGAGACCACTGTCGCAAGTTTCCATTAAAATACTTTTATCTCTTTTACGAGATATCAGATTTTAAAAAATAATGAAATCATGAAATAAAAATACATCATCCGTCCATTGTATCTCACTATGTCATAAAGATTATCGATTTTTATAAAAGAAAAAAAAAATTAATAATAATATAAATTGTATGTCAATCGTATTCGAGTTTGACAAATTTGTTTTTATTTTTAGGTCGTGTTTAAGTTACAATTAATTCGTTGATTTAAATACTTGACGTACATGACGAACAGTCATACAAAATATCTTCCGTTGATAAACGTAAAAGTAACGTTTTTTAATATATGATAATAAGTAATATTCGTATATTGCTTTCTGAAACTTTGTATCTTATTAAGATTACCGCAATTTATGATTCCCGTATTTTTCAATACACCCTACTGGAGAAAATCGGTGATTTATCTCTGCACAGGCAACGATTTCAGTCTTCTATTTTGGAAAAAGAAACCGGCATACTGGGACGGTGCATCGATCATTCTGAAAGTGTTCACGGGATCGATCGATCTTTCTAAATGGCCCGCAGTAACGCGCTTTACGGTGCATTTTACGGTTTTCGGTGCAAAAGCTTGTTTCTTTTTCTTTCCCACTGGTCGTGTTAGTCTGGCGCAGTCGTAATACTTTTTTCGTTCACGGAACAACTGCCGCGGATTTGTACAGTTGAAAAGTCGCTCCGGGTTGTATCGGCAATGTTCGTTTATCCACACTTGTCTTATTTCGTTGATAAAATATTTTGTGAACGGAAGTAATAAATATAACGTAATAAGTCACTGTGTTTTAATATTTCTCAACGTTTTAACGGTATCAAAAATGCAAATAATATTTTTTAGAACTTTAAATTTTACCTTTTTTTATCTCAGAGTTGAGTTTTTTTTTTTGATCAATTTATAAATTTTATTTAACACCATTCTACGAATAGATAATACAGTTTAATCGTCGAGAAATTAATAGTAATTTTAAGCAATATATTTTTCACAAGGCGTACATTTGCGTGGAAATTCGGGAAATAATTGAAAAACGCTGAATATTACACGATAATGATTTCAGTCGCGATTTTTGACTTCCGATAGTTCTGACTACCTTTCACTGTGAACGTTCTACGCGAGATGACTGGAGTGGACTGCGTTAGTTATCTTGAAAGTTAGAGCCTGTTATAAAGCGCGCGAGGGAGAAGGGGAGACGATCTGTTCGTAAAACTCGTTTGTATTTTCGGCGTACATAAAATATAAAATCGTTATGAGAGTAATATATAATCGTAATCAAATGCATTATATGTATGCAATTGCATTATATGTATAATGCAATATTTATTGGAACAAAATACAATATTGCAAGTACTGTCGTATCATTTCGCAAATAAAACTGTCACACATTTATATTCTAAACCGGTCGCGGCGGTGTTATTTGATTACGACATAAGATGAAAACTCATACATATTTCACGGCTCATAAAGATGTGTATACACTTAGCGAACAAACACAGCGACCGCGAGCATTCGTCGGTGATGTGTTATTTTTGTGGTGATTGATTTGTTTGTGAATGCTCATGTTCGCTGTTCGTTCGCTAAGTGTATGCACACCTTAATACGTTGTAGCGATCCTCAAACATTTATATCTGGTATTAAAAGAATATATTCGATAAGTTAAATATTATTTATCACGCCGGAGAAGCTAGCTGCTCAACGTAATCATTACGTTCGTTAATTAATTAGGTCAACATCAATTATTTTTGCTCATGTAGAAAGAATATGTGGTTCTCGACTGAAGTTAGACAAATTTAATCCTGCGCGCGTGGAAGGAGCCCGTAGTGCGCGGATTGAGAGAGGAGATAACAAGAATAAGCTTAATTTTCGTCGAGTTATTAGAGCACGAAGAGAGAAAGAGGAGAATTGAGTTAGACTAGGGCGTACACCGCGAGGATTATTGTATGGCCTGTAAAATCCAGGCTGGGCCAAGGGATTAAATATTTAGAAGAAATTTTCATCCATATCAGGTTAAGATGAAAAAGATAAAGAGAAAGAGAAATAGAAGGAGAAAGAGAAAAAGATAAAGAAAGAAAGCGTATGTGTCCTGAACGTGCTTTATATAGCAGAGCTCCTTGCCAGCTGCTCACTTCAAAAAGCCTGGGCAGGGAGTCCGCGAGAAAGTCTGTGAAACTTTAACAGCGTCTTAAATACTTAACTCTCGCCCGCATCAGTTCTAAACTTAGCGATGGAATTACCGTAACTCCTTCAGTTACAAATTACCCTCATATTTGGGGTCGTAATATAACTTATTGTGATGAATGCGGACAATAAGCTGACTACAGATTCAATGTTAATATATGAGTAAAGTTGGCCTAGTTAAATATTCTTAATTTATTTAAGAACCCTTTTGAAAGAATCAAGAGACGTTATCGGCAATGTACATTTATTTCGTACTTTTATTCTGAGATGTCATAGTATAGTTGTTTTTTATCGATTGTGTCGACGCTTAATTGTAACTTATTTTCGCGAGATTTAATTAACCTTAGCCGATCTAAATCGTGATTGGCGGTATGAATTAAAAATATAAATTGCGAATAAATTTTGCAACAAGTTGTCAGAAAGAAAAAAATTTGTATATTATTTGATTGTTTAATTATCGATAAATAAATTTGTAATTATCCTCGTACTGAAACAAAAATTTTAAGCTCGATAAGAGAAGGATGATAACGAATAGGTTAATTTCAACATTAAGTAAAATATTCGCGTAGAAGAGAACATTTTATTGTTACACGTACAATTGATCGCAACTGTAAATGTCAGTTTGTAATGTTTCCCGTGGTCAGTGCGAGAAATGCGTTCACGATACCCGAATTAACCCAAATTATGATTTACGTACGTGCATTTCGAACTATATTATGTTAAACAATACTGATTGCTACTTAAGCGTTAAATGATTAAACCAATACATAGAAACGTTTATTCAGGTGACGGTAATTCAGTCCACCGAATCAAGGCAAACATATTTTCATGCTTACGCGCGCTACTCACGCTGCGTTAATAATTCTCTAGTCTTCTCTAATTAATAAATGAACTTTACAAATTAATTTTAATATGTAAAAGATATACTTACAAAGCCATATTAAGAACATCAGTTTGTAGATAATACAAACTCATTGTAGATTAATAATTTCTTAATCGTGAATAATAAAATGAAGAGATAGCGATTACTCAGTTCCTTGTTCAGTATTTGCCACGGTTAATTCTTTCTTGTATTTCCAAGAAATGGCATTTTATATTTGTTCCTTTTAAATGTTGGTTAATGTTAACTATTACAACTTTCACACTTTTACATCTACATTGCTCCGACAACGTCGCCAAATATAAATAGGGTACCATTTCGTCTATATGTATGTTTCTATTTTAAACTTCTGATTTTAACATTTCCACATTTTAGAATACTACAAGGTATTAGTTCAACGTGTGCATTTTTGACACGATATATGACGTATGTCTATTAAATCCCGCCAGTCGAATCCCTCCTCGTCGCTTTTCGATTACCAAAATCGGAGCGATTTAATCCGCGAATTTTGTCATCGCCGTTAGATTAATCTGGGATTTCGTATTTAGGATACCAGATGAGGCTGAAAGAGAGGATTGAGTGAGCGGCTTTTATGTAAAATGTCCCGAGTGCTTCTATATCAAATCTAATAAAAGGCATTTAATTATTTAGAAATATAAGCCGCGTTATTGTTAGTTGAAAAATTGATACAAATTTAGTAATATTTCGGTTACGTAAACGTTGTTAAAAATTTGTACGATAAATATTAGAGCAAACTTTTAACGAATATAATATAAAATTATACAAAAAGTTTATATACATTCTGGAAACCTAATATCAATTAATTATCAAAAATGGAAATGACGTTGCGATTGTATTTTATTAAGAATAATCGAATTAATTTGGCTTTATCGATAGCTACATCAATATAATCGTTTATTGGTTAATCAGACTTCTGTTTAAATCTTTTTATTCTTAGAAAACCAATTAAACGGTGTCTTAATCAAGTTAAGTTTTAATTTTTCTAAATAATTTATTAAGCTTTGAAATTAATGTATTCGTGTATTGAATTGTATAGTACTGAAATATTGATGTCGTCAAGTTAAGTCTGTCGAAGAGTTTTTTCTTTTTTTATGTATAAATTAGTCTGAAACGTATGAATCTTTTAAACAAAGTTAAAACAACTTTTACCTAAATCAAATTCTGTTAAAGTGACAAGGAAATAGATTTTTAATTAAAGTTTTTGGTGAACGAAAATAAGTAACAAGAAAAAAAAAACCTAAAGTAACACTTTGCTTTCTTTTGGGTCTTAATTAGGTTTATCGTTAACAAAGCGATAAAATAAAAATAAAAAGTAATATTATCTTTCCAATGAAATTAATAACGTAACTAAAAAAAACGTTTAAAATCAATGTTTCCACGTGTGTAATTAAAATTTGATTTTATTAAAACAAAGATTGCTGTGCAATTTTATATTTTTTACCTCGTCGATTAATATTGCCATTTTTATTATTTTACTCGCACAACCACAGCGTCAACGCCATTTATTTCAGCATTACACTATAAATTCTAATCTACGTTAACCAGGCGTGTCTGGCACGTTACCGACTTTATTACACAGTAAACATTTGTTCCACATCACGTATTAATTAGACGTAGAACCCTTGACGTTTTATGTACAACCGCAAATTACGATGCTAAGGAAGTTTTCCAAATAAGCACATTTTACGCGTGATATATCAAAGGCGCGTTCTCCGTAAGAATTTCACTACGCCGGCCATCTGTGGAATCTTTTTCGTTACATTTTTAATTTACTATATCAAATAATCCATTTTTATGCCATAAAAAATAATTTGTACACTGTTTGCTAATACAAAATATGAACAAATATCACGAATGTTATAAGATTTTTAATTGAGAACAAATTTTATTTGAGATCAAATTAGTCACGCTTTCTTTAGTTATATATATACATATATTATACAAGCATCGTAAGACGTATGTACATTTGACGTTTGTCTATTTTCATTATTCTAGTATGACGAATGTATAATTAACTCCTATCTATCTTTTTCACGAAAGTTCACGATGTCGAATATTATTTTAGACCGAACCAAACAGTCAAGTAACATTTCATACAAATATACATTAAAATGCTGTCAAAAAGATATTCGTGATATCAATTTGCTTTTAGTTTAGTGTTGAATATTTAGAGTAAAATTTTTTCCCGCCCGACGCAATTTCTTTCTTAGTTTTTAGGTAGCATTCATTATCTAGGACGCTTTTCGAAATAATACGCTTAAAATGTGTGTTAGATGCGAACCGAAACTATTACACGCCGCGTTTGGTGCTAATTACAAACGAAACAGGGGCAGAGGGGCGCTTACCCTCGACGTGCTGCGCGCTCGCGGTTCGCATTCGTTGCGCCATGCGATAACAAGTGCACGAAAATGGTTTTAAAGCGCGAGTACGCAAAGACAATGGTGGCACCGCGGCGGTCGTCGATCCTATCTTAACCCCGTTCTGTAACCGTGTAAAAGGCAGTCAGCACTTTAGCGGCGCCGAAAACGTCGATGCTACGTGAGCCACCAGCTTCGCGACTGATTTACAATTGTCCGAATGCGCGCTGCAGCTACGCGACGCGGACAGGTACATTGTCGGCCTTACATCACCTTGGGTGCACACCCTGCGTTTGACACATCGCTTATTATTGGCCGTGAGCGCATAATAAGCTCCTGGGTAAACTGTCCGCTTTACTTTCCGCCCGAGATGTAAGATCCCGTGTACGGTCTGAGAGACCACATTGTGAAGCCGGGATTGGTTACACGATTATCGATCTCCGGTCCGTATTATGTGCATTCGATTACAGAGGAAACGCGATGCAGCGTAGACGGGCGGATCGTAATCGAGTTCGTGACAATTTCCCCGCTAATATTTTGCATGCTAATCTTTTTGTTCTGTTATCCCACCGTTTCACGGTGATTGATTTATATTACGCACGTCAAGATTTACGTGGGGAGGAGGAGGAGAAGGGGAGGCTTGTTTGAATTACGTTTGCACATGTGTACGCACCTAGCTTTCGCAATATCGGGCGTGCTTTATGATTAATTTATGTATGTACAATTAATTACAGAGTTAAAGTAATTAAATTAAAAAAAAAAAAAAATTAATAAATTAAGTTAAAATCAGCTAGCTGGAGCACGAGGTATATCGATACCAAAATCCGTAAAAGAATTTACGTTCGAGTTCGAAGCGATAATAACTATTCTGTATATACATTTATTAATTCAATGTCCAGTTTGGCAAGAAAATAATTATATCTTTCCGAGCGCACTTAATGGATACTCCAGCAAGTCGCGAGTTTCTTATTACCTTTCCGATAATAAGTTAATCTGTCTCAGCTTGAAAATAGATAGCACTCGACCGTAATTAGGTAATTAGATGGTAATTAGCGCGGCGCTAATCGTAATTGCGCCCGCATTCTGTTCTGTTTCCTCGTTCCCGGGGCCTGGCCGTATGAACGGAAGGCTCATACGTACTCTCGAGGAGCAGCCCCGGCTAATAACAAGTAAATGTAAACTCTATAAGTATACCGGCTGTGCCATTAAATGCCAAAAGCTGCTCGGCGACAAACGCAAATTTTGACATGTAACTTTAGCTCGTTTCCCCGCGATCCGTGATCCGAGTAATCAAACTTCGATACGTTTTACTCGCGTTACATAAACTTCGGCATCATATACACCCCCAGCTGTTGGAGTTAGCGAAAGTAAATAAGCCCTAACGCGACATAATGTTTTCCCATTACAAACGATGACACCTTTCGCAAGATACGCGACCAAACTCGTTGATAACATAGAGTGAACGTTGCGCGAAAATTTATTACGAAAATAATAAATCTGTTACGTGATTTTAACGAAGGAATCCAACGAATCGGAATATCTACTAATGCCATGCAGTTTTTTTTTTAATTTTTTTTTTTTTTTACTCTTTGCTGACAACCTCGATTCAGATCCCATTACTCATTTCGTTAAAATAATGGAAGCAACATCCGCTCCTTTCCTAAAGGAATCAAGGCAACAAAAACGGTAGTATAAACGGAAATGATTAATCTCTATTACGCGCTGCTTCGACTTTCTCAAGGCAGCGTCTTTGCCGTTCGATAAGAGATAACAATGAGATGCCCGAGAAACAATTGTCCCCCTCTATTGAGGAAGAGACAGAGAGAAAAAAAAAAAGGGGTAACGAGGATCCGAGGAGGCAAGCTCCGGTAGCAGCGGTTCTAATTAACGAGACCGGCGGCACAAAAGCCGAAAGCGGAGGAAATGAAGAATCGTTCGCTGCCGATTCGTTCCCGCGTATCGAGAATTGCAGATAAAGTCGCTCCTTCCTGCTGCATTCGGTATCCTCGGTTCTTAACTTTCGTACTTTTATTTCCTCCCATTGTTCTCTTTTCAAACATTAGAAGATTAGATCAGAATAAACCGATGATACTTAAAGCAATTGATTTTCAATGATTGATCAAATAGTTTCTATTAATTTTATTACCGTCGTTAATGATCGCGGAGCAGAATAATATAAGCGTATCACCCGATCAGTTAATAAAAATGTAAATTGTTATTTAATAAGTTATAGATTTTAAACATTTAATCATGTACGTAAAATATTAATAACACATTTGCTTTTTAATTTTATAATCCAAACTAAACGCCGGTGGAGTCATTGTCGTTTTTTGCTTTTTCTTTTTTTACTATTAACTCGTTTGCGTTTAAGATTACTTTCACGGCGTCGCGATGATAACGGGTCGAATGACGCAGATTGATTGATATTCATAATGAGTCGCCGTGAAAGGGAGAGCCCAAGGGATTCGATTTTTTTTTTTCCATCACGCACAATAACGGATGCCGATCAAGCCGGCCATACGATCGATCGACCTGTCGCGCTTTCACAGTGTCGGACGTCGGCCGGTCGTTTAACGGCGGAATTATGGTGTCGGGTATTACGGCTCTTATTGCGCCTCGGATACGGTATATAGTACATGCACCACTTCTTTTTTTTTTTTTTTTTTTTCAACTGTTCGTAGCAAGTGCTTAGAACGTTCCGAGTGCAGGATAAACTATCGCGCTTATTTACGACAGCGTTGAAACATTCTTAAGAGGGAACATAAAGAAACGTCCGTGCAAAAATCGAATAGGAAAAGTTATCCTTAATTGTATCAACATATTTCCTGTAGCAGCTTGTAATTAATTTTGTTATAATATGTATATTGCTTTAACAAGTCATTTTATTCTATCGTAAAAAATTGGCGTGACGCGTAAATTAGCTGTTAATTGTTACCGCTTAAAACCGACGCTGATTAGTTTTCTCTCGCTTGGCTTGCTTCACGCCAAGCGAGAGTCAACATTGGCTATCAAGTTGGCGATTTTGAGGTTTGTTTTAATTTTAATATTTAATTAATATGTCCAGGCGAAGACGGTCTTCGCGATTTTTGAGATCGAGGACAACTTGGTGTAAGTACCGTCTTTGCATGGACATACATTAAATATTACAATTTAAGCGATCGTGTGAGTAACGAATAGATAGGCGCGGGGGATGGGGGGAGGCGAGGGGGGACAGAGTGAGAGCGAGCGCGAGCCTACGTGCCGCGCGTTAGGTATATTCCCCCACTACTCCCACTCTCGCTTTGTCCTTCTCCAGCGGTCGCGCGAGCACACACGTAATACGCACGGCACAGCAAGCACGTGTCTCCGTACCGAAAGTAATTCGCATTTCTGTTTAACGAAAATCCTTCCGGCACGATAACTACAATTAACCTTTATATTTCTTTATGTTACAGATCGACGCAGTTGCATCCGGTGTCGTCAACGAGTATCGTCAACGCCGATATTAAGATATACGAACCGCAGCCGGTTCGTCGGTCGTCCCGGAAATTCCGCTGAGTATTCGGGCGTGGTTTTTCGACACTCGACTTTCTTCTAATCGCGAGTGCCGAGTATGGAACGCGCGAGAGTGATCATAGAGTAATTCTCGCGGTTATAAAATCACGGTCGGGGTGTTCGCGAGTTACTTGTGCGCGGAAGGATGACTCGACACGTCCCATCTGAGAGGAGGAGCAGGCCCGGGGGGCATCCTGCATCGGCGGAGCAACTCTTAGGTGAGAAAAAAATTTTTTTAATAAAATATTTATTAAATAAAAACTTTAACTTTTTTTTTAATTAATTTTATGAACCAATTTACACGTCTACAATAATATATTTTATTTTATGTTACAGCCACCGGCAGAAATCTTCAACTCCGCTGATGCAGATCGGTGAGTCGCATAATTTTTTTGTTTGCAATTTGTAATCAGGGTCTTTTAAAAAGTAGCACGTGCGTAGCGCGCGCATGGTTTCTTCTAGTAAAAAAAAAGAAGTCTTGTGCCAGTTTTGCAAGTATGTGTTACGTCTCCGACTCCGCGTCTCTTTTTTTTCGACGTATATTAAAATTTTAGTTAAGGGGAAGGTAGACCGTAGTCCATTGTAATATAAAAAAAAGGAACTTCAGAGCCTTTCAGAAAATAATTCAACAGACGTCCACATATTCCGGGACAATTTGTTGCGTGAAAGCATAAAAAACATGCAACAAATTGCGAACGGGCGCCAACGGATGTCAGACAAAGAATTTGTCTAGACATAACACAAAAAATCAAAATTTAAGAGCTCATAAATATTTCAACTTTGATAACCTGTCTGTCATAGGAAAAGAAAAATAACTTTTTCTTAAAATTGTAATTGCGTACCGATCCTGAGCTTTAGAAAAACCAAGGGCGCGAGAGACCCGAAATTACCGGAGTATGTGGCGCAGGCAAAGGCAATAAAAGCCAGGTAACCATATGTTGTATGGAAAGTAAAAGTTACCCTACCATCTCTCGATGGAAATGATAGAAAAATTCTGGAAGGCTCGGAAGGGGTAACTCGTTGAAGCGGGGGTGCTTCGTAGGCATATTACTTCCTTAAAACCAATGGATTTCGGGAACTCCTCACCAAAATTTAGAAACTAAGGGCGAAAACTTAAAATAGAGAAGGGATGAAGTGCGAATGCCCAATAATTTTGAGATAGGAAAAGTGGAGGAATAAGCTCTGCAAATGAGAGATTAGAATCTCAGAAAAATGAAAAATCGGGAAGAGTCCTCCCCTTTTCCGAGCTTATAAAATCTTGTGCTCAGGCTGAGCACGCTCTCTTGCATCTCAGCCACAACCCGAAACAGTTTACTTAAATCTATCGTGAGTGCTTTGAGTGTGCAAGTCGATCCAAACCTATCGAGGAAGCAGTTTGAAGATCTCCTACAAAGTAAGTTCCAACGATTTAATATGTATCTTGGCGAAAAACACGATTCCACTAAATATATTTCTTAATTAATTGTTTCCAAGTGTTGTCTAAGAGAGAAAGAAATGTCCGAGTCGAGGCTCCGCGGTTTTGATTCTGTTCTGATTGTTCCCGTGATCCGTTAAATGTGTGAGAATATCTGCTTCCGAACACCGGTTGAGACATGCTGTCGAATAACTAGCGATTTTCTGTGGTTAACGCCGCGAAATATTGCTGGAACTTTGGCGACTGTTCTCGGCTAAAGAATCGGCAAGCGATTCTCGCCGAAGATAGATTACGCGGAATCTCTCATGGGCGGGTCGAGACCCTCGGAATTCGTCGGTGACGAATCTCCTTCACTCCATTGTTATTAAACTTTCCAAAAATTCAGTTCAAATTTAATTAAAATCAATTAATAATTTTAGTGGAATCTCACAATAAGAAAACTTTGAAGAAGAGTCGGGCGCGGCGGAATAAGCAAATCAAAAATTTGAGGGAGCTGGTCCGCCGCTTCTTCATACAATATCTGCTCGCGGCGGCACCAAGTGAAGAGGTTTTCGTGTCTCCCGCGCCCCACGAGGAGAGACCTTGGTCTCCTCGTCCGGGCCCTCCGCCACCATCTCCTATCCACGGCGATCCGGAGCCGTTACACGGTTATTTCCCGGAAGAAGAGGAGTGCCGAGACAACTCTATTACGAATCCTTCCGACGAGCTCAATTTTTGATCTCAGTCCACGGAGCCGGGATCGGAACAATTCCGCCCCACGACTCCTTCTTATACCCCGAATTCTTCCCTCGTCTCCGAGCCACGGTTTCCCGGAGATGAGCCAAGAGCCTGCTCCTCTCCTCTTTCACCACCTCCTTTTCCCGTCGAACCTGAGGAAGCCGACTCTCTGGGCGAAGATGATTCTATCTCTCTCCCAGGAGTAGACTTCCCCGATCAACCTCCATCTCCGGTCCCGAGTATAGAGATCCTCGAGGAGCGTCCAGAACCAAGAGAGGTTGTAGACCCTCTCCTGGAGCTCCTCCGCAGGGCCTGTACTCCGTGGACAGATCCTGTCCCGGAAAGGGCCTTCTCCATCGGCCCTGACCACTTCGAGCCAGAGGAGAATCAGGATTCAGGCAGCTCGATCTGATCCTGATTCTCACTTTTTCATCTACTATCCCGGGGTGGAATTTCCATTCCTGGCCCCGATGCGATTAATAGACTTGGTTTTCCCGAGATCCACGGCGAGGGTGGTGGAAATCGAGGAGGTCACTCTAGACTAATAATTATTTACACACACACACACACACGCTTACACTCATGTATATACTGTAAATACTCAACTCCGTTATGTTAAAATTATATCTGTTCATCCGCCTACAACCTTTTTCTTATTATTTGATTTGTTCCGTAAAAACTTTCACATTATTTTTATATTTCAAACGAGCTGTATGAATTTTCTAAATTGTTTATTTGTCTTTGTATGGATTATTTTTGATTTTGTAATTAGAGTCATTTGTTTTAAATTAAATTGTTAATTTAGTGTTATTAAAATCGTGACTTAATTATTTTATTATTACCCTAAATTATCCTGTCTAAGCGATCAATCACGCCTGGTTCTATCCCAGAGAATAAGGATTCATTTCCTTTCTCTAAAAAGAACCACTTACGCGCTCAATTGAAATCCGAATAATAATCTGCGCGTAAAATTGTGTAGATTCAAATTTCGAATCACACATAAATTCGGTGGTACGTCACTTTCCTACCCTACCGGCAAAGTCCATTCCGAGGAATTCCTTCCAATTAATTAATTAAACAAAATTAACCTTCCTGACGTAACATATGATTACGATGTTATAAATTATATTTAGATTCTTCTATTTAAGCTATATTTTCCTAAGAAAATTCGGTTATGAATTTGAATGCGTTGAACGAAGTTTAGTTTAATGTTCGGTCCCCTAGGCGTTGGGAATCTGATGGGTTCGTAATATTTATCGCGGCCGACAGATACGCGCGCCCAGGGTACGAATAATACAGAACCGCCACGAGCCACCTCGTGTGACAAAGTTATCGTCGTTCTGTAAGTGGCGCGAACTGCACCTTCGTTGCGTTATGAATGCTCGCAATTCTCCGTCCTAGATACTCAGGAGATACTCGGTGATTTGTGCGTTTCCTCCCGTTGCGCTTTTATTCCCTTCGGGAAGTCTCGAATCGCATTCATAACTGCCCTGAAAATCGCCGGATCTGAAAACTCGTAGATCAATCACATTTGTCCCGCCTTCAAAGTCGCTGGTTTTTAAATAAGTTATCTTGAACACACAAAGCTTTTCGCGTTTGTATAGTTAGCAATTATACTTAAAAAAAAAAAAAAAATTAGAACACTATTTATTAAATTTACAGACGAAATGTAATGCGATTACTATCTTGATATTTTTATTTATATGATAAAAAAAAAGCATAGATCGTTAATTTTAATATCTATTAATAACGACAATACATTATGCGAGACATATATTATTTAAAATATTTCTTAACTTCATGAGGAATATCAAATTCTGATTGTGCCAAAGTTACTGTAAATAACTAACGCAAAGGAACCTGAAGACTTATTAACCAAAACTCTAAGAGGATTGAAGCTTTTTGGAGAACTTAGCCCTGTGCGTTAACCGAGACTCCCCGAAGGTCCGAGTTATGCTCAAGATATTTAAGTTAATGCATTCGGGCTCTTCTTTCGGCTATGCAAGCCATCTCTCTTGCCTTCCCTCGCGCTCCTTTTGCATAGCCTCCTAACGTAAGATGAATACGCCCAAGCGTGCACGATATATATAAGATCCGCCCTCGGAAGTCCTACTGGCTTTATATTAAACTCCGATTTTACGTGATCATAATCATAAAGATAAAGATGCGTAAACCGTTGTATAAAAGGGAGCTCTACCTTCCCCATTCGACCCGCGGCGCTCCTTCCTGCGAGAACCGGAACTGCGATCGTTAAATTGATCCTCCTTTCAACACGAGCGACGTTTTATGCGACACGTAACTCCCGGTCGACAAGAGGTCGAGTCCCATCGTGACGATAGCGATTACTACTACCTTCGGATATATACGCCGTTCGTATTACTGTCGCAATATAATTGTCGGCGGAACGAAACGATACCGCGCGAACGGTGAAATAGTTTCCGATTATATGCGCGCCCCGTCGGTCCGGCTATTTTATTCATAAATTTGTTCCTGCGGGGATCTACGTTACAGAATATTCTGACTCGCGGTTGGACGGTACTGACGTGAGTTTCCACGATTCTCTAAGCCCTGCGGAATACGACGTTGTGTTTCTAATTTAATATTTTTAAGTGCGGCTATAAAGGCCGCTGGAGCTTTGATAGTCACGCAAATATTATACATAGCTTTAGAAGCTTACAGTGTAGCTTACAACGATATCGTGTGTGTTTGGGCGTATTGGTTCGTACGATATTAAACATGAAATAATATTTGCTGTAGTAATGACTGCGAAGTAGTAAATGGCGTTCGTTTAAAAAGCACGCAGTATCAAATGTAATAATATAACGATAAGAAAGTCATCGCTTTTTTTGCAGAAATAACTTAATTTTAGTTGGTCTTCGAGAAGATAAAAGTAAAATAAAAAAAATTCATAATTTTATTTTGTAATATTTAAATTGATGTTAGATTAAACAACTTGTTTAAAAGAAGACGTAAATTTATAATTTACTTAGAATATGAGAATATCGAGGCAGATGTTAGTTCAAACAGTAGTATAGCCTTTTGTTTGAGGTAGGTAGCGAGATAGAAAGTAATCAGGCACGCCATTGACACAGCATTGGTCAATATCTCGCATTGATTTCAAAAATACATGAATCAAACTGACCGGAATTGTTCATCAGGATGGTTCAGGTTTAATTAAATATTTGATTAATCTGCTTCCTTAATTTTTAATTGATGAATGATTAAAAAAATTACTAATATTAGTCGATCGATCAATCGAGGGAGAAAGAGAGAAAGAGAGAAACAGCGAGAGAGGGAGAGAGAGAGAGAGAGTTTGTGCTCATGTAACTTACGATCAAGACCAGATTAGCTGTAGAGTGATTCTAGATAGTATCTTCATTATCTCGAGATTAACTCAATACGCCAGGATTATTCCCTATTAAAGCTGCATATATTGAATAGTAGAACGTTTCACAGACGTGCATTAATTAATAAATTAATATTATAAACGATTAATAATATTTGATGAAATTAATTATTACACAGATATTATTTGAATTTATTTTGACATTCTGTAAACAGATAATGATACATAAATAAATAAATAAAAAGAAAAATAATGCAGTGCGTGCAATTTCGTTGATACATTAAGATAATATCGTTGATAAAAGAAAAATTAATTAATTAGCGAAAAATGGACATCTGTCACGATGGTCCTCGAATACTCGAAAATCGAGGAACAGAATGCGTTATAACGGATCGTTCTGCTATTGCAGTATACATTAACATAGCTGGTCTCTCCTCCGGTGAGATTGATATGGCAAGTCCGTGTTTCCAAATTAGCTGCGTATTTGGCACTAGAGTGACGTTGACTAGCAGGCTCCCAGAATAATCTACGATCTTATATACATGTCAATCTATTATCTAACGTACGATAATAATTACCGGAACTTTCCGTCTTATACAAGCAAATATATATCTCGTAATTTAATATTTTCTCGGATCGTGAGAGAGGTGCTCTATTTCTTAATTCTTTAACGAGTTCGTAAATAACACTGCTCAACTCGCAGGTGAAAACTTTGCGTTTCCGATACTTTGATACTTTTCCATTAACCCAGATTTGGATATAAAGAGTATAAGAACATTATATAACAATTGACGAACATCGCTCATCTCTACTTCACAAGGGAAGATCGTCAAGTATTTATCTTAAAAACCTGGAGCGGGATTTCCGTTAGAGCATTACGCAGTCTTAAGAGAGATTTTTGCTTAAAGTCTTCCGTTGATCGAGAAAAAAGGTATCGCGAAAAAAATTTTATCACGTCAAAATTATTTTCGACGGAGATATTTCATTATTAATGTGTTTATCTTTTCCTAAAAATACATATTTTTCATATCACTTTCTCGCTGCTTGTAATTACTTATGTATGAATTTTAAAAATTACGTTTTATATTTTATACTTAAATTTGGCACTTGGCATGGCATTGTTTTAACGAGAACATTTAAGTCTTACGATAGACGATGGTGGAAATAATTCGGCTGTTGGTTTTGCTTTTGTCTTTTCTATTATTTCCGCATTTAAAAGATAATGATGCGCGCGTGCGGCCTACCACAAATGTCGTTGATGACGTAAATTGCAACTGCAGTTTCATTGACAGTCTGGAAATTTCGGTGGCGTACTCGGTGCATGTATATGTATACACATCCACATCGTACTACACGAAAGTGAAACTCGGTTGTACCGCGGTTCACTCCCGTTCTAATCTTCTAATTGCGTTTCCCGACGTACGTCAGTGGGAGTTCGGCGCGATATACTTTATTAGTTTTGTAATGAATTCCGAAAAGAATAGAAAATGTATTGTCATTTTAGTTTGCAATTCTCCGGCGAGAAATAGGCTTAACCGAATTCATCAGCGAAAACTGATGTGCGTTTATCGGATAATTTCGAAACTGATTTGCGGCGAAATAAATTCTCGAATTTTTAAGCTCGCAACGAAATTTCGACGAGTACGCGTCGTCGAGTCGCTTGACAAACGGAATTGTAAACCGAAATATTGATTGGAATATTGTGAGAAATCAGAATAGGGGACGGAAACAATAGGGTACGTGGTTTGAGAATTTAAAACCGTATTGTGCGAAACGATATATTGTTATGCGTTTCCACAAAATGTTACATGGATTTTTAACATTAAAAGTTCAAATTTCCTTTTATTAGGCACTGTCCAACGAAAACTTTAAATTTCATCAGTCGATATTACATTTCGTCGGTATTTTTACCATATTGTTGTACGAAGGTCTCTGCCAATCAGTTATGCTTCTTGCAGTTTTATGGTACCTCACGTTAATATTTGCGCTGTTATCGTCGACGTGTTATTTAATTTCCATTTGACAGAGTAGCATTAAAAATTTTTATTCCTCGTTGATAAAAAGCTGTGATTTTAAATGGAAATCTGTGTTAACGAAATTCAAATAATTCCCGAATCGCATTTCATTATAGAAGTTGAATATTATCAAAAATTATCACGATCCTGAAACGAGGTCTGCTGCTAGGAAAATTTGCCCGTAGGAAAATTCGAACGTATGCGTAATTCAAGCATTTTTTACTTATACGTTGCAGACACACAAATGCCGTGTAAACCGAAATCAATTTTGCGATCTTATTTCCATCAACAACGTGAACTTATTACTATGTAATATCATTGAAAAATATTGTGTGGCCAAAATCATTTTAAACGTGGGTTAAATTTTTCTTCAAGAGTATAATAAATTTTTGCCAAAATATAAAATGATATACGAGACAGATTTTAAGTTGTATTTTTTTTTAGACTACGTTTTTGACGAGAAGTAATATGTATATAATTTTGATTAAAAATTATTGAGGTAAAAAGAGCTTATTGATATTAAAAATAAAAAAAAACAGAAAAAAAAGAAAAAAAGCAGAAAGCACATACAATTTTAATATAAAATAGTTATTCATTACGTAATTAAAAAATGTAACACTACACTTTTTATCGGAAAAAGTTTCTTTTGCAACGCGCTTATCGTGCAATTGCCTCGATACTCTTCTTATTGAGAAGCGAACGTTACCGAATCGTTTTATTTGTCATATCCGCGCGTTTTTTTTTTTTTTTTCTTTCAAGAGGCGCGTGAAAAGCAACGACTGACAAAGGGAAGAAAGGAGAAAGTAAGTGAGCGATTGCCGCAATTTATGGCGATGTTACGTCGGGGCTCAGCCCCAAAAATACGTCCCCGGTACGTAATGAGGTTGTATACGAAGAAGAAGCTCCATGCTAAATCTCCTGTCGCAGTTCGCATTACTTATTCCGTTCGCGACTAGAACACTCGAGGCGTCGGCGTCGCCGAGGGAACGCGCGCGCGTGTTTTTTCGCCGCGATCTCCATCGCGTCTCCTTCGCCGTCCTTTTTACGAACTCTACCTGCGGTTCCTTCGCCTTCGACAAACCCGGTTCTGTTTGCACGAGCAATTCTCGAGTCGGTCTCTCTTTCTCCAGCAGGAGCCGAATGTCAACCGCGCTGCGTCAACAGTAAGCCCCATCGGAGGATCTCGGTGGAATCGCAAACACATCCGTTGCCTGTTCACACGCGATTTTTCGCCCGTGTCCACCAGGATTCCGAGTGCTTAATAAGAATTTCTCGTACACGATTGAGCCGCGAAAGAGTTCGTACATCGCGAATTTAGGATTAAAATAAACAATAACGCGTAGTGATCCTTCTGTTTAATTTACCTCGCTTTTTTTAAAATAGCCTCCGCGTAACATTAGCTGTGGTCCCTAACGTATTATTTTTTTAATCTTCTCTTTGCAAGCTTAGTAAAGCTGAATTCTTACGAATAACAATAAAAGGATAAAAAATAGTACGATAAAATAGAAAAATTAGTTTAAAATAATAAATTTGTAAATGTATTTATTTAGTAACGCTTACTCTGTTGTTGCATATAAAATGCTACAAAATTCAAACGTATATATTTTAAGTTTTAATTGAAATGTAAGTGTAAAAGAACAATGAAAAAATCCCAGCGTATTTTTACGATTTATCCACATTTACGACGATGATTTTTAGTCCTTGAAAAATTAGATGGATATTTCCACTCGCTGGGCACATGACTCCATCACCCGCACTCTGACAGGCTGTAGAAAGGTGGTTAAACCGTTTCCAGAATTATTTTGTAGTTCGCTCGACGATTATATCTCCATAGTGTTCTTAAAAGAGGGGGCTAAATGAGTGTTAATTTCAACTGCCGTTATTGCGTAGAATAGGAAGTTTCTGCCGTTTCGCGCCAACTCTGTGCATTATACTTCTGCAAATGGTAGTTTCGTACATTGGACGTTACAAAATACGCCTCTCTCTCCCTCCCTCTGTCTGTCTTTCTCTCTTGGAGAAACTGTAGCTCGTACGAGGCGAATCTGCTGAAAGAACCGCGATTATTTTAGACGAAACTGCGTATCCCGCTGCCTGCGGAAAGTCATTTTCCGTAAATTATATATCCAGGTAGCAGCGCAAGCGTATAATGAAGGGCAATTTAAAACGTAGAAAGAGCAAACTTGTAATCAACGCATCTGGGCTTTTAATTAATAGAACTTCGTCTCTAGGCATCCCCGGACGTCTATATTTGCGCGAAGATGCGCCAACGGGAAAGGAGGTGGGAGAGGGTGCGCGAAATTCTACTCTTCCGGAGAAACTCGTTTAGGTCTACGCGTTTCGGTGTAGGTCCGAAGTTTCCATTACGTTCCACTCGCCGAAAAGCTTCGCTGTCCCGTAACTTCAAAGGGATTTCGAAACTTTTTGTCAAGCGAGCCCCGACGTTATTTCTCTGTTAGCTGGTTCGTTCCAAAGCGTACGATGTAAAAGTAATTTAGGGAGTTGGTTCGTTCCGTCGCCCGGTCCGTGTATATTTATGAAGTAGCTCGTAACTGCGCGGGATACGCGGTATATTGGAAATAACTTGAATCTAACAGACTGAGAATCGTGCGGGCAGATAATTTCAACGGCGCTGTCTCTTTGCGCGCGATTTCTATCACTTTTGTCATCACTTGACGCACCCTTTGTCACGAAGATTCGCAGGACGATTTCTCATCTACGAGAGCGGCGAACACCGCTGTTTCACACTCTCTTTGCAAGCAAAGGCTGAATCTGAATCTTTTTCGAATCTCTTTGAGCTTTTGTATGATAGTTAAGATTAATTTTTGTTATCATATTATGCGAAATAGTAAAATCATATATTAAAAAAAAGAAAAAATTAATTTAATATCATTAATTTTAATTTTTATTACGCGTTGAATATAATCGTTATATCGCTCGACTTCTACGCGTCCCTTCGTCTTCAAGATCTATAGTAATCGATATGTGATAACCCCGTAAAATTTTCTCACGCTGCAAACCTTGCATTTTCACCGATCAAAACTTGAGAACTTTCTTCGTATCGAGAACAGCTTGATCGAAGTTTCAAAGAAATTTCTCAAGTGTTTGTCAAGCGTACAACGTTATCTCGAAGTGTTGGTGTGTTATTTCTTAGAAGTAGGATCGTCGTTTCAAGGCGCGGGCCGTCACCGAAGCACCTTGCATTATACATATGTATAATATACATAACTGTCCCAAAATAACACAAGAATAAAATTTTTTCCTTTTTACAACCTTTTATTATACGTACGTATAATTTTACATTCACCACGCTGCGAATATTTTCGTAAGAAAATTATCATCTTTCGCTTCGGCAGGGTTTTAAATTTGTTCCGAAACACGCGTATAAGTTACGAAGACATTTTATCAGACATTCAGTAGCAAAAATTCTACTCGCGACGTTCTTGATCCCGTGTATAACAATTGTCATTTGCTCGTGCCGGCGAGATACTATCAAGTCGATTCTATTCTACCGCCTGCACAAGTTTCAAAGTCGGTGCAAGGAGAGACATTCACCGCATGCTTGACTGCTCACCCGGTATACGCGGCCGGTAGCTCGAAGCGCGGCACGTAAAATCTTTATTTTTGTTGGAAAACAGGAAACGCGAAAAAGAACACATCCCGAGACCTAGTGGAGCTCTATCGAATGCGGATACGTTTATCCGTTTGCGCTGTTACACTTGGAGGTTGTTCGTTACTTGAACGAACTCGGAGATTTTAACAGGATAGTCCTTAAAATAAAAGCACCAAGTTTCCTATTAACGCCTCCACGCCTCGTGCGTTTCACCTGGGGAGCTTGGTAAATAAAATGCCCGAAAAAAAAAGAAAAAAAATTAAGTTAATTTCAACCTTTGTTTATCAAGATACACATTAAAGTTTCAATCGACAGATTAAAGATCGCGGAGGGCAATTAGCCCTTTATAAAATTTTAATTAAAATATAAAAAGTACGTCTCTATCTGCTTCTTTATCGTATTCGTTACTCACGCGAATGGAATCTTTCCAAAGTAGAACGTACGTACGAAACGCGCCGTGATGTATCCAGTTGTTTGGCGTGGAAATGTCTTTTGCAGTAGTATGTCAGTTACTTCGTCAGTCATTCTCGCTATTTCGACGTCGATGAAAAATGTATTTAACTGGCGTTCGTACGTCTATATTCGCGGAAGACTTGGAAACCCCGAGGCGTTGGTAAAAAGTTTATTTCCGGTCGCAGCGAACGGAAACTTGGAAATGAAAAGGCTCCGAGACAAAATTTCACGTCACCGCCAGGGACTCACTTATTCATTGCATCACGTCGTTCGCGCGTTCTCGCGACATTCGGGACGCGAAACTCAAGTCTCGCAACATACGGGGACGCATTGTTGTCGGCTTCCCCGTACGCTGTCTCGCGAAACGGAGCTTTTTGCAGATTTATTATCCCGCGAAAAATAAGAGACGTATAAATAAAATCTAAAGCACAGAGATTCTTGCGAAGTTTTCTACCGGGGCTAAAAATCTGTGTGTGAAATCGTATACAAGACAACGAAATTCAGGCCCTAAGTTCATGGAACATTGCTGGTTCTCTGACAAACTGTCTTGCCTACTGCTATGCGTGCTTTGCTTACAACAATGTTTGTTGCGAGCTATCTGGCTGTCTGCTTTTACTGATAGATCTCGTGCTGTTTTCTGTGCGTGTCTCGTTACATGCAAACAACGTAAGGTTCTATCACTCCATTGCATTTCGCGAGAGATTTTCAAGTTTGCTCAAGTTTTAAGAAGCAAAAATTAATTATATATTCTTGCAATTTTACTGACATATATATCGATATAATAAAAATCTTTTACTAATTCGGCAAATAAAGAGTAAGACTTTAGCCTAGATAACGTTATTTCACGGTGACCGCTTTCGTTCTTTGTCGCCGGTGTAGCCAATAAGTTTATCTACTAAGGAGAACGTTTAACTCCCCTCGAAGTCGCGACCGCGTCTAAAGAGTTAGTGCTCTGGTGCCGATCTTCGTCGGTCTCACTATGTAGGTGAAGTTAGAACGGCCCCGTGCGCATAAGAAGCCCTATTTTATTCCGTCCGTCCGACGTGTCGCTAACACAGAAATAAATGCATTTTACAATGCAACTTGTTTATGAGCTGCTTTACAAACGGTTACGCTTGCTTTTTTTTTTTTTTTTTTTTTTTCCGTAACGACATCCGTTTGCACGTTGGTATAATGCGAGATTACTTCTTTCCGAGAAAATTGCAAAGTAACATCTTGCTTACAGCTGCAAGAGCGATAATATATGCATGATATAAACTCTTTTATGTAACCTTTCCAACAAGATCCATTGGCACAGAGAAAGTAAATATATTTCCGTTGCGTAATATATATGTTTTTTTTAAGTAAGAATTAAAACTTTACGCAATAATTTTTTTTTGTATGTAATATATAATATTATAATCAATATTGGTTGTGATTCTTGTTTGCAATGCAGATTTTATTCGGTATTAATATTACACTGAAAATATACTTCGTGTAACGTTAAATCAGTAGAACTTTCATTAATTTTTTTTTTTCTTTTCCGGCTATTTAAATATTTATCAGCTAACGTTTACGGAACTCTATTCTCAGAGGGACGAGAATTCGCTCGAACGCGAACGAAATTTCGCGAGCCTCCGCGTGTACACGTATCCCGCGTTCTGTATTTCCATGTCCGCGTGGCTCCGCGTGCATCCTGCAGCAGGTTGAGTGTTCGAAATACGGATATCCGGGTGCGCATCGGGCCAAACTAACTCGAACGGCATTAGAGTCGGTGGCAGCGTTAAACGGCGCGGCTGGCACCTTCGCGTGACCGCAGCCACGCCGAGCCGATCGGAGCTGAGCCGAGCCGAGCCGCGCCGCGCCGCGCGATTTGATTTATGAATCAAGGTTCGTCAGTGGATGGTATCCCGACAAGTTAGTGACGGGTCAGTTATGGTTCGCTGCGATGGTAGTAGAGTTTATAGACGCAGGCACGCTACGTAGTGATGTAACTAGTCCACGTCCCTCTCGCCCGCGAACCCAGTCTGCCCTCTCGATTACGGATGCAGACCCCTCTGGCTAACAAGCCATTCGAACTTCGCCGCAGCACCTGCCCCGGAGAAACCCCGTGGCCTCTTCTCTCCTGATAGAGTGCGAAACTTACTTGCTTCCATCTCCTCCTTCTTCTTCTCCTATCAACCCTCGCGCTCGTTCTCTATATAGACAACATGACACCCGTTTATCCGTGCGCGCCCCTCGCAGACAACGTCTCTCTTTCTCTCTGTACAGCACACGACGCGTGGAAAGCTGAGTTATTCGAGGGTGATGGATTGTTTGATTAGTATTAGCTTGGCCGAGTCGAGCGACACCGCGTACCACCGCGCTATCCTTATCGCGATCGAATTAAGACTTGATTGTTAACACACATGTGGAAGAAAATTCTAGCGGATAGTATATTATATCGGTTATATAAATATTATATCGGTTTTGAAATTCTCTTTTTTTTTATATCTTTACGTTGTATAATATGCAGATAATTTTTAATTTTTTCTTATAAAGAAAAAATTAAAAAAAAAAAAAAAAGAAAATGAGATTTTTTAATCTTTGGAATAATAATTATTCTTATGCTGCAAAATTGAATTTAATTTAGTTGTGCCACGGGAACAAGTTTTTAAAGAAGTTTCGAACGGGTGATTTTAGATAATGGGCTTAATTGTGCAAAATTGATGGGCAAAAATACATATCTGTATTCCGAACATCATATAACACATAAGATTCAAATTCGTGGCACGATGCAGGAATTCGCCACTTGACTTAACCGTGTTACATCTTAATTAAAGTTCTACATTCCGATGTAAAGGGATGGCTGTCTTCCCGATTGCTAGTGGACGCCTCCGGCTAACAAGCTATTCCAAGTTTATTGCTGTATCATGGAGAAACCACCGAGAGGTCTTCTCTCCTGATACAACACAGTGTCGCTCGCTATACATGTAGCAAGCTCGATGCTGCTTTATCAGACCGACCGCGCATAGGGTCTTTGTTCCGATGCTGTCGGCTTCTTTGAACAATAACATAAGCAACATTTGCGGGCATTTATTAAGATTGCATTGCTAATATTTTTCGCATATCTTTTGCGAAGAAATGAAAAAACATATTGTATAAAAGAACAGAAGAGAAACGTTTTTTTCTTTTTACTTAGAATCAAATCTTTTCTTTCAAAGCGTGGTATAAAAATACGATATATAAAATTTTCTTTTTCCTTCTACATAAAATTAAGATCGCCGTCTTTAGATAGGTGCGAGAATTAAGAAAATGCATTGTGGTAAATTCATTAAGCTGCGTATGGTTTTAAAAACATTCGCCTCTTTACGCGTACACGTTACGATGCGTATAATTCAGTTGACAGCATTTCCGGAAGAAAGAAAAAAATTAATAAATATTCTAATTTAATAACTGTATTATCCTATTGCGAGGAACATCTGGGAATATTGATAACTACTCTTTGTACAATTAAAAAAAGCAACACTCTTTGCACACTCAGTTTTAGCGTTTACGGGAATACGCCGACGTACGGTTGCAAATTCGCGGGTAATTACCGCGTCAAGTACCCGCTAGCCAAACATCACATAGTCTTTAACGAGGGCATCGCGCGATGCGCATTTTGCATTTTTAAAAGCCTTTATTGCGCGTGGAAAAATGGCACTAGTGGAAAACTTCTCGTTCGGCGCATATCACGATTTTTCGTATTTTTTTTTTATTGTTCTGCACCAACGAGTTTCTTTCACCTTCCGCATACTTCACTGGATAATCCGTGAAAAAATATTTCTGTGTTTTATCCGTCTGAATAATTCCGACGGAAAAAAAAAGACTCGTTAACATTTCAACTAGAAAAGAATATAGACATTTCTTTTACAAGAGTAAACTGCGTAAAAAAAAAAAATGATATATATTTTTGCTCAGCTAAACATGTTGTATACGAATTTACTATAAAATATCTTAATTTTTTCTTTAGACTTTTTAAAAATTATCAGATTTTGTATGAAAACATATTATTCCGAGTATAACAAGAAATTTTCCGTGAAAAAATTATGTATAAAGATTTAAGAACATTTTAATATAAGCGATTTTAAATATATATATGATAACCATATTATTAGACATATTCGACTTGCATTTAACACGTAACACGTCAAATATGAAAAAACTTTAATATTTCCTTAATTTTAATTATATATACTTTTGACAAGGGAATTTAAATGGTTATAATTTTGTTAATTTATTAAATAATATGAGAAATTAAAATTAAATTAATGTAACGCTACAAAAAAAAAAGAAATATTTATAATTCTTTTTATTTCATATTTTATTTTTAGCTTTATGCAAGTTTAAATCTTGTACATTAAACAGAAAGTTTATTATATTTAATTAGCGTGTACGAGCTGTGCGTAACGTAGAGAAATTCTTTCGAAAGCTCACGCGCAAGCTTGCGGCGTCGATAAATATAGGTATACCAGGTGAATTGACCGTCAATCTATTCGTTCTCTTTGATTCTGCTCGTTGATATTACTCATTAGCTGATATTGCTCGCGACTTGCATTATTAATTTTACAAAATGGCACGGCCGTCCTTTCACCATTGATTTCTCCGGATATTTCCCAATTTTCGAAACGTCCGTACGAACGGAATTCTTTTATAATGAATTCACAAACGCATGTTTTCTAAGTACTGCGCGCAAATACGATATACCAGGCGTCTCGCGAGTTCTCTCGTCGTTTTACTCTTGTCAATACATACGAAGAACCAGCCGACGGCGATAACCGCGCGCGTTCGTTTTCGCTAATGGAGTATTCGCGTGAGTTCTTTTCTTTTTTTTTTTTTTTTCTTTGCCGCCGGCGAAACGAGGAACATTCGTAAAAGGTTACTATGAAATCCGTGCGCTCCAATAGGATTAGCACATCGTACATTAAATAATTAAGAATCAGTGCGTCACGGAAATCTGTTCTCGGTAAACTATTTGAAATAAATCATTGAAATGACTTAAAGTTTAGTCCATTATGTGACGATACTTGCACGCGATGGCAATACTCTGTGGAAAATATTGGAGCACAGTTATTTTCACAGCATTACGTATCAATTTTTCATCGCGATATTTTTGTTACCAAAGTTATCGAATTTATTAGCTTTATTTCATTATTTGCGGATTTTTAGCAGATCTGTTAAACGTATATTTGTTAAACTGCAATTCACTGCATACGTTTAAGTCTAAAGCTAAAATTGAAATGGCATGACTGTCACTTTAATTACGATAATAGACATATTGAATTTCAAAGTTGAATTTTTCTTAAATAAAATTACGAACCATCGACAATAATAGGAATCAGGTTCTATTATTTTACCGATTATCGCGTTCGAGGAATCGTTAAAAATTCAGAAGAACAATTCTCCTGCCTTCATTTCCACTGTACGCTTCCGTTGCGAGCTCACAAAACACGTGTATCGCGTGGCAAAGTGCCGAGTAGGTTTCAGGTCGCGATCTGTGACGCGATCGGCACCGGTTCAAACGTGAGTCGCGCCCGCTTTTGAGAATAGAGCAACCGGAGTAATTCACGCCAATTAATCTCGCTCTTTGCGGCAAGACATGCCGACACATTGCAAACACGGTGGTACACATGCCGCGAAACTCTAATTGCACGAGCGCTAGGAGAATGGGAACTTTGCTACGTCGACCGTGTCGCCCGCGAACAATTGCACATGCAGACGTTGTATTACTAGCCACGAAATACGTCGCCGTAAAGATTATAAATCGATTTCTTATTAATTATATCACTAATAATACATTGCTTGATATTGACTCCGGGTATGCTACTGAA
Source organism: Cardiocondyla obscurior (assembly GCF_019399895.1). Classification (NCBI taxonomy): domain Eukaryota; kingdom Metazoa; phylum Arthropoda; class Insecta; order Hymenoptera; family Formicidae; genus Cardiocondyla; species Cardiocondyla obscurior. The sequence goes on along the minus strand of NC_091880.1, from coordinate 4,442,503 downwards.
AACAGGCATGGAACGATAATACTTAACCGGTAATTTGATTTTTCAACAATAAACTTTAATTTAATTTGAATTAGTTAGAATTAGTAGGAATTAATAAAGTAAATTTTTTTAAAAGCTTTAAAAAAATCGTCGATTTTTTATTATAAAAATTAATGGTAAATAAAAATAGAGTATTTTTACAGTGCGCAAAGTTCTTTTTTTTGTTTTTCTGTTTTCTTTTCGAAGAATTATTACGAAATTATGAATTTTGAAATTATATTGTACGCTAGTTGTCTGCAGAAAAGTATATAATTCACGACAATATGTTTCAACTTTGTTCTCCTCGCGGGTAAATCATTTTCCGCATCTTGTTTGCGTAAAATTTATGTACTACGTGTTGGTATTCTCAGGCTTTCATCTTCTTCAGGTAAACATACGCGCGCGACAAATAATGCAGTTAGACCTACTTATTAAAACAGTGATAAGTTTCAATATTAAAATTTTTTAAGTTAAAATTACGAGGACTATGTCATATAACGTCTTAGCATAAATTACAGTAGTACATATACTGTTTTTCAGACGTGCTATACATATGTGTATAATGTTATATATTATTTGTGCGACTTAATCATCCTCATTCGAAGCACTGTAAGAGCGATAATCCCGAAGTATTCCGGCAATCCCAGCTAAATTTGCAGCTTTGCGAGCCGACGATAATTACTGCCGGGTTAAAGTCATGATGGATCTTCGCTCGGGATAGAATACGAGCGAGGAGAAAGATAGAGAAAATCGAATGCGCCGGAAGTCAGCGTAAATCGGTCGGAAAGCGGGCAAGTTCGGTCAACGTGGAAACTTTACAGCAAGGTACCGCGTGCTGCAAATACAATTCATTTCGGCCGCACCGATAATTATAGCGATTTATTCGCGGTGAACGGGTGCCGTTAATTCAAGTCGCGGCATAACGCGCGCACATACGTCACCGGAATAAATTATGCGAACACATCGAGGTACGAGTCGAACCGATGGTCCAGGGAACTACACTTGAAGGAAGGCTTGAAAACGCAAATTGTTGTTATCAATATCCGCTGCTTTTATCGCGCAATATATTTAATGAGCACTTATCTCGTGGATTTTGGTTGATAGAATATTATACGGTTTAGGAGAGACATATGTGTACAGACACAGCATTCGTTATATACAGATTATCGGTTACTAATATTTTTCTAATGATATCTATATCAAAGTGATATTCGAAGGATTTCCGTTATTAATCGCTGAGCCTCTTTGAGTCAGTAGAACACATCCATTAAAAGCCGCAATTTAAAAACGAGTATGTCGGATTGATATGTGAAATGCAATCACACGGGACGAGCTTTGTCGCAAATATCTGCTCTCATCATTATCTCTCCAAACCTCGTTTCGGATCCCTAAAACCCAAAGGGGATTTACCGAGCGGCACTTCACAACTGGAGCCACCTGCCTCTGCATATAGAATCGCGTAATTAATCACGAGCGCATAATAAACGTCGATTAGGTATCATTTTGAAAAATCAGATCGCGCTGTTTCTGCCGCCAAGATTTATTTATATGTGCCTTGCATATTAAATTTGGATCATTCGGACACGCGGGGTAAACTAATATGGAAAGTTCGCTTTGGTATGATACGAGAACCTATCTCTTTTGTTATATTTTTTCCATTAAAGTTAAAACAGAGAACACGGAGAACAAAATAATGTACTCTTACGTTATAATACTTCACTCCATTAAAACAGGAATATTATACGATGATGTTTTCGCAATTATAACTTGACGTATTACCATAACATTTCAGTCAGAAAAGATAGTCTGTTGCCATTTTTTTTTAATCAAAATAATCTGTACGTCTGAAATATGACAAAAAAAAAAAAAAAAAAATTAAATAAAAAAATAAATCGCAATCGTATTGTTAAAAAGGAACTTTGGACTTATCTCGTCAATTTTCCAAGTTTAATGCTTTTACGCGAAGAGGGATTTGTTCGAAAATGTCTTGATATACAGTTAGTCTTTTGTAGGACGAAATAATCTTATCGACACGGACATTTTCCCTTAGTAATGAACAAGACATTAACAAACTCATCAGATAAATTGTGACGATCGATTTAAACTACTATTTTAAAGTTAACCGTGATTACGGGGCGTAATGAGAGCATGCTGACAGGTTGATGTCGCTGGTAGTTATACGAAACGTCTTTGCGCTAACTTCCTCGCTAGTTTCGTATACGTCAGTGGTACCGAAACCTCTTGAATTAGTTGAACTCGATCGAATACCGGTGCTGTTTATCGAGCGAATCATTCAATCAGTAAAGAAATACTTTATAAAATAGTTTGCAATCGACAGAAAATTTACGAAATTGATTTTTTATTTCAATAGCACTTAGATGTAGATAAAATATTTTTTTTTATTTTACTTTACACATGTCACTCGTATCTAGTTTTTTTTTATTGTTTTCTTAACTCATATTTTAATAAAGAGATGTATGAATTTCATAATTGCAAATGTTTTACGGCTTTTGTAACTTTTTAACATAAAACAGTTTTAATGAAAGGTTTTAACATTAATACATTATACATTGTTTTATGATTTTGCGCCTGTGGACTAATATTTCCGTGTTACTTGTCCATAAAAGATTAATATGTTGAGTAATAGTGTTTAATATGTATCAGAATACATAAAAATATGTATAAAGTGCATCGTCCTGCAAACTATGAATAATTAATTTTAAGTTTGAAAATAGAGTTCTTTGATATGATGCATAGCAACGAGAAATAAATTCAAAATATCGTTACTGCTACTGCTACACAAATACTTGAAAATTTAAAATAATAATTTAACAAACAACGAGGTATTTAATTAGTTCCGAGTTGTTTCCGAGACCTTTCATTAATTTGCCTATTTATTTTGTGACAATTTAATATCGTTGCAATAATGATGCGCTTAGACACGTGCTTAGTGTCACTTTTGACTTAATACCAATTAGACGTTAATGAAGATAAGGTAGAAATTTCTTATTCACTTTACTGTTCCCTTCTCTGTATTCAAATCTCGAAAATTTACGCTTGAAGTTCTCGCTGATGTTGCTAACAGCACGCAATATTATCAAAAAGCCCGACAGAGAAGGAAGGTAGCGGCTTGCTGAAACAGCTTTTCAAGTATTTGCCATTTGTCTGTCACGGTAACAATGCACGTTGCGAAATCACTCAAATTTTACACAAGATCAGGTTAACTCTTCAATTCCCCTTTTGATACGACCATGAACGTACCGAAGAATGCTTTATTCCGTTTCGTGCATCGATTCTTGTAACTAGTCTTGCTTTTTATACATATATGTGTGCGTGTCCGTTTCTACTATGTTGAGCATGTCGTCGTCGTCGTCGTCGTCGTCGTCCGAACGCAGTCACAAAATTGCAGTCACGCGGGAAATTCTCTTCTCGAAATTCCGAGCGCTTCCCTTCCCAGTGGGACAGCTTCGACTTCTGGTTCACGGGAACGTCGGTGGACCACCGTAATGGATCCGGGTCCCGCGCATGCAATTATTATAATGGGCGCTCGGCGTGGCGATATAACTTGATTTGGTCCACCCTGCTATAGAACGCCGACGGTAAGCGACGACAACTATGACAACTACAAGGACGATGCCCACGACGGCGACGGCGACGGCGACGACGATGACGAGGCGTTAGCGTTATAGTTTGGTCCGCAGAGAATGTTATTGTCTATCGTAGTCTACTGTACGCGTTATGTTTTCGCTCTTCGATGCGTGATTGGACAATCTGAGAGGCTACTTCGTCCCGCGATTACCCCTGAGACCCCGTGGCGGTTGAAGGTGGCTTCGTATTAAATGTCCGCGATTTCACTTCATCGTTCTCTAATCCCACATCGGTATTGCGACCGTCGCACGTCCGGGAACTTTGCGATACTGTTAAACCGCGGAATTAGCGCGAACGTGGTTATCTCAGTTCGGTTACGATCGTGTATTAATCAGTTTGAGAGTAATTTTGAGAATAAACTGTAGCAAGTTGAGAGAGAGAGAGGTAACTTTAATGAATTGCAAATAACTGATCTAAAACATATTACCGTATTTGAAACTTCATTGAAGTTTTCAGACTTGACTGTTAAGGAAGGTCTACATTGTACTATACTTTTTTTTTTTTTTTTTATTAAATGCTTAATTATTACATAACGCGAAACAAAAACTAAATCACGGTCGACTGTGCATTCGTTGGCTTAACAAAAAAATGTCTATGTTAGAATAGAGAGGAGATTATATTTCGGCATTTTACAAAACAAATTGCTGCAAACAAGCTTACGATGATAATCCATTGTAATCTCTCTCGCTTAATGCTCGTGCTCATGTACTTTTCCAATACGTTATGTACGTCTGTAAATAATAACTACATCTTTAAAACACGTTATGCGCGTGCTACGGTCGGCTCCCATACGCAAAGTAATAATTAATTTAATCGATGATCCACTCGTAACAATAAAACATCGCTGCACATGAGGCAGCCATGTATACACAAGCTCATTCTCTTATATTTGCCTGATTTGCTGGCGCTTCGAGCAGCTTCAGAAATGGGTTAATCGTAGCGCTTGTTTAATTAATCGAATCTCGGTCCGCGTGTAGAACGTGCGTGGCGATCTGCAAAGTTACAACGGGAGTAATTGCACCCGAGGGTATCGTAGCCAGTTAAAAGTTTCTATTAAAATGCATATGTGCTAAAAATCATTGCAAAATTTTTCCGTGTATCAAATTTTACGTTTTTCTTTTATTTTTATTATTTTTTTTTTTTAATTCTTTCTCCCTATAATTAAGAAGAATTTTTAATTAGACTTTAACGTAAACGGAAAGTTTTTTTTCTATCTATTTAAAGGAATTAATCTTTCTTTTTATAAAAATGTATTTTACAATATTTTGAATAAAATATACTCTTGAAAAAAAGATATGAGAAGGTAAGAAAGAATATGATAAAATAATATAATATTATTATTCACTTAATTTACGCCACTCCGTTATTCTATTTAATCGTATTATTTCACAATTTTTGTTTAAGAACTGATTATTAATTTAATATTACAAATAATAATCGTTTTTAGAAGGGATTGAAGAAATACGTAATTATGATAATTATTTATTATTAAAAAGAAAATGAGGATTTATATCAGTCTACAATTTCTACTTTTTAATAATAATTAATCATATTCAACATATTACGAAAAACTATACGTATACATATATAGGTTGTTCTAAAATTACTATATTAATAACATATTTCTTCGAACAATTTTAGCTACGTTGGATATTTTAATGTGACTGACCTCATGAAATCTTAACCCTATTATTTGTGAAATAACTTTCTATTTTAAAACTGTCATTTAAAGTATTATAAGTTATTGCAGCCGTAATATCTTTTATTAGAGTACTTTAAGATATTTTAGGAAATTTACTATTACAAAAAATATACATATTAAAAAAATAATTTTAAGTTAGACTAAGAAATTATTTATTAAAATATGCGTTTTCTTTTTTTTTTTTTTTTTTTTTTTTTTTTACAAATTATGAGAATACAAAAACGCGTGCTTAAGTTTTTTAATTAAATCGTAACAATTTTGCTCTTGCGAACGTTTATCAATCTTAGTGTTACATTTTTTGTAGTCTTAGCGAGTACGCTGTCATAAAATTACTTCGATTAATAAAACAGGTAATTCTTGTTATTATTGTTGCAAAGCGCATTTTCTCCGATAAGAGTGTGTGTGTGTGTGAGAGAAAAAAAGAGAAAGAGAGAAAGAGAGAGAGACAGGGACAGAAACGGTATTATTATACATTATCGCGTGCATGTGCATTAGCAAGCACGGCTCAAGGACCATTTACTGCCTCGATACGTCGATAGCCCGGTAGCAGATCGGATGAATCGGATCTTGTCCGCTTGTGGAAATTCGTAGATGGGTAGTAATTCTGGTAGTGAATAGAACAGTTGGTCTCTTGGTTTGCGGGCGCATCGTACTAACCAGTGTCAACATGTTCGCTATTCGCGCGGCGGTGCACTATTTGAATAAGTGGTATGGCGTTGCGATATACGCGCCCAATTAAAGCGAACCGTTAGATTACTAATGCATTTTCCTGATTGCTTCCCCGCGATCTCTAAACTCAATGCGAAAAATTTTTCTCGCGAACTCCGTTAAATTTAAGCGTTGCGGAAACGACTTAATTATCGCGCCGAAGATTCGCACAGTCGTATAAAGATCGTTATTTCCAAACACGATCAAAGAGGTATACTTCACGTGATCAATATAGACGTGCATGTTTGAATTTACAACCAGATTCTAGTATAGTCCTGGTCGTACGAGCAGAACCAAATTTGCGAATAGCGCATTTGTACGGATCTCCATCTCTCGCTCGTCTCCCTTCTACGGTTCGTCCTCTCTGCTTCGATACTTCACTATGTGGCTACGCTTTGGCGTAATTGCATTGGTTGTGCGCTCATTTGAACGTCGTGCGATGAGCTATAGACCCATGATGAGTAATTACGCGCGACTATAGACACGTATTTGTATATTGTACAGAGAATATTGAGGAAAGAAACGTCCTTTTAATTACGGGCAGAATATTTGTATGATAATCGGTTCCATTACTTTTATGTAAATTAATTTTCACGTACTTTTTAAGTGCTTGCGGAATAATAATTTCTAATTTGCGAACATTAAAACACGTTATAAAATTATATTTGAAAGACGTTCATATTAAATACGAGGTGTAATATAATTGTTCAAGTGAGAGCTCGACAGTTAAGTTAAGAATGATTTTCTCAGCGCGAAACTCTTTTAATCCCTTTCTACGTATATCTTCCCACTTCGCTTTGAGTGCGACTATTATCGATATTTAAGACGCAACGTTTTCACTTCTCCGTTGTCGACACTGTAAAACTTCCTTTGATTGCCACTTACGCCGATAAAAGGCGCAGAGTTTCGCCTTCGAGTTTAGATTTACCCAAGCAGAGACTCTCGAAAAGAGGAGTTTCAGCTGCAATTTTGATTTTGAGCAGGCGACCAAATAAACATCCAAAGAGATTAAGTAAAAGAATTTAATAGAAATCCCGAGCGATAAGATTCTTTTAAGAGCCTTCCGTTTGTCGATAATCGGTGATAGGCGAGATGCAACAAGTTTTAATATGTAGATGTAATATTACTCTGGCGATATAATAAGAAGAATGTTTCTTTATTGTTTTCTACTATTAAAATAATATTGTATAAAAGAAAATCTTATACAGAAAATCACTTTGCGGAGGCAAAAAGGCGTACGAGCGCATTAGCAGATTTGCAGTTTCCACGACGTTCGTGCTACGTTATGTATCGCGAAATGCGCCTAGGGATGCGGGTCAACGATATCTCGGTCGGTTGGAATATGCATTAAATATTACTGTCGTCGCTGTATAGATGTATCGCGTACGTCCCATCACCACATAACGGCGAGAGATTTTGTAAAATAAGTAATATCGTCAAATATCAAAAATTCAACGGGCGAATCAACGTTGGTAAAGCCACCGTAATCAATACCGCGCGCATTTCAGGGATTTGTCGTGTTGAGAAGCTTTACCGCATATCTATCTAAAAATAATTTTTTTTTTCTCTCCCCCGTTGGAAATTGAATACTGTACGTGCATCCTGATGTGCCAGAACAAGCCGAAAAGTTTTCGAAATAGCGTCGAATTAAATTATATGTTTATCGTATATGTGTATAATATATTATAAAAAGTTTATACAGCTCGTTGCATGATATAATCACGTTTAATGATTAAAAAGAAAAATATTAATCTGCGATAGAAATTATAAAATTGCATGCGGGTATATGAAACTTCATAATTAAAAGATAGAGCATGTTAATGTGTTAGAAACACTGTTATAAAGTGTTGTATAAAAATATAAAAAGAGCAGTCGCTGATTCCTATTTAAAAAAGTAGATTCGGTATCGAACGGAACGGTGAGGTAGGCGGCGGGGGAAGAGGTAAGGGTGAGCGGCGTACGTGCCGCGCGCGAGCTACGTTCCCCCCACTACTCCCACTCGCACTCTGTCCTCCAGCGGTCGAGCAAGACGTACGTACGCAACACGTGCTCCGTACGTATTAAAGTTCTACGCATAATCGACGGGCCAGAGGCACATAATATGGCGCAAACTACCTTCCCAGATTAATTGTGCGTACCAGCGACTACGTCTTTTTGATGTAAAGTGAGTTAAAACCTCGTGTACTCGTACATTAATTTCACGTCTCTTTGCCGTTAACGGAAGGCATCGGCGAGCATAATCGGGCTTGAGGAATCAGGGTTTTAATCGGCGGGTCAGCGATAGATTCGGGAGGTATTCATTCATAGTGTAGGAATGCGAGGGCTGAAAAATCTTTTCGTGAACGTATTTTTATGACTGCGTAATGACCGAGAGTAGAGGTCGGTCGCACGTGCGACGTACACGTAAAACGTAGATATGTACCGGCCGGTCGGCTACCATGTGTAGTCAACTTGTATAATATATGCGTCGAATAATACTTTTTAGTGTAAGTCAAGATATTAGCTTCGTGTACGCGTAGGGTGTCTGTAAAGCGGATACTTTGCACATAATAATTGTAATTACTTGTACGTTTAATTTTCGTGAATTTTACTAACCAAATATAACTTTTTTTGTTTCAGAAAAAAATCCAGAGAAAGACTTTCGTCGAAGCACCAGCCTGACATCCTCGTTGGCCTGTACTGAGAGGAGGAGGAGGACCTAGGATAGGCATCGGGCATCGGCGGAGCCACCCACTGGTAAGAATTAATTTTTTTTTTATCTTTGCTGTTTAAACTAAATTTTAAAAATTGAGATTTCTACAATTTAATTTTTTTCACTTATTTGTTACAGGTCATTTTACTAGTACTCCGCCGTCAACATATCTAGCTGTGAGTCGCATGTTTAATTTTTTAAAACTTATATAGAACTTAGCATTTCGGGTGGGAAACATTTTTATATTGTCCGCGGCACCCTTATATTAGTAATAAATAAAATAATACACCGCGCCGGTAATCTAAAATAATAAAACTTTTAAAATGATATAGGGAAAGTAAAAAATTGTTAAATTAATTATAAATTGTCATAATTTCAATTTCAGATATCAATGTAAATTGCATACATTTGTATGGAATTTACGTTGATATTATTACAGCTCAGCACTTCTTTGGATTTTTATCTGAGCGAAACAAGAATTTTGCTTAGATAAAAATCCGAAGGAGCAAAGTATCGCACGCCGAAATTATAGAAATACGAACCCTAGTCGGTTCGTCGGTCGTTCGGGAATTCCGCAAAGTAAACGGGCGTCGTTCTTTTACATAAAAATCTTTTACCGGGAGTGTCTTGGACTATCGTGCGAAAGTGTTAAATTAAAATATTAATTTTGGTGACGGTAATTTATCGGGCGCGTTCGCGAGTGTCTAGCGCGGAAGGATGACTCGACACGTCCCATCTGAGAGGATGAGCAGGCCTAGGAGGCATCCTGCATCGGCGGAGCAACTTATAGGTAAATATCAATTCTTTAAATGAAATAAAAAAAAACTTTTCCTTTTTTTTTATTAATTTTATTAACTAATATACAGGCATGTCTACATTAATCTTTTCCATTTTATGTTACAGTCACCGGCAGAATTCTTCAACTCCGCTGAAGCTCATGCAGATTGGTGAGTCGCATGGTTTCTTTTTTCGTAGTTTGTAATTAGGAGCGTTCGAAAAAATAGCGCACGCGAAGCGTATATGATTCTTTCTAGTGTCATATAAGTATAATATATAATAATTTTGTTCCTTTCCAAAATAACTTATTCTACTTTTTTCTTTATTCGTATTTATTATTTCCTTTTTTATATACTTAAATATTTTATTAAAAAGTGAACTCTAAAAACGTTTGCCTAAAGATCACGCTGTTTATAGTCTATAATTTTTTACTATATTTCGCTCTCTTTAAATAAAATGTAAAAGAAATAAATAGAAAGTAGAATAATTGTTTTTCAGGTCAGTTCGCAAAATAATATTACTTTAAATATCTCGTCGCGCAACTATTTGAGGTAGCCTTATATGAAAAGTTTAAGTACAATCTCATAACGAGGTTTCATATTTTCTACATGAAGTACATTCCCCGCGTGGGCATTTACTAAAGAAACTTTAAATCCAGGGCTAGGTTTTAATTTGCTTTAGGATACGCCGCAAGTTTTTCAAGCTTAGTGTCAAGAATGCGGTGTAATTCGCCCGTTTCGTGACGACTTTCTCGAGGGTATACACACGACGTAATCCTAAAACACTCTATTTTACTCGCCAAGTTTTCAGCGAGCGTAGAAAAATCTTCCCGAAAGGAATCGCGCGTGGAGAAAAGCGTCAGCAAAACCGATGATTTTGCCGAAACTTTGGAAACACGTAGAGTGGCACCGAGTTTTTGTACCGTAACTCGATTTTTCGGAGTTAGTTAAAAGCACTCTTTAAAGTTCCGCTCGCCGCAACGCTACATGGGAAGCTATCAGAGATGGAAGCGGAACTTGGCGGGCACGGAAGTTTTATGAGTTCTAATGCTGAATAAAGGGATAGTTACGAAAGTTAACCGCGGAACAACCGTTTATTTTAACGCTCAATCTTTACATCCTGTCTTCGCGATCTCTTCGAATGAAATCGCGCTTTAACGGCGGCTCATGTTATGAAGTTATCGACTCGTTCCGAACAATGTGTAAGTAACTGGCATCGTGAAATCATTATTTCTTGATGCATAGTAGCCGTATTTTTCTTTTTCTTTTTTTTTAATTCGTTTATAGTATAGTGAAAGATCGAATTAAAAGCGCAATAAAAGATAGATGGGTTCCAGCAGAGGAAAGAAATAAATCGAAGTTAGCAGCGGGTCGATTCTTCGCTCGGTTGCGGAGGGCACTTGCGCGGACGTGACCTCTGCTCTTCCATTCCCTTCTTTCCCTTCTCTTTCTCACTCTTTCTCTCTCTCTCGCTCAATAAACGGACGCTTGAAATTCAATGGACGTTGGCAGGCCGCATAGCCATCCGTTCCTGCCGAAATACCTTTCAGAACGCTTCGGCTTCGCGCGCATCGTTTCGCTGCCAACAAGCCGCATCTGATATCTAACGTTTCCCGCCCGCGTAGTTTAGTATCTCCGATCGAAGCGATGTGGGAATGTTACAGCGTCGTCTCCGCGATCTGGTAATGCCGTTCCTGCCAGAGACGTGCTGTGGCGAGGATAAAATCATCTCAAGCTCAAATAACATCGTTACCGAATCATCTACAGAATTAACCGCATGTTGCCGTTGAGATAAGTCAATTTTGCGGTCTTCGGCAAATCTCGAGAATCGCGATGTTATTTTACTCCTCAAATTTCGCAGAGAGAGAGAGACAAAGAGAGAGAGGGAGGAAACTGCGAAGTAAATCTTAAATTATATTCTGCAAAGATCAAGATATCGCTAGTTTATACATATAAATCAGTTGTAGACATTTCTTTTTGTTTTAAATATAAAAATATGATTTAGAAACGAACAATTAACAGGGGTAAATAATTTTTTTTTTTTTTTTTTTAACAATTAATTTATGTTATAGATTTTTATTGAATTTTTTTAAAGAAAATTCGTGAATTAATATCAGCGCGTAATGTCTTACGGCTCCTACAGTTACCGATTAGTGTGATAATTTGGCGTGCATTATAGTATAAACTTGGTGGCAGTAAGTTATATTAGATTCGACGGTGAATGTTCTTAGGAAAGGAAATATATTTTATGGAAAGTTCCATTTCGTTTCTCTAAGGAGATTTGGATTACGAAGGGCCGATTCCGCGGTATATCAGAATTCCTCCTACCGTCGACCATTTAGTACCTCGTAAATGTGCCTTACTTTGACTTCAAGTGAGATTTTCCATGCCATCGCGAACTCGAGAATATCTGTATAGACAGTCTTTATTGTTAATTAAAAATTTATTTCGATATTACAGTCCACTTCTTCTTCAGTCAAGCAAAAATATTTTTATAAAATTATAATATTCTAGACGTTATCGTTCACTTGAATTATTATTAAACGCGTAAACGCAATGAAATGTATAAATGTATATAAATATCGATGCACAAAATAATAAAAAAAAAAATATTATATCGAATTATCTGAAAATAATTTAAAAGATTTTTCTGGTAAACCGTGATTTTAAAGTACAGTGATATCGTTGTTTCATATGTTGAGTTTTAATTACGAGAAAACAACATTCTACGGGTAACGCGGTAATTTATCAGGTTCATGTTTAAACGCGACGATTTTCCGTGCCGTATTTAACGTAGACAAATTTCTCGGGACAATTCGACGATAAAAACGAGAAAGAGAAAAAAAAGGGAACAAAAATAAAATAAAGGAAAAGTGCATCGCACTACCGTGAGATTTAGTTGTTCCCTGGCATGAGAGACTTTCGTAATGTTTGCAAGAACGTGAATATATCGTCTACTTGACTGCATGGGATTCCTAAAGAGATTCGGATTACCTATTCCTTCGCAGAGGAAATGTGACTGATATCGCCAAGATTTCCGTGACCGTTTCTACGTCGGGAACGATTTGTCTTCGGGAACGCCTTGGTCAGATTCGAGTATTATTACGTTATGAACACACATTGCTTATCGCAGTACTTATTACGTCTTGTTATTTATCCTGAAGGAAAGTATACTTCTGCTGGAAAGTAAAAATATTACTCGTTATAAAACTATGCAGGCTCTCACGTTTGTTTCTCAGTCAGTAGTTGAAACTTTTCAACTTTCGATATTAAGTAACAGAATCTTGGATCACCCTTAAACTTAGAAGAAAAGAATTATGAGCTCTTGAATTTTTTTTTGTCGGTTAAAGTATCGTAGATTCTTCACATTTTAATAGTTATTTTATTATTGCATCGAGACCAATGGGGAAATTTAAGACATTTAGTTATGGCGTTTAAAATGCTTCATGTAACGATTACGTGTCATCTTCTAAAGCAGTACAGATTATCTGTTGTGGTTAGACGTGGTAGACGAAGGAACTTGTAAGGGCGATTTCTCGAGCCACTTGTACGGACGCAAGTGGACTTGCCGTGAAAATAGCCAGTCACCGTGCGGTCGCACACATGTTTGTCGTCAATCTCACTAAAATCCTCGATTCGTGTTTGCTCGTATTCTAGCTCTGAGCACGTTAAGTTGTAATCGCACTTTGTCTTGTAGCGCTGTTAGAAACGTACTAGCAGATATATATACATATATATATTGTATATCCTTCTTATTGTTTGTCGCTTTTTGTATTTGAAACTAAATCGATTTTTTTTTTCATATTGATAGTCATATACATTTAAAAATGGGTACGTTACAATGCGTCTAAAAAAAGAAATTTTTTTTTTCTTTTTTTTTCGCGCGTTCCGTCTATTCTCGAAAATAAATATCCAGCGTTTTGTGGATCTACATTGATTGAGAAAATATCTGAAACTAGAGCACACCACAGGAAATTTGATCTGAGTGACAAGAGTGAAAAGTTCACAAAATATATCAGTGTCAGAGCAAAAATATATTTTATCGATTTTTTTTACGTTATGTCATTTTGTAGTTTGGTTGTTAAAACCAGAATTTTCTTTTATAAACTTAGATTGCGTTTCGTAAACAAATTATGTTAAATGATAGGTATTTTTCTTCTTGTACGCTTATTATACTGAAAATTTAATTAACATACATACAATGCTGTGAATATTTGGCAATTAAGTTAGCTTGAAGTACATTTCGGAAAGGCAGTTTCATCTTACACATATATAGCTATCTCCGTGTATATTAATATCGAAATTTCCTTTAAAATAATTAATTTGAGTTACGCATATTGTCTCCTTTTCTTTTCATTAAACGTTTCTTTCATTATATAATAATTAATTCATTTGTTATAAAATCCACAACTCGTATGATTACCGTTGATTAACGATATATCAATGCAGAATGTATTTACAATTTTAATTACCGCAGCGCGCTGTTGAATAACTCACCGATTCGTAGACCGAAACTTTGATAATTGCGAGAAGTAGCAGCGGACAGGTAGGAATTTTTAATTAGCAATCGCCAATGATTGATATGACTTTTTAATCCGTATGGCAACGACGGTATCGCGAGATAACTACGGCTGCTGATCAAGTTAGCGTACATCAAAATTCTCAAATTTCGACGCGTTTCTCATAAATAAAATATTTCAATCGCAAACGTTGCCGATCAAACGATCGACGTGCTTTTGCTCTTTTACTCGTTGACGCAAACAATAGGTGTATACTGACTTTTACCGACGTGGCATAACTATGATACTGACGCAGTTTATACGGCTGTAATATTAATACATATGCATGTAAACCGTGAAAATCAACGCGAGGCAACGCGCGCAAAACAGATTCAAGGATGCAAATGCGTATCTGTGTATTTGTGCAAATCAATGTATAATTTTATTCATGACGAAACCGTTGGCTTAAATATGTAAATTATAAGACCTACTTAAAAAGTTTCTGTCGCGACGTGTTATTACGTCGATAAACGGATTAAACAACCGTCGTTCCCAATGCGCTCGGAACATTCTTCTTTTCGCGTTCGCGCATTTTTCTTTTTTTTTTTCTTTTTTTTTTTTTAATTTTTTCCAATAAGCAGTGACGAATCTGCAGTCCGTTTCCTCGTTACTCTTTGATATAGCCCAAGATAATTTATGTATTCCCGGCGCGGCAGGATCAATAATGGCGACGTTAATTTTGTTTGTTTACGGCGTTGCGCTGCTCACGCTCAAGACCCAGTGATTTAGGAACCTCGAGCGATTCGCGATTTACATCGAACAATATTAATATGCATGAGAAGATGAGCGCAAAGCGCCTCGTGCGTGGCAAGGACGTAGAGCATTCCTTAGCGTTTCGCGTGTACGCGCGCGAGGGATGTTGGATGATAATACGCGCGTGCTAGAGCGCCGCAGTGTTGAAAATTGCATCTCCAGATAGGTGCATCCAATCAAGCGGGATGTGGGCATGTTAAATTAATTATGGAAAGAGGTCGGGATGTGGATCGCGGAGCGTGGGGGATGAATTTTGGGAGATCGCGCGGCATTATTTCATCCGCTGTACGATCAATTCTTCACGACACGAGGCATTACAAGCGCCGCGCAAATTAGTCGCTGGAGCTTGTCTGCATTCGCGAGAACTTAGGGCCGATCTTTCCGCGAAAATTGGATAGCTTTTATGCCGGCGCTCTGCGTAATAGGCGCAGTTGCTCAAGCGAGCAGTAGAATTCCTTGGGGAGAAATGAAGCGACTTTCGTACCGGTAGAATGTAATTAAACGCATTTTTTTTTCCATTTCCTTTTTCTTTTACGTAATTTCAAAATATTATCATCGTATTTTAAATGGAGATTATATTAGTTTTAAAAATAAATGTTTAATAGTCTTAGGATGGATTTCTAGCTACTTATATCATTAATTTATTTTCTCGAAACTAGTTCTTTAAAAAAAAAAAAAAAAACTGGTTCTGTTTTTTATCATGATATTCTGTATAATTCGCGAACATGGCTGTTTTAATATTTTCTAAAAATTAATTATTTTATCTCGACTAGAATTCTATAATGCTCCAGCCGATAGCATTTTTTTGTTAAAACCGTTTTCACGTAAAGTTTGACTATAAATTCTTACGAAAGCAGAATCGCTGGGTATTCTAAATGAATGAAAAGAGATAATGAGCATAATTTTTGGTTCTTTGCATATAAATTTTCAATATTAATCAAGCGTGTCCGCTCTATGGAAATTCGATGAAGCTGATTTTACTCACGTGTTGCATCGCGGCATATCCGGTGACTTGTTGAAGCTTGCTGCTGATCATCCTCGTTCCCGTGCCGTTTATCTTCTCGTTCTTTCCGCTCCAGAAACCGATTACGCCCGTTATAATGAGAGCCACCAAAGTGATGATGCCGATCAGTAGAGACAGTGTCACGATTTTACTGCGGGGCGATATTACCATCGCCATGTTTATCACGGAGTTAGCGTTTGTCGCGATCACTCGCGTTCGGATGTCCCCGATATAGAAATTCACGCTCAACAAACAACGCTATCCATTCAGCACGGAATGGACCGAAAACTTGCGTATATGCATCTATGTATATATATCTCTATGTATATGAATAGCTCTTTCTTTTCTTTGTGACAAGAGGGATTCGATGGGGTAAATAATATAATTTCTCCTCGTCGCGCGGCGCCAATTATCCGCGTTCATTATAACTTTATCACTTCCTCGCATTCGAATATCGACAACGGCGGCGACGGCGACGACGTGTCGAGCGAATTCTCGTGTGTCATTCTCGAAGTCGTTCGAGCGCGCTCACCTCTTCGACGCGATTTAATTGAGAGAGACCGCTAAATGCGACACTGAGACACGTATCGCGGCATCGCTTGCCCGTCGCACATACGTACGATTCGACGGATCTGTCGATGTGATTGCACAGGATTTCTCGAAAATCGTCGTCTCGGGGCGATTTACGATCGCAGCGAGGAAAGACCTAGGACGTCTTGTGGAAATCTCACGTTCTCGAGTTGGCACGTTAGGGCGAGTTTCCTTGGCGCTTTCAACGCCTCGAAAGATTTTAAGAAAGCGTCCTCGTCGTTTCAAGGGCCCTCGGGCGAGTTTCTCCGGCGACGATTCTCTCAGTCCGCCCGATGGGATGCACGCGCATGGATCAACAAGTTCAACGAGCGCGGGCGCTAGCGAGCGCTTGCACCAGCTCAACAACAACGACTCGCGATAAATTCGTCTGAATAATCAACAATAAAGTTCTCTCTTCGGGAAACGTTTCAGCCCACGAGGTATATACCAGCGACGATATTTCTCTGTAGGGATGCATATAATGAGGGTGCAAAGCGAAACGGAGCGGGGTTGAAGACGCAATTTCTTGTTTCTCGAGTTTCTTAGATTTTCTTTCAATCCACTTCGCCCTCGTTCTTTCTCTCTCTTCTTTTCGGTTATTCTTCCCACCCTCTTCTCTCTCTCTCTCTTTCTCTCATTTAGCTTTCTTGTTTCTTGTTCCGTCTTTCCTCTATGTTCCTTTCGCACTTGGAAGACGAACTTTGAAGGCTTTTAAATGTTAAGTGAACTTACCCGCGGTTTACATCTTTGGAATAATGATTTTGCGCTTCTGTGTTACGGCGATCGCTCGGCGACATTGCATGTTAAATATGTTGATTTTGGTCGTAATCAACGCTATTATCTCGAGTCAGATGAAATTTATTATAATCGTAAAAGATAATTTTAAAACTGATTACTCAAACTTTTACCGCGACGGTAGATTAAAAAATATAGGAACAATATTTTAATGTTCAACAATGTCTTTTTAATACTCAATTTAATATAGAAAATATGTTTGTGTGCTATTTTTTTTTTTTTTGCATTTTTCGCGAAACATTAGTTAGAGGAAAATTAAATATATTAAAGAAGGGTAAAGAGAACGTTGACTGAAATGTGTCTCGTTGTTTAGGAAGTGTCTCATTTTCGCTGTCAATCGAATTGACATCCACATAAATTAGTACAGCGCTGTAGTGTCGAGTAGAATGTCGAGATCTTAAATACGAAAATCAATTTCATCGAGTTGCAGCGGCACGCGGCACAGTTATTTCCATTCCATCCACTCTATCCTCTTCGGTAATGCTATTTTCATTTTACACAGAACGTAGTGTCGTCTGCGTTGTCGGTTCACGCCATGCTAACAAATGTAAACGCAGATGTAAGTGTGAGTGTACTCGCTCGATCGACAAACGTTGATAAGAAGATAAAGTAATGAAGTCATCAATTTGAGTCTATCAGTCTTTAAAGTACTTTTTCTACAAATATATATATATTTTTTTATTGCCACTATCAAAATTATTTAATTGTATTTGAAATAAAATCTAGCAATATCCCGAGTGGAAATTCATCCAGCTATTCTGATTTTGTTGCTAGTAGTTAGATGCAAGTATTTGTTATTTATCGACTATCTAATGTCTAATCGTTATTGTACAAAATTAAAAAAAAATTAGGGTTTATCATTTAAAAAAAAATCTGTTTTGTCCGTCGGCGGCCGCGACAGTCAAGCGCACATTAACTAGTAGACTAGTACGTGGTGAAAAACGTTTAGATATTTAGCTTTTAGACCGATAGTTTTTTTTTTTTTTTTTTAACAAACAATTCAATAATTTATTTAGAATTTTCTAGCTTGAATATAATTATTAGTATTCGAAGTAATTAACGAAGTTAGTAACGAACAAAACTTTTTTCCAGCATATTATATTTCGATAAAATAAATTGTTTGGTTATTAAGTAATTTATTATTTTAATTAATAAATTTTTTCTTAGTAAAATAATAAATTTTCTATTATCGTAGAAGTATCTTAAAAAATAACGCTATTTCCCCTGTAAGGGAATCTTTTCAAGAGAAATGCAACATAATAAAGTGAAGTCTTCGTGGAATACCGTTGGTATATGTATATATAATTTTACGCGAGCAAGAGAAAACCGCGAATTATTTAATATGCCCGTCTGGATAACGCGCTTCTTTGCATTTTCTCGCTGGCATGGAAAAGTTTAATCATAATATCATAATCATAATATTAGATAGTCTAATGTTTAAAGTGCATAAGCACATTGATTTGAATGCAATTTTATTATCGTTGAAGGTAACGATTTGCGAAACGGGAAACGAGTGAACGAGATCAAATCTCACAGACGTATTACTAAGAAAAAATAATTATAACGAGTAAAAAGATAAACGCCGCGGTGGAGTGAGTACGTGCGTGTGTTTATATCGGCCGGCACCTTGCGCTCGAAGTTCGCAAGGTGGAGAACGCGCGGGTGGCGGGCGGCGAGAACCGGTTTGCCCGGCGAATTCGACAGTCGAACGTTGCGTAAGATTATCAGCTGGCAGGTCCTCGCATTCCAAGTTCGCAAGGTGGTGGACGCGCGGGCAGGGGACAGCGAGAACCGGTTTGCCCGGTGAATTCGGTAGTCTAGCCAAAATTGCGTATGGTCAGCTCAACAACAGTAAACAAAGTACGCGGCGAAAAACGTAGACATCTATTTGGATACACGGTCCGCGCTGGACGGTGACCAGACGACCGATTCTAGACAGATTCTGTTTTTTTATTAAATACTTTTTTATAATTTATGGCTAGTGCCAAGCTAGTCATCAGTTAAAAAATATATTTAATCTCCGCGATCTAACCACTAGCTGAAAAATCAGATTAGCTGAATAAATTTCCACTCGGGTATATTATATTTTATTAAGGACCGCGCGCGTGATAAAATAAAGATTTTTTTTTTAATAAGAACCGATATCACGTGTACGCGTTTCTGGGATATTTAAAACTTACCGCAGGAAAATATTCAATGTTCTCTTCTGCGAGAACAGATCACAGAATAATTCCAACAAAGCTTGAAAGATGGAATATCTAATCAGTTCGAAGAAGAAGTATGTAAACGAGCGAGCTTCATTTAAAATATGATGACGCTTACATCTACGCGATCTGCACAGACACGAAATGTCCCTTTTAGAAGAAAAAAAAAAAAAAAAAAAAAAAAAAAAAAAGAAAGAAAAGAAGAGAGCAGTGTAGACTTTGTCGGTTTTTCCATTCCTGTTGTTTTTTCCATTTCGCAAACGTAATTCAAGAATTTTTTTTGCGTCTTACTTCTTTACAATTTACTCAACAAAAGAATTTATATCCACTTTCTTTTTCTTTTAAGAAAATTTTTTCTTCTTTCGAGGAAAAGAAGTAAGGCAATTTTTTGATTATTCCATAACGTGAACTTTAATGCATCCGCAATAAATATTTTAAATACTTGTCAATTTACTCGCACAAATATTTGTTACTTCAGTTTTCTCACGATTGGCTTTATTTATTTTATGTTATTTATAAAAAAAAAAAGAAAGTAAGAAGCTTGAAGTATTTTTGCTTCTCTCTCGATTATTTTCACTCTAGTTTTCTCTTAGCGCTTTTCACATACCATTGACGAGCTCAAGCTAAAGTACCTGCTGCTTAGAAATAAGTGAAATAAAGAGGAACGACTTATCAAGATTGTGAGATTTCCGGTTAGATAGTCTTTTCGATTGGAAAAGTTCGAAGGGATTGTGTAAAAGGGAGGGTTACTGTGTCAAGTGCTAAGAAAAATTACTTAGTTTTGCCGCGCTGTTTCTTCGTGGCCATCAGCTTCCCGCCGCAAATAGTTTTGATACACCCATTTTGTTTGACGTTTCTTTTCTTCTTTTACGACTGCCCCTCTTATCACTTCATTGCGCCATTTCTACTCGGAAAGGAAACGTTGTCTTCCGTGAAGCTCGGAAACTCAATTTTCTATCTCGTTTACGATACTTGAAATGTTTTTCAAAAACATGATAAGTATTTTTAGAGATATATTAGATATGTTCGCAGATATATTAGATATTTTTCTACCTCAAAGTTACGATCGTCATTATTTTTTCGAGCAAGTTGTATTAATTAAAATAAATCGGCGTTTTTTAAAAAATAGCATGACATGTAACTTATCGACAAAATTAAATTATAGTAAACAATTGAGATCTTTCTGATTTCAAATAACAGCGACGATTATCGCTGTATAACATTGGCACAACCCGATTAAAAAGTTTTGAAATAAAGCACGCAAAAAAAAAAAAAAAAACCATATAAATAAATGCGGACTTGCATTCTGAAATTATCGGTAGAGAATGGAACTAACTGATACGAAAAACTAAAGAATTACGTAAGACGAAAGAAAATTTTAACAAGAATTCTGTCTGTCTGCATGGGAATGGCGGAATTATTTTTACACTTCACCCGGGGGTTACTTCCGTTTGTATTTGCAAGCACGAAACGAAACGTTTCGGCCGGCGTGCCTTCTTTTCTACGAAGGCATCAGTATTTTCTAGATTGTCGTACCGTATAAAAGAGCACGGATAAGAAAAGTCCCCTCGCACGCAACTGACTGTACCTGTTTTCTCCAATCTCGCGCGCGCTTACCTATACGTTTTACTTAGTTTCGTCTCCAATACTGCACTCGCAATTCGCTTCACTACCGCGGAGAGAAAAGAGATGACGCGATAGCCATCCTTTCTCTTCAGACGCTGAAAAAGTCTTGAGAACGGCGTGTCATCGCGTATGTTAAATTTTTTCCGTATATATTCCGCGAACGTAGACGCAGTCTACGGTAACTGCTTTATTTTCTCCATTTTTATTTCGGGATAATTTTTTTCATACATTATAGTTGAAAGGCACGTGTTCTGTTTTTCAGTGCTCTTGTCAATTTTTATCGTCAATGTCACGATTATACTTTTTATATGATTTGCAACCTTAATTTATTGTTCATTTTAACGTGCCTTAATTAACATCTTTTCGATAATACATTTTATTGGGACCTGTTCGTATTCAAATTTTAGATAAAATTTATTTTAGAATTTCGTAAGATGTCAAGAGAAAAAAAAGAATATTGTATTAAATGTCAATACCATACTGGAAAAAAAATTGTAATGTATAAAAAAAAATTTTCTTCGCTTATATTTTTCTTTAATGGATAAAATCTATGAAAGCTCGATAGCTCGATAACTAGCAGCAAGATAGATTGTTAATAATAAAGAATCTATTATGCGCCAAGGTAAAATTATAACGGGTATAATATGCAAGATAAATATGATCCTGTCGCTGCGATGCTCTCTCTGTTGCTGTCCAGTTTTTATTTTCTTTTACGGACAGACGTTTCGCGAGACATTTTGCGTGGAAACGGTGCCGCGGTGTCATTTCATTTTTATTGTATTAGAACGTGAATGGATGCACTTTTGCGGCGTGCGCGCGGAAAACGTTGAAGACGTCGCCGGTGACGGTTTTTAATAAATTTATCTCGCGGCCAAGGGAAAACGAAGCGAGCAATTTTCCACGGATATATTGCGTGGACGTTCACACGTTTATTCGTTGCCGAGATATCGGATGCGAGCTTAATCGCGAAATGCGCATTCGCGATGCGGATTCTCACACGTTTACGCAAATCAAAGGCACTTTCGGCAATTCGGTCGTCTCGGAGCTAACCCATCGCGCAATAGCGGTCCCATTTGTGCCATAAAGGAGGTTTTAACTTTCTCTCTACGTTCCCCGTTTGTTCGTGCTCGCCGGATTGGCCAATCGCGCGATCCTTACTTCGGAAGTGCACCCGTGTGGTATCGCGGTAGTAACCGGATATTCGGCGCACTCTTTTGGTTTTAGAAATTTGCCATTTGTACGCTCTCCCGGCGACGGCGTAACACGACCGACGGGCCATTAAAGCTTTTACAAGAGTTGTTTTTACGGCTGGGCGAGCGGCATTATTACAGAATATGTCGTTCGATTAACCGCCGTTTATTATCAGAGTAAATTCGAACAAATTCGTCCGGCTTATTCGGAGTTGTTGCACAACCGACCCTCCGCTTTTATCAGCAATAGTGAAAGATAATGTTTTGGAAACAGTGCGCTGAATTTTGATGCATATAAATGATGAACGCGAAATAATACCGCTGAAGAGCAATCGATTGACATCGAATTCACAGCCGCGAATCAAGCGCTTACAATTTATAATCTCTCGAATTTTGAAAACGATTGCTTTGATTTGCTTAGTGAACGATCAGATAAATCAATTCTCGAATTAATCATAACAAATAGTCTTGTAATAACAGGTGAATACGTGTAAATTAAATAAATCGTGTGATAGGGTCCATTACAATATTTTAAATTAAGATTATAATATTAGATAATAGATTCAAAATCGAATTTGAAATTTTTCGTTAGTAACGAAATGGAATAATTATTCCGGTTAACGTCCATTTTAATTAGAGCAGGGACAATGTCCGCCGGAAGACGTCAGCAAGTTTGCAGTCTCTGAGCAAGTCGACAAGCGAAAGGAACTTTTTTGAACATACCTCCAGCTATTTCTGCCGATTTCACGTCACTCTGAGCAAAAATTCCTCGCCGTCCCAGTGGTCTATTCTTTCTCAATTAATTTCAATGATTTATCTGCGAGGTACATTCTGTCAGATCCGGGTAATTAAATTAGTACGCTTTTACTTGCATTTCTGATGTAAAAAGAAAACGATAACATATTGAACGATTAAATTTCAACATTTCATTATAATTTATTTTTTCTACAAAATCCTGTTGAGTGATTAATTTAACGTCATTACATATGACAGTTTTCGGACTTGAAACGATTTAATGTTATGTACATTTAACAATATACTAATGTTATAACCGTGCATAGTTATAAAGTTTTTTTTTCTTTTTTTACAAAAGCATAACTTGCAATACGTAAGTAGAAACATATTATAAACTTTTTCGGTAAACTAACGAGTTAAAGAAGTAATATTGAGCAGTCGTGCCATCTGTTACTTTGGGAGTACAAGATTAGTTAGTTAGGTGGTGAAATTAAATAGCAATCCGGGTCCAACTTGAAACTTAAGTAATTACGACGTTTCAATATGCTTCCCTATCAAAGGCGAGCACAGGAAACTTCGATAAAAAATTAATTAAAAGAACACGAAGACGTTGCGGATTACCGAAAGATCAAAAGCTTGGTTTGCAGGCTCGAATCGCGAACGTGATTCCGTAATTCATTAAAAGTCGTTTGGATTATCTGCCAACTGCGCTCAGAAACATTTCTAGTTATCATCATTACGGATAATCAAATTAATATTCTTAGGCAAATGTGGGTTAAATAACCTGATTACAAATACTTGTGTTGGAATTTATAATATTTTAAGAGTATCTCTAAGTAGAAATTATTTTCAGTGATAATGAAGTATTTGTATAAAGATCACTGATTATCCAACACAGCGTTATTTTGCAAATAAATATTTTAAGAATTTTCCTATACATAAATTTTTTGTCTTAAATTAATTAGTTGTTTTTCTCAAAATAATTAATGTGAATCAGTCAAAAGAATTTACCAGCAAACAATAATTATATTGCAGCTTTTTAAATTTTGTTTATGCAATTATTTTACAACAGGCATTAAAATATTATTTTATAAATTTGAATAAACTGGAGTATATTTAGATTCTCATGATCTGTGCGTTAATGTCACAGATATTCTATCAAACGTCATAAAATCTTTAGAAATTTGCGAAGTTGGCGGATATTCGACGAGATTGAACCTATTGAATAATAATCCAATAAATGGGATATAAAATCAGAATTATATTTTATCTGTTATTAGAGAATTTTTGTTAAAAATAGGAACAATATATATTAATTGTATTTGGTGTAGAAATTCGTTATTGGAATTGTTATCAAGTTTAAGTTTTCGGCGCCTGAGGCTTGAGGTTCCCTCCACGGTGTTCGCGAGAATCGAAAATTTGCGCTCCGTCATCCTTGTCGTCTTCCCATGATATTCTCTCGCTGCGGTTTTTTTCTCCCCTCGAGGAAAGCCATTGCCCTGACGTGCCGCCGTGGAAATTGAACAGTTCGAACGAGCCGCGTCGCGTTGGTGTCATCGAAAAAACATCACGCGAGATTGGGAAAGAATTTTTGAGTCCGGTGCGCTTTTTTTGAAACCACTGGTCAATTCGAGTCGATTACGATAGAAAAAAAAAAATGAACTAGGCTTTTTCAACAAGCTTCGTTTGCTTTTTTCGCGAATAAATATTTTTGAATTCGTGATAACATGTAGCTTTTTATTGAATAATTAAGTTATTTTTATTGAGAGATTAGACAGATATGTACCACACGTGTTGTACACAAAATTCATTTAAATTGTATTGCTGAAAGAATAAAATCGATGGACACCAGCAATTCTGATATTGCAAGCTCTAATTATAAAACATACTTGCACAACACGGTTTGCGGTATTTTATTTTCTGATAAATTTGTCTCTAAAACAATGTAAATTAATTGAAATGACGACAATCGTCGATAGCAAGGCATGAATGTACAATATAAAAAAAAACAAAATTAGATCTAACGTTAGAACATATCTGCGCAATGATCGATTGGGTCTTCAGCGGCGTCACGTTTCATTTTTGCCGAAACGAAACCTCGCCGTCGGTTACAACTTGAGAAAGCCATCGGTTACAGCCTGCTGTTTCCGACGTAAAGTACTTTTCGACATGTATGCGATCCAGCGACCTGCAACTTTGAAATGGCTACGAGCGCAGCAGTCGTGTGGTTCTGTAACCTTTAGCGTGCATTGTGCGACACATGTCTTTATGCGATGTACATCGCGAGCCGCTGATTTCGTCGCGAATAGCTATCCGGCCCATTTGCTCGTGTTCATACAGCAGAAGCTGTACTTGTCTTATTAACCCGTTACGTTATTAACACGTCTTTTTTTTCTATTTCTCATACCGTCATTGAAAATTACCAGATCACAGTAGCATTAATAATTAAAAATCAAACGAATATCGCGTTATGCATTATAATTAATGAATCTAAGAAAACAGCTTCTTGTTTTCTAAATATCCTTACATTTTTTTTCTCTATAACGTAATTATAAAATGTATTTTTAAGAATAATATAAATGTCACAGAAATAGCAGGAAGTACAATACGCTAATGATACGCTCCAAGCAGTACATTAACGCTAATAATATATGTATGTCACCTCAGGTTAAATTCTCAATTTTAAAGATAATATTGTAAATGTTACGAGATGTCCACACACACGCAAATATAAATTCTAAAAATAATAATTTTAATAATAAACTTTATTAATAAATATTAATCGAATATTTATAAAAAAAAGTACTTTGATATTTTCAATTAATTTGTACACAAAGTTTTTAACTTTTTAATTAGTTATAAAATATTTAAAAAATGTTATTTCCAGTCAGAACATATTAAAAGCAAAACAATCACATATATTTGATATCATAATTTAATTTTAAATACAAAATAATTTTTAGTTTATTTTATTACTTTGCAAAAATTAAAGCTGTATATCATTTTATATAAAACAAATGTATCTAATATATTTTATTATCTGCTGTTATTTCACGTAACTTTGAAACAAAAATGTAAAATTAACCGAGGAGATTATTGATTTAGTTCTGTTGTAGAATTAAAAAAATTTTTTTTTAATTAAATGTTAGCTGATATTCTTATCATTCTTACATTCACTCAATACGTAGCTAATATTGTCATTTATTACGCTATGTATACGTTAATAAAGTTTATATGTAAATTACAAATAATTTTTTAAATAACACTACATTTTTAATTAATTTCCACATTTAAAAGAGAATTCTGACGTTGTTGCGCTTGTTGTTGCAAATCATATAAAAATTACATTCCCTACGTACAATTTAAATACCTTTGATAATAGTTCTGTAAAAAATGCGTACGAAAGTTTTAATCATAAATTTTTCACGACGCCGTGATATTTTATGCCTCAGCCACGTTGACAATTCGGTAAATGGTTTCAAAAGTGAATCGACTAGTTGCTCTTATATACGGATGATACGCTCTCGCGTGACAACGACGTTCTTATAATGGCCACTTTGACTCCGTAAATCGCGAACGCCACGGTATGCCGAAATCGCGCATCCCGCGCGACGCCAAATGCGACGGAAACGTTCGTCAGAGCGCCATGCGATAACTCGATTTTACGACGCTGCGTCGTCGACGTGTAATTGAAAATCCATCCCGAAGCGTTTTCGGCAATCTCGCCGCGTGTACGTCAAAAACTTTATCATGCCGCGCAACGAGACAAACACGTACGCGGAAAATGTAGAGGAAACGATGAAGCGCAACGTGGGATGTAAAAAAAAAAAAAAAAGAACCCCTTGGAGGATAGAGACGAGAAGGGAAACGGAAGGCGGATGTAGAAAGGGTGTATCCCGTGCCCACGGGCGTTGAATTTTCTGGGTCGACAGCTGTCAATTGAGAGCAATGTCTACTGAAGACTACTCGTTAACGTATCGCGCTGCAATGCATAGAGTGCATCGAACTTTTTTCCTTTTTCGCTTTCCTCTCTTTCTCTCTCTTTTTTTATTTTCTTTTTTTTTTATTTTTTTATTTTCCCCATCCTCTCTTTGCAGAGACTTGGCTGATATTCCGCCGTAGAATCGAATAATTTTCTTACACACGCGGGAATTTCCGGATTTTCCGCTCGCGCCTCGCCATTTCCACACGATGGTTCCCAGCTGCCTTCGATCATCGAATTTCTGTCAACGATTCGTAGTCGCTTGCACAAGAATTTTTGTGGCTGTCGATTAAGCGCGCCTTCTGTCGGAATTAAATTCGCCGTGTACATACAAACGGCGGCCCGCATTTTGCTTTGGTAAAGGCGCGTCATTCGGGAATGCGTAGGAGGGAATGAAAAATCTCGCCGCGGTCGCGATTAGATGGTGAAAAATAAATAAGGCAACCCGGGGGCGGATTTGTCCGCAATATTGACCGTAAAAGAGCATCGCTAAAAAGAAGGAACGGTAAGATAAACCGAAGTTACGAAGTGCATTCGCCGGGACAAAGGATAAAAGTTAGTCGCGAAGGGCCGCACATCTGTGGGATTCCGCTCGGCGGTATTTGCGAACCGAATACAAATACCGCGACTGCCGACGTTGATCCCGAACGCGGGGCGAGTTTCAAAGAGAAAAATCAAGATTTTTTTATTATTTTATTTTATTTTTTTTTACACAAATGTTTGCGAATGTGACAGAAAGTCGCGGTAGCCCGATGACTATCTGAGGTAAATTTGGCGAATTCGAAATCCACGGTGAAAAAGTGAGCCGCTATAAAAATCGGTCTAATTCCCGCGCGAATTGAATGCTATTTCTGATGAGTTTGCCTTTTGTGGTGCCTTTAAACTGACGGCAGGGCGCGGTTGAACGAAGCTGCGAGCCGTGTAACGTGTCGAGCGGTCGAGCGCGTAGACAAAGCGCATTGAAAGCAAAGGCAAATTTTCGTATGCCTCCGCGCTGTGACGTATGTTACTACTATATCGATGTCGGCGCAAGTCGACATCAAAATTGAATGCTGCGATATCGTGACGTTGAAAATTGTTAGTGCGTACAGCGCGTGCGAGTCGGATAGATTTATGCGCTTTTTTTTTTTTTTTTTTTTTTTCCGAAGCATCGAGGTATCACAAATTGCAAGTCTAAATACCCTTCTCTTTACATAAAATTCGTCAAGTTTTTTTTATATTTTTTAATATCTTTTTAATAATATTTCTTATAAAAATTTGCTAAGAAAGTTTAGTTATTAAAATATTTTACGTTAAAATGAATAAAGTTCTCGTAAATTAAGTTTTATAAATCAAAACTTCACTGTTTAGAGACCCTTTTCCTTTTTTAATTTCATAGTTTAAAAAATTATATTCAGCTACTTAATATCTATAAATTTTGTTCGCCGAGTTGTAAGATTTAGTCGATAAACTTTTTATTAGACTACCTGCGTAAGATAATAGCTCAAAGTAATATCGCACAATGCACGTAATGTCACGGGAATCTTTTTGATACAAAATAACAAGAAGTTTCCATATTCGCAATAAATTCCGATCGATCACGATTATTTAACTAGACAGAAAAAAAAATGTATTCGCCGGACACGGGTTCACTGGAACGGGCAATATTTTTGTCAGAGCAGCGTTTTGTCTCTAGCATCAATTAATGGTTTCAATATCCGCGTTAGTATTTCACGATTCTGTTCAGTGAAACAGCAACATTTTTTTCAATCATATGGTGCAAAGTGCATTGCGACTTGAAAGAGAAAATGGTAGAAGAAATGAAATACAAAAGTATCGGGGAGGGGAAAAAGGAAAGAGCTGTCTCGCATAAACTTTATCACTTGATATCGACTCGCCATTTTTCTCCGGAGAAAATTTGTATAGCTTGACGATTTTTATTTTTATACGGCAACGTAGAGACACGATATAAATATTCTAGCAATTTTAATGACTTCCGTCTTTCTTACTCAGAGTTATTAGTATCCAATTTAAATAGAACATTAAATTGACATTTTTAAACTGATAAAATTAATAATAAATATATATAACCATTTTTACGTGGATTTTTTTTTTCTTTTTTTTTTTCTTTTTTTACAAGTAGGTCAATATTGCCCGGCGAAACAAATTGCGCACGTATGCGTTTGAAAAAATAAATGAAAAGCGTCATCGACGAAAATTGCGTTTTTTGTACGCAGTCGATCGCATTCGCACGATCACGAGGTGTAATAGAAGAAAAACGTCAATCAGAGAAACGAAAGAGTAACCGGACCGACAGCCAACGCGATCGCACATATGATGGTAAAAAATCGTTGTCGTTTCTGGTACACGGTATACCGCGCGAATCGATAAAGCTATCCGATGAAACTACGTAAAACCCATTGTAGTCCGAAGAGTGGAAGATGATCGATGATTGAAAGGTGTCATGAAACAGAGCGGCGCCCGGCGAACGTAGCGCGGTGAAAAATATTTAGGGACTGACATTAAAAAGAATACGTTTTCGCGAAAGAATTTCCGCGCCTCGGTGTCGCTTGTAAATTCGGCACCCGTTGCACGTTAGATGGGAGTCGAAAGACATCAAGAGAGCGGCGCATGACAACGTCGTCCCGCTGGAGATAAGATTAATGTTTCGCGGACTGATGCAAAAGGCGACTTTTGTTATTTTTTTTACCGGCACGTTGGAACACATAATGGCGGCCGCGTGTAACAGGAATGATCAAGATAAATGTAATTCCTAAACTACACAATTGCTAGAAAAATTTGGATTAGGTTAATGGGTTTTTATTAAATTAAAAGGAAGGAAACTTTAGCCCTTTAATCCGCGACATGAAAAATGTTACGCGCGGAATTGTGTATGCCTCAGACGCCAGCGCTATTTTTCATTCCGCATTTCTTTATCGGATTTAGAAAATTGGTTTTAATAAATAAGTACTGCGGTCTCTGTGTCTACCGTCGGGCACCGTACTTCTAATACAAACGGGCGTAAGAAAGAATAGATGTGAGAACAATCAAGACGAGTTTTGTTATTACATTTTTTTTAATCCACGCATATCGGTGGTGTAAAATAATTTTCTGTAATAAATTTTCCACCGTCGCGTACGCGTTCGATAGATAAGTACTTGTAGCTTCGTAGATCGTCTTTCGATAGATGTACAGGTGACGGCGTTTGCGTTGCTCGCGAATGCTTGAATGAAACGAAAATTACATCCCGAGATAATTAAATCCGGGGTATCCGCCAACGAAGAGGAAAGGGGTAGACGATAATTTATAGTTAATGCGAGTGAAACGCGGTGGCTAGTAATCGAATATCGGATATCGGTAGGTGACCATTCGACACGTCGTACTCGGCTCGATCTCGAGGCTCGAGAAAAAGGCACCACCGGGTTAGGTATGCACGAAGGTAATCCAGAAAACAGGAGCGGCGCGGTAGAGGAGAGGCGGGGAAGGACTAAGGAATAACGAAATAAAAGATTCGATGGTACGTGAGTGTGCGCTATATGGCGCACGGACAGGCTTTATGTACCCTTCGTACCTCCGATCTCGCTGATTCTTTCAGCACTGTGACGTGTTTGGCATTTCCCCGTGACGGCTTTAAGCTTCGCACACGCGCCACATCCGTTCGTATCCTTTTCGCTCGACCCGTTTGTTGCTGCACTATTTTTTTGCGACATCCCTTTCCCCCCCTCCCCCCGAACACACATGTGCGCGCGTAACAGTAAAAAAAGGATAAGCCGTGAAGCGAAAAAGGAGCGCGGTGTCACTCCATCATCGATTCGACCGCAACGCTGCTAAACACGACGGTAGAATATTTTAGTACAATTCAAAGTTTATAAAGACAGAAACCCCTTTGCGTATTACAAATCGAGAGGTGACAGCGCGTGTACACGTACGTTTCGAAGTTCGAAAGAAAAATTTCCCGTCTAAGCTCGTTCAAAGCCGTTTTTCAAGAGCAAGCGAAATCGAACTTGGTACGTTATACGGTATCGAGAAACGAGCGGGAGCTCATTTTCTCTCATTGGATGAAGTAGCCAGCGGTTTAGCTCGGGGTATATATTTCAGAGATTCGAACGTTAATTTTTGCTCGGCGTAAGTAAATTGCGTCTGAATTATGGAAAACCTAGCCGTACGTTACCTAGTCGTACTTACTTAATCAGCCGGCACATCATTAACCCAAGTGGCTTAGAACTTGTTTTGATGTATGCAATGGTATTTAGTCATTAACGATGATTGAATAACTGATACGCTCCGCAATCATTTGTCGCTAATGCGCCGCGAAATTGCGACCATGAGAGAAACGAGCTCGCATGCCGGCGAATTAAATGGGGGCGGAGTAGCTGTTCTTGTCCATTGAATATACCTATTGAAACTTTCCCGGGCGAATCGCAAAACTTCTCTGTTATCGCTACACTCGAGACGGCTGCCGCACCGTCAGCCTGAATATCGTTGTACAAACGGCTAGCGACGTGTAAATTAGATACGATTCAGCAAAAGCTCGCTACGTCGTAACGTCATAATGGCATGTCGATTCACGTGTCTCTCTTTCTCTCTCTCCCTGCGTACGTGCAAAATGGAACGACGTATCTGTTTCGTCGTCGTATTGTATTTCTTCCAAGGTATAAAAGGACTACTTAAATTTCTCACCGTGCTTGCTAGAGAGCGAGAGTTACCGTTCAATATGAATTTCGAGTGTCAAATCTACTTGTATACATATTTCTTTTTTTTTTTTTTTTATTATTGGTATATATTTTTATCGAAGTTTATCAAATATTTAAAATGTCGAAACACTTTCAACGTCCGGTGGCGAAAATTCTCTCGGCGTGAAATATAATTAAGCGACTAAAATGAATAAACCACCGAAAGGTTCTTCCGCCTAAAAATCGAATGAGCAAACGCGTGGAAAATATCCGCGCGATAAAGCAATTAAAGCGAAAAACATAACATTGAATTTCCACGCGGGTGTCTAGCTTACCATCGTGTATTTACTCTATCAAGTTTCGTAGCACAACCGCGTGTTTAACTGCATTTTAGTCAACTTTGCTGCCCGAATACTTGGTCCACTTCACTTTAAACCCTTCACACGCTATCCGCTTGACTCGAGTGAGCAGTGAGTTGTGTCAACGCGCTAATCGAATCTTTAGCGGAGTTCTATTTCGAGTGGAATTAAGTGCCCCGTGTGCGCTGTAAAATCATTGTTTAAAGTACGTTTTAGCGAGATTAGCGTTCCATTCTTTTCCAGATATTTCGCAACGCTACGATTATGAATTCTCCAAAATACGTAAAGATTCGCCCGATTGATTAACTTGAAGTAATATAGAATAAAGCGTCTGAATAAAATTGCGTTATTAACTTAATTGGTCCAAATCTGGCTTATAACGTTACGTCAATTTTGACAAATTAATTATATTGTAAAGCCATAACGGTGGCCAATACTAATGCATATGATATTCGATTACAAGAAATTATTTCGCGCGACGACTTCGACGAATCGATGCTAGACAAAACTTTTCCCCCGCAAGACGAGCAACATTATTTTTCCATTGTATTTATATACGGTATTCTAAATTCTAATATCGAGTACAATTTCCGCTCGCACTAAGCGACTCGTGCCATATGCTGCTGACGTAATTCGATTTTATGGCAGCAATTAAAATTCCTACCAAGGCCCGATTCTGTTGGGAGTTGAGTTCACCCCCTCGAACGGCCATCCTTGAACACAATGCAATACAGGTATACGCCTGTTATATCCCTATTAACATTCACTCTGCGTCTGCTTAATCAAATTTCCAAGTGAACCGGGTACCGCTGCAACATGAGGTTTACCTCGAAACTGGTCATCCATAGTTATGCACAACGCACGCGGAATGCATCTTACTACGAATTATTCGGGAACGCGTTATTTCCGGGGGTTTCAATTGGTTTTATTATTACACGCGATACGTCACGTATAAGGAAATTTAAACATGTGAGAAATGGCCGGGAGAGACAGCGCGACGCTGCAGATTGCATATCTACCACGTTTCTAATTATTATGTACATAATTTCGTAATATACTGTGATATTATACGGCAAGAATCGTTTAACCGAACGCATATATTTCACCCACCTACGTTGGCGTAGACGATAAAAATTTGTTAGGAAGGAACGCTTTCGTTAAAAAGAACATACCGACCGAATAACATTTTTCTTTGAGATTTCCGTGCTTGAGATATATTTATTTTGTGATAAGCCGCGAAAATATTTCGACTACTTAAAATCTATTTCCACCTGAATTAGGAGTAGAATAATTTTGGATTTATAATTGCGCGTAATTAAATAACCGAATAACGACTTCATTAAAAGCCGAAGTAAGTACGGTGAAAGAATTTTTTTTCTCTCACTTACGTTTCATCTCTTTGAACTGCACAATTTTGTCTGCGGCAAGTATTTTTTTTTCCCCTCCCAGTTGCACTTACAAATAAAACAATGTTTCAGTTTCATCACTTTGAAACGAAAGCATGTACTTATGTGTGATTTCAAAATTATGGAATAATAGCGATTTGTATTATTTATTTAATGAGCACGGACGTGTTTCTAATTAATTTTCTAATTAATTACTTTCAGTAAAATATTTTGTTAAAACAATTTTTGTTGAAATAAAATATTTCGTTATAATACTCTCTTTTTTATTTTTTTTAGATCAGTCTTTATATCGTAAGAAAATGATAGAGCGCATTTTACAACTGAATTTATTTCACATGTCACGTCATAGCGATATTCGTTGCCTTAAAAGTCATAACTTTACATAGTACGCGATATCATAATTTAAAGCCACAATCAACGTTTGACTCTATCAGAATCGTAATTCCGATATCAAATTGGCGTTTCGCATTGCTTATCATCTTGATGGCCGACTTATAGCCATCAATCGTTTTGTAAGCCTATCAATTTGATTCTAATAGATCCCGTGAAACTCTCTCGGATTATTCCAAAGTCTCGTGCTTAATGAGTGGTCTTAACGTTCACCATTTACTAATATATATCACTGCATCGTAACTAGTCGTCACCAACTGGGTTGAAAGGAAAATATATTTGCATTCGTCATATCGATGTATCACGTCTCTGATATACAAATTATTGCATATTAATTAAATTATTAATTAAG
The DNA here is from genome assembly GCF_019399895.1 of Cardiocondyla obscurior. Classification (NCBI taxonomy): domain Eukaryota; kingdom Metazoa; phylum Arthropoda; class Insecta; order Hymenoptera; family Formicidae; genus Cardiocondyla; species Cardiocondyla obscurior. The sequence goes on along the minus strand of NC_091880.1, from coordinate 4,408,383 downwards.
CTTTTAATTGAATAATTTAAATTTAAAACAAAGGTGTCATAAATAATTTTCTATTCTAAATCAAATTAAATTAAATGGAATATATAGTAAAATTTAATTAAGCAAAAAGAAAAGAAAAATAATAAAATAATAAAGAATTGTAGAAGAGAAATAATTTAGTTGCGAGGTAGATATATATGATGAATCTAGGTGTATTAGATATAGATATTAAACATCTCTAGACTAGATATTATACATACGTGTACGTCATACGTATATCCCTAGATATATTCATATTCTAGATACGACGCCTCCGGATGTAATATGTCTCATACTAGATGTAACAATGCAATCTCTAAAAGAAGTATTAAAAACGTTTGCCGTCGCTTATAATGAATTAATGGAATTAAATTGGATTTATCATAACTTATTAGTGACGTTCCGTGTAATTTCAGTTATTATACACATCTTATCGTACTTGAACGAAATTGCTTGAATGCAACAGTGACATATACTAATATTTGTCATTTTAGCGTCATTCGCTATTGTGCCGAATTAGTTCCATTAATTTTGCGCCGACGCCGCAATCGTGGCGGCTACCAGCGCAATTGTGTCCTATCGTCAGCCGCTGTGCCGCCGCTATTTCATCACGTAATGGTCATCGCAAATACGTACTTCGGTTATTTCATGACGTATTCATAAGAAAAGAAGAGAGAGAGAGAAAAAAAAAAAAAGCGTTCGAAAATTGCGCTCCTAAACTTCACCGAATGCAATTTATCGAGCTCGCTGTCGCAGCAAACCCTTTGAGATAAATCTCTCATTGACGTTCACGACAGGTCCTCAAACCTCATCTTCCCTTCGATTACGCCCTAGGACGACGATTTCGATCGGCGACAAAGTCGCTTATTTTATCTCGATAAAGTTTTTAATCTCGATAGACGAGTTTCAGCTTCTCGCGTGGCGATATTCGTGAAAGAGTAGAAGGTGAGATAGAACAAGCTGGACTGAGAAAGGGGAAGTAGTAGAACGAGGGAGAGCGAAAAGTTTAGCCATGTGCACTAAGAACTCCGCGCTATTAAGGATGCCCCCTCTTAGATTTCGTCGTCAAACGATACGACCTTTATGCGAGTCTTTGAAAGCGTCGTTACGTCCTTACTTACGACAAACTCATTCGCGTACAACTATCTGCGTAATATCGCTGGTCATTACGTTAATTCACATTAAATCGGCACTCGTTCGCCAAAGGGAAACTCTTTTGCGAAAGCTCACTGCCTGGAATTCGCGATTTCTCTCTCGTATCGCGCGGCACAGAAAATTACACTGGGTCGTTATAATGAAGCAATTAATTTACCTCAAACTTTTAATATCGATAGACGGACTTCCTTTTTTTTTTTTTTTTTTTTTTTTTGTCGCGCGATTATACATACACGCGGAGAAAAAAATAAAATGTATGGGCTGCGCTAGACGAAAAATTGATAAGAGATTGTAATTTTCGGTTTTATATTTTCGTTCCGTTGAAGCGATTAAACGATAACAAAGGTTAACATTCTCGACGTTTATCAGATCGACACGCGGTGATTTCGCTGTAAAAATTATTCGCAAACGCCGCCGGCTCGTCGCTTCTCCTCCTAACATTCAAGATTTTTCCTGACCACGTTAACGAACCAATTTATCAAGCAATTTGTCTTATCTCGATGAAGTTTTAATCCGGATGGCTGTGATAGGAGCTAACCGCTGATGAAAGAGTAACGGCAAAAGAAAAGTCTATCGTCCCGCAATAACGAATCGGTATGCAATGTCGACGTTTAATTAATTCTTTCTATTAATTAAAATTTATAGATTCATTGTCTTTATACGATTCAGTGCTTCCTATCTCTGATTTTATCATAAAAATAAATGACATCGTAAACGGAACCGACAAATTTTCTTTTTTTTTTTTTTTTTTTTTTTTAATTCTTAACCGCGATTTTATTTGATCGGCATTTTAATAATAGAAAAAGTGGAGCGGAAGGAAAAATTGGGGGGGCAAAGAAAGAGAGAGAGAGAGAGATAAAATCACGAAGGCGGGAGAGTTGCTCATGTCTTCTTCCTCGCATTCCTAATAAATTTCTTGCGGTATGTGATGCAAGTTGTCTCCCCTTTGCCAAGTCGATTTGATTACTTACACCAAACTCGAGCACTCCGCGTGCACATCTCCTCCATATTTTTCAACATCTATAACATCTCACTCGCGAAGCACCCATACCGAAACGTAAAATAAAAGCACATTGCGGAGAACGGTGCACGCGCACTTTCGATCGGCGCAACAGTACGGGAAGACGTTTTTCAAAGTTTTGACGCAGGATGTTGTCGCGACACCTTGACACGTTTCCCTCTTCGTGGATCCTCGTGGATCCTCGTAGATCCTTCGCACGACTCCTGGCTCGCCCTCCGCTCGCGAGCCTCTCGTTTTTTTCCTGCGTCTTCCGCCGCGTCGCCGTACCCGCGCAAACTTCCTCCGGTTTTTCCGCGACGCTCGTACTCCCGACCGACCGCGACAGCCATCAGTCGGCTGCGTCGAGACGCGTCTCATAAACGAGGACGGCCGGCATTTGAGCGCGCCCGCCGCCGCGGTTGTGTTCGGCCGATTCGTGGATCCTCGAGTTGCCTCGAGGGTGGCAAGCTCGCGGGGGTGGCGGGTCAGGGAAACGGGGTTGCGTGCGGCGCAAAGAGCAGGACACCGGCAAGGGGGTTGAAAAGTCTGTGCTGCCGTCGCACGGACAGCGAACAAACTAACCGGAGCGCGAACCGAACGGGCGTCGAGGACGATGAAGCTGGGGCGCCAACCCCCAGTCGCGTCGCCGACGCCGACGCTAACGCTGGGTGGGGGGATACTTGTCTGTCCCGGCTACTCCACCTCTACTCGCTCCCACTCCTGTGCTACTTCGCGGATAAATAAATAGGGGATGCGTGACGTGCGAAGCAACGTCGTTTATTGTCGTAGGGAAAGGGTGTAATGGTCCCTGGATACTCTTCAGAGGGATGTCTTAAAAAATCTCACAAATGACACATGACCACGTGAATTTAACTTTTTGTCTTTTGATTGCTATATTGAACAGTCTCGGGAAAATGCTATTTTTTTTTTCTGTCCGCCATCGATATTGTAACGACATGTAACGATAATGAAAGATTCTGGTTGCGCATTAAATTAAATTTTATCTTCCATGACCTGACCAAGAAATAGAAAATTCGTATTAGATTCAATTGTTCGAACCGTGACGAATAAAGCGCTAGAACTTTATTTGAGAATATATATATATAACGATCTAAGGATAGAAATCTTAGAATTGCCTGTCTCTAGGAACCGATCGGTTCCGTCGGGTCAGGTAAGTTAGCGTAACAACACCTCGTTGCAACTTGAAGGGTGACTAGTGGAGCTTTACTTGGCGTGTCTGAAGTTGAGATAATGGGGCAAGCGCCTTGCTTCATTTGCACAGTGACATCCATAAACGTCGTCCCGATGCATTGTCGAAACTCCGTAGAGTTCTAAAGCGCAATTATTATATCGGCTCGTAATTTTCTCGTAAACGAAAGCCGAGAAGGTTCGCTTTTCCAAAAGGGCATTAACAGGCTAGTTATTTTTTTCTCCGGAAAGAAGAGGCTTTTAAAGACGTTGCTGAAAAAAAAATTGCGTCGGGAGCGATTACGTAGAATTGCTCGATGCGACGAGCAGCGCGTCGCAGAAGAAAACCGGAAGCGGGTCAAGCGTGATATTTTACGCCGGTATCGGCTCGCGGTTCCGCGTGTCGGCTTTGCTAAGTTTTTCATAAATAAATATGAGATGATTATCTCACTTATGCAACGCGTACGGAAGCTACCATCTCAGTACGCTCTAAAAGGTCGGTGACAGGGGATTTTCATATTCTGTCATCGCGTAAAGATAAGAGGATTTAGCGGATGGCTGTTGTCCTTATTTTCCTGAAAATAAAAACGTTGACTGTGCCTTTTAATTCTCACCGACGACGAGGATAGAGTATTTCGTCTTTGAAGGAAAAGTACCTTTTTGCGGAAACAAAAAAAAAAACTCAAGTTTTTTTTTTTTCCCTCCCTCTCTCTCTCTTTTTTTCTTTCGCGCGTCTAATATTCATACATATACTTTTTAACGCGAGTCGCTTTCGGCGAGGGAACGGTTAGTGAAAACTCTCCGTTAATTGGATTCTATGAATTTTAGTGGTATTGGGAAGCGCGGAAATTCCGCCTCCAAATACATTCCGAGGGTTGCGTCGATGTTTATGCGGACGCGAGAATTCACGCGTGTTACGACAGGTACTACAGGATAGACAGCAGTCAACAGCACTCCCTGTCCCGGAAACATAAACTTTAAAAAAAAATACGCCTGGTTGTTAGGATGACGAGTTTTTCATATAAATATGATGAACGTGCTCAATGCGTACGAGCTATGATTCGATCAGAAATATACGATTTCAATTTCAACGCGATAGATTTGACGACTTACACACGGTACAAATCTCGGTCAGATTCTTTTCGGGGCTTAATGAAGCATCTGAAGTTTCCGGGCTTACTTGTGACGCTCTCAACAGGCGCTCGTGGTTGTCGCTAACAAAAAAACTGCACATTCGAATATTTTATTAAAAGGATTTGTGTAAGCGAGCTAGCGAGCACGAATTCGATCGTGTATCTTTCCAGATATTTAATTTGAATCGAAGCAAACATTCCAATTGTTGCAACATTTAATTGCAATTGATGACAATATGTCCCATTTCGCGTCAAGTGTACAACGCGACACATTTTTATTCTAGACATAACCATAAGTTTCGCGGTGGCACATTTTGTTTGAACACGTAATACTCGCTTAGCTTTGCATCTTTGATAAATTGATTTTAATGGTTCGACGAGCCGAGAAATTCCACCGCGGGAATGCATTTTTGATCTCTGTATTTTCTAGCCATTTCTCAATTATTAAATAAAGATTTGAATAAAGATTTCCGAAGTTGAATTAATACAAAGATCTCGCTATTCAATACCATTTCATAGTTAAAAGCACGGTGCACAAAAAGCTTTTAATATTCGCTGCTGATAACTCGAAAGCCAATTATTTTCGCTTGATATTTTCAATTAAAGAGGAAAGGTAATCTGTTACTTAGCACTTGTAACCGAGATAAAAATCATTAATTCCACTTGACGTTTCACAGAAAATATCGTATTCTTATCTGCTAAGAGTTCCCACGTAAATATTCGCGGAGGCACGTTTAACAATTACATTGATATTCGCACGAAAGCAAGAGCTCGTTAAATTGGGAAGGCGAACAGCAATTACGTTATAGCTGCCGCGAGCGCTTCTAACGCACAAATGATCTCCCGTTTAACGAAGCGTATTCCTCAGTTCCCTTTGTCGTCGTATTCAACAAATTCATCGCCGCATCGCGGGCGTTAATTTTTCCTTGCGGAATAATTTTTTTTTTTTTATCGTGAAGGAAGATTCTTATCGTCGAATTAATCGAGGTAATTCGCCAAGAACGGGAGAATGTAATTTGAACGTGTGATTACCCAGCGAGGATCGATGTTTATTGGTGCCACAAAGCCAGGATTGTAACCCCGATGGATTCGCGAACGGTGTGAAGGTTACATCGGAGGCTCATCGTTGCTCGTTAGACACTCGGTCGTGCGTGACGATCACTTCCGTCACGCATGAGCACGTTCTCCGTTCAAACGTTACTCGCTCCCGTCCGTTCGGGTAATTCGTTTTCCCGCATCCGAGATTTTCTAAAACCCCCGCACAATCCGCGATTTCGTTCCGCGTACGGGGAAAAAAAATTGCCATCACTTTCCGTAACGTGTCGCGCGCGCGTTTGTTCGTTTCGGATTTAATGAGAGTTCAGGGCGCACGACTACGCCCGGCCCGCTGAAATTAATGTTATTGTTTGATAAAACACGCGACTACGTTTCCACAGCGTTCGGCGCGTTAAAACTTCTTTTTCATCGCGGATTTATTAAACGGCAATTTTAGCGACTCGCGCATACTCGCTCGCGCGATTTTCCGTCCAAGTTCACGTGTCTTTGAGGAAAAATTTGCACTTCACGCGTATACAATTTTAACAAGCAGTCGGCAGAATCGAAAGTTTTCCCGAGAGAGACGGAAATAATAAATGCTAGAACGCAAACAAGATGATAAACAGAAATCTGCGATAAAAGGGCCGAAACTTTTTCATCACGGGATCGCATTAACAGTTCGTAAACAGATTGAGAGGGAGTAAATCTTTATAATCTTTAAAAGCGGATAGATTCTCGAGGAAACGGTGCTTGGTAATAGCATATCGTGTTTCCGCTACCATTCGCTTATTGCTTCTCCGCGAATAACGAAATCTCTACCGCTCAGCTGTATCAAAGATAAAGCTATGCGCGAGGCACTCGATAACGCGGTGTAAGTAGAAATTGAAATTTCCTACTGGGCTGAATGCTTGGTAACTCAATATCCTAAGAGTTTGCTGACCTCGTTATACGTCCGTTCGTGCGTGACCGATTACTTCCGTTACGCATCAACACATTTTTCGTTGCAAGCACGGTATAAAATATAAAAAGCAACGCGTTTCTCCGAATATAAAAATAATCCTCGACTTGGCCAGAAGTCGACTGACGATAACTACATTTTTATTTTACTTAAAAAATATTGTCTCCATCAATATACAATATACATTGTATACCGTGCGCTTTTTTTTTTTTTTTTTTTTATTCTCAATTAATGCATTATCCGTTCAAGTATATTTTTGACTCAAGGATGTCGTATACAAGCATCGAAACAGTCGAATTAAAAAAAAAAATAAAAATGAAAGTAAATGCATATTAGATAAGCGTTTAGCATTTTCTGTACAAGAAAAAGTTAAGAAAAAATATGTAATGTATTCAAGACGAGGTATGAACATGCTACATCACGCGAACGTTTCAAGGAGTACCATGTTCATCTCGTCAAGCAGTATCTCGAATCAGGTTTTTCGCTGGTCGGAAGTATACCGCAATGCGACGTACGGAAGGCTTATCGTCCTCGTTACACGCTCGCTCGTGCGTAACGATTACTTCCATCAGGTGCACATCCTTGAATCAAAAGCCACTCTGCTCGAGCTATTCGTTTCGACGGATCAAAGAATGCGACGTCCCCCGCTTTAGCAGCACCGGTTGCAATATTCGTGAACGCGAGCGCATTCCTTGATTCTGGAACGTCGACACAATTAATTGCGAATGGTTGGCACAGGTGTCAAGAATTTCGCGTTTTGTCGGACGCAGTCGATAATTTGTACTGCAGCGGGGGGAAAAAAAAAAGAAATACCGCCACGGCGGCATTTTCTCAATCGTATTTTATTCGCCGGAGGTTTTTAATTTCGCTCGAACAATTTGCCAACTCGAAACGAACGTCCCGATCGACGATTTTTCAGGAAAAGTAAAATGTTTAGACGAGATTAAATGCAATTGTAATTTTCTAATTAAAAAAAAGAAAAAAAAAATGAAGAGGAACAACAAATGCGAAAGACACAATTTTAATTTAACGCATCGTAACGAGTATAATTAATCGTATTTACGGCAAATCGTGCGCACGGTGTTCTCTCGTATTTTCCTTAATAAATGAAACATCGGTGTGCGTGCGCGCTTTTAAAGGGTTGGTCCTCGATGCTATTGCGGCGGTGCACGAAATGACAAACCGTGCGCACGTCCATCGGTCGTTCTCCAACGAGAACGATGAGAGCGGAGGGCGGGGGATGCCTTCGGGTTGCCGCGAATCGATGTCCGACCCCGCGAATGCAAATGCGAAATAGTGGTTGACCCATTTTTTCCGCGCTTATCGCGCCGCACTGTCTCCGCTCGCCTTTTCTCTCGCCTTCACATGCCCCGCCATCAATCTCGGCGTTTCGTTCATCTTTTCCTCTCCTTCTCTGACCACTGTTAAGCTGAATATCGCGGCGAGTCTGTGCCAGTTTGACAGATAAACTAATTTCGTCCAAGTTAAAAAGCTGGTTAGCACACTTTTCCTACAACCGTTCTTTGCTCCCTTTTATGAAAATTTGTGCCAGCGATTCAACTTTAAATATCTCATTCTCCCCTTCTTTTTTTTTTTTTTTTTTTTATATGTGTCTGTCGTCACGCGAACATGTCGCCATTTGACGCGATTTCGTATTCCGTTTCCCGTCTGTATCAGAAAATACGGCATTGACGTTTTTACTGTTCGTTAAGATCAATTAAATTTAAATTGATGCCTGAAATCATTATTAATATTTTTTTCGTGCTCTGATAACGAAATATCGGAAAAATTAATACTCTTTTAATAGATTAGACGTTTATCCGAGCTAACAATGAAGATACGCGTAAGAAATTTAATGTTGCTATTCTCGACTATGTTAGAACCACTTCTTAATATAATTAAATCATGGAATTTAAACTTTACATTTATCCAGTACTTTTTCATAGTCTTAATTATTTAAAATTAATTTGAAATAAGCATATCATTTAATCGTCTTTATACAAATCTATTTGCGTAACAATTATTACATCAAGCAGGTCTTATTCTATTGATAATCGATATGCTTAACATTTTAAATCAATACTCAGCTTAGAACGAAACCGTAGTTATATTAAACTCACTAAATTATAGCGAAACTATTGACAAAGATATTCGGTAACTCGTGTACAATTAAAAAAAAAAAAAATAGGTACGCTCGTATTTAGCAGAAGCAGCTTTTGCACCAAGGTCCGTGTATTTTCTTAATACGTCACAAAATTAGAAACGATGTGCTGGCAACCTACATTTCCAAACACGGCGGTCCTTATGGCTTGGGTGAACAGTGTTTACGGCGCGCAGTTATGCATAATTCGATAGTGTCTCGGATCTCCGGGATGCCGCAGCGACGGATCGAGCGTATGATTTTCGGATCGCTTGTGCTTCGGGTCACCGGAGAACTTGTCCCGGCAAGTCGGTTAATCCGAAATTCTCAGATAACAAGAAGGACGTTGCATCACGTCGTCGATGCCCCTAGGGGAGCCGGCGCAAAAAGCAAGTTGCGATTTAGCGGTTACTCGGGCTTCGCGTAAAGGAAAACGTATTACTTGACATTTCTAAGGACTGACGGGTGGGCACACGGGCAAGAACGAACGAGATTTGCCGTCTGCGAAGGGCTTTTGGGAGCTGACCATCTTTATAGTTCAGGGTGTCTTTGATCAACGGCCGGCGTCATTTACGTCAGATCGATCGGACAGAGCGTTTGCGCTTGAAATGTTAAAACGAGAGTAGGAGATAACGTGGCGACAAAAATTGATGCCCCATAATATAATAATAAACTAATAAATAAATTAACTGGCGCAATAATTCTCATTTTGCATATTTATAATTGTGTGAAACAGTACTTCGGGCATCAAATAAATGGTTTTTTTTCTTTTCTTTTTTTTTTTTTAAACCAGTAATATGAATCTTGCCCGTACATATTTAAATATATATAATGTTTTCTTGATTAATACCACAAATGTGATTAAAAAATTAATTAGAAAATTATTAATAATTTTCTCAACTTTAAATAAATTCAAATATCATTTTAAGATCTTTACTATAGAAAGATTTATTTTGATTTTCGAGACTCTACTGAAAATTGTTTTGTTATCTTAAGTCAGAAACAATGCTATTGTTAACAGATAAGGGTAATTATTCATAATAATTACATTGCATTATATAATGAAAGATATATTTTAAGACCCAAAGTACGGTTAAAAATTTTTTTTTCTTTCTTTTTTTTTTATTCTCATGATTCTTTCTTGTTGACCCCGCGAGCTCTTTCTGTTGTAACGATCCTATTACGACATAAAACATCCGCGTACGCGCGCGTGCCCTGATATTTTTCTTTATTTATTTTCCGAGACATAATTAAAATGGCGAGTCACGGGAAATTTTTGAAACAAACAGCAGCGACAATTAATCTGCAGTTTAATCCGTGGTCTTATTCAGATGATACAAAGCATGCGGGACGGTAAATGGTAGACGTAGGTCTTCCTACTAGGTTCGCCATTATTCGCCGTCTCGCGCGCGCTCACGGAAATCTGGATCTAAAGCTTTCGCGAATGAATATGAATAACAAATGGCGCGGATTATACACACCGTGAAACCTGCGCCATTAATACGCAATATAGATAGTAGATCGTAGGCCGCAATTAGTTTCTCGCGATACGTGCGATTGTAACGTGCTCGTGGGCAAATACTGGCGAGTACGTATATCACATTGATAACGTAGAATATGCTTCACGTGGAACGTTCGCGCTTCATCGAACGTCTGACTTGATCATCGATAACAGCGTCTGCTTTTGCAGGTTTTGCTAGTTCCGTATCGGGACAATTTAATCCGAATCTCGCCGAGAAGAATTCCTCTGAATTGACTTTCGGTTACTGCGGGAAATCCGAACGGGCATTTTTTGCACTCGCGCTTTTTTATTAGATTGAAAAGTGAAAATACATAATGTCTGAAGAAAAAAAAAAAAAAGAGAGAGACAGATATTTACATGCGAAAAATAGTAGGATCCTTTCACGTTATCTCTTGTTTTGTCGTCTCTCCTTTTTCTCTTCCTTGTTATACGTTGACTCGCGAGTCACGCGAAATTTGAACGAGAAAGGATAAACTAGTAGAAGCACGGTACAAATCCGTAGGATCTCTTACTGAACGTTTGTCTTCGGATGCACGTTGCGTGGATACACGACGCGGACGCGGGCGAGTTTTCAGGTGTTGTTCACGTAGCGCCGTTACAAAATGCGAGCCGGGACAAGAGCCGGTTGTCCGACTTGCCGTGACCACCCTCCGAGGACACTTTAGTGCACGACACTTGTTCGCTTCGCGTAGCAGGGTATTTTTCCCCGTCCGTTTCCCTATTCATCTCTCGACATATTCGGGGCTCGGCCGTCCGTTCCGGATCCGCGATTATGGGCGCAATGTAAGCGCCCGCAAAGCTTAAAAAACGGGCAGCGACACGTTACCGCCGAGGTAATCGAAATTGAATGCGAATGACCGGCCATTCGCGTTCGATTGGCCCGAAAATAACGAAGACAAATCCGATCGTCTTTATCTGCGACTGCAAAGTGCCGCCGTACTTCAGGGCAGGTGCGCCGCGGACGTTGCCCGTGCAAAATGCGATTCGATGCTAATGTGACCATTTCGTACGTGGTGCTTACGTGCCGGAATTCCTAAATCCGCTTGTCCTGCGGTCGTGTCGGCGGAACGTTTGTCAGAGACGCGCGCGTTAAGATGCGAAATTCACGATTGCTCCGAGCAACCGTCATGTAACAACTATGCTGTCGGTGAAACTTGCGACAGGGCTTGCAGATGTCAAAACTTTAATGATACGCTGTATGATCGCGCACGCTTGCATGATTGATGTGGAATGATTTATAGAGCTCTTTAAATTTTCGAAGAAATAATCAAGAGTCTAATAATTTGCGGCATGCTTTTTATTACGGTAACTTAATAAAATAATTTTAAATCTGAAAAGAACCGGGTCCTTTGCGTAACGACCAATATATGTTATACACGTATGTATACGTGTATCGTCGCTTTCAAATATCTTTAAAAATTATTATAAAAATTTTTAGTAGTGATTTATTTATTATTTTTACGTCGATATACTTAGAAATATTTATTACGTATTACTGAAATTCTTTCACCAACATTGAAATTAAATATCACGATCTAACCACGAGCGTGTTTGTGCCCACACCGGCTGACCAAATGTCGGACTTTCTACTTAAAAAACAGAAGATAGAACGGAGAAAAATCTTCTGTCGGAAAATAATATTTGACGTATTTTAATTACGATAAAACGTAGATTCTATCGAACGTACGTAATGTACTATCTAATTAATGCAATTTTTATGGCGTAATAGTGACGAATTTTAATTTGAATGAGTTAGACCATTATGAGATTAAACGCAAACCAAGCATTTAATTTATTGAAAGCCGATCTGATATCAGCTGATTCTCCTTAGAGGTTTACTAAGATTCTCGACGCGCAAAGTTATCGGTTACCGTTCGGTGCACACGATATCGGGCTCCGATACCCTCATGCACCGTTCTTGTTTTGATAATGCTGTCCAGCATCGGAATGCGTTAAACGTCCAGAGCTTTGATGCACTATTAGGAAAAAGGATCCTTCCCACAAAGGCACCGCGATCGGTTCGAATCATGCCTTTGAAATTAATTCCGAGTCAAAACGGATTTCGTTGCGGAAAATATCTCGAAAATACTAAAGTAACGTCGTATGCTACGTCTACAAATCAATACAATATTTTAAGCTGCACGCTTTACTTTGGAACTTATTTAATATTTCAATTCTAAATTTTATGTTTTTAAATATAGTACATTTCGTTTTACTCGACGTTAATATGACATTGTTATTTTAATTAACGTGACAGTAATTGAACGGATAACGTAAAAAGGTAAATGAATAAAGAACTTAAATTATTTATTTTTTTTTTTTTTCTTTTTGGAGATAAAGATGTTACGTTTATAAAGATTTTTTGCTTTCTTTTAGTTTACTTGGCATTTGCGTATGCATCTTCAACAATTGTATTTTTGTTGAAATCGAATAGAAATCGTTTTTCGATATTATAGCGCGATAGATGTAATAAATACGTAAAACAAATATATGATTCTCCACGAATTATTTCGTATCACTGTGCAAAAAAAAATTGCCGATAAAATATATTCATATAATCTGCAATAAGATACAAGCGATTGAAATACGCGACAGCTTCGGATAAACTAAAAATAAAATCTAAGGAGGAAAATTATGGGTACATTCGATTTGCATTCATAGGCGCGCAACACATTTCGCGATGATTGTAAATTCTCCCAACCTGCATTTCATACATCATCGACCTACCTGTGATATTGTTCCGAAATTATAACGATTTTACCATAATTATAAACGGAACGCCCTTCATTAACGCAAATTGGTGCTAATTTTGCCGTTCGATATCCAGCGGTCTATAGAATTGCTAATTAAAATTTCGATTATTTATTCTTGTTGGTTTAAAATAAATATTGGCAGGATAATCCTTTTTCTTTTTAACGGTTATTTAAAAAAAATGTATAAGACAATTTTGATGCAACTAAAGATTACGGAGCGCGCGCTTCTTACGCGTCATTAAATTCGGACATTAATTAATTAATTTCTTTGGAATAATTACAATTGAGCGATCCACGGCCGACGGCTTTCGACATCCTTCCTTCGCGGTAGTAATCCAAATTATCCTGATGTGTTGCAGTTGCACTTCCCATCACTTGAAACTATATTACACTGCTCTGCTTTTTTTTATAATCACTTTCACTGATCATCAACACTGTCACTCGAGAAACGGACGACCGAAGGAATGACGGATTATCGCGGCGCATTTTTTACGAGTTAAATTAAGAAACGCGACGAACGATCATACGTTGTATTAATTTGCACTCCCGATGTCCGTAGCGTTGATTACGTAAAAGTGAGGTTACTTTTGATTCTTAGATCGATCCTCGTCGGCAGAATAAACGATGCCGACGATTTACGTTAAGCAGCGAACGAGACGGGCCGCGATACGAAATATTCCCCGCGCGCTTTATCTTCCTCGCGTTTCTCGAAAATCACTTGTCCGTAAACGGGATGAGGATTTTAACCGCGACGAAGAGAGACGGGGGCGAGGTGCACATCTTACCGTGGCAACAACAATCGCCGGAATTTACCGAAAAAAATTTTAATGGAAGCCGGTCGGTCGAAAATGCCCGAAGCGGCGTACTTCACGTCGGACGCTCTCTGCGTTGCGTTCGCGACGTAACTTTGTCGTTCCGTAATTTTTTCGAGGCACGAAACGAAACACGAAACAATTAGAAAAATGATACAGGAGTGCAAAAAATGATCGCTCGTTCCCGGATTGACAATATCGACACATATTTGTAGGCGAGATCGTTCTATCCGCGGTCGAAAATTACGCGAAATTGCGGAGCGATTAGCAATACGTCTTCGCGTCCGAGACTCCGCAACTAGACTGAAGACTTTTAGAGATTTCGGACCTTGGAAGAAAAGAGAGAACCGAGGAGAAAGTGAGTGTCGATCGTCGATTGACCAGCTGTCCTTCTCGCGCGGAGTTCTCGGAAGCGCCGAGCTCGACGTCCAGCTATGTTTACATTTTTTTTATGAGAGCTCGCTTAGCTCGACGTCCAGTTCTGTTTACGTTTTTTTTTTTAGGAGAGCTCGCCGAGCTCGAAGCGTCTCACTCCAAAACACAAGATCGTCCCGTTCGACACTCGAGAATATTTTTTCGCATTTCCGAGACCCAATCGTTATTTTCGAGCTGCCAGATCGTCGTCTTTATAATACTCCGATTCGAGCAAGTCTAAAAAATAATCTAATAATAAATCTAATAAAATAATTTAATAATTCCAATATTTTTCTCTTTCGTAGAAATTTATATTTCTTAAAAAATCGCACATAGTAACGTTGATAGCTGACGTTTACTCTTGCTTAGTTCTTTTTTTTAGGTAGAATATAAAAAAAAAAAAAAATAAAAATAAATAGCTGCTTCAAAATTATCCGACGAGCTTGACTAAAATATATAATGTATACCTATGTACAATATAATCTAATCGATTTGAGGTAACTCCAGAGAATACGGACATGAAGTGTTCCTGGTACTCTTTGTGGTACTTTAGGGTCGTACATATAAGTATCGGAAATGGAAAAAAAGAAGCACTCCGCAAAAAAAGAAACAGATCGAAAGTTGGCCTCTTTCCATGTAAAACGTTACTTTTTATTGCCGTGGGTGCCCGTCAGTAATCTCCTGGTGACTATATCGATTAGAATTTTAGTACAATTCGACACGCGATAGAACAATCAGTAACGGGAAGGAAATTCATTGGTAACAAATCAATATTTTATACATGAAAGATATATTTAATGAATACTGTCAATTATTGACATTTAAAATATTGCTGATATGTAACAGCGACAGTGGGAAAACATCTTGCGATATTATGCACAGCACGTGAAATTAAGTTAGGAAACGCATTCAACCTTTTCCGACGATGTACATTTTTCTTTTTATCGTTACGACGACCTGTAACTTCTCGTTTAGTCCAATTGCATCTCCTGTATTTTGCTGTAACGTACCGCATATCGTCTTTTTCGCACCACATCACGTTCTATTTTGGTCCCCCATAACCCCATCGCGTCGACGTTGCTTATAGCACAGCACGGGTCTTTCATTTTATCGTAACTCGATCTTGGACCAGACATCTCGGAAGCTCGTACCATTTTCTGCACTCATCATCATTTTTTATTTTATCACGCGGGACAATACAGTCGATTGTCGTTTAAGGTAAAAATACACGAAAAATTTTTGAGAATCTATATAGCTTCGAATTTCAGAAGTTGCTGCTTTAGCGGAATATTATTTCAAAATTACCATCCCCGCGTATGCCTCTTTACATGAAGAAATACATATGTAGAACATTTTTGAAACGATATATAAAAGCCGAGTTTTTCCAGTTTATGCGACACTTTGAAATATTTCATATGCAACAGTATATTTATTCGCACAAAGTTTCGTTAAAAGGGATTTTTATTTAGTATATTTGCTTGATTAATCTTTATATTTTTTTAAACCATGGTGAAATTGATCCGTCATATATCAAATGAAAAAATAGTTTTACTTGTAATAAAAGAATATTTTCGAATAACTCATAAATTAGAACAAAATCCTGTGCAAAAGGATAGAAATAAAACCTTTATTCATTTATTTATTTTATTATTATTATTTTTTTTTTTTAATATAAAAATGCATTGTTTTAGCCATTTATGTTACGTATCAATTTCATCACACTAAAACTGGACTCATCCAATATTTCAATACGTGCTTATTTTAATCCTTGCACTACATTCCTTTTATATAAATGTCATTTGTTATATATTTTTCCGTCTGAATAAAATTTCGGTACCGAGTCTAATACACACCGCGAAGCTTTTCATCATACGCGAAGGCGCAATTTCGCCCGTTTCGCTTCGGCTATTACTTTTTCGGTGTTCAACATTCTCAGCGTACAGTCTACTCTTGATTTATTATGATTGTTTATCCCGATCGACCCGATTCCGCATGACCATTTATGTCGGTCTGTATTAATTCCATTACCCACGATATGATGCTCTCGGTATTGCTTTCCATGTTTCGATATCAATTTCGGCGTTTAATTAATACAATACCCCTGAAGAAAATGCCAACAGAAAATCGATGATATTTTTATCCCTTCCGCAAAATTCATGCGCTCCATGGTTTAATTAATTCACAGATCGCATGGTTTAACATCTTTATGCCCAAGTCGCGTCAATTAAACTTGCGTGCTCTAAATTTTCTCTACACATTTTTATGCATTATTCAAATTGCATTACGTATTGAAGTTAAGTGCTGCGTAATCCGTGAACTTTAATGAATAAGATAAACTTTGTATGTGTTGGTGAAAGAATTTAGCGATTAAGCAAGACGTATGATATCGTCACCGAGTTCTTCCCCGAGAGTTTTATGGATCGTGAATCTGATAATGTTCCGAAGGATTAAGGCGTTTGAATAAGAAAATTTCACTTTACACCCTCGGTCGGCCACATAAATCGAAACTAGTTAATCCTTTTTCGATTGCGCGTACCTTTATCTCTCCCTCTATACGTTAAGATTTAACTTTATTGAATGGCGTTATCCATTCGCGAGTCTGTTCGTAGCTGTAGCTCGAAGTGTCTCTGAATGTTTTCTCTACATTTACTTTCCTAAAGGGAACTAGAATAGAGTGGAGCGGAATAGGATACAACTTTATCTCACGCAATAAACATCCTTAAAAATAAACATTTATTTGGAAAAATATAAAGGCACTTGCGTGCATATGCAAATAGAAAAAGAAAAGCATTTAATACATCGAGTGTTGTAAAGGTTCTCAATTTAATTTCCATGACACTTAATTTAATTTTGATAAGATGAAACTTTCGAGTAGTTCCTCGAGAGTAACCACAACGATCAGTTTTTTTTTCCCCCTTTCTTTAACTTTAGAAATAAAATAAAACGTAGATAATTATCAGATTTCTTTATATTTTGTAACAGACAAAAGTAGATAAAGAGTGCGCTTTACTCTTCGCTGCTTGTGTACAGTGTTACTTGTCCTGGAAGGAAAAATCATTTAGACGTTGGCAGTTTTTTAGGGCTCTTTGAGCGCGTAGCCGGACGTTATCACGCACGGTGCAATAAAAGAAAGAGAACGCTAAGTCAGGAAACGTAATTTCACCGTGTTGCCCCGCGGTAATCCGAAATCTGCCATCGGTGCGGCGGCGAGGCGAGGTGATTCGTTCCTCAGAACGCGCCCGGTACCTAAGCGCACGGATAGCAACGCGCCCTACGGCCAGAATCGCGTCGTGAATCTCGGGGGGCAATTCGTCCCCACTCGGGAGCCGAGCTTCCCGGATTCCTTGGGAAAGGATAACCCGCCGCCACGGAATCCCCGCACGGAAAATTCCTTATCTGTATCGCCTGCCTCCCCCGCCCCCCGTCCCTTTCGCCGCGCCGCGGTTCGCGTTCCTCCCGCATCCAGGAGTTATTTCTCCTCGCTTCTATCGGGCCAGCGCGCAGCTCACCGCTCGAGAAACTGTTGTCCCTTCGGCTCCTCGAAGATCCCCGGCGGCGTCGAGAATGCGAAACGGGGTGAAAACCGCATGCGAACGGGAAAGCCCGACGGAAGCTCGCAGCGCAGCGGAAAAGTGCCTTTCCGTTGAATTAAGTTATAACTCGGTACACGTATACACGGAACTAGCCGACAATAGCGAGTAACTATATATGTGTATATAATATACGTACATGTATATCTAAATGCGTACGAATTCGCATAATTTTTGCAAACGGAGAAAGAATATTTCCCAATTGGGCGACGGTGGGACAAAATGTTAGTCTCGAATTCACAAACGCTGGGAGCGCATGTTCTCTTTCTTTCCTAATTACGCGCGCATATGCAGGTAAGCCGAGCAATTATTGTCACGTTATCTCGCGGGGCATTCGGTATGCCGAGCGTAACGAAGAACCGCCGAAAGAGAAGGCGGATCCGAGCGCACCGGCGCACGAGCTATTCTTATTATCGCGTATTACGGTGAAGATGAGAGCTCGGGCCGTGCGGGAGCCCGCCAAGTACGTCACTTCCAACGATAAAGCGGCCGGAACAGCCAGGAACACGATTCTCGCTATTTCCCCGGTATCTCCGGTTCGTACGTGTACGAGACTCTCGTGCCGGCTTCCCCTTTTATATTTTACGCTTATATCTTACTCCGCTTCTCGAGCACGACGTACGATGGAGGTTAAACCGTAACGCGACAAGAGTATTGACATTTTATTCCCCCGAAACGATCGATCGCTATCGGCGCCGGAAATATATTACTGCACCAATGCCGGGGATCGCTCGGAGAACTCTTACGGCTGATTCATACCGGTCGTCGCTATTACCCTGCCGGCTTTCCGCGACTTATCCGTAAGCCGTTGGAAAACCGTATCGCACTTTTCCGCTCTGTTCCTCCTCTCCCCCGCATCGCCGGCCTACTGCCCCCTACGACCCCCTTCTTTGGAGCCTGTTCGCGAGAGAATAGCAGACACGCTCATAGGAAAGTGGCCTCGTAGCGTAAGGATCAGACTACGGGCGACGGGGAAATTCCGCTCGGAGAAATTCGAAATCGAATTACTATCTGCTGAGATGTGTCCCGAGCGTTTTCTTGAGAATCCGTCGCGACGGTATTATCGAATCTGTCTCGCAGCAAAGAGACCTTCTATTTGCTCGCTGAATTGATGTGGCCCTTCGCTAATTGTTCGCTGACTTAGCGCGAAGTAACAATCCGATTAGAATTAGAACGCGAAAGTTATTTCATCATTAACTGGTAGGTAACGAGTTATTATGGAAATTGGCGAATTCGCTTGCGAGAGGTATTTATTTAGGCTCAGCGGACTTAAAGAGGTGAGAATTAAAGATTACATCGCCGAGAGGCGTGCTAAAGAAATTTGCAAAAGAAATGTACGAATAACAATATTACAAAAAAAAAAAATTGAATTTCTTGAAATAGAAAATAATTACGACGATAAAAACGAGTATAAAGTATAACGAGCAATTTAAACAAACAATATTAACTTAATTTCTCATACATCTTGCGCGTCTATAAGCGAGTAATTGCCAATCTAAGGAAACGGCAAGATGTAATTTACAGGATATATTACGACGTTCGTAGTCACGATAGCGAGCAATTAAGCAATGGGATGATAAATTATGCACTTAGGGGTAAACGAAGCATCCATATAAATGATGCATAATTAACTCGCCTGCACAATTAACTATTAATATCCGTACATTTTCGCCGAGTATTTAATTATCACGGATTGGCGCTCTTCCCGAACGAGTACTGCCGTTTAGAGATATGGAGAAAACGTGTTGTCGCGCAAGAAAATGGAAAATATCGGCAGTACCGTCGTATATTCGCACTCGGATACCAAGTGTTAAAGTCGCGGAATAATTTAATGAGATCGAATCGGCGCAGAATGCGCTTTAACGATATCCACCAACGAATGCTGTAAGCGGTTTTATCTCGGTGTAAGTATTTCGCGCGGTACGTATCGATCGCTTTCAATAATTCGTTTCTACGGGGATGTGGAGGAGGAGGAAAGCGGAAAGGATCGAAGATCACGGAACACGGTCATCACGATTGATATAGCCGACAAACGCTCCGTTCATGTATTTGCCTCGAGCTGCCGCGCGATGCCACACGAGCTCTGACACCCTCGGTCTCAAATGGGCTTCACCCTTCGCGAGACCGCGGCGGAAAGGAGACAACTTCGTCTTTGCTTGTCCTATTAGCGGATCCATTTAGAAGATTATTTGCCCCCTAGACCGCGTCGGCTCCCATTACGTCTACGTGGCGTTTATAACGCGCCAGATTTTCACGTCCAGTATTTTTTCCATCTGCATGGGATATTCTTCGTTGACAAGAATCGATAGTAAAACACCCCGTGCATCGTAAACGATCGAATAAATAACGTTGCTGGGTAAAATAAGCTTGTTGTTAAACATTTTTCTCGTTGGTCATTTACTATTTGGATAACGATGAGTGATTGTACAAAAAGAAAAAAAAAAAAGAAAAAGAAAAGTACATTACCACCGTCAGGAATCATTAGTCATGGAACTGTTGGCGAGGCGCGACAATCGATTAAGATTGTTATCGCGAGCTAATGAAGTTGTGATTGCGTCTACTGTCGCAATCATGAAATAGTCAAGGATGAAATATCGCATTACGTGCAGCCTAAAAGCGCGAGTTTCTAGCGGGTGACGCGAGTTTCCCGCAGAAACTTCAACTGCAGTTTGCCAACCAACAAATGACGGCGTCCCGCAAAGCTCTCGCCGTCACATCTGCGCGTGATGTGTTATTTTTTTCTCAATGCCCCAATACCAATTTCTCCCACGAAATTAGGAAAATTCACGTGTAAACACGCGGCACAACGGACACGCGCGTCATGACCGCGTACGCTTGGCGAATAATGCCGCCCGTCTATCCGCGATGCTCCAATTAACGTTTGCTCAATAAATCGTATCGGCATGAAAATGAAAATAATTTCAGCGAATGCTTTGGTCAATTAGTTCTCATATATTTGTCACGTAGGTATTTCAACTGACGATAACCTTCGCATTAAAAGCTACGCCACTTGTGTGACAATTTGACGCGGCAATGATTAAAGGTGATATCGCGCGGGATGGGAAAGAACTTCCCGCGGGAGATAAACACAATCAAAATTTATCGAATCAAATATATTTTTCAGCTTTTATTATACCGTTAATGTCTGTTCAAAGGGACGTGCTATTTCCTTGCGCAGAAAGTCCTCTAACATCGACAAACGCGAAACTCTCGACAGGTGAATTTAGTCAAGCGTGGCAGGAAATTTTTTTATCGAATTATCAATTTTTGCTCTTGCGTCAAGAGGACGATTTATTGCTTTACACTTGGGACACGCCGAGATATGAAAATCGATAATCGTCGAGAAAATAAAATTCTGCTGTCTTATGCACGGGTAAATTGAAACGCGGTATGAATTTAAAAAAGCGCACATGTTTGGAATAGCATTTTGTCAAAAAAAAAAAAAAAAAAATTAAACGTAACGAAGACACACGCGTTATCAAAGTTACTCTTGTAAATTTTTCGCAAAAATAAAATTGTATTATGCAAATGAATTTTAAATGGAAATAACAGGATCCCTGTCATCGTTATTCTTTTATATTATAGTAATAAGTTTTATGATTTAAAATAGTTATAACTGTAGGAATTTATAACTTTGTGATTTTTATTTTCAATAATTCTCTTTGCCTTCACGTCCAGTTCGTTTTTTCATAAATGAGGTTATAATTTAAATCGCAGATTACGGGTTATCGCATTCCGTTATTCCGTTGCAAATGCGAAAGGGGAGGCAGTACTTCTTCGGCCATTTAAGAGCATTTCCTAGGAGAACGTGACTGTTTAGATGGTCATCTTTTGATTGCCGGGATTTATACGAGCGCCCAGATCAGATAAGGCTGACTCCAATTCGCCTCGGAATCGGTAGTGCCGGCTGCGCATCTCACTCTTCGGTAAACCTGGGAAGGTCCAATTTTCCGACCGTGTTCTTTTCCCACCTTCGCCATCTTCGCCTGCCTATTCTCTCTGTTTTGTTTATCTTTCGTTCTCATTTCCTTTCGTTTTTTGAAATACTCATCGCGAGAACCTACTCGACAGCACCAAAAGTACATTCAATTCTAAATAAAAGGACCGTTTGCATCCGAAAGATGCATCATCGCAAATAACTTTTTTTTTCTTTCTTTTTTCTTTTTTTTTGTCATTACCTACTTATCGCGAATATGGAAACCTCTTGTACGTATGACGTTCAGTTTATTCATTCTTCGTTCAGTCCATTGATCGGACGAGGAAGATTTTTATCTTTAACTGTAATATTAATTTTTCCTGGGATTAAAGAAATTTCTTAAACTCGCGCTAGATTTTGGATATAAATTTTAAAGTAGCGCAAGGATTAAAACAAACATGAACGATGAATGATGCGTAATAATGTGTCGTAATATATTACGCTGTGTAACGTGCAATAATGAAATATTCTTCCCCACGGTGCCGGGATTGTAAATGGTTTGCGATCGACGCCGCAGCTTATCGATTAGAGAGCGGTATAAAATGCTTTCGCTCTTTAACATTAAATTTCGCATTTACGATATTAATCCGCTATCGATGTAATCTCCATTCCCGCACCATAACTTCAGTTATTTCCCAAAAATTACTCTCTGGAAAGATCTCTCGTTACCAGCATTTAAAAATATCCCGGAAATTGAGATCTGACGGCATTCTGAAGATCTGAAAATACAACGCCCAGACTTTGTCGTCGTTATTTTTGCGTTGAAATATTAATATTCTATTTTTTTTTCGTTTTTACATTGGACTTTCATATTGGACGAGACACATATCGATATCTGTGATAAAATGCCATAGTAAACGGAATTTAATTGTTATTTACTTATCTGAATATTAATTTTAGAAAAATAACGCGTTATCGCATCGATAAATGCCCCACATTACTGATGGAAAGTATGCGATCGGGGAGGAAAAAAGAAAATTTTTATTTAGACTGTCTTATTTTCAGTATAAATAGATCTAGCTGTAACTATGTTAACTTAAATTACAAAAATTTAATTACGCTTCGCTTGTAATCCTAAGAGTGTCAAATTTATTTATCGCCTTTCGTAATGTATTATCGTAGCAGGATCGATCGAATTTTTCAACATCATTTACGACACCACCGTCGTTGTGTTAACAACAAGATAGTAATCAAAATAGAAATTTGCCGTGACCGCGTATCCGAAGCTAGTCTAATTTATTCTCCAAAATGGTTACAGCAAGTCCGCGCGATTCCCAGCAATTAATCTCGCTCGTCGATCCCTCGATAACAAATCCCCCGGAGAATAGCCGTACGCAATTTGAGCATTAAATTGGTCCAGTAAATAAATTCAAAGGCCGGCCGATTCTCTCGAAAATGAAGTGACACTCAGTCAGCATTGGCCAAATCGCTAAAAAAAAAAAAAAGAAAAAAATAGAGTTGAAAAAAATATAAAAATATATATAACGCTGGCCTATAGGTTTTTATTTTCGTGTGCGGAAGATGCTGGACTTAATGGACGTCCATTTCGAAAGTTTCAGTACGCGAACGGTACGAGAGCGAGCGACTTTCTAATTCGATCGCTAATGTCACCCAGGAAATTTACAGCGGCAAAGTTTATCTTACCGGTTAATTCCACCGGCTACGTTTCTTCCGCTCTGTCGATACGCTCATTTCGAGTTTCTCGCGAGATCTCGCGGGTTTTAGCTTGGATTCCAGCTTGCGGACGGTAGATGCGGTTGCGCGAGGGATTCCAGCCGAACTTTGCGGTTTTTCTTGCTCACGTCGATTGCGATATTGCAAGCACTAGTTTTCGGTCGATTAGGAAAAGACCTCAATATATATGTTACATAATTAAAAACTCGTAGTTTTATTTCTGATTATAATCACGGTGTCGACAAGTCGTCTAAAGGCGTCTGAAAATGTAAACGAAAGCGAGAAAGGAATCTTTTCCTGCTAAGTGGAATATCCAGCTAGAGTGCGTTCTCTTTTAACGATAAATTGGCAATGCGAGCGTCGCGGCGATCGCAAATCCAGCTTTTTGGAAAATTAAACCTCTCTAAATCTCGTACTCATACGCCCCTCGCGTCCCTTCGTCTCCACGAAATAGCCACGTAATGTCCCCGACCCCCTTGCTCTCGTACCCACCCCTATATCGCCTATTTATTTGCTATTGGCAAGGCTTCAGTGGCATACCGCCGTGTGCAAGTGTAGGTGAGTGAGTGGCTGCGAGCGTGCGCATCGAATAAAGAACCCATGGCGTGTGTACGGCGATATATCTTTCACCGGAAAGAAAGTATTCAACGAAAAAGACCAGGTGAACGAGACCAGGCTGAAAATCGAAAACATACTCTATCTCTTTGGACTTTTGAGAAATAAATTACTTTCGTCGCGCATTTTTCCATATTGATTCGCATCATAAAAATATCCCCGGGGCAACTCAAAGAGAATGGGCTTAAACTCTTCCTCGTTCGAAGTTACTTTCGCTACAATCGTATAAAAGAATTTATTACGTTATCGAGGACGTACGGAAAATTCTAAAATTTGCCGGTTGAATTTTTCATCGGTGATAATTATCGAGTCCATTTTTCACATCGAGTCGCAAAGTGTTGTACGGAATTAATATAAGAAGAAATTAATTGCCCGAAGTTTTACGTTTTTCTCATTTCTTTCGTTATTATTTATTTACGTCAAATACAAAAATGCGTAGAGTGCCTTGTGCATTAAATGAACGAGTGACGAGCAACATTTCCACAAAGTCATCCAAACTTTTTCCGACTTGCTCTCGCGATGCGAATAGAAGGCATGCTTTAACTTTACAAAACCGGACGTTATTTCGAAAAGAAAAAAAAATCCACCACGCAGCGCGGCCGTTTACCTGTAAAGTACGTTCTTTCGCTGCGTTGAAGTAATTAACAAATATTGCGTAATGAGAAACGGACGAGGCATAATGGTAAGCGTGGTTTGTAACGTGTAAATTATTCAAAACATTTTCAATAATAATTTAAATTTAACGTCTAATTACTTTAAATTATTTTATTTTACTTTTTAATTATATAAAATTAAAAAAGATTTCTGTCTTTCTGAAATGCAAAAATATAATATATAACAATAGTAGTGTACCAAAATTTATGTAAATATTCTTTGAACTCAAATTTTATTCATGAAAGTTTACTTATTAAAATTAATGAAAAATATAAAAACTACGTGGATATTATTTCACGTCAATTTAATTATTTTTACTTAGTTATTTTAAATTAATTAATGTAATTAATCTTTTTTACAATAATAATAATATGTTCTTAAATTTCTTCCGGTATAATTAAAAATCCGTGAAAATTTTATGTTACCGGCCATAATTGTTTTCTACTTAACTGAATTCCTCAGATAAAAAGTACAATTCGCGATGCAAAAATTCCCAGCGGCGAAATTGTCCGTTGCGACCTCGAAAGGCTGGCCGGTAATGTGTTATTTCTTGAAAATTCTATGCCATGTGGAACACATAGCGTTGTATATTGTATACAAAAGTGACGAAATATTTCATAGCGTTATTTTGCATGGTAAATTGCACGTTACATAAAACTTATCTCAATATGCGCGCGTGTACGCGATCACGTACTACAGATACGGTGGGACATGAACTACGTATAAGAAAAAAGAAATTTAATCCACAATTTAACAACTTCCATTTAATAATTCTCAATCACACCAAATTATTAATCGGCATTATTAATTGCAAGGCAGCTCTACTATACAATTAGCGGGACGTTTGCGTAAATTAACGATATTTATTTAACAATCCTGCATAACTGATTTCTGCTGCTAAGTGAATTTAGCATTAATTACTACAGCTATAATTAGCAGCGGCATCAATTATGTGCCGTTTCTTTTCCATTCAAAGGTGCGGAATTTACTGCATAATTTCATAAATACATGAAAAATACAACGATTATTAATTACTTCTTTAATTCGACAAGAGCTTTGTTTTACATCTTTGTGAAATTTTTCAACAAGAAAAGTCCCATTTTGATTTAAACAATGGATTATGATAAAATATAAGTTTTATTATAAAAAAAAAACGGAGAATTTTCACGTAAGCGAAGTAAAATAACGTGCGCTATACATACAGTCATTTCAGTGAATTAATTTTATTGCCCGGCTAATTGCCACCAGTTGTTTTTTGACGGCAAACAACTGATAGACAATTACATCGCGTTGTTTCGCACAGTCGGAGCGTAAACGGGAGATCGAAAACAAAGTGAATCTCGCGAAATGAACGAAGCGGGATGAAAAAAAAAGAATAGCCGGGAAGAATTTGCTTATGCTAATTCGACATACGCCGATTGCATTTTAATTAGTCAATGATTGCGCAGCGCCGCGCTGCGACGCGACGCGAGGGTTTACCAATTGCGAATTTTGCATTTTCGGCATCTCCTCTTGATTACTCGCAAATTTGCGGCCAACACAGATTGACAAGATAATGTTTTAGTTAGCTAGTGACGATAATCGCAAACACAAATGCAGTGTTGCAATGCATATTAATCCGCAGTTCGTCGCTAGTAGCGAAATAATTTTGTACACTTTGTGAATTTCTGGCTATTCATTTCCGGGATCCATCGATGTTCACTGTAAGCGTTTTCGAATTTCGTTTTTGCGTCATACATATATAAATAATGGCAACAACGGTTAAATTATTACGCGCCAAATATTCCGGTGCTACATGCCGAGACGTAAGGGTATTTTGAAACGCACTGAAAATTAGTGAAAATTAACTGACGGTAATAATGTTTAATTTCATAAAACGTCATTTTCATAAAATATTTGCTGCTCCCTGATATTTATGAAAATAAATAGATAATGTTGGTTTCATTAGCGAATTACCTCTTTGATATCTAGTGAATGAAATCGATATTCGCGTGATAACTAATATATGTATATATATACATATACGAAAAGCGTTTATAATATAACTTTCTAACGAATAAAGTATGCAGTTAATTGGAAAAGCGTAATATACGTTAATAAAATGCCTTTTAATATTCCGTGTTTTTCATTTTCATTCCATTTTCGTTATCGTGTTTCATTACTTTTGCTATCATTTGGTTAAAATCAAAATTAACAAAGCGATTTTGATGATTAATTTGGATAACCGCAAACAAGCGTAAAATCACCTCGCTACATCAATTGTTATGAAAACAACGCAATTACAGTTACTAATGAAATAAAATCAGCAACGAGCTAAAGTTCACTTTTAAGTAGAAATTATTCGTTTATCGTTAACCGATGCATTTAAAGGTGGAGATAATATAAAAGCATGAAATGAAATTGATCTGTAGGTTTGTTAATATAATTAAAAAAAATTAGTTTACCATGTAAACAGTTTTAATATGCTTTTGATACACAGTTCAATTATAATTTAATCGTTTATAATATTCATTGAAACTTAAGAGACAAAATGCTAGTCAATAAATTAAATAATTTTTATAAAAGGTTCAGTGGGTACATTCTTTTTAAGAATTCAAATTTGAATATAAATTGCAAAATATTGTTACGAATAATTTGAAATAAAACAGCTATAATACCATTTTACACAAAATTAAAATATATTGCAGATAAAAGTGCAATTAAATATTCCATTTTCTATTAAACGGTGGCAATTTATATTTGAAATAATTCATACGTTATACAATGCTATATTATGTATGTATATATATTTTTATGTTTGCTTATGTCATGCGGCCTTAATATTACAGTTATCATTTATAAAATAACCACTAATTAAAACAATAAATTGTATAGAAAAATTTAAAGTACATTTTGACCATAAATAATGAATTACAAGTTTGGACGATAAAAAATAGAGTTACATCCCGCGGGATAACTCGTTGAAAGTTTAAAATTAATTTTTACTTCGTTCCCGTAAACGTCATTGAATGCATAGCATTTAATCGGAATGCACGCTCAAGTCTGCCGAAAGACAGCCTGCAAATTGCGTTCACGCGATACTTCGCTTCTGTCTGTCTGTCTGCACGATCGAGGATCCTTTCACTTCGAGAGCGACCGGTTTAATTAACTCGTGGTGAATCCTCGCGCCGTACCAGATAGTAGAAACTCTTTCCTGGACGCACCCCGTTAAATTTCTAAACAGCCGGCTAATTACTTTCCCATCGTTTCCGGCTTACTACGCGCTTTTAAGATTTCCTGGGTGCGACGCGGAAAGCACGAGAAAGGAAAGTTCCTTGTTTGCGACCCGTTGCTCAAAGGTCAACGTTGTCGCGAGGGAAATCTATCCGCCACCTTTGTGTGCCGTGGATTTATTCGCATAATCGCTAGCCAAGTTTTTCGATGAACTTCGTTCGCGTATAATGAAGTTCAATCGTTCCGCGGGATGCGATGGGATATTGACGAACTTTTATGAATCCGCTGCGTCCAACTCCGCGAAATTTATCGTCGATTCTCGTCGCAGGATAAGTTATCGCCGGAACTAGAACTAATTTTCTAGGCAATGCGGGACTTGAGCCATTTATTTTTCAAGCGGCAGAGGGCCATATAAAATTTGGCAGCAACCAAGTAAAAAAGAAGATCATAAATCATTAGTGAGATTTAATATTCTTGCCTTCCCCCTGGTGATTTTTACGTATTTCTCTAAACGTGTTACATGAATTTAATAAATATAGCAGTTCTTAATCAATTTGAATTTTTACGTGCGTATTATTATTCCAAGCGTCGAACTTCAATAATTAATTTATCTCCTTTTACATCACTTTGCAGGCATACGCCAAAAGATTATTTTTAATTAAAACTGAGTAGATTCTCAATTTACAGAGAAGCCATGTCTTGGTTAAATATGCACAATTTAAGAGCAGGAATATTTTATTGTCGCGCTATACATATTTTAATTACTCTTAGAATCTAATAACGCTCATATCGATTCTGCCATTAGGTACACGTATAACAAACGCAAATAGACATAACGCACCTATTTTAACAAAGTTTCAAAATTCTCGCCTACGTTATATCCAAAATAAACCATTCATTTAACAGCGCGTTAAACCAACAGAATAATCAAATAATCAAATTATCACGATGTTATTAATTTTGCACCCATCACTTCATTTAATAATACGTTGAACAGATGTAAATTAATCTAAATTATCATCAGGCCTCGACGAATGTTCGACTGCTTGTAGCGAATATGTACGCAATCGATTGAAATAACAGCAAGACTAGAATCGAGTACGAAGTACATACATATATCGTACAGAATTTTTTATTCCGACAATAAAATATTTTTTATACCAAACATTTTAATATTATATGTTACATAAAATGTCGTGTATTAAAAAAATAATTATATATACTTATCCACATATATAATGACTTTTGACAATGAATTACGAATATATGTACATACATATCTTCTTACTTTGATAGCACTTTGAACGTTTCTCGTGTCTTGAATAAATTTATATGAACGTTCGGACGTTAATTATATTAATTTAATTCGGCCGCGTGCGTTTGTGCATCGCGTTACTGCTGCGAGTGCTGCGTAGCGAACGAACGGAGGTTCATGTTGCGGCTCGCGCGCGTAGCGTTCGCATCGTCGCTTACAGGCACGATGCCCGACTCACAGACGGCCGGGCCGGATCGGGACAGCCACGCGGCAGTGAGGTAGGTCAACTGACCGCGCTGGTGAATGACCTACTTTAGCTCTACTCTCATGCCTCTGCCCGCGTCCGAGCAGTGGGCCGTACGGCTGTGTGCGTGGCTCGCGCACGCGGCGCTTGAACGTCGCCCGGCCGTGCCGGGCGCATCACGCAACGAATTACGACGTCTCGGCGCTCGACAGCTCGCGCGTTGCGATGTCTGGTCATCGAACCAAATTAAAAATTCATAATAATACGGTATTTTTTAAACCCCTTGCTCGCAAAATTTCGCCGTCGCACGATTTAAATGAAAAAGAAAGAAGTTTTTCCCTGACTAGGTGTTCGAACAGCTCTCATCATTGCTGTTGCGGTTCGAAGTCAAAGAGGTACAGATCGAATGGATGAGCGTAATTTATTCGGAATCGATAATCAATTTGCTGTCCGTCGCGCGGAACAACATCGTGTTACGGGAGGGAGAAAAACGACGAGACAAGAAATCGCGGATAGGAAAACGGAGGTGTTTGTTGCGCGAGCGAAATAGAGACGAGAGTGGCCGCGGTTGCGACAAGAAAATAATAAATTTGCCATTCATCAGTATTTAAATGAGGTGCCCCGAAGTGAAAACCAGGTCACCATTGAACTTGGCGCGGCTATGCATCTTGTTCATACGCGGTCATAATCCGCTAAATTGGAATTGAGAGAGAAAGAGCCAAAGCCATTGTAAAATATAGAAATTATTAATGTGATGTATATAATTTTCGGTCCACTGCGCTGCTCTCTTTATTAAAAGCGACACGTGATTTTATTCTATTTTGCTTGTCATTTATTGACGAATAAAACTACAACTACGGTGTATCTTTTATAGTAAAAGTAAACGTGATAAGTTTCGTTATTTCAAAAAGGGAAGCGAATCTCATTTGAGCCGGAAGAACGTAATAAACATGACGCGATGCAAAAAAAAGAATGACATTAAGTCAAATCAAGAAGAATATTTCCGTCATATATATTTATGATTTTTGTTTAACGTTATCTTCGGTCTTTATTAACCAGCTCTAATTAATTATCCCCCTTAGTCGTGACTTCAGACTGTGATGGATTATGCGCAGAGAAAGAAAATTTCAGTACATAGTCAGCGCTAACTGACGTTGATGCTGTAATACTTAGACTTGGCGCTTTAACGCTTTTCGTTATTACAGATTTATTAATTTCGAGGAAGGTATTATACGCTGGTGAAATTCACGGAATGATATTTCGAATAGTTGGAAAAAAAAATTAATGCCCGCGCGTAAGAAAATTTGCTTAATGACGCGTGCTTTCTTTTATTATCCCTCGCGGTATTTTGCGGCACCGATGAAGATGAAGATCGCCGGAAGAAAGACAGGTCGTAACCGTCTCGTGCTTTTATCTAAGCGAGATGAAGGTGACGGGTGATGCTGCGTTGCATGTTACGGGCGGCGGCTTATGAAAACGCAGGATGCGCATCCTCGCTCTCGTCGCTCGTTTTGTTTGCCGGTAACGCGTGATATTAAAACGCGGCGTAAACGCGATCGCCGGGTTAGCTTCGCGGATCTATTACGGGCCCCTGAGATTTTGCATCCTGTGAAAAATGACACGCCAAATCTAACCCGCGAGTACGCTAACGTTTTCATTAGCATTTTCAAGTTACTATCGTAATTGATTAATTCCGGGAATAAAATTATTTAGACGTGTATTAAAAAGACGCTAAATATTGTACATTAAATCAGCTGTCATTTGAAACGATGACAGTATCATACATAAAACGTCAAGTTAACGAAATAAATGCATTAAACCTTTGGCATTTATCAGAAATACTAGTATCCGTTCGAATAATGATCCCCCTGGTAACCGAGACTGTATTTCTCTCTCGTATCTTACGATTTACGATTCATTACACCGCTAGATAAACATCCGTGAATCTCTAAAGCGTCTCATTAAACAATCCAGCCTGTAATTCAAGGAAATATAAGGTAGATTTAACGAAAGTCGGCCAGCACCCTTTATCATCAACAAAAGGAATGATTTCACCGTTTTGTTAATCCCCTGATTAAACTCGTTAATTTTTACCGCTATATTGTAAGTATGTAATTATCTTCGTGATTATACAATAATGAAGGTATATGGAGTTGCTACGTCGGGCCCGGCTGCTCCTAAATGGCTAATTTCTTCTAATGAAGTAACCTTCGCGCACCGACGCCAAGCTCGTAATGGCTCTCGTTGCGAGAACGAAAGTGGCACGAGTGAAAAAAAAAAAAGAAGCCGCAAGCCCGGTCGCATAGTTAAAATTTTATGATCGCGCGTATCGTATTTACGACCGGCTAGAGCAAAGGTACGTGAACCATCGTTAAAAATATCATCTCGTGAGTGGCGCCGTTTTAATTAATGTCTGCGCTAAAATCGCGAGTTCGAGGTTAATTAAAACTGCCTGTCTGTGGCGTTTTTCCCGACGACGTCTGAATAACCTTATCTCGGTTTGATTGTTGGCGTTATTGCCTTGTCGTTCCGAAAGTGAATTGACGGTAACAGTTGCCGGTACGCGCGTTACATCATATTAAATAAATTATTGCTCGTTAAAGCGGCGTAAGTCTCGTTCGACTTAATTTATCTATTATCCATCGCGATTCTAAAACTATCTTTAAAAACGTACGACGCTTCTAATGCTCGGGATTGAAAACAATTACTACGTTCGCAGCAGCCTTGGTTAAAAAAAAATTTTAACAGTTTGGCACGCGAATAGTTTTTCACATTTGTTCAAATTTATGCGAGACGGAATTAACATTTTTATTTTCTATTACTTACAAATTGCTTACAAATTCAATGAGATTTTCTGACGTTGAACGTGCAGACTGTTATCAATGAGGATATGCAAGGAATATCCCGTTGACGTTCGCCGGTGGCATTAATTTCTTAGAAGCGATTGCTCTCTTTCACGAGCGCACACGCTTTGCATCAAAGCTCGTTGAAGAAAACGAGACTAGTCGACCGTGGCTTTTATCCAAATGGTATAACAAGCTCCTGCTCTAGCGCAAAACTCTATATTCCATGTTCTCGAGAGTTGCTTATGCTGGCGCGCGGTGCACGTGCACTTCGTCCTCGTTACATCTTCTCCGCCCTTCCCGCATACTTGTTCACCGTTGGGGGGATATCTCCCTTTACAGGGGGTGAGTTAACGGCACGGACGTTTCACCCCGATGGAAGATCCTCAGGGCATTCTTATCGCGGAATTCGCTTGCCGCGTAGCAACGTACTAATTTTTCTCCGCCCCATCGCTGCCGCGCACCGCTGTTCGTAACGCTACCGCTGTTTGTAATAATACGGTAGAATTAAAGGGGCCGCGCGGGGTTAATGGCTCTTTTTTCGTCGCACCATTAAACACGCGCCGACATCGGAATCCTTTTCTTTCTTTATTTTAACAGGTTTTTCTACGTCGGAAAACTTCCCCACGTCTCCCGTCTTAGCCGGTGCATCTTATCTCGTAATTGAAATCCTGTAATTTTTGCGTAGAACAGTCGGATGCGGCGACGTTGTCGCGAGATTTGTTTTCTTTTCACGGTTCTCAGACATTTCACAGAGAGAGCGACATAAATTTTATGCAAATTTGAGCATCACGTAGAAGTTAGTTTCACGATGTTAACATAATACAAAACCGACACATATTTCTAAGACAAAGAGTATGTGTGTTACTACAGAGTATTACTGTAGCCACGAAATGAAACTGTTCCGTGGGTATTTCGAAAAAATAATATTACAAGTTAAAAACCTTTTGTCTATTCTACATTATTTAAAAAATTTTATCTTAAGAGAAATAAGTTCATTAATAAGATTCATTTATTTCGTCGTTTTTTTTTTTTTAATTTAAAAAGTATGTAATGTTTATCTTTTAACAGTTATTAACGTTGAGTCAGGAAGGCTGCATCTTTACAATTATATTACATAAAAATAGGATTTTGGAATTTCTTATAAATTTTGTAAGATATCGGAATATCATTAATTAGGATCACAGGCTGCTCGAATTTTTCAAATGTTTGCGGTACGAATATGCAGTTGCGTACATACCGAATCTTAATTACGGATTTTGGAGCATACCGCGCATATTGCGGACGCCGATGTAGAGATGAATCGTGCGCGCAGCAAAATTACCCAAAACATTCGGAATAACTGCGGTTCCGCGGAAGTCAATCACTTCCACTGACAGAAGTAACGATCATTAATTCGTTCATAAGTCCGCTGCCCTGAATATTCTTACGCGTCAAAAAAGATAGCACGTTTCATTCCCGCTTCAAAAAATAAGACAAAAGATTCGAATGGAGATGATAAAATACCGTAAAGTGAAATAAAGTACCAATTTCAAACGTGAATGGTTTATCGATATTGCATTATTGTTTCTTCGATCCTAATGGGACCATTACTTAAATAAATGAGCAAAATTTTCAAATATCGTAAAATAAGACCAAAGAAATCAATCGTATAAATTATTACATATAATATCGGTTTAGTTTGCCAATTGGATTTTATAAAAATAAAGCTTTACCTTTAGATTAATTTAAATACGAACATGTCTACATTGATATGTTTTATTTTATGTTACAAAATTCTACAATTCCGCTGAAGCTGATGCAAATTAGTAAGTCGCATATATTTTTCTTTTTCGTAGTTTGTATTGGAGTTTCTTAAAAAATGGCGCGCGCGTGGTTTTTTCTAGTATCATTAAACATACAAGATTATCATGAACAAATAATAGCATTGTCAGTCTTTTCTTTTTATAATGAAGCTGTTCGACGAGCCATCGTGAACTTTAGCGCCTGTGCTCGTGTACGTAGTCGTTACATTGACCCGTTGCCATGCTCTTTCGCCATATAAAGTACGGATGTCACGTTGTCTCCGGAGAAAACAGTCGCTCGTATCCCCACGTTCTCCTTGCGGAATTACCACCTTGCAAAACACTTCTTGATGCCGTCGACGGCAATGGTGGCGTCGTGCCACAATTTATAGAGATTAGCCCGCGCGGAGCGAGAACTTGCGAATCGTGCCGATCGAAACGGCTGCGAAACTTTTCCATCGTATTGTTATCCCGGGTAGACGCGAAAAAGTCCAGCGTGGGAGACACAGGAAAGAGCGCTGCGAGACTGAAACGACAGCGGATGCGCGATAAGAATGTCTCCGGGGTGCGATGCAAGCCCGTCTCGGCGTTCTCGTTGCAAGAAAAGCTGAGCAGATCGCGAAAATCGCGCAAACATCCTCTCATTTCGTATATTCGGGCATTTTTTTATACGCACGTCTTTTCTCTTCACGCTTGAAGAGAGTTTGATGATTTTCTTGCTAATAAATGCGGGAATAATTACAAGATATAGATAACTACAGAATGCAGGGTAAATTTTTTTTTTAATTTTTAATTCACAAATAACGAAGTAAAATACTAAAATTTTATCTCATCTCTGCCTTTCTCATTTTTCTCGTAATGCATTAACGGACTGTACTCTATTTATTTTAAGAAAGATTATTTATTATTTAATATTTCCTTTCCATTTATCTCTACTTTCTTATTTATTGAAATGATATTATCTCTTATTTATGATATTTATTTTATTTTATTTTTAATTATTATTTTAATAAAATATGCATAATTGTGGGAATTATATAATAATAATTAGATAGATTAGAATAATGACAAGCCTCCAAAAGAGTTTCGAGATAAAAGAATCCAATTAATGTTGTAATAACTTTTAAATGAAAATAATATTCTATAATTTTTTTAATATGGTTAATCGACTTGATGATAAAATAAAAAGTTTCTCAAACCTCCGAGATGACCGATAATTGATGACTTTACGTAAA
Organism: Cardiocondyla obscurior; assembly: GCF_019399895.1. Classification (NCBI taxonomy): domain Eukaryota; kingdom Metazoa; phylum Arthropoda; class Insecta; order Hymenoptera; family Formicidae; genus Cardiocondyla; species Cardiocondyla obscurior. The sequence goes on along the minus strand of NC_091880.1, from coordinate 4,373,172 downwards.
CACCTTTGATAGTACTTATGAAGTTAATAAGCAGCTCATAAAGTTCAAAATGACGTCTTTAGATTTGCCCGCAACGTTACGTTGAAACTGTCCATATTAATACGCCCAGATTTCGTTTCGTAAATTAGCATTAAAATTCTATAATTAAAATGTCGTACGAAAAATCGATAAATATTCCTATGATTTTATTTTGTTGATATAACGCCGGGATTAAATAATTGTAGCAAGAGAAATTATCGTCGCAAGATAAAGGCGACGTTCTATGTATAACCGACTCGAAGTATTACAATATTCTGTCAATTGTCGAGGATCGAGGATGACCAATTAACAAAGGATCGAATAAATCAATGCATTTTGTGTATTGATTTGTGCAACACGTGGTCTCTGTACACGTAGCTGATCATATTGCGTAGGATGAGAACTAATTATCCTCTCCCATATCAACGATATGTAATCACGCTGTCCTCACTGTTAATACGATATGGACGTATTAAAGGGCTGGAATGACATATAAATACTATTCTCACGCTCAGGTTGAAAGGTATTAATTATTTCGAATAAAATGCAATTCTGCATTAAGCATTATTGTCCCGAAAAACGCTTCTTCGATTGACGCTGATTGATATGGATGTATTTAACGTACAATTACATAATCAAAACTTGTTTGAACCTGTGATTTTGAACACGGTTGAAAATTATTATTTTACTTGTAAAAAAAAAATATAGTTTCTTGAAAGTTGTTAAAAAAAACATAGATATTTGATTTGGCATTTATGAAAATACCAAGATATTATCTAATAAATGAAAAATAATAGCGATACTAAGTATGATATTTTCATTTATATCATTAATATTGCAAATTGCTTTTTAACTCGACGTACGACGAGCGGCGGAAATCTTTCGGTTTTCATTGTGCGCGATGTCTCGCGAGCCACTCGTGTGTTCTTTGAGAGAGCAATAGTGGAAATCGAGACAACAGATCTGTAACGTCAATATATAGGATTTCGATGAGGTATTTCGTATCTATTCCACTTCTTTTAGAACATGCTGCCCGTGATCCGATGGCACTTTCCACATTCGTACCATCCTCTCTTTTAGCCAGCACTCCTTTTTACTTATTTTATCGAGATACTGGATACGGTATTAAATTCTTAAAGGATAGAGCAGCACGGATTTACTTCTACAATTCGCTGCTCTTAATCCTACGGTCGTCCGTTGTATTTTGAAGTTTATGACTGGCTCTCTTAATGCGACGAAACTCGTGAAACAGCAATGCACTAAATGTATAAATAAAAATTTGATGCAAATTTTCGAACGAATTATTCTCATCTTGATGTTGGACCAAGCCAGACGTCATATTGATAATACGATAACATTCATGAATAATAAATTTCATTTACTTATTCGAGAGCCATGATTAATAAATTTAAAATCACCGAAATACGAATAAAAATTTAATGAACGTCTTCCGGTACATTTTTAACAAATTCTCAATCGCGTTCCGCAGATAAGCGAGGTTACTCAACCGAAACGAGATGAGAATGATATAGTTCAAAAAACGCATGTGACTTCACGAAACGAAACTGTCTTACGGCGTCGTTCGGCGAGCATTTCGTGAATACGCGTGAGCTGCTTGTTTCGTACCAGCTGAATCGTCGAAAAAAGAGTGCATCTCGATCCTCGCGGGCCTGTTTATCCGCGCTACTTCGTTACGCGTACTCAGTTGTAGAGCGGAACTATGTCGATTTTCATGGAAAACATCTCTCGTACCAACAAGCGCCACTCGTTTCGTTTCGTTTCGCTGCGCCACGCACGAACGCTCGAGGCATCCATGTTTTGCTTTTTTCTTTTCTTTTTTTTTTATTTAATTTTTTTTTTTTTTTGCAAAGAAAAAAAAAGATGAGCGTGCACGGTACTCACGTCGTATCGCTCCTGGATGTGTGGTCCGGCTTGCGCGATGTACAGCGTGCTGGCGGTATCGAATACTAATTCCTGCGGGATCCTAGTGACCCTTTGCCGGGCCATCTCATGGCAATTGAGGTAGAAAGTGATGTCGTTCGCAGAGACCTTAATGACGATCTTCGACCATTTCTTCGTAAGCTTCGGCACAGTAAATTTCGCCACTTCCTCCGAATGCGAGTGCTCGTCCGAATTTGTATATATCAGCGAGATATTTTGGTTCGAGTCGGGTCCATCCTTTAAATTCGATGGAAAAAAATATGATATAAAAATAGCAACTTGTAGATCCACATTCTAGTACTTCTTATTTCGTTCAAGTGTAACTGTATGAGTTTAATTTTATACGTATAATTAATTATTAATAAATGTGCATTTGGTATAATATTACGCGCATTGCTAAAGCATACAGAAAGAAAGAAATTGTAATAGTTAGATATGTCTGATGTAAAATGTACGGGCTAATGAGAATATCACGTAGCTACTTTGATAAAGAGTTTAAAGAGCTAGTAATCACCCAGCTGTTAAAACGGATTCCTTCGCGATTTAATATAACGTCATATTTCACGCTCGTCCTCTTATTTCCGTAAGACATTTGCTCCTCAATTTTATACGCTATTTTCTTACACCCTGTTGATTTAACAGAACTCGCCCGTAATGAATGAAAGCTACACCCTTTCGGCCGAGGTTCCGGAAATTTTGAAAAGTAATTTATTGTTTGCGTTTTTCGCCAAGCGCAAAAATGGTACAATCGGAGTGTTCGCAAAGCTAAATATGTTAATGAGTATAAGCTCACCGAAATTCTAATGCCCAATTGGACAACGGTTTCGAAGGGATTAAGAACGGCGAAAAGGTAGCTCGTTCTAAAGGAGGCTGGCTTAAACGTGGCCACTAAGGTGAACTCGGCCGGCAACTTTTCCGGAAGATATAGTCTGTAGGGTTGCTTCACTTCGGATCCGGGCCGAAAGCCAAACGCCGGAAATCCGTCCACGCCGTCGTCCATATAAAGATTATTATCGTCCGTCATCGACGACACCGATGCCACCATCAAATCGTACACCACTTCTGAAAACATAAATGTCAATAGTTCCTATTAAATTGCGTTTAATCGTGGCGAAATTTACGCGGCCGTTAAATGTTGACAGTTCGAGCAACTAATTAACCTAACGATATTAAATTATCATAATGACATTAAATTGAAATACTGCATAGATTGATAGGTAATCAAGGTTATTATTTGGGAGCAAATTTTGAATAAATTAATGCACGCGTAAATTAATGTTAGAATTATTGGCGTCATTTGGTTTATGAAATAATTATTGATACGTCAAAATATATTATTAAGAAGAAGATTTTTCTCAGAGTCGACAGATTGTAACGTAACTGGGTAATAATTCTAAATTAATTATTGCAATAAAGTGTTCCGGAACGACAAGATCGCGTAGCGAGTGCAGCACGCGCAGAGCGTCCGACGTGCATCACTCCGCGCGAGAAGAACAGCGACGATCGGGCCTATTATTGCCTCACTCTTTTTAAGCGGTTCTCTCTTTTCCTCCAAGGGCCAAAATTTTTTAACGGTCGCTTCAGTCTGGTCGCAGAGACTCGGGCGCGAGGATGTATCTCTAATTGCTCTGCACCTACGCGTAATTTCGGCCGCGAGTAGGAAGTTTTCGGATACGAATTAGTGTCGACGCTGTCGACTCGGGAACGGACAATCATTTTTTGCACGCCTAAGTTATCTCGCTCGTCGTTCTGTGCTTCGTTTCGTGCTCCGATAAAGTGTTCCGCAACGACAAGATCACGTAGCGAGTGCAGCGCGCACGGAGCGTCCGACGTGCAGCACTCCGCGCGAGAAGGACAGCGACAATCGGGCCTATTACTGTCTCACTCTTTTTACGCGGTCCTCTCACTTCCTCCAAGGGCCGAAATGCTCTAACGGTCACTTCAGTCTGGTCGCGGAGACCCGGGCGTGAAGACGTGTCGCTAATCGCTCCGCACCTACGCGTAATTTCGGCCGCGAGTAGGAAGTCTTCGGATACGAATTAGTGTCGACGCTGTCGACTCGGGAACGGACGATCATTTTCTGCACGCTTGAGTTATCCCGCTCGTCGTTCTTGGCTCCGTTTCGTGCCTCGAAAAAATTACGGAACGACAAAGTTACGTCGCGAACGCAGCGCAGGGAGCGTCCGACGTGAAGCACGCCGCTTCGGACATTTCCGACCTACCGGCTTCCATCATAATTTTCTTCGGCAAGCCTCGGCGATTGTTGCTGCCGCGGTGAGACTTGCACCTCGCCCCCGTCTCTCTTCGTCGCAGCTGGACTCCTCATCCCCGTTTACGGACAAGTGATTTTCGAGGAACGCGAGGAAGATAAAGTACGCGAGGAATATTTCGTATCGCGGCCCGTCTCGTTCGCCGCTTAATGCAAATCGTCGGCATCGTTTATTCTGCCGACGAGGATCGATCTAAGAATCAAAAATAACCTCACTTTACATAATCAACGCTACGGATATCGGAAGTGCAAATAATACAACGAATGATCGTCCGTCGCGCTTCTTAATTTAACTCGTAAAAAATGCGCCGCGATAATCCACCGTCATTCCTTCGGTCGTTCGTCTCTCGAGTGACAGTGTTGATGATCAGTGAAAGTGATTATAAAAAAAAGCAGAGCAGTGTAATATAGTTTCAAGTGATGGGAAGTGCAACTGCAACACATCAGGATAATTTGGATTACCACCACGAAGGACAGGAAAGACAGGAAGGACAGGAAGAACAGGAAGGACAGGAAGGACAGGAAGAACAGGAAGGACAGGAAGGAAGGAAGGAAGGAAGAAAGGAAGGAAGGAAAGCAACCTGCCCTAAACCGATCGAACCGGAACATCAATTGTAAGTAAACAGACAATACCTCATCTTCTGTAGATCATTCAATTGTAATTATTAATATAATTATATGACCAATCTAATGACGCGCACAAAAAAGACTTTCGTGAAAAGCAGCGCGCGCTTGATTCCTTCCAATGACCAAATAAAAAATTAAGTTTCAACACGATATATCGCGATATCGTATTTGTATGTACGTATAATCTAACTGACGCACATATGATTAAGATCATAATTCTTTAATGTACGACAATGCCATTTTGCACGCCATACGTCATACTCTGATCCGTGACACCCGATACACCGCGTGATATTCCGCAGCTGAAAGTTCGATAACCGATATTTATTGTCCAGGACATGAGCCGCCGCAGTAAATTGCATTAAAAATTCGTTCGCTAACCACACGTCGGCACTGCTGACTAGTCATTAAAGTAAAATACGTTTCTTCCCGCACTAAATCAAAGTCGGTACTTAGCTTTATAATTAAAAGGTTCATTAACGAGCATTAAAACAACGTTTCGTTAACATATTTATATTCTCTGCGTTGAGAATACACGTTTTTAAAATAATATACTATTGAGACAACGAGACTGTCCATACGCCGTTCGTTTCGTATTTTTTTTTTGTTTTTTATTCGCATATATCCTCCTGTCACAAGCACCTGCTTCAATAATACAATTTGTGAGCAATCGAGAAATGTTCGATGGAAATACGGCTAATGACATGTCGGCGAACGATGTATATAAGTTAAATTATCGTCGTGACCGAAGTAATTTCCAAATTGCGTTTGTGACCGCACACCATCTCGCGTAACGTATTTTATCTCGAATGTGCACTATTCCGAAAGCTTTGGTGAGTGCTCAACGAATTTTGGTTTTCGCATTCTCGCTTGTTCTCTACGAAGTACATTTTTCGTGGCCCGCAATAGTATAGTTTTTCATGTGCGAAAGTAAATTAATTTATTATTTAAGCATTCCCGGACACGTTCTCCACATGCTCTCATTCGAGAACGTTAATTGTTTCGTAGCACGCGCGAAAGGGTGTCGCGGTTTAAATCAACTCCCCATCTTTATTCTAACAATAAAATGTATAATACTTGTTAAACAGTAAATTTTTTCTGGCTTTTACACGCGGTGGACGCAGAGTTAGGAACAATATCATGTTGCACGCTTCTGATTTCTTGCCATTTTCTTTCCGGATTTCTTTAATTTTCAAGACGAAGTATAAGAGTTAATTGTCTAATTACTTTAACCGTGGCTAATTAAGAAAGGGATTTGGATATTATAACGTGGTGAATATGTAATTGCTGCACGATAATTTCTGCTGCTTTTCTTTTTTACTTTTAAAGTGGACAGCTCTCTTCAATACGCTTATTATATCTTTCGATTTTCTAAATTGATTTTGACGCGTCTATTTAAAAAATTTATATTTACAATAGAGAAGATTTCAATGCTTGATAAATTGCGATGCGGAATTGAGGTGTATAGTGATTTGAATGCTAGCACAGAAATCGACCAGGTGACACCTCCTCCCCGAATATACCTTCCTGGCGCGAATCTCTATTTTGCACCGAAATTGCGATAGGCCTAAATCATTTTAAAATCCAAACTAAAAGCATATGTGTAATATAACACAAATTGAAAAAGAAGAGACGCGCGTACGGCAACGTTGAAGCGCGGGATTTAATAATCGTGTGCGTTTCGAGTATGCATTTCCTTCACGTGTTTCGGGTAATAGCTACTGCCGCAGGAAATTCTATATTTATAATAAGACAATATAATTGAATTTATATATTAAATTAAAAATGTAATTTATTAAAAATTAATTAAAAATTTTATAACTAATTTTGAAAAAAAAAAAAAAAGGAAAAAGAAAATTAATCTGTACACTAGACATGATTTACGTTGTCAAAGTCACAGGAAATTTATTGCTATCGAGACATGGGACACAAGAGATTTATTATTATCGAGTAGCTTCGACTATTATCACGTTTCAGAAATTATAGATGAGATCTTGTGGCGTTATCTACGTTTTATAATAACCGCAAATTGATAGCAGCTATAATTTTTTTTTTTCCCTGGGTGATAAATGTTCGGCATTTCCACGTAAAATAATAAATTATTTCGCAAAGCGTGAATAGTCGTATCAACGGTATGGATCAAAATGGGCTTTATCGCTTATCGATTGCCCAACTGCATTCCACTTCAATAAATTAAAATCCACGCCATTTTGTTCCTACGACGAGAGGGGACTTTAAATACATTTCAGCGCGAAAGTAGTTATGAATTTCCTACAAGCTTGACAATATGCATGAAGCAACTATAACGCGAGGCTGCCATACTTTGTTCGACGGTAATTAGGTAATAAACTCGACGTCGCTGTTATTAGCGCTCGAAAAAATTATAATGAATTATTGTAATAACGGCGTCCATAATGCACGATTTCATGCGAGTCCGGCTCGCTCGTAATCCCCGCTTCCTTCGTAGTCCGTGCAAATCCATTTGCATAAATCCGTATGCCAATTCGCCCTGTCAGCTCGTTACAACTTTCCCGTTGGCGTACAAGAATCCATGAATCACGCAAATCGAACAAACGCTGAACATTTCAATACGAATCGTTTCAATGCAAATCTCTTCTTAGAGCTTTCGACGTGAGCGTGAAAACTGTTTGTCGATTTCTTTATGCCGCGAGACTTTTTGCTGCAGCGCTTATTATAAACTTTTATACTTTTATACGGTTATTATATATAATTTTTCATTATTGGTTGAATTTTATTATTCTATTTTTGTAATTATATCTTTAACGCGAATAAACGTGTGAACATAGTTTTTTTTTTTTTTTTTATTGAATCAGGAAGTTCAATCGTTTCCGAGAAGAAAGAACGAAACGAGAGAACGATATCCCAAGAGATGTTATTCTTATGTTTCAACAAGTTTTCCAATTTTCCATTAGAGACGCCTTTCTTTGATTTGACGATACAATAATTTTTGCGAATTATTTATCGGCGCGTAAAATAGCTTGTTATCAATTCGGCGATTTTGAGATTTGGTTTAATATACTAATATACACGTTTCCGTTAATATTTTCTTTTTTTCGTAATTTGTAATTAGGAGATTTGGAAAAATAGCGCACGCGAAGTGTGCGCGTGGTCTCTTCTAGTATTTTAATGAAAGGTATTATACCGAATCGCAATCTGAATCACGTCAAGTAACAGTTTTTATTACCTTTTGAAACATATGAGAACTAATGGTAGAAAATAAAGCTAAACAAATTATGTCGTAAAGTAAATTCTTGCAAAATAATAAATTTTATAACATTCGACAGCTCTGGTATCAAAATTTAATTTTTTATTACTCTAATTATTTTAAATAATTATTTGACATAACTGACATCCTATCTACTCAATAATGTTTGTTATTGGTGCTATCGGTAATATTATTGATACGTAGAAACAATTAATATATTACAATTACAACGTGTAATACCTTTCTATGTAAACTACATCCATTAAAATATGATAAATCGGGGTAACTTTCATCAGCTCTCTATGCGGTAATTATGAGATGAAAAGCTATGTAACTATTAAATTTAATATTTCACCGTGATAACGAAATATTAATTTGGTAAAATAATTCAGATTTAAAAAATGAAAAATATAAAATCCACTCATGCATATTTTTGTATCACAAAAAGTAAACCTAGTAAAACAATAAAATAAATAATAATACACTACAGCGATTCTCTGAATAAATATTCTCGATTTCATTAAAATAAAAAAAAATTTAAATAACTTCCTGACGATAATTGTATACAATAGCCTGGCAGGGTGCGCGAGTCGCAAAGTTAAAAGATCTGCGGGCTTTCTTTTTCTTTTTTTTTTTTTTACGCCTTTCATATTAAAATTTTTAAGTCGCTGGCATCAGAAAAATTTCGCGAGAAACAATAGCTCTGGACAAGGTGAAAGACAAAAAGAAGTTCTTTTCCCATCAAAAGTTTGAGTAACTGAGTAGCGAACAAGAAAATGTAGCTTCGTTAAAAGCAAGAACGCTCTGTCTTGCGCTGTTTGTTGTTGCATTGGAAATTGCCGGCGACTACTGGTCGCTATGCAAGTGACATTGTATTTTTAAGTCTTATAAGCTTCTGTTTATTGTGCATGAAAAATATACGCCGAAATGATTTCGCCCGGGCTTCAATGTTTACTCTATGGCAAACGTGGAATAAAAACATTTCTCCCAGGCTAGTGCATACGTCGCGACATGCTCACGAAATCGTACCACTGAAATGCGGTTGTTTTCGAACAATTATCACGACCACGCAGACAAAAATATTTTCTATTAAAGTACGCAAGAGAGCGGAACAATATTTTTTTTTTTCTTTTTTTTCCCCATGTAACGTCCAAGAGTTCTGTGACGATCTCATTAAATTTTAATTGTAATATTTACTGTCAGGTTCGTTTTCTATTATTTACTTAATAACGCAAAATATATTTCTGGAATTTCCGACCTAAATTCGGTCGCCCAAGTTAATTCGGCAAAATTAATCCGGCGTCAATTACCGCGCACGTAAAATGAATAGAGAGGCAAAACTCTTTCCGTCGCGTAATCGATAGTGAAAGGTCGGCAGTCGCTGTCGTTTGAATATACGTACGTATAACTCGGCGTAAGCCAGCGACGTAAGGAAGATCGGACATTTTATTTCGGCCCCGCAATATCAATTAATCAGGGGAGTATCATTAGCGATCGCGATAAAATGCAAAGTAACGGATCCCGGAGCACGCGGTAACCATCTTTCGCGGACGGTAATCCCTTGGAAATCGTTGGCGTTGCGACGCAAACTCGTTTCCGGCGCATTATTTTCCACGTAAATTCCACGCCGGCGGTAGGAAGAAGTTAAACGACGAAACAAACAGCGCCGCTTAGAAGTTGGTAACCCGACGCGGGGGTGGAAGAAGTTGCGGGATGGTGCGAGAAAGCGAAATCAGATTACAAAAGATTGCGGCGAAAAGTGCCCACCCCCCTCGGTTCCTTGCCCGCATCGTCCAACCCGGTGAAACAAACCTCAGGCGATGCCTGAGAGAGAAAGAGAGAGGGCTAGCTAGAAGTTAGGAGAAGAATCGAGAGGAAAAACAGGTGCAACCGCTGCTCGCGAGTAAATCGAGTTTCGAGCGAATTTTCTTCGGGATCTCGCCCGCAAATTTTAGTGGTCGCGCTCCGACGTGTAGCGTCCGACCACTCGAAATAGTAATCGAACGTTTTTGTCAGACGCATTGGTTCAAGTATCAACTGGCAGATGGCGCCAGAGAGGCTGTCGACTAGTCTAGCACGTTACGGTCGTTATCTACTTTATTGTTCAGCGCGGTATGCAATTTTTATATTTTTTTATTTTTAATAATTTCTCGAAACTCTGTCTCGCGCGAAGTTGTCTCTTAATTTTGTCCGCTGTCGTTTCGAATCGTTAACACATTTTGTGTATTTTTTTTTAAATCCCGATTTAATTTCTCATTTATATATTTTTTAATGGTAATTAATCAGTTATTATACCATACTAATAGAATGAGGGAGAAAAAATGTAAATTTGCAATTGCATAATCCGGTCGTTGATTCGAGAAGACGCGAAATTCAATTGTACATCTACAAAGGGGGCCACTTTACCAAATTATTCTATGACTTTCAAATCTTATATGTGTAATAATGGAAATTTAATGTTATCGCGAGGGAACGAACGGTACTTCCGCGTCTCATCCTACTTATAAATGGCCGATCAACGACGTAACCGTGATGCAATCGAACGAGTTGTAAATTTAAATCGAACGGGAAACTTCCTGTCAGAAATATATATCAACCACCCTGAAATCGGAAATACTGAAATACCACTCGTAACGAAGTATGCCAGACTCGTTACGCCCTCCACCTACTTCGTCCCTCGTTGAGGCTTACGCGAGCGAACGCAATCGTCGTTCGTTCCACTTTTTTCTTTCTCCATCCGGTTTCCGGGGCTTTACGCGCGGTTAGTTCCCTCGGTTCTTCGCCGCCCGGTTGCAAACGGTACCGATATGATTTCCGTAGATAACGCGCTAAAATTGTCTCAAAGACGTTCGACCGAAAACAAAATATTGTAATAAGATTCAAGCGAAACAGCGCATCTGCTTTTCAGATATTTAAGGCAAAGACACGCTCTATTTTATCTCCCCGTTTGCTGTTATAGCAAGCGTCAAATTGAAACGGTACGTCGATGTTGACGCCGGAAAGGTTTTACATCCCCTTAACTCGAGTGTTATTTACCGTAAAAGTTAGGCTGATTGTATTGAGGAAAGTCGACAAGAATAAACAGCCGCGCCGTGATCGAGACGACTAATTGCAGAACGCGTCGATTTAACACATCTCAGAATCAAAGCTTATGCGGGCTTCGTTTAAGTGAGGATCGTAAGCTCGCGTATAACTTGGAGTGAGTAAAGTGACAAGCTCAAATTCGAGTAACTAAACGGACGGGTTAATAGTTGGGATAGTTGCTATGATACGCAGACACGAAGAGAGGTAGAAGCGTGTGGACGTTCGTGAGTACTCGTGGGCTTTGTGCTGTAATCGATAATTTTAGAACGTCCTGAATAAATTTTTAATCGATAAATATAATAACTCGTATATACGTTCTTTACCGTTTCTCAAAATAAAATTCGGTTTAAGCAGTTTAATATTAAAATCTTATAGTAAGATAAATTTGTAAAATTAATATCGCAGTGGCTAAAAATGACCATTATTTAGATATAACGTAAATACCATTCTCTTTGCAAAATAATATAAGGAAAAAGGATTTAAAGTTTAGAACGTATAATATGTAAGTTTATTATTAAAACGTCAAGAATTTTAAAACAATTTTTTAAATATGGAAAAGTATGAAATAACATTCCTGGACTTTATCCTCATTACTTTTTCTTTTTGAGTATGTGGATGAAAGTAGAGCTTACCAAAGTCCTCGAAAGGCATGAGGAACCATTGTGTAATTTTCCTCAAAGTGCCGGATAAAGTCCAACTTTCAAGCCGATTTTTGTCATTTTCATTTACCGTAATGAACAGAGACCGGTAGAAACAGGGACGCGAAATCGCGAATTTTCGTACTTTATCATCCTTTATCTGAACTCTGTAAAATTTTCCGAATGGTGTGCGCCAGATATTAATTGAAACTTGGTAATTGGAGGACTCTTCTTAATGATTGAAGTCGTACGAAGCACGCTCGAATAATACTTTACCTTTTCGCTTGGGGTCCCCCTTTTCTCTACGGTGAGAAAATGGAAAAAAGCCCTCGTTTGTTCAAAAAAAAAAAAAATAATGAACAACAATTTATTATATTATTAAAATAATGATAAATTCAAGAAACTTATTTCAAAATGTTACATAATATCGTTGTAAATAAAATAAAATTTTAAGGCAAATAAGATATTTGGAATATTGAACAATATCTAGGGCAATATTCGAATGTCCACATATGAGAAAATCGAAAACGGAAAGAGACAGTTTCCTCTCTCTACATGCGTTTTCTATTCTGAAATTTCTTTTGATGTCACTTTATAAGGTGGCTTGGAAAAATTGACCTAGGCTTTTCTCTCATGCTCTCTCTTTTTCTGAAGCTCTTAGATGAGATTTAATCAGAAAACTTTAGACGATGGGACACTTTCTTTCTTCTTTAGTATCCATTGTTCGACTTTCGTCAAAGTGCTTCTTCGTATTTCATCTTGTACCCACTTTAGTTCAGCTAGGAATCTTTTTGCGCGATAAGAACTCTCGCTGTGGGATTAAATATTCGTTCGCCAGATTTATCTTGCACGAGGATTAATTTATTTTATTATTATTAATTTTTTTTTATGTTTCTTGCGGCATTGGAACAATAAGCAAGCATTATTTTATTTTAATTTGTAAAATCTTTTCTTTATCTTACTCTCGATATCTTTTTAATAATATTTCTTGTTGTTTAACATTATAAATTGCAATAAGCTCGCCTTTTAGGCAAAAGGCTTATCTTTCCACTTTTGACCAGTTTATTGAATGAAAATCACGATATTGAATCCGAGCGCATTGCTGTACGAGCTTTTCAGCGCAAGAGTGCTTCTTTCAGGGGGGATGCGAAAAAAGAAGGAGTAAAACAGGTGCGGCACTTGAATGAAAAGCGTTAATTGGCGAAGGAGTTCGTTTTCTCTCTCACCTCTTTTAAAACGAAACCAGCTACCACTTAATAGGCTTGCTCTTAGTTTTTTGAATCCCGTTTACTTCGAGCAGAGATGAAACGTCACCGTGTGACGCTGTCTTTTTTTTTTGGTTCTTTTTCTACAATTCAATGATGAATATTAAAACAAGCGGGCAGTCGACACGAAAGCTCTGCTGTTGGTTTTTATTTCAAAAATTAATACGTATGCAGATCTTGATTTAAATTGGCAATTAAAGTTCCTCCAGTACGCTCGACGGTACCTTAGTATCTCGGATAGTAACAAAAGATGTTAATAAGAATTGTTGTTTGTTATATGTGGATAGCTTACGGGTAAGTCTGAGTGGTGGTCTCGACATGTACTTCTCATATTGTCTTCTAAAATTAGCCTCGAGATATCGTGGAGTACTGTTCTTCAGAAAGCTTCGCACTAGTAGACTTTTTAAAAAAATATATTAATAAAAGTCACGATTAATCCAATTGTATATTTTATTAGAAATTTAAGCACCGTTTAGAAACTTATTTAAATTTATTTCTTAAATAAATGTAATCGATGAGTTGAAAAAAAAAAAAATACATTTCAATAATATTTAGTCATCTAAAGTAACATTAATGAGGCAACGAAGCAGTAGGAAGATATGTTTTTTTTAAATTCTTGAATACGAATATTGTTTTAATGAAGAAACCTTATCGCCGTTTTCATATCGGGTGAACGTTATGCATACATAGGTACTTGCGGAGAATTGTCGCCAGCCTTATCGTGGAGGATTTTTTTTTTTCGTGATTCCTGTAGGATTCATTCAACGCTCAATGTCCCGTTGAAAACTAGTTTCTTCCTTGTAGAACTGGAATTAAACTCTAAAGGTTTTTCTCGGCGGTCCGCGAGAGCAGCGGTTTTGTTAAAGAGTCAACAGAGGCTATCGCAAACGTTTTAAAATTGTATAGAATAAAGTTTTTAAGTGGTATGTTAAAAAATATTTTTTTTTCTTTTATTTTTTTAATTTTTTTTTATTAAGCAAAATGTCTACACAAATAAAAAGGAAATATTTTCCACGGTGGTATTATTCGTTCTAGATAACAAATTTAGACACGTGGAATTTAACGTACGTTAAACCGCACGTCCGAATCGTGGAATCTTCTTTTATTGCACGCAGAGTCGCCAAACTCGGACGTACTTAAATTCAAATCCGATATTGGAATAGCGGTCAGTGATCGGCGGTCTGTAAATTATGCGAAACTCGCGCGGAGAATCCAGAAAGTCTGATTCGGTGATTTCGATCGTGCTGTTATATGTATATGCGACAAAACTATTTTAATTTTGACAACTCTCAAACGAGTGTCTGTCAAAAATCAATTGAGGATGCAAATAAAATTATTATTATTATTATCATTATCAAATCTCCCTTATACTTATTTATTAATATTTACATATCAAAAAGATTCACAATTTTACCAAGTTAAAATTGCAATTAATGTTATATTTTAAATTAAACTTTAATATTGAAAACAGTTTGTTATGCCGGAAATAAATTTATTTTGCAATGTAGAATGGAGCGTTTTCGGGTTTGATTTACTTTTGATATTAAAGGAGGGATCGAGCGGATTATTTTCAGGGATCCGTGAATTTTTAAAGAAACGCTGTCACCCTCCGGTTAATATTCGGTGCACGGTCGTCGAGACTATTGTTGCGACCCTCGTGTACTCTTTTACTCTCTCACTTCTGTTAATAAACGTCACCCCGTCATATCGACTGCTTTCCTTTTCGGAGTTCTCGTATGTGCTCGTGGGATCGTCATGACGGTTAAAATTAAATCCCTCGTGGTATTCCCTGAAATTCTTTTCCCCAATGCGTACCTGCATTCTTGCCACCGTGTGCTTTGTGCAACATCCACCCGAGGTACCATCGATATTCTTGCACTGATGCACGGAATTCACCCCGAATATATTCAAACTCAAATAAATTATTTAGTTGAAAAAATTTTGCATTTACGTTACCTCCATATATTATTTACACTTAAAACGATACAGATAAAGAATTAATTTTGAACAAAAAAAAAAAAAAAATTAAGAAATAAATTTACTGCCACATATATTATAAATGTAGTAAAAATCTAAATTTTATGGCGCTATTTCTCTTACTACACTTGGAAGAATTTTTTTTTTCCCTATCTTTAATATATTTTATGGAGATTTGATAAAGATCCGATATATTCGGTCTCAATTTAAAGGGGATATAATATATACATATATTCGCGATACACCTGTCGTATCGCGCGAAGATTACGTTTGTTACACGGTTTAATAATATAGGAGGACCTTTCTAAACAAAACATTTCTACGTGTTTAATTTAATAAAAAGACATTTTATCAGTCATAGGAATTTTAGTTGCCGTATCAGCGAGAACTTAAAAGACATAAAGTGGGATTAAATTATTTGAAGAAGAATTCGCAAACTGCTAATTTCGAGAAAATAATATCGTGAAAGCTGCGCGAAAGAATGAGCATAAGGTAAATAGCGAACATACTCGTAAATCCAGTTGTTACTGTTCTCTCAGCTCTTATCTAAAATTAGATCCTCCGTACAACGTAGATGATTCTCTCTCCTTTGTATCACCAGGAATAGGAATTCTATCATGTCGACAGATCACGCACGTACATCGCGTGTTAAAAATTTCTTAGAAAATCTAAGAGAAAGTATCCCGATAGTGTGTTAATTTCCTCTCATAGATTATTTAATTAGGATTGCAATTATATTAAGGGCAACTTTCTCTCTCTTCCTTGCAATGTCATCTTTAAACTAACAAGTATAAATAATTAAAAACATACTTATATTTTAAATACATATAATATAATATTGTTTAAAATTTATGAAAGATTCGTTTTAAAACAGAACTTATTTTTATTATTGTAAATTTTACATGTAATTTTATATACGCAAAAATAATTCGTATTTATTTTGAAATATTGTCTGCTTGCTGAAATGTATTTTCTTCTCGTTCGTTTTAGACTTTTCGCTAAATATTCATAAACGTTCTATGCAAAACAACGATAACTGTAATTCTGATGACTTCTCTCTCTCTTTCTCTCTCCATATATATATACTATATATGTATATATTTTCTATTCGCTACCGAAAATATTGTCTCTGTCACCTCGACCTTAAAATCTCACCCAACCTTACAGCCTTCAATTATCGGATTATCGACCGATTCGATATCCGTTGAAATATCGTAGTTGCACGTAGCGTTTATTAAACTCGCTGTGTAGTCGTCGTGAGAATCACAAGAGGGAGGGAAAGAGGAAAAAGGGCGCAGAGTGCGCGCGAAGGGCTTGAGCTAGCAATCACGTCGACGTAACGCGTTAGTTTTCCGTCACGTCGCGTAAAGGGTTGTTATGTAGCAGCGAATTATAAAAAGGGTGTCCTTTTGTGTAGCTCCGTTCTCTCTCGCTTTGGTGACGCCGCCATCCCTCTCCCCCGTCTCCCTCCCCTCGACTGTGCGTCGCTTCGACTTTCTCTTCTCTCGCGGCGGATAAAATATTTAATAAACTCGTTACGTGAGCACCCCGCGCTTCGAGTTTGTAGCCGACGTAATAAATCGTCAACGAAATTTCACCCTCCTCCCCTTCTAGCACCGTTGGCCTCTGCTCTTGGCACTACTTTCATCCTGACCATCTTTCTCGCGCGCGTACCATCGGCACGTGTTCTACAATTATTCCGCGCTGTTTCGAGAAGCCGTAAAAGTTCGTTGGCGAAGTTTTAGAGGTCTTATTAACTTTCATGAAATGAGAATTTGTTTTCCCTTAATTAAAAGCATTTTGGGCAACCTTGTGCTTTCCATTTGTTATAAACTTTAAAATATACATAGGTAATGTAAGATTTTTACATTTTAATTGAGCGCGCACGAAAATAGTTTGTGTTCTTTTTTTTTTTTTTTTTTAAATATGTATACTTACAATAGGGAGAATAAATTAACAGGGAAAGTGATTTCGTGCAGTTTTTCCGTATTGAAAGCGGTCTCATTACGAAGTTGCGCGAACGTGCTCGTGTCGCTCGCTTGAAAATATACGTCGACGAGGCGTTGCAGACTGATTGCCGCGGTGTATATTCGCCAATTAAATTCCAAATCTCATAACGAGACGACCCTGCCGAAAGGTGTGAGGACGATGCAACAGCCTCCGCATCGCGATGCGCTGAATTGGATCTTGCGTTATCGCCGCGGGGAACGTCAGGCCGTAGCTTGCAGCTGCAATAAATACCGCCGGGAAAGTTTCGGAAGTGCGATTCAAATTCACGTGTACGCGCGCTTTAGAAACAAGTCAGCTATGCAGTCACGAAGTCAGCGGCCGACGGTGCACACTTGGCGACGTTAATTGGATTCGAGTCCGTGCCGCGGATACCGCCGGCAAAAGGAGCCGCGAATAGTTTAGGACGATCACGCCCGAATTATTCTTCCGATCGCATCGTAACAGTTTCACCGCCCTGGACAGTTCTTATCGATTACAAGCGTTATCCGAAAGTACATGGAAAAATGCGTATAATTTTTGCGAACGTGAACATTCATAAACGAACCAATCGCTACAAAAATAACGCACAAGCACGCGTCACCGATGAATGTCCGAGATCGCTGTACAGTTTGCTCGGTGTTCGCTAATTATATACACGTCACCTTAAAGCGGCATTTCCGCACGTTTATCTCTTGAATTCGCTCGGGAGTCTCGCGCGTAGAAAGAAATGCGTCTCTGTATCAGCTGAGATCAAGTCTTTTCTTTTCTCTTTTTTTTTTTTGTTTTATCTATATCGCTAGTCAGGTATCAATTTCTTAAGAACACATTGTTTTATCATAGCTGTGATGCAGCACGGTAAAGAAAATGAAGTTTCGCGACGATACGTTTATACTTCCGTGACTCGCTTCGCTCGTGGCGCGCACGATGTACGCGTATTCTTCTTGAAAGGGACAACAAACTTTACCTCGCCTCGCAAGCGCGAATGTGCAACGGTCTGCTGCGAGGTGCATACCGTAAAGAGCAATTTGTCGCTTTCTCGAGTCGGGGGGAATAAACAATGCATTCTGTAACGCGATCTTCAAAGCGCCTCGAGTCTGAGAGATGCGCCCCACGTATTTTCGCCTTAATTCAACGTAGGTTAATCTAGTCGCGCGAATTCGATATCACTCGCGGTCTCGATGGAAGGGAAATAAGAACGAATTACGTCTTCGGTGACGTCGTGTAACTTGGTCCACTGTTCGACGTCGATGATCTTGAAGTTTCAAGGGTGGTTTCCGAAGGGATGACGGATAGACGGCCGATAACAGCAATCGTACGAGCCAGGGTTTTTGACATATTGTAAGAGGAAATAGTTTCGATAACAGAAGAGAGAGGAAGAGACAGAGAAAGAGAGAGAAAGGGGAGCTTATCTTCGGGAAATTTGTGTCCGCTGTGAAAATTGTTTGCGATACATTTCGGAAAAGCGACGCATTCCTTACGCTTTATGCACCTTAGATAAAATATCCGCAAAGGTGCAAAATATTTTTATAAATTTTCCATCAGGTTTGACGTTAGTTTCTTCTTGAACAGGTTTCGTTGTACCATACGTGGCAAAACATACAAATACTCGCTGAGCGTGATAATGTTACGACAACAATTTGGATATCGTTTAAATCATTTAAAATAGGTTTTCATAGCAATAAAATTTACTGCATCCACATTTAACCGGTACGTTTTGAAAATAAAATAGATTGCCGGAAAAATTGGACGACTGTATATTCGAAAAAAATCTAAAACCAGCGTAACACACAGATGTGTCTTTCAATTGATGGATTTCAATCATTAAAATTCTATCGGCGGATTCGTTTTATTTTAATTATCGCCTTTATTTCTGGTTTCGCAATTTCAAAAATAAATAAAAGTTGAACGACCAGAATGAATGAAGAAGATTGACCCACGTATTTAAAAATCGCTATTTTTAAAGAAACGGCCAGCAATTTTTATTTCCCCAAGAAATGTAGCTCATTATTCTTGTTTATCTCCGCTTTAAACATTCCTCGGTTTAATTTTCCATGCGCAATATGCGCAAATTGCTGTCGTACACAATAAACAAGATGCAAAACTTGCTGCGAGCAATTTCTGGTTGTTTCAGAAAAAGGGATTCTCCGAATAAACACGACGTAGGTAGATGTAGAGAATCTGCCCTTCTTCCCCCGAAGCTTGAAAATGCCAAAACGTGAGGCTTTTTCCCTTTTTTACTTCTTTTCCCTCTGCTTCTTTAGATTTTCCAATTTTTCCAATTTTAGTTGAGACAAATCGAAACGCACGGGAATTTATCCGCTATCGTCTTCGTTGCCGTCGACGTGGCAAAAAGCGTCATGCATTCGCGTCGGGTCATCGGGCGCTCATTTCCTACGTGACTCGCGGCTGCTTCCTTTTCAGCGGTGAAAATCTAGAGACGAGTTCGAGACGCGCGCAGCCCCGAGCGTATTTGCGTATCGCTATAGCGGAAATCACGGTACCACGTTGAACTCCCGTCGATATTGGATGACGTCCTCCTGTTTTGTTAAGCGCAAGAACGCGCCCCTCCTGCTTCGTAAGTTATCTCGCGAAACAGCTGCGATTATTCTCTCGCGGCGGAATTGATTCGTGAAGAATCATCTCTGCCAACTCGTACCGAGCCTCGCAATGCTAATCCGAAGCTATAAACCAATATTTACACTGTATATAGGATCAGCTGATTGATGATATACGGAAAGCCGGTGAGAAAATAATAGTTGATGGAAAGCCAGTAAGAAGGTGACGGCTGGTTCTGGTGGACCAAGTCCTAGTTCCCTTGAGATAGTTGACGCCCAGTATGCGAATGCAGATTTTGTGTAAACGTAAAAAAAAAAAAAAAAAAAAATTGGAAATGGAAAAAGAAAAAAAATATTAGCAATTGCAACACTGTTATAAGTTCAATTTTCACAGAGAAAAAGATATTGAAAGTGGCTTTACGGAATGATATAAAAACGATAGTAAAATAAGACTTACTTTTATTTTTCAGTAAGCGTGCAATTAAAAAATTTTTAATTTGTCAGAAAGCGTTAATTGCAAGTTATCGTCATATATGATTTTTCTTCTTTTACTTATATTTTCTAAGTATTTTCTATAACGCTTTTCGAACGCGGATCACTGCGCCTCGACGTGACTATCAGCTCGATGTTGAGTTTCTTTCTTCTCCCTATCGCTTATCGAATAGCCTTTCCTATCGATAAGATCAGGAAATTCGATGTCTCATGAGATTCCGACGTACATTGCACCGACATGTATTCTGCATACGAATAAAAAAGATTGTTTCCATCCTTTCGTACAACGATAGAATAGTAACGGCAGAAACAAGTCGATAAGAAACACGCGTGTAAATTCTTTCGAGCAGCTTTCATTTAGTTGTCACATTTTATGAATTAAACCGTCAAGATTCGAAGACAAAATTAAAATTTTGCAAATTAACTTTCTGCAACAATGTAATTAATGTTGCAATTGTTAGAAATACTTTAACTTGAAAACTAGATCGTATTTAACTTGGACGAAGCAAGACTAATTTAAAATAAAAGTTGGTTGAAGTACTTGAGTTATTACAAGGTGGATTGCATCCCGTAAACTCATACGTTGTCTTTATCGAAATGAGTAAATTAATTATAAAAGGTGAATATGCTCTTTAAAATTATTTTGCTTCCGTTTCGACTATAACGGCTCTCGCAAACCGGACGAATGCAACTGTAAACGACAGTATAATTAAATTTTCAATGGCGGACGTTATTAAATATTAAACAAGGGAGTATCTGTGGGATCTGTTTAATGGCTGACATGGATCACGCTTTAAATAAAAATTCGGAGCAGTCGATGACAACAGGATATAATGTGATATTCATAAAATTCATATTACGTCATTTGTATATCGTAAAATTGCGCGTAAATGATAACCAAGTAACTTTATGTAAATAAATAAATTGCATGTGATAAAATAAGAGCAAATCTATATCAATTATATGATGATTAAAACGGATGTCATGTAATTCATTTTATTGACATTTATCTACATACGTTCGAAATTATATAAAATAATGCGGGACGCAGTATGCGTTCCATCGGTGCGTTTTAGGCATTCTTTTATTGTTAGAGATCGAAAGATTTTCCTTATTAATGCGCGAACGCTATTACTAATAATGAGAGAAGGAAGGCAGTTTACCGGTTTATCGCAGACAGCGGAATCAAGAGAATAGCGGGTCGAAAATATCCCTTTTTTTTTACGAGTTACACGAACGACCGAACGAACGAACGGCTCGAGAAAAAAAGCGCGAAATTAATCGCCGAGAATTTACCGTCCTCTCGAACGATCGCCGCACTTCTATAAGTAAACTCGCGTAGAGCTACGTCTCATTTCAGCGTAATTGGAAATAAAGCCGTGTCCTGAAATTGCATCGAAACAACAAAAGACATTTTACCAAGTCTCGAGCGAAGCGTCGTACGCTTAAAAAAATTTCAGTAACATCCACCCGGGTGAAAATTAATTCCCACCGTTATCTAATAATTAGCGAGTCAATTCGTGGTTCATCTCGTGGCTGTCTAGCGAAACTGCCCAGCACTGAGGCAGAAATGTAACCATCGAAAACGTACTAGGTGCTAGATAATTATTACTAATTAATAACGAGCTAGAAAAGCTGGATACCTAAACGTTTTTCGCCGCGTACAAGTCTACTGTTGTGAGCTAACCTATCTCTACGCGCGCTCGACTGCCGCGGTGGAGTGAGTACGTGCGTGTGTTTATATCGGCCGGCACCTTGCGCTCGAAGTTCGCAAGGTGGAGGACGCGCGGGTGGCGGGCGGCGAGAACCGGTCTGCCCGGAGAATTCGACAGTCGAACGTAGCGTAAGATTATCTGCCGGCAGGTCCTCGCATTTCAAGTACGCAAGGTGGTTGACGCGCGGGCAGGGGACAGCGAGAACCGGTTTGCCCGGTGAATTCGGCAGTCTAGCCAGAATTGCGTATGGTCAGCTCAACAACAGTAAACAAAGTACGCGGCGAAAAAACGTCTAGACATCTATTTAGGTACATGGTCCGCACTGGACAGTAACTAGACGACCGATACTAGATTTTGTTTCTTTTTTTTTTTTTAATATTTTCTTATAACTTATACACGAGTTAAGAAATATATTTAATCCGCGCGATCTAATCACTAGCTGCAAAATTAGATTAGCTGAATAAATTTCCACTCGGGCACTACGATTCGTGTTACGCACCGACGAAAAATTCTCGTCTCACTTTCTTAAAATGAGGAAAAAAAAAAAAACCTCGACGATCTATCTCACGATTTATGAGAGAAGGTAATATTAGATACTTCATCTTACGGGACAGGATTCCACACCAGACAAGCCGGGAATTAAGAACGCGTCGCGGTGAGTGCCATAAGGTTTCCATCGCAATCACGGAATATAGATTACGAGACGGCTAATATTGAAGGGAGCCATTGTCTTCCGGTTCCCAGCTGATTGTCTCTCTCAATCGGAATGTCGGGTGCCCGCGATCTAAAACTATCGAAGGAAAAAGAGTGGATATGGAATTACGGTGGAGATGACAGGCATAGCAATACCGGTTGACGTCACCGCGCGGCTCGAGAGAGAAATAGCGAGCGATTACTCGCGCGATCTGCTTTATTAAGGATCTCTCGATTGCGCCGCCGACGTTTCTTCTCGCGAGAGAGATCTGGGAATCCCGTTAATCCCGCTTCACCTTTCAGGCGATTCCGTGATCCGTCGGCATCCTTCATGCGGAATGCACGCTCCCCCGCCACGATAGACGGCGTAAAATTCGTCATTTCTAGCGTTCTAGCAGGCGGAACGAGCGCGGGCGCGAGAAAGGAGAGAAGGAAGAAGCGGAAGCGAAGCGTGAAACGATTTCGGGTCAAATTAAACGGCACCGTTCGCGCGGCCCGCGATATAGCGTATTAATATTTTACTTGCGCGGGGAAGCGGCCAGCTGGCAACCGGGCGGAGATAAACAGACGGAAACGTGGAAAATGAGGTGGAGTCGCCGCAAAATTTATTCGAATGCTGTACAATCCTGACGGAATAAGCGCGCAGTCCGTAAAATTATTTAATTGGTTACCGCAGCGATACAGTCTGAATAAACTGTAAGAGATAACGAAGGGTTCTCCCCGCGTGCTAGTTGAGATTTCAATAACAATCGCGGAAAATATAAAGCTTTTCTTTTAGCCTCTACGTCTTTATCGATTTTATTATTTTTACAAGCTGTCCCACATACGTTGAAAACAATTAACAGAAAAACAGCAGTCGAGGCGCCGAAAATAGAGCTAAGCTCGCCCTAATTTTCTTAGTGTATAAAAAGTATGCGCTCGCTCGTTTCGATTCCACATTTCCAAAGGAGACTTCTATAGAGTGAAAAAAAAAACATTTCGATCGCATTTCTTTCGAAATTAGGAAGAAAGTGATAAGAGTTTTTGCACGGTTTGCCGATTTAGAAGCGAACTCTACAAAAAGTCGGGTATAATTACGCGCGCCAGCGTAAATGAGAGCCCCGGGGAAAGCGCGAACGGCATGATACTTCGCCGCGTACAACGATCAGGCGACAACGGTAACAATGATCAGCGACATGGAATAACCAGCCGGTGAGATACACGCCCTCGGATATAAACCGCACACAATGCAATCTCGTGGAAATCGCACGAGTCGCGCCGCTCTCCGGCCTAGCTCGAGGTTGGGTTTCTTTGTTTATTACGCGGCTTTGTTTCTTCGGTGCCCCGAATTAATCGAATCGCCGGGCGTGAATCGATGCTGATTGCACCTCCGGGTTACCGCCAGAAAATCAAACGACAGTCGTGCGAACACGTGAAATACGTTCGCGCGTTGATATTAAGTATACGAAAAGTTACGAGTAAAAAGTCACATGTCGCTTTAATTTTTTTTCGGTTTTCTTTACAAAGTAAAATTTTTTTTCTTTTTTTTTTTGCTTACCTTTGGACAGAGCATGAAAAGAAGTGATTTAATAGAATTAGACAAAATTATGTCGTCGACGATAATTTATTCAGTTATTTTATTTTACGTTAGTGATATAATATTTTATCGTGAGAGTAAAGAAGAAGCGTTCGGACGTTTCGATATTATACAGACGATATAATGCGACATAAGTACGTTTCGAAGAAAATTTTATCACCCGTAATAACAAAATGGTGCGGATATTATATTCTCTCTATAAAGTCGAATTCACTGTGGAATCGAAAGTATCGAGTTTCCGGTTTATTGGCACCTTCGATTTTCAACTTCCGTCGAACAGCTGTTATCGGTCCACTATCGTATTCGCATACCGCGCGAGCAGATACCTTCCGCAGCGTTTCACCGTTTATCATCCTTCGGATACGGTAGCCATTTTTAATATCGAGATATTCGAAGTGGACGCTCGGCACATATTTTTGATTACATGTTCATCTTTCATTTTCCACCCAATAGCGGTCACTGAAAGAATAGCCAAAACGGTCGGGATTCGAGATTCCACATTATGCCATAACTTTGAAAAGTTCGATAATTTTCTCTTATCACAGCCTGGAGAGCCACTTTTACGACGGTGCCCTCGGACTTTTCCTTGCCGGACGTGACTTCTGGCTTCCCGAAATCGGTTTTATCTCTAGCGAGAATAATTTTCCGCCAGAAAGTTTCTCCATTGCACCGAGTGTCGTTAGCGCAATTAGAATTCATAGACGCGTCAGTTTAAGATACGAACGTCGGTACGTATTATCAGTACGTTCTGTGCGCAAATATATAATAAAAATTCAATATTAACGAGGGTTTATTTAAAAAATAGGAATAATTAAAATTTTCAGATAAATATAAGAAAAAAAAAAAAAAAGAAAAGAAAATGTTAGTCTTAATTACAGTTTTAACATCGATGATAAATCCTCTAATTTCTTAGATGCTTCAGCCAATTATACGAGCTAATAATTTTTCGAAAAAGATAGAAAGACTTAGGATCATTGTCCCGTCTTGCGCGCGAATTAAATATTGCAATACTAATGTCTGAAAGACATTGATTTAAAGCGTCAGCTGCATTCGCCCGAGGCACCACAAGCCTCAGCTAAGCCGTTACAATGAGAAAGGCAAAATAATTACTCACACTCGCTATAGATAGATTAGGAGTTTGTACGAGGCAACTCGTCACTGTTTAAGGAATAAGGGGAGAAGTTGTCTCGTGTATGTGGAGTATACGTATAGATTAAAGGATTCTTGGAATTACCTATCAGGCGCAGAAGGTGCATAAGGCAGGTAGGGAGAAGTGTCGGGTGTACCGTCGGGAAAAGGGAGTTACAAACAGGGATACACGGAGGTCAACCGATGCATTTACATAACTCGCGTATATGTACATAAAGACACATCGCCTTGTGCCGGAATACCGGATTGCCAGAAAGTCCCGCGATTAAATATTAGCGAGAATAAACTGCAGCCTTCGCGAGATATTCCCCCCATCTTGCAACGGCGAGAGCGGAAACATTGGAGAGAGCTCCGGGACGTTTTCCTTCACGCTCCGTTTTCCCGGGGCCACTTATCCTCCCTCATCCTGCCCGTATTTTCTTGATCTCTCTTCTTTCCTTCCGCTCGTAAGATATTTCTCGCTGTCGCGTCTGCTTCCCGCGAAATCGCGGATCTTAATCGTTTTCGTGATCATTTGAACGACTCTTGTTAGAAAAAAGAAACATGGATAAAGAGACGGAGGAGATAACAAGAGCGAGAAATGGAAAGAGAGAGGTAGAGAGGAATGAAAATGGGGCTAAAAATGAGAACCGTGAAAGAGTGCTGCAGCGTAAACGGAGGGCTCCCCGGAACAAACGATGCTTGTAATATCTCAGGAATATCCTCGACTGGCTTATAGCCGCCGGCGAGCCGTATTCAAACTTCCCGATTATCTTCTCCGAGACACAGGCAGGTCCGAGATTAAAAATCGTTGTTATGGAATGCCGCTAGTTTTCTCATTATCGCAAAAATGTTTTTTTTTTTTTCGAGCGCGGGATACGTTACCGTCGAATATGAAGCTTTTCGTTAGTCACGTCGCAAACACCGAGATCATTTAATACAAATATATTTCTCGATATTTGCGCTTAAATCATCGTATTTCAAATTATTTGAATCAAAGGGGGCAATCTCTCTTATCTTTTAGATAATTTATTACGACAAACTTTTGCAGGAGACCTTTCAATGACGCAATTTTATTTAAGATCATTACCGGTATCAGAATCTCTTTTAAGAGATTGTTGCGAAAGTATCCGCGATACTCCGTGTACAACTTTCAATTCCCGTGATAAACCTTTAAACAAATTAAATCTCTTCCGGAAAGCGAGGCGATATAGCGCGTGATACTCGGAGATTAGTTTACCCTCTGAAGAAGCGGGTCGAAGCGATGAAGGAACGGAGTGCTGAAAGAACGGCCCGCGAAAGAACGAGGGAGGAAAGGACCGACGTAGGAGCTGAGGAAAACTGCCGAGGGGGATGCCAACCCTCGAACAAACGACGCCTGTAATATCTCATGGATATCCTCAGCCGGGTCGTGGTCGCGGGGGAGAATCGTATTCAAACTTGGCGATTATCTTCCCTGAGATTCTCTCCCGTTTCCCTTTGCCTCCTCCCCATCCACCCACATCCCCGTATTTTTTCCCTCCGCTACCCACGAACGCGACCGCATTGCCACCGCGCGCACCGAGAGCCACTCGTGATAAATGCGGCCCGATAAAGGCGCACTCGTCATTCGTTCGAACGGATCGACCGATTCTTTCCTTCTCTTTCGCCCACCGCCCACCCACCCCCTTCTTTTTTTTGACGAATCGTCTTTTTCGCCAACGTGAAATGGAATCGAGCTCGATCGAATCCCGAGGGAGAAAGGTAGGAAAAAACAAGCACGGCAATCGCGGAAAGGTGATATCGCGAGCGATTGTCACCTGGTGACAAAGGCGGGCGTACAGAAATGGATTATTTATCGCGTCGCCGTCTTGGCTGTTCTTTCCTCGCGTCAAGTGAGAAGAACGACGTACCGTGACGGAAATAATTTTATAATGAAACAATGATTTTGTAATTGTAGCAATTCTCGAGTAAAAACTTTATTATATCGCACACTCATTCCGGCAATTGCGTTTTCTCTTTAGTTTATTTATTATTAAATATTGATCATTAAATATATTTGTATATTACGTTAGGTCGAAAAAAGCGCAAATGTAGAGTTTGATTTTGCGAATTACTAGCTGCTTCGGCGCAGAAAAGTGACGAGTGTGCGCGAATGGGTATCAATATCTTAGAACAAGAGCGTCATTTTACAACGTGGAGGAAAAAAAAGAAAGAAATGTCATATGTTCCGATATAAAGGTATACATTTCCCTGTCGTATGATATTGACACATATGTATTAAGGGTCTAAAGCATCGTTATATGTCATATCAAAAGAATAAAAAGACTGAAGGTGTGTGTAAAAGATGAAATACCATCATAAAGAACTGTAAAGAGGTGGAAGAGAGTATCGTTACCGTCGAAATCAATAATCGGCGGGAGAATTGTATTTCTGCATCCGCGAGTTTGTGTTTCCTCTCAACGCGTAATGATATAAAAAAGAAAAAATAAAAAATAAATTTTTAAAAAAACGAATAAATCCTGCGAGCACACTAAAACGCGAAATTTCCGCTGTAGCTACGATGCTTACGCTCACCCGCGCGCGCAAACAATCCCTCGGATAAACGTGATTACTTCCGATACCGATCGTTCGCAACGGATTTTATTACGTCATCCCGTGCATATGCAAACAAGAAAATTTAACTTAATCCTGTCGTGTACACGTGTACGAATCAACGCGTTCCAAAGGAACATCGTGAGTCCGAGTGTTGTACGATTAAATTTTCAAGTTTCTCCTGATGGGAGGAAATCGATGGAGCTTTAGATCAGCAAAATCGAAGCTGCAACGGCAGATCTTGGCCGTATCTCGCCCTCGCCCGACGACTGGTGATAGTCGTCGAAACGACACGCGAAATCCGTCGGGAGATAACGAAATCAATTTCCGCGGGATTAGAAACCGAGCGACGATTCGTTCGTTAGAGGTGCCTTTTTGTTAGCTCGTTTGAGATCCGAACGGCGGCATCACCGGTTGCTGCCAACCGGGACCAACGAGCGACATTAAAGCCGATGGACGGAATACGTCCGGCTGTTAAGATAGAGATCGCGGTAATTAATCGGCCCCGGCTAATTACATCGGATTATTTCGAGCCATTTTATAACGGTGATCTACGATCGCGCAGCTGATGACTTTGACGGACGTGTTCTAAAAGGTCGGGAGAGCGATCTATATCGCTGGAAACATCACGCGAATGCGGAGATAATAATCTTTGCTCGGGTTCAGAACGGTGATAAACGTTTATTTTCCCGAAGTCATTACGTAAATATTTTACGAAGATGTTGAAAAGCTTTTTTAACACAGAAATAATTTTCTCTTTCGTTCTCGTTTATTTTCGTTACATTTTTTTTAACTATCTGATATTGTAATACATAATATCCTTATGAAACTGTTTCCTTACGAAGTCTACTCGTCCGGTTGATATGAATAAGCGTCTTCTAACCGATAAGGAATAATGTAATCGGAAATCCGATACATTCACACTCGAGCATTTGAATTGATATCGTAATTCTTCGCTTTCATTTGGCTACTTCCCAAATAACCATGTATTGCGTGTCACCCAAATTCTCCTCAGACATGCAGGAAATTGCTTGGCCGCAATTGGTTACCGGATGCGGCGCTGAAAGCACCGTAGGAAAATCGTTTTAATTGGCGCCGCGGAAAGCCGGAAAATTGGCCGGTACGATCGTCTAGACGGCTAATTTGAATAACATGATAACGCCCGACTGCATTTTCGCCGAGCGGGTTAGATTATCGAGGGAAAGCTGCGAAGAAATAATGCTTGCACATACAGCTTTAATCAACGATATGAAGCACTCCCCCAATAAACTAAGCTAAATTAAACTACTCGACATTTACAAACTAAAAGCTGTGGTAAATGTTTTTTTTCTTTCTTTTTTTTTTCCTCCGCGCAATTATAATGAATATCAGAACACGACTACGCGGGAAACGAGTTTTAAAAGCTTTCTAAACTTTCTAATTTGTTAATTAATAATCAACTTGCTTGTTTCGTAACTTATTAAAAAAAATTTTTTTACGCTTTCGTTCGGTACTGCTGAATAAAACGAAAGAAGTACCCTCTGATTTGAGAAAGGAAATGTTGATAACTTCATTGCGATATACATAGAAAATTTTTTCACGGTCCAAGCAAATTTTTCAATCGTATTCAAATATAATTCTACAATTCGAGGTGTAAAACCTTTGCCTTGTAAATTACTCGTCGAAAGGAATTTATCGTTAAGTATTCTTTACCTTGGAAATACATATTTTCGTCTTACCCGATCGTCGAATTGAATTTACCTTGATTGAGACTAGGAATATCTTTGTGTATACATAAGTATATTCGTTCTAACAACTGTATAACACAGGAACTGTGGAGTCGGTTATATTTTTAACTTTCGGCTACATTAATATTTTATCGGCCAGCTTAAGTAACGCGTCGAGAATTTCAAGTAACGATTGCGTCAGGTCTTTCGCGTGCTTACGAGCCAACGAGCAGCGCATACAATTTGAGAAATTTACAATTACGTAACGTTAACTATTAATTTCCTGTTTTCGTCATTTTAGCAATGCGGATACGAATTATATTGACTGGCATTCCGTATTATTATACATACGTATGCAATATGTATTCTCGACAGTAAATACACTGCTCATTGCACGGATATATCAATAAACTATATTATACTATATTAAATTTCATAACTTTTGTTAGACAATATTGTTGGACTAAAATGCTCTTCGCGGCATTAATAATATCGTAGAGCGCTCTTCAGTCTTTCGTTCACATTTATTCCTATCATCTGTTTGTTTCTCAGCTAGATATTAAACGATCTTGCGCGCGCTGTGTATGCGCACCTGTTTCTGTGTGTTATGCGTTATTATATTAAGCTTTCTGCAGGCACATCAGTGTCTGTAGTCGAAAACGAAATAGAACACGCCAGGGCGAAGGAAGATAACGGTTAACTCGATAAAGGGACTCGAGCGAATGAGAGAAGAATAGAAAAGATAACGCAAATTTGAAATAGTAGATGTTGCTGCATTGTTTTCGTGCAACTAAAGTAGTTTTGAAAATTTGGAGGTGGAGAGCGAACATTTAAAAATTAATTTAAAACAAGCGAGCACCGGAGTTCTTTGTCCGCAAGTTAGAATATAAAAAAAAAACAAGAAGTTGGTAAAGTGCTGCAATATGCGATGATTATATTATAGTACAA
Source organism: Cardiocondyla obscurior (assembly GCF_019399895.1). Classification (NCBI taxonomy): domain Eukaryota; kingdom Metazoa; phylum Arthropoda; class Insecta; order Hymenoptera; family Formicidae; genus Cardiocondyla; species Cardiocondyla obscurior. The sequence goes on along the minus strand of NC_091880.1, from coordinate 4,342,751 downwards.
CGTACGCTTACGTTGCCCTCTCATTATCTGTTTTTCTTTTACCCTAAAAGTAAAAATTAAAATATTATTTAATCATTTAATCGTATCACACTTAATCGCATCATATTAAATTTCACGGTTTGATTTATACAATTTTCATTATAATTATAATTCTATTCTTTCGTGAAACTTTTACCGCGGATTTTGCACGTGAAGATTTAACCACACTGAAATTGAAAATGACGATTATCTTTCGCTCATATGCATGCATTAAAAGAGAGAGGATAGGTGCCAGAAAAATGAAATTAAATTTTAAAAGAAATACGAAAAAAAGAAAAGAAAAAAAATAAATAAAGAGATCTAAGATTAGTTTCGTACAAAAAAAAAAAAAAGTCACATGGAATAACTTTTGAGCATTTCGTCTTTCCATTTGCGAAATTTTCTCAAGACGCCAAGCGTCCTTAGACTGCCGCGCACTTGACAAATGCTTCGACGTATTTCTTCTTATCGTTTCAATGCAGAAAGATGGGGAAGAATACTTTGAAGCATTTGCAGCATCAAATGGATCGCAGCCTTAATTAGCCGCGAGTTCAAAACAATGTTTGAAACGTTTCTCTCGGGACTGATCGCAAGTAAGAGGGACAGACTCGACAAAATTGAGGGGGCGCGGTGTGTTCTTTGAAATTGCTCGTTACACCAACGTCTCCGTACGCGCTTCTGGGAGCAGTAGCATTGTTCGTTATTACAGCGCAAGTGAGACTGAACTTTGAGGTCTCAAAGGGTTGCTACTGAGGCTAAAAGCGTATCGTAACCGTATGAGAGATGCGGAAAGGCGGAACAAGGGCACCAAGGAGTGAAACTCCAGGACGAAGACTGGCGCAGACACAACGCGCGCGTCTATTCGTTGCAGAACGTTCCCTGCAAATGTAGTCGATTAACGGCGTACGATTAGGAAGATTAGGGGGAAAACTAGCGGAAGCGTTTCAAACTCGACGCAATCGCAGCCGTCAGAAAGTTGGCGACGTATTAATGCACGAAGATATAATCGTAGATACTCTCTAGGGCCGCCGTGTCCACCTTTACGCTCGCAATCGTTACTCCAAATCTCTCGAACGTATTTTGCGGAAAATCTAAGCGTGTAATTAAATATATTCCGTGGTATATAAGGCGCGTTCGTCTTGCATACAAAAGATTTCCTTTATCCACGGTTCAATGAAAGGAGATCCCAATTATCGAACAAAATAAATCTTCTACAACGAGATAACGATCACCATCGAGAAAAAGCCGAGGTCACGTTTTAGCGCGTGTGAATTTCGGCTCGCTCACGTTGGACATTATTCGATGCCATGAGAGAAATTGTCACGCGGAATGGTATCAAAGGGTGCGCGGGCCGTTGAAACTGCAGACGGAGAGGAACACATGACGCGACGAGAGAATAGTGGCCGAGGCGACAGAAGGGTGGAGAGCGAACGTAGGTGGAAAGAGGTCGAATCTAGGCAGGCGAGAACAGAGATGGAGGCGAGTGAATCCAGGGAGAAGGACGCGCGCGCGGAAAGTGGATCCTGTAGATGCACCGGTTCGCCGGTATGATTCCTAGAGCAAACAGGTACCATCTTCCTCACCGGAAGGCAGATGCCGCATACAAGCGTCGCGTCTTCTGTAGGAATGAGCACTCCCGCGTTCTCGTGTTTGCTCGTCCGGGTGTTCGGAAAAATGGATTTCCTGGAGGTGCGCTCGCGCGCGGTTCTTTTTCTTTTTTTTTTTTTTTTCGAGAAGAGCGCTTCTCTCTCCCGTAGCGTCGCCCACCGCGAATCCGTCGACTTCGGTGAATACGACGCGCCGTTATTTCCGTGTCTCTCAGAATTGTATAAGGAAATACGATTATCGCAATCCGTGCGCGAACGGATGGTTTCCTGTACAGGCGTGGCGGATTGCTCAAAGCGACCGAATAGACATTCTATTGTTAACCCTCGCGTTTCGCCTTTTGTATCTTCGAACAATTCGCAGAATGTTAACTAGTATTGTATAGTTTTATACAATTTCGGTGGAGTTTTATATATATATATTTATGTACGTACAGATACTTATATAAATATACTTTTTGCGACTTTTCACGACAACGAGAGGTACGTTTCGACCATAATGTCGCAGAAATAACAGGCTGAAACGCAATGTTCGTATTTTTCATGAAAGCCTCCATGGAACAGATGGATCTTAGCATGTAGTTTGTCATAATAATACGCGAACACAGCTCGACATTCGCCACGCTGTAACGAAGTTCTCTGCGAGATCCGCGTATATCTCCGCGACGTCGATAAAGACGACGTCACGGGATGCATTTCGGCGGCGTTTCGACATGCGGCGCGTCATCAGCCGGTAAGAAAAAACAGATAAAAAGTTACGGTGAAACGCGCGCCGTAACTGATGCACTCGGCGAGCCTGACGGGATAAAAGGTAATTGGGATAGACGAGACAACTCCATTGCGCGTCGCTTCGAGTTGATCTCGCCAGTGAAACAGCTGTCGAGGCCTGCACTTTTTCTATTTTTTTTTTCACCCCTTTTTTTTACGTCGGCCCTCCCATCTAGCTTTCCTCGTCTCTTTTTCTTCTCCGTCTTCGACGAAACCTGTTCTCGCGGCGGGTGTAGAGAAACGAGCACGAGTCTCGTCGAGCAAACACGTGTAAACGCGTAACGGAATGCCGAGAGAGCAAACAACGAGCGTGCGATTTGCAATTGAGGTATTTAGCGAGGGCGCGAAGAGGGTTCCTAGTAGTTCTCATTCGCGCGAAACATTAATTGAATGAATTATTGCCAGGTATAGTTCGTTGCCAATAATAATAGCGCGACATATTCGCCGCTGATCGTATTCGGTGTTGCTCTCTGGCTGTAAATTTCAGTAACGACGTTTTGAAAGCCGTATAATTGCTCAATATAGTGATCACGGTTATAAAACAGACTTGTCACGTGTCTCTGCTGAGTGGAAAGCAGCCGGGTCATATTAAAGTGTATATTGTATACGCTGGCGAACGAACAGCGAATGCGAACGTTCTCAAACAAATAAATCACTATAAAAATTACACCTCAACAACGCACATCACCGACGTCCGAATGTTCGCGGTCGCTGTGTTCGTTCGCTAAGTATATAAATACCTATAGAGGAGAAGGAAGAGATTTAAAATTCCTTTCGGGTCTCCGTTATCAAGCCGATCGTGATAAGCGACATTATGCTGTCGGAAGTGGATGGACTGACGTATGCTATCCGTCTAATAAAAATCGTATATCATAAAAACGTGCCGGCCACCCTCAAGGGCCTCCGAGATAAATTCAGAATCGGGTTTATGATGCTGAACACGCGAATATACCAAAATGAACTCTTCGCTTTTCGGCTTCTACCTTTAAAGCAAACTTACACGCGTATCAAGACGCTGAATATTACACGGCGGGTGCATCGAGATAATGGATTGAAATTACACGCTTCAAAACGATCGCGTTTGTCTCTTTCCTTCTTTAGAAAAAAAAAAAAAAAGATAACGATTCTTGAATTACGTAAACGCGAATAACAAAACAAATACGGCAAATTAATATCCATGTTATGCACGAAAATTTCAATTTGTAAATAAGATTTTAATTTACATGCGTGCAAAGGTATTGAAATCACGTTGAAATGTAGGATGCGCGATATCGAATATTGGTTTAATTGCGAGCGTCATCAAAAGATTATTCGAGCTTAATATTTCTATTACATGCCGTATCATTAATTTATTCCGCAGTCCAGAATTTAAACCTAAATGCCGAAAATGCATGTCGAAGGCAGAACCGGGAATTGTTACGTGATTCAATGGCAATTGTAATTAAGAATATTTTGTCGTGTCGTAACATAATTTAATTCAGCATATGGCGGTAATATCAATAGCTATCAATGTATAGCAGGTAAACGTCAATACCGTATTAATACAGAGCTACGGCCATTATGCGAGCACGCATTATTCAAGCCTTCTATTCTCCAAACAATGAATGCATTCTACTAAAACAGATTACCGGGACAGAACCGTCGCGCGTAACATTCTGATAACATTTTCTGCGGAGAATTCCGGTGATCTCGAAGTTCATTACGCAACGGACCTGTGATGTCGCTTTTGTAGAAACGATAAGACAAATTGATGCAGGACGAGAGAAAATAAAGAGTCGTTAGTTAAATATAATAATGCCTTAAATCAAGCTCCAAATATTTTCATATAACGCTCTACGTATTTTTATCCCGCTTTCTATCAGCGGCTTAAATTTCTATCCTGTGTAAAAACTTAAATTTATAAACTAGCTCTCTCAAGCGACGTCTTTTGAAAGTCTTATCGTTCGCAGAACGACGAGAAAACTGTAAAAGACGACTTGCAAGAGGGAATAAAATAAACGGCTCAGTGGATTTCGTTTGATTCGGAGAATTGCCGCGAGAAGAGAGGCAGAAAGGGATAAGATGGGTAACTGGAAACGAAAAGGTTGGTGGCACATGTGCTTCTGTGCCGCACGTCAAGGATGATGAATGTTGGCGAAGGGCTCTTGCGGTTGTTCGACGACAATAGCTCCAAGACGTCGAGACTTTTAATAACGCATATGAAAATTTAATAAATGTTGAAAACGTGCGCGCGAAGATAACCCTCAAATAAAATTTCTCAGAGTTGAATTTATATATCTTCTCCAAAAAATCGGTTTTGCATACATTTTGTATACGTTTACGCGGTTATAGACTATTTTTTTTTTGCGCGCAATAATTTATCTTTCCGAATGCATTTATATGTAAAAATCGACTCACGAATTTCAAGATATCCACAATTAAATGAACACGATTTAACCTTATTATTTTTTGAACAACATAGATATTTTTAAAAAGAAATACTTTGAATTAAGAGTAAAGATAAGTTAGCTACATTTTTATTAAAATATAATATAATAAATTAAATCTTCTTTCTCTCAAATTAAAGATATCAGAAAAGCTTCTTTTAGTAATAAGTATTAAATATAAATTTCTATTCAAAGCGGTGAGAGCGCAACTATTTTACATATAGAAGTTCTTTTTCTAAATACAATCACCGAAATACATTTTAAATACATAAAAAAATGTAGTTCACATATGTATATATTTTAGAAATAGATTAAAATAATAATAAAATGTCGGAAAAAGTACCGTTCTGGAATAAAATTTTATTTTTTACAAAAGGTACAGAAAAATGAATATATGACAGATGATAAATTCAACAACGTGTTATTTCGAAATAATTTTCCAAAAGAAAAAAAAAAGGAATAAACTCTCGTAACAAATTGCGCTTGACAATCGTACGAATGATTCGAGCGTGATAAAGAGCGAGAAGAAACGTAGACGTTCGAAAAATACGAAACGATCCCACGAATCACATGCCTAATTAGACGACGAGCCGTGACATATGAGCGTTTCGACACGGAGACAATGGCGCGAAGAGGCACCTCAGGGCTAAAAGAAAAAAAAGGGGTGAAAAAAAAAAAAAAATGGGAAAGAAACGGGAGGACAGAATTGCGAGTAGCAGGAAGAAGGTCAGGCACGCAAGCATCCATGCTTTCCGGGACACCTGATGCAGAGTACGTGCACTCCCACGTAAAAGAAGAGAAAGAAATGCGCAGTGCATCTCGACAAATCTCGTAGCGAGATGTAGCCGAAGCGAGAATCCGCCGCCAACCGCGATGCAACTCTCATCCGTCGAAACAGGAGTGCATTTAATTTGAAATGCAGAGATGCACTCAGCAGTACGATTGAATAGTAAATAAAAAGATGATGCCTTTCTCTCTTTCTGTTTCTCTCTCTCTGTCTCTGTGTTGAAGACATTTAACGTTGCTTATAAACGTTCTAATATATTATCTCGTAGATGCATGAATTGGCTCGAGCTTGAAAATAAAAGCAAACGTTTATACACCCAAATTTCATAAGCAAAAAGACGTTCTTACGACATTTAATCTCTGCCGTTACATATTTTACTAATTGGATTTCAAATTAAATAAATAAATATAATAAAGTACATTAAACTCGAAATTAAATAAAGACCCATTTTATTATGTACATTTGCACCTCGGAAGTTAATTGGCTCGCGTTTAATTTCCCAGATTTGTTTGGATACTATTAATAAGGAAAGAAATAAGTTCTTAAACAACATTTTCCAATTTATTAGATATTTTCCCAAAATAGCTATTGCGCGGTCGCTTTTTCGACGTCAGCATCCCGATTAATGATCGCGCTTTATCTCGGATTTGTTAGGAGCGAACGAATCAGAGCCGTTGGCGGTTTTTAAATGTAAAGCGTATGAGGAATTGTACTGACGAGGTGCCGTGCGAAACGCCGCGAAATCACCCCTGGGGCCTCCATCCCGGCGGTGGCGGCCTGTTTTGTTTACGAGGCTTTTGTCTCGCGCGAGTGGTAACGGCCATTCGTTACCAGCCACTCGTCACGCGAAAGCCTCGCCCCGTGGGGTAGGTGAGAAAGCACACACCTCTCTCACCCCGTGCCTCTTTTCTTTCTTTGTCGGCCGCCCGTTCTGTCGCTTCTTCTTCCCCGTTCCTATCGCCTTTTTATCAACGTCGCTCCGCTTCGCGAACACACCCGTATAAGAAACTCTAATAAAGTTAACTCGTCCGGAGGTTCTTCAGGGCGAGATGTGCCTCGAGTGCCGGCGCGAGTAATACCGTGCTACTTGTCTGTCATCGCTTTTTTGCGCGTCGTGTCGCTTCTTTTTCTTTTTTTTTTTCTTTTTTTTTCTTCCGGACGGTAAACTTGCACACGCGTCACATCAGTGAAGGCAGAGTCGTTCCGCGGTTAAAAAAAAAAAAAAACCTCGGACGAATCTCGCGCTGTTTTTTTCCTTCACGTTACATTTTTTAAACAGTCAGATTCGTACGCTTTGGAGCCCGTGTAACAATTCGCGCAACCGTTTCTCCAACTTGCAGATGGAAGCTCGCAATCGGAATTTCGCATTTTGCTAAATTTCCGCGACACACTTTTGTACGCGGGGTGCACGTGCATACGTGAGAATAAAAGCTCCCGAGTCAATTGTAATTGCAGAGTTAAAATCAATTTAACACCGTTTATTCTTATGTCGTTGGTTTCGACGAGTTCGATGCAATATGCAAATATTACGCACGATAGATGATCGAGTTTCACGAATTGGTGTGTGAGAGAAAAAGAGAGAGAGAAAGGAGGAGAAGGGCAGTACGTGCTGGAAAAGCCGGCGGAATTTATTATAAATTTAACTGGCGCGGACTGCGCCTGCCGATACGTAATGCTCTTAGGAAGCAAAGTCGATCTTTTTTTCATCCCCTTTCCGCCGACTCTCTCGCGGCCAACTGCACTCCCCTTCAATTTCCGCTTGCCCCCTTTTTGCTCGGTCGGGATATCGTTCCCGCTGCCGAGCTTTAATCCAGCCGGAGCTGCTGGAAATTCCAGTATTTATTAATTTCCGACCGACGGGAGCGACCGGCGCGATTACTCGACCGGGGAAGCACTTCCGATCAGCTGCTTACTAGCCACGCTATACGCACGGTCATAACAATTAGAATTACACACAGGATAAATCCACGTTGTTTAAGAATCGTCCTTTATTAATGCAATGTAATCATGTGGTAGCCTTACGTTTTTTTATTATTATCATTAATTTTTTTTTTGTGTGTAATTTACGGTGGATATAATTCTTCTGTTATTATAACATTTTTTTTATTCCCATGGATTAAACATGAGTACGCGTAACTGATTAATTAATAAAAAAAAAGAGAACTATGTAATATACATTTAATATATAAAATAACATATTTCTTATGCATTTTATTCGACTACTTTTTATAAATCGAACTTTGCGTATACCGCTTAACAATAAACGATAAAAGTGCGATGTGAAGTAAAATCAAAGGAGATTGGAAAATTGCAAAGCGATCCGAGGCATGTACATAACGTGCAGATCGTATTGATTGATAAGAAAACGATACGGGCGCGGAAAGACGGAAAAACGTTATCGAAAGAGACGGGAAACGGCCGCAACCGGTGGAAAAATAGCGCTGAGAAAATGGGAAAAGGTGTGCAGAAACGAACGTCAGCCACGCTTGCTTTATCTCGCGCGAGATACATCTCTTGCTTGTTTTACGAGAGCGACCATCCGAAAACAAGATCGTTGTTCGCTTTTTACATGCCACCCCCATTCATTCCTACCGTACCGGACATACCGTTAACGTAAAATTAAATGGGACGCGGAGAATTGAACCGCTTTATTTTGATAAGTTTTGGATCGCGACAATGACAAAATAATTTTTGCGTTTATCTTTGATAAATATGATAATTCGCGAATTGCACGTGATTTATATGAAAAAGGAGAGTAGTAATTGTTATTTTTTTTTTTTTCTTTCCCTCATAAATGTCATAGCGGTACAATTCGTACGACCGATGATTTGTCTGAGCTATAGGTACACCGAGCAATTTGTCGCGCGGAAATATCGAGAACGAACGGACCGAATTAAAGGTAAAACGAGATATCGCGAAAGAGAGGACAAGTCGCGAACAATTAAATCCCATTCTCTGGAAATCGGGAAAGGCTTCCATTTGACTCCGTTCTCTGTTCGTGACTGATAAATTGCACGCGTCACGAAGCGTGGAATGTACGAGCCGGCGGGTAACAACGAGCGAATATCATCATCAGAATTAATGAGCTCATCTATTTGTTCCGATAAATCCGCGAGGGACAACGAGAGCGCCGCTCAGTTTACGGAAAAGTTCAGTAATGACTGGAAATGATAATCGACTAACATGATTTAACACTAAATACACGATGAACATACGGATCAGTTTCAATTGCTCCGAAGCGTAAAGTAATTTCCGGTTGCTCATTTCGAGATCTAATTTCCGTCAAGTTTAACATTTACAAATCGATAATATTAATTAAACAAGTTTTACGTTTATATTAATTAGGTATAAGTTTCAAACGTGTTTGACGCATCGACTATTTCCGTTAATTACTAGAAAAGTCGTGGTTTGCAAGCGGGGTGGGTGGGAAGAAGAAAAACATTTCAAATTAAATAAACTTTTGATGAAACTTCCATTCGTTACGGATACGTAATTTCCATTTGCTTCCGGTAGATTGAAGACGAGATAAATTACGAGATTGAACATCTAAGTTCACGCTACGTACGTTCCCGCAGTACGATGTTTACACACTTGACACGTAATAACGGACCGGTCATGAAAAATCGGCAGTTGTTCGCGAAATAGTTCGGAGAATACGAATGGAGATCCACTGGTTGATAAACTGCGGGATTATGCACGCGCGAGAGACAAGAGGCGGTAGGAACATGTTACAAGTAGGCGATATATTATAAGGTGGGTTAGCTGAAAAGGAAAAAGCCGAGGAGATAGAGAAAGAAGCGGCGAAGGCGCGAGAGGGGAAGGGGAGAATAGTGCAGTGGGTGAGCTTTGAAATATTTTATACTTTCCGGGCACGCTCCGGGGCCAATATGTCTGCCCGGGGCAACAAGCGACTGTATCACGTCTCCGCGATTTTGTATGGTTTTTGCATTCGATCTTTGCCGCGGCGTTTTACGCTTCCGCTCTTGCAGGTGCGCACCCTCGCGAGCAACGCTCGGCGCATCTTCGTATTCATCACCTAAATGATATTATTTAATAACTGACAAGTATGCAAGAAAATTGCACGAGCAGTTGCCGCGTAAGATCGTAACGAGTAACTTGAGAAATGTTTCGAATAACTCCTGACCTTTGTAACGCGATCTAAATTTCGTACTTCCTATATAAAATGTAATGTAGATGATTTTAATTAACTTGATAATCTGTGTTCCACAATCTGTTCTCATAACGATATGCGTACGTATTTTATTGCGTGGCTGTCGGGGGATTCGAGTTATTCATATCTGTTAACTGAATTCAACGATGACGTTACTTTGCATCATTTAGAAAATACGCACCGACATGAAATAGAGTCGATGAAGTATGCTTGCACTGCGCTTAATCATTATGGGTCAAGATCATGGAAATGATATCATTCAGCCATGAGCAAAGCGTTCTAATAAGTGATTCATTAAGTGGCGCCTCGCTCAAACATCTATTATTTAATTTCTCTCACCGACTGCATGGATCACACGTCATCGTTTTCCACGATAAAATATTTTATCAATTTCTGGATGAGTAATACTTACTGTATATTAAGTATAAAATTATGTTAAAATTAATATTAAAATAAAACTAAGTGGATTATTAATATTTCGATATACGTATTATAACTATAAAATATTTTTATTTTATAATATTTTATAATTAGCATGAAAATCTTAACACTCTCGTTTTGCGAAATAATAATTATTTAAAAGTTTCAAGTCAAATCTTATGACGAATAAACAATTGAAAATAAAATAGATACTTAATGCACTTTCTTCTCAAGTCGTTGAATGACGTTAACTCTCAAGAATTCGATTATATCAATTTAAAATAATGATAAAGGTGGAACTGAACGCTCGAGTCACCGATAAACGTGGTTCATTGTGTCATAAAGTCAGACACGCGTGGCAAATAAGAAACCTGCTTGAGAAGTTGTCGATATATGATCGATGAGTCACGGCGGATCATCGGATTCAAACGATTACGACGCACGTACGCACTTACAGTTCGTCGATTGATGCATACATCCGGCGCGCCTTCAAAAAAAATTCAACACTTCTCGTAACAATATCGTGAATATTTCGGCGCCTCCACACGTCTGCCTTCACTTATCATGCGCATCATCGAGCGCTATATCGGATTTTTTTTACACACAATCCGGCATGCTAATTAATTGCCGTTCGCTCATCCATTAAAACGGTCACGATGATGGGTTTTGAAATTCTGCCAAGGCTAATTTATCAGAGGCTTCTTATTAGAAAACGTATACTGGTATAATACTATATAGAAGACAGAATCTTTCCGTAGACATTACGCTCGACAGTCTCCGAGACGTAAAATAAAAAGCTTTATTAACCATCGAACGAAACAGATTTTCGAAACTACAAAAAAAAAAAAACTTACGCGATATAAATCCAGGAACTTTCGATCAATTTATGATATAATTTATTATTGCCATCGTTTCGTTACGAAAAGGGTTTAACCGTGTCAAGGAATAAATTCATAAATTTAGATAAAGCATATTCACGCGTTTATATTATTTACATATATTGTACAATAATCCGTGTATTCTTTTTTAAAGATACCGGGATTGAAATGATATTTCGTAGCTAGCCGAGTTTATTCGATGCGTTGGTTACTACTACGTTTGATATTTATAACGTTTATAACCGTCGTTTGGACTCTTGCGATAACGTTTACGTCTGTCGGGTTAGATCCACCGGACCGAAACAGAACTTTTCATCCGCGAGGTATGATCGGCCTAAGAGAATAAAATCTTTCGCAGCCCGCGGCTCACCTTAATTTTACTTTCGTTCTCGGAAATGGAAGACGGAAAATAAACTGCGGGCTGTCGCGTTTCCTAGACTTTTAACTGCTAGCAGATCGCGGCCTCATAAATTTTAATCGCGCAAACGTCTCTCATCTGTTTTTAGAAAATTAGACTATCTGGCGCTGTCGCACGGTGGAACGTGCTGTCTAGGATTTCTTTATTTTCCATAACGTCAAACCCAATATTTTTCTTTTATTAGCTCGTAGCTTCGTGGTTGCTTCCTCCGGAGCATGCTGAATAGAACATTGATAACACGAATAAAAGTAGCAGATGCAAATTGTCCTGCGAAAAGTTTTCCTCGGGAAATTTTCAGTTTGCAACGTTATTTAACATATGCTTCTTCCAATAGATATCTTACGTCATATAATTTAATTAAATATAACGTTCCGCAAAATACATGCATACGTATTGCATAACGGAGAATAATTTTTCCGTTTAACTTGCACGAAGGTATTTTTTAATTCGGCGATAAAATAGTTTGAATTACGAAGGTAAACGCGAGCGAGATATCAAGTGAGAGTTTAACGGGAATTATTTTTTATTTCGCGAGCGCGTCGTGAAAGATAAAACAATGGGTTTCCTTGACTCATCGTGATCTCCTTCGATGTAAGGAAATAAAGGGTTTAAAGCTGTACGTACACGTCTACCTGTATGTATATTTATAAGACATGTTTTTCAGAGAATAAATCCGCGCGCGGAGCCACACAATAAAACGCATTTATCCTTGCCTCGAGATAAATTTGTGGAAATTGGATTTGAACGCCGCGCACGATTTCCATCCGCTTTAGGGAACGCGTTTAATTTTGCAGCTTTTTGCACGGGTGAGAGTGAGAGAGAGAGAGAGAGTAAACGTGCGTGGCCGACAAGTAAAAATGGGGAACACGATTCTCCTCCGGTATTATGCAACGCGCTGAAGATTATTTCCACGAATCCCGTAATCTCGCGTTTCTGTAAAACAAACGAAAACCGCCCGGTTACGATACGATTTCTAGCTGCGAGCGGATTAGGTTGATACAAAAATCATGTCGCGCGTCGCGCCGCTAGTATCATTCTCGTTCGATTCGGTTCGCAAGCCCAATTCAATCTGTCATCGGAACAAAAATTGGCCATCTTTATGGTTGTCTATCGCAGTTGATTGCCGGTCGTGGCGAACAGCTGAATGCTCGCACGTCCGCGAATCGTTCTATCGAAATCACGCGATCGTAAATCAACCGTAGAATGCACGATACCAATTTATCTGTTTCCGCTGTCTCTATTGCAATACTTTACTATAACATTTATTTATTTAACGATTAATACGAATGACGCGTATTACGAATCCACGTTTATTTATTTTTGCGCTTTTCTTTTTTTATAGATAAGTGATTTTACTAATAAATCGGTTAATCATATAATAATCAGTTTATCTTTTTTTTTTAATATTAATTAAATTTACAGAGCCCATTATCCTACTATCTCACGCGAGAAAAAAAATTAATCTTCTCGATAAAGAAACGCAAACATAAAATACTGTATTGAATTTTGGAATTAATTTTTACCAAACATTTCTTCCGTAATTGGACATATCTGTAAACGGGGCCGATAGAAAATCCAAGTTTTGTTTCATACGGGCTTTCGAAGCGGAAATTCGCTGGCCGTCCGAACCAGCGATAGATCCCTTCGAGGGGAACTTATGAGAACGATCCATAAGAAGGTGGCGGGAAGGCGGCCCGAAAAATTCTCATTTCTACATCGGCGCGCAATCGCGTTGATCGACGAGCGCCCGTTAAATATTGACGAGGTAGACGGTAGATGCAAAAAGTAGCGGTTTCCGCGGGAAACGGAACGGGGTGGATACAAATGAGGCTGCGGGGATGAGCGGCGTTATCTTGCATCCTGCGGGAGCTATTCGTCCCGGGGCCGCCCTTTTCTCCTGCGCTATCCTGTGTTCTCCCCCTGCTGCCGGCGGCCCCCTTTTCGCATCTCCCTTGCACTTATCTCCGATAAGCGAAGCGCGAAACCCTGAAGCGGACAGATTCTTCGACGGTAACTCGCTGTGATCGTAATTGTCGCGACCCTACCGAACGCTCATCGTACGGGCACAAAAAACGCCACGGTCGGAAACGAAAAACACGAAGTGGCCTTCGTCGGGAATAAGAAACTTTTTAATATGTCATGCAAGAGTGGACGCAAACTAAAATCTTGCGTTAATTCGTTCTTATTACGACGAGGCAAAGTGGTAGCGTCGCTCTTGTCGTTTTATTATTCTTAATCAAAAACGTCGGCGCTAGATTAAATTTTCTTTGCGTTTGCGGGACGACGCCGCGGGTTATGAGATCCTGAAAGAAACGAGGACGAAAGACGTGATGATAATAATCGCCGCATTTCAAAAGAAGACAGTAGACTAATTATGCTCAAAGACACTACTTTATTAACTCGTCCCCGAGACGCGGTGATTCGTCTGACGCTTCTTAACATTTTCCGCGGCGATGTCGATAAAAATTTTACAGATAAAACGAACTATTCGCATGAATTATTATTATTACGTAGAAATGTCAGGCTATTATATTTTTACTAATAAGAAATTATGCATATTATTCTTATCGTACGAATATAGTTTGATTTTTGATGCGCGAATTGCTTTCGTAATCAAAAGAAAGATATATTCTGCTAACGAAATTTCGGGCTTGTCACATGTAAAAGTAAACAGGCTGATAGTAACAATTCTAAGGAGTGCGAGAACACAATGCGAGATTACGGGATTGCGGCATGTCGGGCCATACGTCGGCTTTACTACTGCGGAGGTGAGCAACTGGCGGTTCTGTTGTCAGGAAGGGGAAGTGAAAAATCCCCAGATTCCCTCAGGAATCGTCGGGGTATCCTTATAAAACTGGCAGATTAGAGTAAGACGTGACGAGAGCGCAGAATCCGCTCTGAGTATTAAGAATCTCGACAATGCGAAGCGGCGCGCATTGCACATTTACGTCTAAACGCAGATAAATTTTAGTTAAATATGTATCGGTCGATATTATAATTATTTCAATATTTAGAAAATATTAAAACGTATTAGAAGCGAATTTGATTATATTTCATCTCTGTATAATGCATCGATCGTAAATGCAATGAAAGCACGAGTGTAACAGAAAACCTATTAATACGTTAATGTTGTGAAATGTTAGTAGGTCAGATTGAAAATTGCAATCGTGCATTTTTCAAGTACGGCCAAACTTGTCGATACAAACATTATTCAAACGCGTTCAATAATTAATTAATAGCCGCGTCAACTCCACGATAATAGCATTGTCGAAGTATGATTTTAACTTGAATTTAAAGTGCTATTATAAGCGTTTAGAAATCTCGTGATTAATTTCACGGTCTTTACTGAAAAGAATAAAATCGATTACTTTACCTTTAAGTGCGAACTAACATATATGCAATAATATTATTCACAATCTACATATAATGTACAATGTAATTAATTCAAAATTTATCACTCGCGACATTTTAATCGCGACATGTAGATTCACGCGCATCCACAATTTGTCTATCCGCCGTCCTTATCTTCCGATATCATTATTCATCACTTGACTAAATACATTCCGTATTTAACGTAGTAATAAATCACCAGTCACGTAAGGCGAATCGTCGCCGCAAGCGCGGAGGAAAAAAGGAGATCTGAGTAAAAAAGCTGCTGAATATTCGCGCGAAGGTACCTCGGGAAGGAATCCCCCGGAGAGAATATTGCAGCGCGGATCGTCAGTGAATAAGACAACCGAAAGGACAGGGGATGTACAAATGGTTGCGAAATCCTCGAGAGAGTCGGCGGGGTCCATTAGCGCTAAAATTAACTTGGTGAAACTCACCCTTCCCGCTGAAGAAGTCCGCGTGGCTGCACGTCGCGCATAGCGCGGCGAAGATCACCAGTAACGACCTGAAAACAATTATATTTCCCACGTCATCAATCACAGTAATTTCTTGCGACTTCGTGGCTTTCATGAAGTGCCTGATATTAGTTAATTGGCTAATACGGTAAGTTAATTCACCGCTGGAAGAAACAATTATGCAGTTGACAATCGTACATTTTAAATAGCAACTTAAATTAACAAACAAATTAACTATTATTACTAGCTAATTACGATCGAGAGAGGCTAGATATCTAGAAACGTTTTTCGTTGCGCGCTACTAGTCTACGGCGCGTACTGACCGCTGCCCGCGCGTCATTCACCACGTGGACTTGCAGCGTGGGCTGCAGCTGTCGGCCGATGCAAACATACGCGCGTACTCACGCTGATCGCGGCGGTCGGCGGGCCCGGCGGATTTCGGCAAGCGAGAGCGCGTTGGCATAGATTAGTACGCGGCGAAAAAGTATACAGGAACAGCTACATAGTCGGTAAATAATAATTACTTTCTTACAAATTACGGCTAGTACCAAGCTAATTACTAGTTAAGGAATATATCTAATCTACGCGATCAAAACCACTAGCTACAAAATCAGAATAGTTGAATATTTCCACCCGGGTAAATTTCTGGACGTATGAGAATTCTTTGAAATAAATTGTAGAAAATGCGCATTGCTTCTTACGTTGATGAACGTTGTCGTTAATTATTAAAAAAATCTCGCAGGCATTTTCTAACTGTTTCGTTATTTCAGCATCACTGTCGACTGTAAATTCGTAGCTAATACTAATTAAATAAGGCATGGTAAACGGAATGTTAAAAACGTTTGGAGGGAGGACCGTTAAGACAAAGGCGGAGGATGGTACTTTTCTACGGTATAAGACCTGGTGCTAGAAAAGCTACGTGATCCCGAGGAAGAAAGGCAATGAAATTAGCGCTAGAGCGATTCGAAATAACAGCGTTGCTTCCAAGTAGGAACAATAGGGATGCACTTGCTCCGATATAACCAGGTTACGCGATACGACGGATCAAGAGAAGTGGCCTTCGGTATTATACCAAGCTTTACTTTGACACCCTCGCCGTCCTTTTGTAAGGGATGGAGCACGTGATCACGACTTTGTTGCAATGAGTTGGTCTTGCGGAACACGATGGCAATTTTGTTTAATATAACTTTACCTATTTGCGCATCACCTTTAATTTAACGTAACGTAAACTTTCAGCGGTTGTATGTATTTAAAACTTTTATAAAATCTTAATTTAATTTCTATTAATATTTATACGTATAATATTCAGCGTATATAAATATAGTTTGCCATACATTCTTGCCAATACGTTTACTCTAATAGCTGAAATATCTTAAAGGCTAGCCAAGAAAAAATTAATATTCCCTTTGACGTCATAATTCGTAATATTTTCCAATCGTATCGCTACTCTGCTATTACGGCCTAAAATGACATGCGTTTATTCGATCATTTTTATATTCGATGCACCGCACCTTAACGTAGCTCGTAAATACATAAATCGTGACTCGCTCGTCTACGCACAATAAATCTCGGCTCGTCTCTCTCTCTCTCCTTCTTTCTGCATTATTTCTTGACTAGACTAAGGTCAGTAGAACACGAGGAACTCGGTAAGTGTGACGAGCATTTGCATTTTGGCTTGCACAACAACCGGCGCGCACGTGGGCGTAGTCAGTCCGTCGATCGTGAATCACGATCGAGAATTTCCAACTTGCGCAACAATCGCAACGAACGGCGAGGACGGCCGTGCCCGTCGATTTCGATTTCCATTTAACAAGGCCGTCGACCCCGCCTCCTCTCCCTTTCGCATTCAACAGGCATATGTTGACAAACGTTTAAATTATCGACGTAGCCGAAGTAATCGACAAACTCGCATTCTACATAATGTATGAACACGAAAGATCAAAGCTGTATCATTGATCGCTGTCACAATATTTAGAAGGGTTAATATGTACAATTAACGATCCTACAGAGAAACTTGCATAAAACGTTGTAAATTTTGACATTAATAATATTGTGTCACAATGGGATTAATTTCGCTTTTGACTAATTAAAGATAAAAATGAAATAGTTAGGAAATGGGATATCTTTTGCATAAAACATTAATTTACTCTCGCATACACACGCTTGCGATAAACGTAGAGCGGCCGATCAAGAACTGCCAAAAATTTCCGCATACTTTTACCGAGCAACTGACCTGGCATTGATCATTGTAGTTAAACCGTTCAGGAAAACGTGTCACGATTATCCCGAGATTTCGATCGCTTTTGGCACGGTCATTAAATATTTTTACAGCCTCATACAATTTTTATGAGAGCCCACTGCTTTTATAGAAGTTTAAAAGGTTACGCCAAGTTTGGTTGAAGTTTATGACGTTTTATAAGGTCTCGTGAATTTTCCGAGGTTTCGTAGAGGAAGTCAGGATTTTGCGGAGCGCAAAACTTTTCATAGTCCGTAAATATTGTATGTCTTCGCTAAGCTCTGTCTCGATAAATACCATGCATTAAGTATTGACGGGATCCCAAAAATAATTTTGCAAAAAGTGCGATATCTCAAATCGATGCACGTATTGGAAATTAATCGGCAAAATTATTTTATTACGCTATACTTCTTTTATGCCCTGAATACTCATTACGTATCAATTTTACGCAAGACTGGCCAGCACCATTGCTACCCGTGCGTAAAATTGGACCGTTAAAAAAAGTGTACCGAACACAATTTAGAATTCATTTTTAACAACGGATTTTATTATTTCTTTAAAACATGCTCAGTGAAATAGCTATCGAGTAATTCTTAATCATTATCTTTCTCGCCGTAGTCTAAATATTTTATGGCTTTGTTAAATACTAATATCAGTCTTTTTATGTTAAAAATAAAATATACATTATCTCATGCTTAAAATATTTTAAAAAAAATTAATAATTATTAATTTATATTTTCCATATGTAATTAGAATGTATAAAATATTACAGAGAATACATATTATGTGAAATTCATATTCGTAAAACGTACAGGTAATAAGAATTGAATTATTTTTTTTTTTTCAGAATTCTAAAATATTCAAAATATTAATATCGTAATTATCGCGAAATAATTAAGGCTAACATACTTAAGCGTTTCTCGAAACGTATTAAAAGCACAAATATTGTATTATATCATATTATATTTTATTATATTATAGTATACTATAATTATCGCCAAACGATTAAGATTGACGTAAGCGTTTCTGATTCTCGCAATTTCGTATTACATTGCACTTTATTTTCTTCGATAAGAGAGTATCAGTATTCGCGCGTGAGATCACTGAAAGTACCGCAAGAAGAAGGAACTCCTTATAGGAAAAAGTGGAATAAATCTCAATGCGGACGGAAAGTGGCCGTAAAAGAAAGAGCAGGAGAGAACCGCAGAGAGATACCGTCGAGATGATAATCGCGTTCGCTCGTTTGAATAATATATGATGTAATATATTTATAACCGCGTAAATTCTTCATTCTCTGCTATCTCGAGGTTCGGCAATTTTGAAAGAGACAGAGGGATTACGCCGCCAAGTTTTTATGACCCGCTCGAATGCATGAGATTTGCATTTTTAATTTGATGAAGCTTGTATACTGGTAAAATTAAATTACGATAATATAAATATGATACTAAATATAAACGTAAAGTTAAATTACACCTATATATAATCCGTACAAAATTAACTTTTCTTTTAAAAAATTAAGATCGACCCCAAGAAGCTTTTCAATGGGAATATTTCAAGGAATAGCGCGCGGATTAAAAAAAAACTAATTTATACACATTCGCGAACATTGGAACAATTTGAGCATCGCTTGTAAAAGCTATCACCGCTGCAGCACAAGTAAGCCTCTCTGTAACAACGAGACGATTCACGAAATGAGAATGTGGAGGCCCTATCGCCAACGATAATGACAACAAATGACGACACTCGATTAACCTAGTGGCCCAAGTGGTAAAATAAAATGGAATTAAAAGAACCGAGTTCTGTCCAATGGAAGCTACGGAACACGTGTACCGGGTGGCGGTGGAATAATTAAGCTAGACGACGACAACGACGTTGTCGTCAAGGAGCTCGTTAATGAAGCGATGTGCCGAGGACTCTCGTAAGCCGACGAAATTCTCGAAGGAAACTTGAAAAGAACAGATGATACCGGCGCGACGTATATGAAAGGGAGGAAGTACTGCTAACGAGTTAACCCACCCTTAGAACCGACTGTTTGCACGCGCGTGATGAGCAGATTAATTTATAAAGATAATCAAGTTTCTAAATTACTATTGAAAATTTGAACGTGGAATTTTTCCCTATAATCTATAATATATTTAATATTTTTATCTTATAGAATTGTATTATTCTTTCTTCAAATGTGCCGGATAAAGCTCATCAGCATTTAAACGCTCGGTATAGTAACATGAGATATGAGAATTTCTGTAAAAGTTGGATGCCATTCGGAAATATACGAGCTGTAAGAAGATGCGTACGGCAATCTTGAGAAATAATTTGAAAGCGCTCGAGAACGTTGCTCAGGAATTGACGGCATACTTTACGAAATATTCATAAAAAAGAAACACATCTCAATCTCGTTTATAACCCCAACTCTTTTGTTGCGTCAACATAATTTACGATGAAAAATTGCGCGGCGCAGAAAAGAAAGCGACGTGTACTAAAATCCGTGTCGATCATTAATTTTCTGAGAAACTGCCACGACGCGTGAATACCACACACAAACTTCATCCGGCGATATACATTTATGTTCTATCACCGCATACACCTCGTGTAGCGTGCATAGCGATAATGAATCTACAAAAAAGACTACGAGGCGCAAAAAATTAACTGCGAATTTAGAATGAATCTTTAAATTTATATATTGCGTTATTTTATAATTTTTTTCTTTTTTTTTTTGGGATGCGTCGCGTATAATAATTTTTAAAGAGTAATTTCGTGAATGCGCGCACATAAGCTTTACGTCGCTTGCATAGAAATGCCAAATAAAATAAAAGACGGTGCTTCTTTGATGTCGTGCACGCTAAAAATAAAGGAAGGTCTCGATAATAAGGTCTCGATAATAAATCTCGTCTTCGCGCTCGTATCACAGTCATTATAATCTCGGAGTTCTACGAATTTAGCTTCTTCTTAATTAAAATTACGTTGAAAGCGATTGAAGCAAAAGCATATACTTGATTATACATATAAACGCGTATATCAGTCAAATTTAAACACATTAATTTTTTAATTTCATAATAAAACTTACGGTTAAAAGATACTAAACTGAAAAAATATATGCTAAAGTAATATCGGTGATTTTTTTATTTTATATGAATTATAAAGGAAAATTAATAACAAAAATGTAATATATACATTTAACAATAATATTAAATTTTAATGAAAATAGAATCGTGTTAGAATATTAACCGAAAATATACTCTTATTCCTTCAATATTCAATTAGCCTTTGGGTATAGTACTTGTCGTTCTGCGAAACTAAAAGCGGAGTGCGTGTACTAATTGTACGATCTCTCTACCTGGTTTCTGAACAGAGAAATTAACCGTGTATATTGCCGCATAAATAGCTAGGACATGCTAAAATTATAATAGTTAATTTTTATTAACGAAATAATTATAATGCACTTCATTCCCTTTTAATTATAATAGAATACCGGCATCAAGATGTATTAGTAAATTTGTAACTTAATAACTATACATATATAATTTATGCATTCCTTCGCAAAGTAAAATATTTTGCACTGGTCAATTTCTATCGCATAATCGTTTCATTATATACGAAAACAAATTATATTTTCCGACAACGCGTTGATGTATAAAGTAGCACATAACACGCGGAACCGTAAAAAGCGAAAGATGACGCTGCAAGAGTAATTAGAGGCGCCTAGAAACTTCAAAGAAACAAGAAAGCGCATTTGCTTTGATCGCGATTTTGCAATCGCTTTGCAAGATCACGAAATCTTGCAAAATCTTACGGAGCAGTTGAATGATGTATAATAAAGAAATGAATGTATTCTCCCTCTTCTTTTCACGTTAAAGAATGAACAAGTCGAGGAGTAGACCTCGAGCGTATAACCCACTTCCGTCGAGAGTTCCTCCTGAAACATTCTATTTATTCGTTTCCCCAAACGTGATCTCGAATACGGTTAGCTTTGCTGATGACACTGGCATAGTCTTCATTACATTAACAACTATGACTCCTCTAAGTGAGTAGAATATAAAGGTAGCATTAACATGGGGTAGAAAAGCTGGAAACTGTTCTTCGCGACAATTGTAACGCTTGTAAGAATTTTAATTTAATCGCTGTACACGCCGATAAAAAGAAAAGGACGTTTGAATGCAATCAGAAAAATAATATCGCTGTTCCGATATTAATTCTTTGACGTCTTGAAATTTGACGACGTTGCTGCAATTCAACTTCGAACTCTCCGCGTCTTTTCGGCAACGCGTTACGATGAAAGTCTCGGGGAAAGTAATTAATTCGGGCAAAAGCGAGTTAAAGTGATGTCGTTGGTAAAGGGGCAGAAAGGAATACGAGGAAACGCTCGTATGTTTGCTCGAAGACGTGTATTTTCAAGCTTCGCTTCTTCCCCTCTTTCACTACGAGAAAGAACGAGGTAAACTGTTAATGCCGAATGAGTCTAGACTTAAAAAAGAAATTCTTTTCCGACACAAATGAAATATAAATTGTCGATGGACGTAACGACATGAAAGAGACGTTTAATAGAGATAGACTTCGAAATTATTACTGTTGCTATTCTTTTGCCGAATTAAGTATTGGTTTTTTTTTTTTTTTAAACAGAATTGGATAAAAAATTTTTATTATTTAAAAAAGAAATGCTTTATTAAATATTTTTTTATTAAATTTTTCTGAATATAACTAAAATTCTAACGATATTAATCTTGGGTAAAAATTATAGATTAAAGAAAAATTTTTAAGTATTCGACTCATGTACGAAATTGAGGTCAATATATTTTTAGACTGATTTATACGAAGATATGAGCTAATTTAACACTAGAACTCTCAGCTGTTGTGTCAAAAACTCCAGATAACAAGTTTAAGCAATAAAAATGTTTCAGATTTTTCGGACCGTCTAAAAATACAAATACGTTTAAATAACTTTTACGCAACTCCCTAATGCCTTGAAAAAACCAACGTTACTTTAAAAAGAAATTTTATTTATTATGCTACTAATATTTATAATAATTATAACGTGCGGCCGAATAAATGGCAGTGTCTTGGTGAACGAGCACGTGCGTCTCGAAACGAAACGTGCGTTTCAGTCAATAAACCAATAATATAACTTTATTACCACATCACCGACGCAATGCTGTGCTCGCGAAGGAATTGTGACGGGCACAAATTTACCGCGATTGCGGTCATGCGAGCTCGCAGGTGGCCCGTGAAGCCGTTTCACACTTTGCGAGACTTACGACAAATAATTTGTGAGAGACCAGCGGGATCGTTATAGTGGCAGTATATAATTTCCAGTCAATATTGTGTACTAGTCGTGATAAAAATTTAAACAGTCTGGAAAATTGATTTAATAAAAGTTATGAAGCATTTACAAATATGTGATGTAGAAGGCGTGAGAAATGGTTAAATGGTTACGAGGCAAAGAATTGTTTCAATTTAATTTTATAGCTGTTTAGTATAGATTGGCAAAACAGTATGATCAAAATGATACAATTTAAACAAGATTTTAAGTATCGCTTTACGAGTTTTTCGATCCCTCTCTAACGAATTGTACGCTGAATGGCAATGAAACGCTTTACAAATGAAATTGGCATCGCCAATTTGGCCAATGAAAACCTCGTTATTCTTGTCCAACGATCCTCGAAATTTTAGTGCTAATATTTTTGCATCGCTGCGAACAAGAACTTTGTTCGAGAGATCAGAAGCAGTTTAAAAAACTATGTAAAACTAATATCAAACATTATTTATATATAAATGTATATATTCAATTTAAAGAGAACCATCATTTATATTCTTCTTATTATACAGAGAAAAAAGTGCTCTCTTACATTAAAAAAAAAAATCTCTGTCATTAGTTTGCTGCTGTTTCGATTTTTTAATATCATTACATGCAATTTAATCGAATCAAAGCTTCATAATCCACAACTGCATAATCAATATCTGTCAAAATGAACGCAATTCTTGCATCTAACGATTACATTTAATTTTCCTTTTGATCGCCGTCGTTTCGAGCGATTTATCGGCGGCGGGAACCTTTCCGTCTCGTTGCCGCGAGCGACTTGAGGAAGGCGGGGAACATTATCTACGTGCGGTTCGCGGCCCGGTCCAGCAAGGGCAATAATTCAGCGACGATTGCAGAGACGCGGTCTCTTAAGCCGCCTGTGGCACGTCGCTATCTATAAACTGACGTTTAGGACCCGCGTGCCTCCGGCGATACCACGCCGCGCGAACGCGTCCCGCATGCCGTTTCACGAGGATGCGAATAAACGTGCTTTCGCACTCCGATCGAATTTCAGAAAATCGGCCTGCGCGTCTATAGCTTCTTATACTAATCCATCGTCATCCTCCTACGTACGTTAATCCAATTTTATAGAAAATATTCCGCCATAAAACAGTCCATCATCTGTTGCTTGTATCTCGAGCAGCGGAAACTCGACCTCGATCAAGTTTCTTATCGTTCTGATTAATTATATTAGTTTGGGAAAAGAATTGTTAGCTTTTAAGTCCAGCTCGATTTATAAGAATGCGATGACCCCATTTCAGATGATAATTAGAGCTCCAAAAGTGTACGGTCAATTTTTGAATGTTTTCATCCGTCTCGTCGCGAAAAATACAAAGAAGATTAAGAAACATTTAAAAAAATGAGATTTGATCAGACTCTTTCACGGGTTATTTTAGTTACCAGAGATATTGACGTAATTGTTAAATAATTGGCTTTGTTCGTCAGTTTAGGTTTATCATGTTAGAGTAGATTATCAAATTGAGACGGCCGACATCGATATATTGTGTGTTCGATTGACACGATGTTCGTATCGAGGAGCGTACACGGAATACCGCACATGTGGAACAGTGTCTTGCCATTATCGCATAAGCCTCCACGAGGAGGTTTGCTGTTATCGGGCGACCTTTCACCGATGGTGCTTGCTCTGGTGTGCGTAGGTGGCGAGTAATATGATAATTGAAGGGAGACGAGGCACTGATTAATACGCGTATAACAATGCTTCAACTAGTGAAACGCAAACTCGTTGATTTCAATCATTTCCCATCCCTTTCAGCCTTCACCGAAATTTCTCTTGCGCTATCTCTTTGAAATTCGATCTGATATTTAAATTTAAACGCGTCAATTTCTTATCAAGAGAAATAATATTTGATTATTCATAAAGAGTAATATTGTCTTAAAGCCGGTCACTTAAACTTTACGTTTTATGATAAAATCGTTTAAAAAAAAAAGTAAAAGAATAAAAAAAACTACGATGTATCATTTACCTTAACGTGTACTTTGAGTGTCTCAAAGATTTTACAATCACGTAAATGTTAATTCTGTAAATTTCTAACAGATATTTTTCTTTTATAATTTATTATTAATTAGATTTTTTTTGTGTAAAACGCCGATTCTAGACAAATTAAGTAGCGATCGGTGTTACGAAATACGTTACATCAATTGGGATGCTCGCCTCGGATTTTAGTTTCGGCGAACCCACAGAGAAACATGTCACAATGTGTGGTGGAAGGCTGCCAAGTAGCTAACTCGAAGTTCTCTCTGTATCCTCTGCCATATTCAAGTCCTCTAGAGAGAATACGTGAGGCAATCCCATTGCGGTGACGTAGCTAATACATACAAATTCTTTGCCTCTGGACCTCTCTAATTTCCAAACGTGAATCCAACGCTCAAATAAAAGTAGAACAGAAGCGCGAAACTAGCGGAGAGAATATCTCGTGTCGCCATTCTCTTATATCGTCTGTAATTGATGCGATAATACGATGATTGGAACAAAAAAATCGTTTAAAAGATAGGTTAATATTGTCAAAGCGATTAATTTCTGTATTACATAAAATTAGATTAATATAAAAGTTTTTACGCAAACGAGTAACGGTCCAAAGACTTACCTGATTACAGTGAAAATGGTAAAGATTTATTTGACAAATGCGAGATATAAATTTTGAGAACACCTTGGAACTCCAGCCAGCTCGCTCTTCCGTATCGAAATTCACGTCAAACTTCGCGCACCACAGTGGCCCACGATCGAGTACCGCGATAAACCAGATTTATGCTCCACTGAGACGATATGTCTTGCCCTATTGTCTCGACAATGAAACAAGTCACTCAAGGTAGTATTATCCCTCAAAGGATGACCATAAATTCGATCCTTATCCACATCACGGAAATCGTGGATCACGATGCATCGGCCAGTTACAGCGTATTCAGACAGTCGCATTAAGTTCAATTTACAAAGACACCTTTGCACGTCCCGTTTTCTTTTCCTTTTTTTTTCTTTCTTTCTTTACCTTCGCGCGCTCACGAGCGATGACCTTTTTACTATCGCGATCGTGAAATCAAGCGGCTTTTCATTTTACGGATTCCACCGTGGGATATTTATTCGTTAATATTCCGACAACGTGAATATTTTCTCGCGAATGTCAGTGCAATATTTAAAAACGCGCGGAAGCTCTCGCGATGTGTCTCACGTGCCACAAAGTTCTTGTAGCTTGTTTTCTAGAGAAAGCAGCGTGGCGTAAAACTTTCTTGTTAATGCCCGCCGCGTGTTAAACGAAACTTTCCACGTACGGCAATATTTTCCAATTAGACACGTATACAGTCCCATTATCTTGTTATCAGTATTGCTATAGGTAACTACTAGAGAAGAGAATCTTGCGGTGAAGTTCAGTGATCCCGCAATAATTACTTGTCTCCCTGTTAGCTTCGTATTACTTTTCTTCTACTTATTCGAGAAAACTCATTCTCAACAAAATCAGCTGCGCCTTTTTGATTCTAAGCAGCTCAGATAAGAATTCACGACGTTACACAAAGTTGTTAATAAAGCCGTTGATTATTTTTTTGCCGGGCAATAAAATTTAATTAGTTCGCCGTGACTAATTGGCAAACTATAACAAGAA
Organism: Cardiocondyla obscurior; assembly: GCF_019399895.1. Classification (NCBI taxonomy): domain Eukaryota; kingdom Metazoa; phylum Arthropoda; class Insecta; order Hymenoptera; family Formicidae; genus Cardiocondyla; species Cardiocondyla obscurior. The sequence goes on along the minus strand of NC_091880.1, from coordinate 4,316,273 downwards.
ATTTATGTTTAGTTTATACGTAAAGCTTGTCGTTGCAGAGATAATTTTATATTTAATATCATGCGGCTTTATAATGAAGTCGCAAATTATACTTTTAAGAAAACAAGCTATGAATTCACTCTTTGTTGCGTAAACTTTTAGCTTTCCGCGAAATACCTTAATAGTATTCCGCGACATTTTCCGCAGTTTAAAGAAGTTAAAAGTTGCGGTAAATAGATTATATGCTTGCACCCCAAAACCGCGCGGAGAATCACTCGTCTGCAAAACGTGGGAATTTACTCGTGACGGTGGCAATTTTACAAAGTAGTTGGGAGTAAATTCCCTTTCCGCGTTTCTCAATGAAGACACTTTTAAAGATTCATTTTCATTTCGGCATCGTCCTTCCGTTGGCGAGCTTTCACACGCGAAATTAAACTACGATAAATTCCCTTTAAAATGTGACGTCCGTTGCAAAGCGCAAGCAAACCGCAAATTCCGACCGCATTTTCAATCTCGTTGGCGTGCCTGAAACACAGCACCCCAAATAATGTCAGAAATAACAACTGTCACGGCACGCACCCGAAAATTCGATACGTTGCGCAGCTTGAATATGCCGTATCTCGCACGAAAATACCTGTAATTACGAACAATTTATTCTCGAAAACGCGCAAAACACGAACGAGTTTATTCTTTATTAGAAAACACGGTGCTCTCGAGTTCCTTCCATATTCTACATTTACATTGTAAAACATATAACAAATAAAACGCGCAGTTTTTTTTATTGTTAACAATTACATTTAAAAATGTACAACTAAAAATGTAGAACGCGAGTTATATTAAATTCAAAATTTTATCATATTTACGAAATATTTATAAAATATAATTTTACGTATTTTTCCTTAATTTCTATATATTTTTATAAAAACATTTATCAGATTTTAATAACGTGTCATTATTAAACAATAATTTATTACAGGCGTATTTCCTTTACCGCCAGTTTGCAATGTTGTAAATATTAATCTGTTCTGAACGACAAAAGTTTAACGTCATCTAACATTTATTCTGTTCAAAGACCGGGTGACTGTGTCATTATTCTTACTTCGATATGATTAATCATCGTATTTAAATAAAAACTAAACTCTCGAGAGCCAGAGTTATGGCAAGCAATAACAGTATTTTCTATAAATCCAGGGTGCATTCTTCTCGACCAGGGACACAATTCATTATCACACGAAGCAGTATTTTATTTTATTTTATTTTATTTTATTTTATTTTATTTTATTCATTATCTTTGCTCTAAATAGATATAATATTTTGATTTCGATGAAATGTATTAAATTATTAAGTGAAAAGAAGTAAAACTATATAGACGCTTGAAACAATGGCGAGTACGCTCCCGGGAGAGTGTCCTGAAAAACATCAGATCACGGAATTAACTTGCGCAAAAGTTTCTTGTCTGCTGCGAAATAGCAGGGTTTAATGAGAAGGAAGATTCCTTGGTGTCGCGCGAACAGCGAATTGTACGAGGGGCATTATTTTTCACAATTTATGGCGGAAGCAGCATGTACACACGCTCCAGAGTCAAGACCCGGTGCTCTCGCATCTGAATTGCTTAATCTAAACTCCTACGTAGAGAGCCTTGTGCACGGACGCAATTCCATTAGTAACAAATCTTTGCCGCGAGACTCGTTTCTCGGTATGGAAATCGGCGACGTTTCTTACGGCGCAGGATCAATCCTCCGCTTTGCGAACGATACTCGAATCGTTTTGTAACAGCCATTCTAGCGTGAATTTTCCATGTGAAAAATCCCAGATTATTTTTTTTTTTTCCCCTTAACATTTGGCGCAAGATCTTCGCGCAAACATCTTGTGCCGTCGAAAATTTCTAACAATAAATTTGCAAGACAGCCTCACAAATAATAATTAAGAAAAAAAAAACTTAATTCTCACGTCGAGATCTCAAATTGAAGTATTTAGTTATTTTATATGATATGTATATTATAATGTTAAAGATTATTAAAGTCGAACAAGATGAAGGTTTCCTCGTGGCGTTAACGTTCGCCGTAAAGTGGTTCTTCGCGTATCGACGTTACGACGAAGGCGACGTTTTCTACTGCTCAGCCAGACATACCCTCCCGTTGCCTTTTGACCTCGCATCACGTTTATTTCAACGCGCGTTTTGCACCCGACATTTATTTCGCCTCGCGTCTTTCTTCCTCGGCGTTGCGGATTTGCGTCGCCAAGGAAAAGTAATTTGTTGCTTATCACGTGAAACAGGGGGAGGGCGGTGAGCTCTCGCGGAGAGAAACGCGGCGGGACGAATACAATAGCCGTAGCAAATATTAATTTCTACTTTCGTGCTCGCGAGCGGATATCGCCGGCTTTCAAGGTAATTCCAATCTTGGATGACGAGAAATGACGTTATTTCCGTAGTACGGCAGACCTTGTCCCGTGATCCGTATTTCATCGGAAGCTATTCTCGTTAAGATGTGAATTCTGGGAAAGATTTATGAACGTCTGAAGAAGACGAGGCGAACTTCCCTTGCACAAAAATATAGATAATTTTTTCCTTTTTTTTTCCCTACCGCGTATGTACCATTTTTGTGCGCGTAATGTATAAATAAAATGTCAGTCATAATCACCGCGATAATCCATCGTCATTCTTTCGGTCGTTCGTCTTTCGAGTGATAGTGTAGGTGATTAGCGATAATAATTATTAAAAAGAAAGCAGAGCGGTGTAATATAAGTGTCAAGTAATTAAATGTGTTTTAACACTTCAGGATAATCCAGGATACCGCCACGGAAAGAAGGAAGGAAGGAAGGAAGGACGGACGGAAGGATAAAAAATAATCTAACCGGATGATATAAATGTAAGTAAACCGGCAATACGCCGTCGAATTAACTATTATGTCCGGTATGTATGTATGTAATGACGCGTGCGAGTGATTTTTTTCTAGTACTGATAAACTTTCGACACTTGACGACGGAAATGAAATGAGAACGTTACGTTCGCGGTATTAATTAATAATTTGCAGATAACCGCGGAGCATTTCCGTTTGATAAGAGAATACATTATTCGAACATTCGATCTTCGGGAAAACTTTTAATGTGCAGTTTACTCGAGCTTGCAGCCCGATACCTTTAACATACATATATGTATTAACAATCGCCCACATTAACACGATAATTCCGCGATAATTAATTAATTAGGCGTATTGTTTCACGTACGTTTGCACGTGTTCCATTAAAGGCTATTAAAATGTAATCAACGATCGAGGTGAGCGAAACACAGTTCGCACAGCTTATGCGAACGCGCGATTGTTCCGTTTTATCATATGATTTCTTCGCGACAACTTTGCAATTTTTTCTATGGGATCTCTGGAACCGCGGCGGCAATGCGGACAAAGTTTCCGCGTACAATTTCGATGTTGAATAACAACGGAATTGAGCAACACGAAATTCCACGTGCCGTTTACTGAACGCGCGTCCCATGTGTGCATCGCCAGCGCGACGGCCTGTTTTATGTGTAAACGCACACTATCACGGCGCGGTCGCTCGTAAATGCACTCCGCGCGGATTAACGCACATGGCAGTGACTGTCTTTTGTCCCTTTTTTTTACTTTTTTCCACTCGTCGAAGAACAGTTAGACCGCGCGCGTCGCAAAAGAACGTCTCGTTGAATTTATACCGGTTGTCCGCAGACCGCCGAAGCCTGCGGGATCATCTAGCTTTCCGCGCAAAACCAGCATCGACCTACGCGCTTAAGGGTGCCCAAATACTTTGTCGTTAGTCGGAAACTGCGGCGTTCACGTTAAATCGAGCTCTGAGAGAAACGAAATTTACGCCACGACGATTTTTCGGATGCTCCTTCGTATTTGAAGATTCCGCGGGTCGAAATAGCCCGCGCGACGCTGCCCGGCGAAATTGTAAAATTAATACAAGCTCGTTATTACACCGTCGAAATTACATAATTACGCGGCGCGTTTTCCAACCGCAGGCGCAGGTGCCACGCAGTTATGAGATGTGCGATCCTATTAAAACTTTAAATTACGTTGCGTATGCCGAAAAGGCGGATTTCTATCGCGCTTGCGTTCTTGGCAAAACGTGCGATGTCTCGCGAAATGTTTGCGGCGCTTCCACCGTCGTCGTGCAGCCGGACACGTTCAGAAATTTACCGCCGTTGAATGAGAAGCCCGGGCCACTCGGCTCGCGCACCGAAATTTTACGGGTGACAATGACGACGTCGAGCGGTTTGCCGTGCCGAGGGTATCTGTCGTTGGCGCAGCTGAATTCGTCGCGATCGTAAATAATGGTCGTACGCGGTGTACACGTGTCGAGGGCGACGTGCGGGCGTCGCGTTCTATGCGTATCAAGAGCCCGTGAAAATACCCACACTTAATTATTACACGCGAATGACTTTTCCGACAGCACGAAGGCGCGTCTCGCGTCTCATTTCCGTGCGATCTTAAGCGGATTTACGCGTTCTCGCGGAATGCGGCACGGAAATATTTTATTAAAGTTACCTCTCGCGCGCGGTGAATCAGTAAATCATATCAATTTTTTTTTCTTTTTTTTTTTTAATTTTTGCAGAGTACCGTTTTGAGATTGGATTTTTTAATATACATTCAAACTTAAAAAGAGATTGAAACGGTATGAGAGTGGGCGCATCAGCTGCGCGCTTGTGATGCGTGATTATTTTATAAATAATTATATGATACATTTAAGTAAGCAGAGTGGAGTAACAATGTGAGCGTGTAAATTTTTGCGAGGGGGGAGGGGGGCAGGAGGGTGGTTTAGCCACGGTACCCAGGGAATAAATTCGGTTCTCGCGGCACTCTCGCTACGGGAGTAATAAATCGTCGAATTAAGGATTATACGTTGAATGTAACAGGTTCTACGCAACGATCTCTGTGCATCTCTATGCCGCTGCGGCACGGTGAAAGAGGATTTGCTCATCTCTCTCGCAGTGTGTCTCGTGCATGCTCGCGATCGGGAGCGGATTTGAAGCGTGCGACACTTCCCCGCACACTTGTCGCACGCGCGAGTACACTGCGAGCGCAGGTGTACAGCGAGCGGATTACAGGGCAATAAAAGCGCAGTAAAGTCCGCTCTAGCTACGTTCATAGATATATGACGAATGCGGCATTGTCTTCGAAACGCGAACGCGAACTTGACGGTAAAAAAGAAATCAATTCGAGAGGAAATCGCGATAATTCACCATTTAAGCGAGCAACGATGCGAGTAATTACTTATTAAGCGAAACAGAAAATTGGAGACATACGAAAGTTAATATGAGAAAAATTTATCAACCACCCGTCTCTTGTAATATTCTCGTCTCTTTCACTTTGTCTCAAATATTTTTAGACCCATGATTACGTGAATATTTGCTTATTTTACTACCGAATTGAAGTTCTTCCGCGTGAAATAGAAATTTTACGCGGCGTTGATCAACCCTTTCAGTGCCGGTAAGAGTTCCCTCGAGTCACGAAGCGTCAAAAGGCTTGAAACTGAAGATCACTAAAGTGACGTTTCCACTTCTCGGCCGAGAGCAGCCTACCTGTGGCTCTCGATCGTCCCTTCGTTTACCCTTTAATTTACCACCCGTCAATTATCACCCCCAACCGAGCAGGTACTTTGCGTGAAACCGGCCCGTTCGTGTGTATGCTTTTTTTTTTTTACTTACCTAGGCGGCATATTGAGTCATTCCATCGACGTTACAGTTCACACGACTACCAGCAAGTCCTTTCTCGTTCTCGGGAGTCGATGAAACGGGACGACAACCTCGCAGATCGGCGATCGCGGAGTACAGTCAAACGTATTTCTCTTGTCTCTTTCACACTCGCCGCGGGTTGAGTTATTAAATTTTAATTTTTTTTGCTAAGTAATTCGGCGATACGTAGGAACCGCGGGTTCTCGACCCCGGGCAAAATGACGTGATCGACGGTGGCGCCAATTTCCAAGGTCGGGTTTGCAAGGTCACAGTCCTCCGTACCGAGCCGGCCGGCGCGATCGGAAGTGGCGATCGCGTCGAATTCGCGCGCGTGCCCGTATCGAGCGCGAGTCCCGCTGCGCGTGCTTACCGTCCACCCTCCTGTCGTCCTGCGCCTCCCGTCGTCTATCTCTCTCTCTCTCCTACTTTCTCTCCCGGGCGAGATCCTTATCACACGCGCAACGATGCCCCCACAGATCCGCACCACGGTCCACCACTCACTGACAAGGGTCCCTTCGTGACACTTGCTACTTCCTTCTTGATTTTTCTCCCTCTCCTGCTGCGGAGGCTGCTCTTCTCCTCTACCGCCACCGCTGCCTTCCTCAACGTCGTCGTCGTCGTCGTCGTTGTTACGCCACCGTATGCCGCTTACGACGCACGTCACGATGCTCGGTCACTAAGTCACCGCTCGGAGAACGTAGCGGCGTGACACCGGATTACGTCGCTGATTTCATCGGAGACGACGAGCTGACGCGCGCGTTTCCGTCTCGCGGCGATCACGTTCACGGCTCACCCGCGCGCTGCGATTACGTCTCGAGCTGGCGCCGGCTGTCCCGGATCATCGATGTCGTCACGTGGCGCGGGAGGAAGCTGTCGGGAACCGATGACAGCCGGGGTGTCACGTGGCGGTGACGCCGGTACCGCGTCGGCGATCGCGGTCGATCGCGAACTCCGGTGCCGGTGCGCGTTTCGTTACGGATGACCGATCGGCCTTTTCTCCCGTTCTCTCCCGTTCGCCAGCGGTTTCTCTCGTGGCGGTCCTTTCTTCTCTCTCGAAGGGGAGGGCGTGTCGATACTCAGTGATGGAGAACAATGACCTCTGACTCCGCGAGTGATACCTGCTCTCGGGCTCGGCGATTATCGACCACGACACTTGTCGCCGGTATTTTGTTGCGCACCGAGAACCGTTCAGAAGTCTCCTCTCACAGCTCGAATCTGAAAAAAAAGCGTTATCCGTTACCAGCTTATCTCCCGCGCCAAATTCTCTCGCAGTCCGTTCCGCAGAAAACGTCGACGATTATCTTTCTCTTTAATTTTTTTTTTTTTTTAATTATCGCGTATTTTCTTCGTATTACACTCTTTCTTACCAAGCGTTATCTCCTGGGACTCCCGGAGCAGTCGCGCGATGAATTGCGAAACTCCGCGCGGCGGGAAGCGCGAGAGGGACCACGAGTGAGCACCGGTGCGAACGATCGCACCGACACGGCGAAACAAGCCGGAACCGGTGGCGGCTGATTCAAATTCGCTCCCCACGTGGCGGCGACGGCGTCGTCCCCGAGACTGCCGCCGGTACGACGCCCGGCGCCGGTCAGTGCGTCGCCATCTCACGGCCCAGCACCCAACCGGCTTTACCGCCGTGAATCCTCTTGAAAAACGTCGCCGTCAGCGTCGAAACTTGATGCAACCAGTCCTTGGAATAAGTACATAGCCATCCGTATTCCACATGCGCGCGTGTAGGCGGGCGCAATTCAAGATTGTCTTACTCCCATATTCGCGACGAGTGCTTATTTCACGCTAGGGCCAGGAACTGGCTACTCCGCGATGCACGAATGCAAATTTTAGAGATAGCTGTATTTCGAAGCGACCGAGAATAAGCGAACGGCGTATAATGCCCCGGGTCGAGAAATATGCACTTTAATACCAGAACCGGGATGCCGCATGATGATTTCGTAAGGTCAATGTTTGCTTGGTGAAAATAACGAGGGGAAAAATTACGAGAGGTTACGTAGCAGATATAGAAATTTTCGCAAGGCAAACTTCGCGAACGCGCAAGTAAAGAAGTGGATTGCAATATCTCGCTTTTTAATTATATCCGAGTAGTTCTCTGTTAAGCTAATTGCCGCGATATTAAGAGTTTTACTTTTTCTTCAAACCATGCGCGAGTAATAGGTTTTTTTTTTTTTTTTTTATTTTCAACGAGTGCGCATTGTGGCACGATATGTCGGCACAATAAAATACCGCAATAAATATATAAGATAAAATGCAGGATGTCCGAGCGTATTAATCATATCTATGAACTTTGACGATGAGGTAGGTACATATGTCAACGTTAGCGCGCTGATACTGCCCGCATCAATTTGGAGGATGTACCATCTGATCCACTGCAGTGTCAAGGATTTATCATCCAAATTACATTTGCGTGGTCTGTAATACGATCTAAGATCCGGGTCATGATCATAAAGCAGATCTTAATGTGAATCACTTTTGCAGATGTATCCTACCTTCTCTAAATTGATATCGCATTATGCATACGGATTATAATGGAAATTATAGTATTGAATTTAATAGAATATTACTAAATAGAAATTCCTAAATAGAAATTACTAAAATTATCAGACCATAATTTCCGCTGTTAATAAAAAAAAATAATGATAATAAAAATTAAACGCGTTAAATGTACAATTTTTGGGTACTTGAAAAACAATTTTAAATGCCAGTAATAATTAAACAATTGCTTTTTTTTATGACTGACTAATGTGTAATTTATCTAGTTAACATGACGTTCTAATTGTCGTTGCCTTCGATTTATTCGCTCGTAAAGTAACAATTTTAATCGTTAAATTTCTTGGCGGATGTCGATAGAAGACGCAGATGTGCGCCTAAAGCGATATCTATTGCATTTATGTCGGCAATCAAGTATACATCTTTATAGTACAGTATTTTTACATGATAATCACAAACCTATAACGGGACGTGCCTTTGCTCAGCTGACCCTCGCCATTCATCCGACCCGTTCATTCATTCTTACATCCGCACAATGAACCGTGACATTTACGCCGCTGCAACACGGTTCACGACCTCTTTCGCCCATGTAGTCTGTGATGTAACGAGATGGCTATTTTAGGATTATCTACCGAGCGTTTCATAATTATTTGCCTAAACATTCACGAGAATCTACTTCTCACCTTCTTTTATATCTTTTATTAGTTTTAATATTTAAAAAATTACATCCAACGTTAGCCTGTTTTTAATATATATATAAATTTCTTTAGGAAATTTTTCTTTACATGCTTCAACATTTAAAACAGATATTGCACTGATTAAGAAAGAAAATATTCCATTTTAATATTGAAAAAGTTAAACGATAGTCCTAGCACTTAAATATGTCTACATAAAAAAAAAATTAGTTACAAAATAGGCCTAACAATCGGTAAATGGAAGATTTTGTAATGTTTCGTACACGGGCTCTTACAAAATATCTTAGAACGCGCGACAAACGTGCATCCTTTTTGCGTTTCAGGATAGGCCTCTTAGCGTTCAAGAGCTTTGCACACGTCTATCTATCAATTTGTGCCGTGAAGAAAGACGCGCAGCTGCTTGAGATTCGATTGCCGGAGATTATTATGATAATCGTCACGGAAAAAAGGACGAAAGTGACTAAGTGAATGTCTCGTGTACAACGCGCGAACGCATTAACGCATGTTAATATTCGGATTTTTTTTTTTCTTTATCTCGTTGCTCCATCTGCACGCCCGGTAGAAAGTGCTTCCTCCCGCATCTACGGCGTTCTTGCGCCGACGTGCCTTGCCAGTTAACGCGATAACAAAATGATCAGACGTAAATCACCGTTTAATCGGGCGGACTAAAACCAGTTTTTCTTCAAAAGATGTTTCTGACGTTGATACTTTAAAAGGAGACCGACGCGCCGATACCTAGTCCTGCTATCTTATATCCTGTCGCCATGTAATTAAGATTGATTAATATGATAGAAACTTACATACAAAAGCCACAACTTAAAACCTGAAGGTGTTCCAGATAACAGGAGAATAGCGCATAATTTTATATAACGGTAGAAATTTCGAAAAGATTATTTCCGGCATTTGTTATATTTTTCTTTTTGAAAATTAGATTCCTATTTTCGTTTATCGATGCTAATATGAAAAATACATTGCGTGGCCAACACAGAAGAGTCGGTTGCCTAGGAATCAACGGTAACGTAATCGAAGCACAATAAAAGCCAGATGTCGATAGCCATTTAAGGATTCTATATAGCGGCTCGGAGTATCTCCAGCGATATTCCCAGCGATCGCCCATTCGCGCAATTCCCGAAAAACCAATCGCCCGTCCATATAGCGAGCACGGGAAATTAATTCGGCGCCTGATCCACGCGCGTTATTTTGCACGGGCTAGCCCGTTATTGGCGGGATGGTATTCGCAGGCTCGTTTTAACACCGGACATGCAGAGTAATTTCGCGATCGGCGCCCTGCATAAATTTTAGCTAGAACATTTAAGAGCGGCGAGCGAGAGACGCGACGTAGCACACGGTCACCTTTGTAGCGAGAAAAACCTCGCAGTGACTTGAGCATTAAAAGGATATACCGCGTCGACACCTGTTAATTGAAATTGTAAAGCAGCCAAGTCGTTCTCACATTTACGTCCGTCCGCGGCAATTTAGCGGGAGATTTCTGCGAGAGAAACGTCACAACGTTTGCCAGTCGCGGGGTGGCGACCATGAGTAACGACATAGGACAAAGTGTCGCGCGCAGGTGCGCGCCAAGAATCTCTGAAAATGCGGGAAAGGTAGCGGGTGCGAGGGTGAGAGGCCCGGCGGGAGGTCGGAGCAATTTGTTTGGATCCGAGATGCAGGTGAGATTAACTCCTCGCCGGCGTGTCGGGAAATTATTACGCTGTCACTTTAAACTGCGTCGATCGAGCGAGTGTCGCGCGACGACATTCTTATAAACGCGAGGAAGTGCAGTTCCTTTGGAAATTGATTAAAAATCTGCAACGAGTTCGACGCTCGGTATTAGCCTAGACTTAGCGTGGCGATTGACGAAACGTTAATCAATGACGATATGTAGTTCAAGTATAAAATTGTGGATCAAGCATTTTAGTTTTTACACAATCAACACGTAATCTGGACTCGATAAACGTCTAGCAATAAATTCTTATGATATCGCGTCGTGCAACCCGTTCCCGTTGCAGCTCGCAGAAAAATAAAATCTTGGCGCACGTATTACTTCGCCGCTGGTAGAAAGCACCGATAAAACATCGCTTGGCTGCATTTAAGAGTGAAAAAAAAAAAAAAATAAAAGGAAGAAGTTATTTGATTACACGAACGGTTACTCCCATTAGTAGACTCAGCCGCGAATGGTCCGAAGTCCATTTATTAGTTGAGCGGACAAGATCGTTACAGGGGTAAACTTTTGCAAGGAAGAAGTTTCCAACCGAACAACGCACGCTCGTTCGACCGTTTGGAGAGATTTGCACTTAGGCAACTTATTAACCCGGTTTAATCGTGCCCCGTCGAGTCAAACTCTCTGATTGGTGCTGGATGACGTCGGCGTGCTGTTTAATCCTTGCACGAAGTCACGAACTAATTTCGCGAACTACATTTACAACGTCGTCGCTCAGTACGCTCGAGATCAGGACGGATTAAAGAACTCGGCAGTAGATCTCGCCTACGTGAAGATCGATTATGCGAGCCTTAAGTATTTTCGTGAAAATGAAAATAGAATTTGAGCGGAACCGAGTTGATTTTTGCTGATTTCTTTTGCACCCGTCGTGACGCTCTCAAATCTCGCACACGTCTTGCAATATATATCTATTATTAAATATATATTATCATTACAACTTAATACGATAATGATAACAGGATTATATGTTATGGTTTAGGATTACATCTGATTTAAACAGTAAATGATATCATAGAATATTCTATATATCATGACTAATAATTACGCTAATTACGTGTGTGTAATAATAATATTAATTATTATTTTATTGAAGATATGAATTAATTTATATTGATAAATTATTTAACTTTTTATTCGGTTTTACTTTTTCAACATCAAAAATAACGCTGTTTTTGCAAAGAATTATGTATATTTCATTTCTCTGAAAACTTTAAAAAAACTCGGAGTAATATTTAATAACGTGATATCACGAAGCGCCCACTAGAAGTACTTTCATCTCTTGAACCTTCCGCACACAAAGCTTGGTCGATACATGATTTTAAAATTTTTTTATTAGTCAATATATGATTTTATTAATAATTATTCTTATAAATATCTTATTGAATTTTTTGCATACAAAAATTTTGGATACAAATTTTTTAAAAAGAAATTTTAATAAAATAAATTTGTAATTACTTTTATAAAAGATGAACAACATTGATTGTTCGATTCTTTTAATTTAATTATAAAATATTTTATTTTTTTATATATTTCAGTAATATTATCTGCGATTATACATTTCATATGTTCTCTTACGATACAAGTTTAGTCATCGGCAATCGATTATGTGAGCGTTCTCAAGTCTCTCCAACTTACCCACACGGCGCGTTTCAACATTTATCCCTGCAGACGATATTTTACCGATTTCTGTATACTTGTTCCTCCTATCAACAGAGAACGCTGCCTTTAAATTTGACCTGTGTAACATTTTGTAGCCTCGCGAAGATTATTTAAAATTATTTAATTTTAAAACTTTATACAACTCTACTACAAAGAATCAGATTTCTATGCATACATTCTTACATGGGCAATAAACATTTTAGATAAAGTAAAAATAAGAATGCAGAGAATTGAAAAGTTTCTTTTTTTCTTTTTTCTTTTTTTTTTTTAATACAAAAATGTGTAGAGCATGGGGAAGCGTTCTGTTATCATTAATATCGATTACTTTCATATATAGGAATATCGTATATAGGTCTTCCACATTTCCGTGCTATGACCAGCGTGTCGAACGTGTAAGGAAATTAATGATTCTAAATGGCATTCTTTCCCAGCTGAACGTACCTACCGTGTGTACACACGCGCCGCGTTTACACACGTGTCTGACATACGCACAGTTGCTAATTACTCGGCGCCGATCGCGCCTATTCAAGCTCGGCTGTTTATCTCAACCCACGTCTCGGTCGCGGCGGGCCATGTGCATCTCACGTAGAGGTGGCTATGCTCCGCTCCTCGCGCATACACGGGAAATAAAATGCACCCCTCGTCACACATACAAATCAGCAATGACGATTCGAGCATCGCATTCACACGCTATCTCGGGAGTAAGATTACTGGGGAACGCCTTGCAAGCTCTATTTAAGCAGAACTCTGACGAAGTCACACGTTAGGGTAGATTAGATCGGTTCACATTGGCACGACCCGGTCATCAAATTATCAAAGTAGAGAGTAAACTAGAGAAAAAAAAAAAAAAAAAAAAAGTAAAATAAAACAAAGAGAAGGCGATGGGAAAGTTTTAATCGCGAATGTAGATTTATTATTTGATTTATTGCAACCACCGACGAGCGATAAAAAAAATTAAAAAAACGCGCTGACTGTTTTATGCTACATTTTTTTTTTCTCGTTACGATTAGGCCAATTAAATGCTGATTCAGATGAAATATGCGAGACAGCAGAATCCAGCGAAATCCAAGACGTCTGGTCTGGACGATTCCGCTATGAAAGTAAATTCGCATTCGCGTATCGCGGCTCAGATAAGCCCGTTTATTATTTTGCGGTCGTAAGCGCAGACTCCAGTGTCACTCGGCCGGGTCGCGATAAATTACGGCGGTATACGCTGTCGGATATCATTATCGCAATTACGCCAGTTCATCGCGACTTGCACACGCTCGTTTCCGCTCGGCGCTCGCAGCTCGCGCGCGAGTCACGTGCGGGCAGGTGGCGCCCGCATAATCGCGACGGAAAAAATGCAGTCGCAGAAGCGAGCGGTGAGAAGCGGCCGAAGAGCCTGAGACGGGGGCCCGCCGCCGAGCTAACGAAAGAAATTTAATTGGAAGTTTCTTTTATTTCGCCTCTACCTCCCCCTTAGTCTCTCTCTCCTTCGCCGCCCTCCGTCCTTCGCGCCTTTCATCCTGGATGCGCGCCTTCGCTAAATTGCAACCTTGTGTCCCGTATCTTCGGCGCGGATAACATCGCGTGATTAAGACCTGTCCCTGGGACAGCGGTATATCTCTCGTCCCTCCCGTCCTGCAAAATCACTATGCAAATCGATGCGCCAGTTTTTGCGAAACCCGCGTAACAAGATACGTCGTTTTACATGTTAAAATACAAATGGCGTTGCGTTTGCGAATAGCGTTCCACCTGTCAATTTTTCAGGTGTGATTTTATTCCGAAAGAAGTTACTTTATCCGCAAAATATCTTTAAACAGTCTTTAAAAAAAAAAAAGAAAAGAAAAAGAAACACTTTGGTTTTCGCTGCTCGTTATTTTTCGCTTTCTTTCTTCCTTCTAGTATATTATATTTCTACGGTTTGAGTCCGGCTTTACATACGTTATTTTGTACAATTTTTTTTACCGCTTCCTGCGCGCAATGTTGCACGAAAGCAATGCGCAACGTGATCGCGTATTACGCGATTTAGTTCAAAAGGGATCGATTATTTTGTGCACCTGCGGAACGAAGCGTAACTAACGCGCCGACTGAAAAAGTGGCATAATCTTTGTAACAGAATATAAAGGAGAAGCTAAAGCGACGTTTAGCGTATGTCTTATTATAATTACGTAGGATTTCGTTGGCCTATATATATAAGATCAATAACATAACATAACAAAAATTGCAAAAAAAAAAAAAAAAAAAAAAAAGAAAGACTATAAAATCCACTTATATGCATTTAATTATTGTTTCGTTTAATCGCGCTTATTTATTATATCGCACCGGCAATTTCCATTTAATTAGCATCGCTTTCTTCAGAAACTGACCTGACGCTGAAGAAACGTTCCCTTTGTTCCCCTGCGTCACGAACCTCTTGCGTACTACGGCCTCACCACATGTTCCTCCCGGCGCTCGTTTCTTGACATACTCTTTCGAATACCTCGCCGCACACGCCTCGGTGCAAGAAGATTGCGGGCGAGGGTGAATCGGCGATTTTATGCACCTGCGAAACGAAGCGCGACTAATGTGTCGATTCCACTGCGCGGGAGACATGCTTTAATTTACGAAATTAATAATTACGAAGTTCACCGAGGGGCGAGGGGAAAGTGCGTATTAGTCAGCAGTTAACCAGTTGTACTTCTTGTTGCACGCAGAGCGCGACGTGCAATGTAAAAATTTCGTGAAGTCTAGAAGCGGCGGCCGTCACCTCCTCGTAGATAATTTCTATCGATTCTCACGTGTTCCTCGATGTAATTTACGATAAAGAACACCCTCGTGCTTACGTGGACGGTGCTAAATGGTGCCAGAGCCGTGTCCCCCCAGCGTGGAAAGTCGACGAATGCATTTCGGAACGCATTCGGATATCTTGCGCGAAACGGAAAGCGAGCCGGCAGCTGTGCTAACGGTACTAGCGATGCTGCTCTTACTATCATTAAGATTACGTGGTAATTTTTGATCGATTGCATTTCTTCGGCCGACTCTGAGGCGCGCGATGGATATAAGAGGGCTGCGCGCGATGTTACGTACGCCCTTCTTTCGTAATGGAAGCGTTCTTAATTCGCCCCTCAAGATCGCCAATCGACCCGACCGATTACGCGGCGCATTGCGGAACACGATCGAGTAAATGGCAATAAATAACAGAGTACTACTTTTGCGTTCAGAAAGATTGATAGGTGCTGTTCGTCGCTTAACGCGCGACGCAACATTGTGCAAACTGGAACGTTATAGTTATAGAATATTGAACATAATAATGAAAGAACTACGGAGAGCCTTTTTTTTAACTCTCTTCGTCTGTTCGCACGTTTTCTAATAACGAATTTAAGAAAAGAATCAGCTTTAATATTAAATAAAAAAAAATAATAATAATAATTCGTGTAGTTTGATGCTAAAGTACGATCTGACGTTGCGTGTGTCTTCAAAACCGCCGCTAATAAATTGCAATTCGTCCTGAACCTTCGACATGGATAACATCGCGAAATTAAGGCCGGCAAGTAAAATTCTTTTTGCAAGCCTTCGTTTGCCTTTTAATTTATCTTTCTTTCGCCTGGCTGCGCGCTCCCTTATTGTGCATCGAGACACGGTCTCCCGAAATGCGCTGCGCAACAAGGCTGCTATAATGCAGCGTCGACCGGGATGAGTGGGCGGTTTTATACAAAAGAAGCGAAACGCTAATACACAAAATTTTAAGCGAGGCAAACAAGATACGCCGAGGTCAGATTTAGCACCTTGACAAAGAACGAGCTTCTGTTAAAAAAGAAATTTTTTTTTTTTTTTTAATTGAAAAAACGCTTAGTATACTAGATTGAGTTCAAGATATCGATTGTATTATAGTGCAAATACGGTATGAATATTTAATATCGACTTGACGTGATAATTCACAGCATAGATTTTATTATATATTTAATTTAAAGATTGTGGACAGAAGCGTGATAATCAACCTGCCGCCACCGGCTCGCTTTCTCCCAGCGACAAAATCTTTCTAATTGTTTGTCAGGAATGTCGTGGCGCGCGATAGGGAAACGTTATGTATGCGTAGGAATCGAGTTGATCGCCGTACACGCGCACCTGCACAGTCGCGTGCAGCTGGCCGAGGCTTGGGCGACTCCACGACGATCAAATTCGATTACTCCTCGGCTTTTCCAATGGAGGGTCGCGTCGGGAGACAGGGGGGGGTAACCGCGAAGCACCAAAGCATCAAAAGCCGAAACGGTCCAGGTGAAACCCGACGACGAGTAGTCGCAGGTGAAGCGGAGACGAAAGAACAGGCCAGATCGCTAGTGTAGGGTCGAAGTCACGGGAATTGAACGACCCGAGTAAAAGACAAACGGGTCAGAGTGACAGAGAGGGCGGTCCTCCTTCGACCGTCCGCGCGCGGCTTTCCTTCGTTGCCCTCTTTTAAAGTATCTTTCATGCGACAGTCGCGCCAAGTATGATTAATTGCCACGGCGGACTTTTCTTGTCGCAAACTAGAGAAAAATTGGGAAATTCAGCGGCATAGGAGAATTCCGTAGCGAAGCCGCAATCATTTATCGTATATTTTTCAGCTTATAAATTTTGCAGTTTTAAATTGGATAAAATATTGCTTGTAGAAAATAATATCGTTAAATATCATTATAATATTAAATTACAAAAACTATAATGTATAACGATACGAAATGAATCAAATAATTATATAAAAGTCCGAGTAAAAGTCGGAATAATTTTTTTAAAAACTTTAAAATTCAATTGTTATAATTTACAGGGGGAAAAAAAAGCAGAGCAACTTTCTTACATAGTAATTGTATCGGGCGTTATTCAATAATCACGCGTTGTCACAGTAATCACCGGAATCAATTTTTGTGCACTGTACAGGAACTTTTCGCAAGCAAATTGACAGAAAAAGAAATAAGGCCCGTGCTTTATCCAAAGGGGAAGCAGTAACTGCTTCCTGTTGGCGTTTGCGCAACGTCGTAATTTCAGTAATTCCTCATTTCTCCCTGCGACCTCCTTCTTCAACCCCTCCTGCGTACCGTTTTGTTTTGTCAAAATTGCTCGCAGCGATGCTCAAGTCGGTGCCATCTTCCTTTTTCTTTTCAACCTCTTCCCCTTTCTCTTTCTCTCCCCCTTTTTTTTTTTCTTCTTCTTTTTATTTCAAGCCTATCGCGCGTTGATTGTATCAGGCTTTGTGCGGTTTCCTCGACGTTTTTCGCGTGTTCGCCAACTGTTATTGGTTAATAAAGGGAAAAAAAAAAAAATTACGCGCGGGGCTCTCCATTTATCGTCACGCGGTGCACACTCGCAAAAATAAAGCAGGCAGAAAGGGGGGGCAAAGGAAAGTATAAGACAGTGAGAAAGAGAGAAAAGAGGTGTACGGGTACGCACTAACAAGTGGCCAGATTACAATGTGTACGCCGGCAATTTAAACTTTTGCAACTTGGTCAGTGGCAGTCGAACGGCGCGGCGCTGCGCGGCGTAAAAACATCCGTAGGATGCGCGCCGTTCTGCCAGGTGTTGGGTCTTTGTTTGCATAAAGAGGGTATCGGCAGAGCGGTATCCTGTTCGGTGAGGTATTCGTTTAAATGGGATTATGTAGGCGCTTCACGCTAGCTCCGCGAATAATATTTGATACGGTGAGAATATTATGTGGGATATAATGCAATGGAGTAATTAAGCACGTCGGTGAAACGTCACGAGAAACGTCGCTCTCGTCGTAACTCTGCTGCTGTTTGCGTATACATTTTTCAACGTACATGACTTTTCGTCGATTCTCGATTAATGACAGAAGTAAAATATTCTCGTTAAAATTGAAAATTAAATTTCGAGACGCAGATGAAAACTAAAATTATGTTGCCGTTTGACTTTATGTGTGCTCACATATCGTATCACGTTTTATTCAACATTTCAGTTAGAATTAAATTATTAAAATCGAACCGATAAGATATTTTTAGCATTGGTCCCAGTAATCGTAACAGCTATCAGATTGCGGGAGATAAAGGACTATAAATACGGCTCGCAGGTATAAATCACGCGTTTTAAATAATTTCGAAGCGAAACACGCGGCTCGTTCTCCACGAGCCGGCGTCGCGCCGACGAGACCCGCAGCTGTTCGTTAATAGTCATCGTCTCATCGTCGATGCATAGGATTGCGTCCACGTGAGATCATTGACATGGATATCAATTATACGCTAGCATTAGCGCCGCTCAGTCGTCGGTTAAGCACATCGGAATCCACGAGGAGTGTCCTTCGGAGGAACGGATCCATGAATATTCGCGGCGAAATGGAGAGACTCGCGTCCCCCTTGTCCCGTTCGACTTGGCCCCTAACCCCAGCCATTTTTTTTATTCTTCAGCAGGCGCGTACGCTGAAGCGCGGGCTCTGTCGGAGGGAAAAGGAGCGGCTCGAAGAAGCGCACCGTTTTCGTTCGTGAAGGAAGATCGCGCGCGCTCGCAGCTGTCGCTCTCTCAGCACCTGCCTCTCCTGCGATCAATCCTCCGCTCTCACGTGCGTGTGCACGCAGGTCAGGCCAGTGTGTAGGTGCGCACTGGATTTTACGCGCTTTACTCGCGGGCTTCGCTCGCACGCACGCACACACGCGCGAGTGAACGCGTGCGACCACGATTTACAGGCGCGTTTGTATCACGAAGCGAGCACGAAAAGATCGAATTGAGATCGGGGCGAATACCCATAAGGGGTTGCTGAAGGTGCATCAAGTGAGGCGGAAGCGATTTCGAAACGGGCGCATTCTTACGGGATATGATAATCACTCTATCCTTCGCTTATTATTTAATCGACGGAAGCGCGATTTTCATCGTTTGAACTGTAAACTGTACGCCGTCGCTTCAAACTTACGGACGAAACAATATTCGTGAAAAATATGCATTTTATTTCGTCGCTCACGCATCTCAATGTGTTGCCGTGATGATTTATTACGTTGTTAAAAATTACATATCCTCTGTTTGCGTATAAATAATCTCGTAGCAAACACTTTGGTAGATAAGATGTTTTTGATGAAGCGAATCCTCGAAAGAGTCCACATCGCGTTATGTAACGCGCGTCAACGTTTTTATACGGACGTAATATGAAGAGCAATTAAAGAATAACTCATAATCAGTCCGGTAGTCGGGTTATCTCGCTCCCTGGAAAAGTAAACTCGAAACAGGCACGTTTTAAGGTGTGTCAGCACATGACACATAGCGAGAATTGAAATCGCAGTCCTCGTACGGAATCCATCGGTCGCTTATTATTTTCATGGTGTAGATAGACGTTGCGTAAATTAATCTGCGCTATATGTTGCTCGGATAAATATTCGACTTCGCCCCAACGAAGTAGTTTTGGATCGCGCGAGATTCTCCATAATGTCATTTGAACGAACTTCGCGAACCGCGTCGCGACGAAAACGTCGTTTGTTCTCGTCGACGTTGGGTCGATTGTACTTTCCAAGTTCCTCCCGATTACGTCTGCGCATTAATAATATTAACAGCGAAATCTCTTCGCGACACGGCGCTCTCGATAATACGACTTCCGCGTGTGATAAATGCATTGTTTGCGCGTGAAACAGATCTTTACGATTGAAATGGATTTCCGCGGATGAAGAGATATAAAGAACCGCGTATACAAATGCAGCCTTATGTATCTTACCGTATGTAAACTACAGCGTAATCTACTCTAGTGAGATTAATAAATATTTGCCAGTCTTAATATCGCGCGTGCACGCACCCTGCGTAATTCAACAAATACCGTTGCATGACAAACACTCACGATGAGATACATTCTCAAGCTGATAAATAATAAAAATTCAAATTTAAGTTCCTTTAATTAAATAATACTTTGCTGCTTCCGACAAGCTCCCGTGAACGCGAAAGGGCGAACCTTTCGATCTAATCGCGTAGCCGCCGTGCAACGGAAATAATAAAAATCGAATTTATAGAGAGAAAAAAAAAAAAGCCGGCGAGTGCTTTATTCGTCTTGGATCAGTAATCAGCAATGTCATAACAATTTACTCGTTACATCTGTTAAAAATACTTGAAATGATTCACGCACCGTCGCTGGAACTTTCTTATTACGAGCGGCTGGCACGCGCGTGCCAAAGAAGTTGCTTTCGGAATCATTACCGACACGAACCATGCGTGTAACGGTATTACATTATTTTACTCGCGCCGAGTGTGCGCGCTGTACACACCGGCCGCAGCCAAACCACCTTCGTGGACACCGCGAATCGGTACGAGAAGGTGCGTGCGAGGATCCCGCGTACGACGCACCCCGCGTCTCGTGGACCGTCGTCGTCCGTTCTTTTTTTACATGATGAAGAATCGGCCTCGGGGCCCCGCGACGACAAGGTAAGGTGGCCCGAGCCATCTGCCCTCGGCCGGATTGCGGCACCGCCGAGCGCTGAGGAAGAAGAAAAAGGAAAAAAAAAAAGAAAAAGAAAAAAAGGAGCGAACGGGAGAAAGAGAGGGACGCATAAAAATCAGACCCCGAAAGCGTTACCCAGCTGGCACGCGTCTACCTCGCAGCCATTATCGTTAAACAGGATCACATCGCGAGGACTCCGACGGGATTTCTCCCTCTATCTTTTCCTCCGCCGCTCGCCGGTCTCTTTTGCTTCTCTTCGTCTCTTTCTTTCTTCGCTCCCCGACCCCCCCTCCCTTTAAATCCCGTACCCGCGAAGCCGCTCTCTTCCTTGAGCTCGTGCTGCTTTTGCTGTTCGGAAGCACCTGCCGCCACCATCACGGTGTTTTCGTCCCGAGGATGCCTCGCGCAACTCTTACGACTCGGAGACTCATGACCCTGCGAAAAAAAAACACTCGCGAATCACGGATAAAAATATACCAACTTCGCATTAATCGGTCGATCCTCGCGATCGATATCGCGTCAGAAATTTGTCGTGAATTTTCCCATGGGACACCGTTTCCGGGCGGAAGTTCTACGGGAATGCCATTAATCTTCTTTGTATCGGGTTCACATGTCATTACACAAAGCAGATGGAGTGCAGTGCTCTTGAATTCGGGGCCTTTGTGCTCGCAATGTAATCCTTTTGCCCGGGCTAGGTCTACCTAATGATGCCGAGATGATCCAAAAAGGAAACTTGTGCGAGGCCGCTAATGACCGGGTCCTTTATTTTTTTCGTAGCCGCAGAAAGACCTCGCGGGACAAATTTTAAGTTTCAACTTGTCCCGCTGCAGATTTCGGAACCATGTTGCGTATGGTTAATTGCGTTTTAAAATCTAGCTGCGAGTTTTTCGTTAATTGTTCTTCGACTATAATCAGAAATTCGAGGGAAACTCAATTTTCGAATCCATCAATCTGAAAGCAATTATCAAACTTATCGTTACCTCTCTTTACGTCAGACTTTAACAGCAATTCGATTTTATTACGTTACCGCTGATTGGATTTTAAATTTCCTCGTAATAAGTAAAATATAAATCGAAAATTATATTTCGGGATGTAAATTTTTTAACTCTTCTCGTATACAACATGTTTCATAATATTTAAAAAATAACGTTGTATACTCGGAAGGTCCATGTCATTATAATACAAATCGTTATTAACAGTGGTTTTATTTATTATGCAATTATTATACGAAGTGCGCGGCAAATAGCAGTTACCGAACGTATTATTTTCTTAATACACATTCAAGTTACACCTGACAAATTAACGACTCGAAAAAAGGAGTGACCTCGAAATCCACATCGTAATCCTCGGACGATGCCATCTGTTTCCTCGTTGTCGGGCCCGCATAATTCCGATCGCGAGGCTCGCGATTATCGAATTCCATCCCCCTTCCCTTCCCCCTATATCCACGCAATTACATACACCCGTTGGACGCACGGGGAGAATAGGGGAGGGTATTTTGATCATTCGCGAACACGCCTAATTCGCTTGCGAGCCTTCATGGTTCCAGGAAACGAGAGGTGGACAGTGGCCGTAAATTCAACGGTCGGACAGCTGGAATACGAATGCACGCACATTCGTGACTTCGACGTACACGTGAAAGCGGCGGGTGAGAAGCGCGAAGCGCGGGGGAACGGTGGCGAGCAAAAGGGAAGAGGTACAAAAGGTGAAAGAAAGGTCCGAGGAAACATTACGGGCGGAATATCGCCTTGACTCGAGCATCGCATCTTTCACTTGCCGCGCACGCGTGCAAACACGCTCGTAAAGCATAAGACGTCCTATATGACGGATCTTCAAAAATAGATTGACGCTAATAAAACAATTGGGAATATTTAAAGTTATCGCAAATTGCTTCGAACAATTGTTCATTGAATAATTACGCGCGGTATTTATCTTGGGAAATGTCCGCAATCGAGTAAATAACATTATTAGCAATTAACAATGTCAACTGAAATTTCGACGTGCAATTACGCTCGTTGCGACGTCCGCATACGAATTCACGACAACGACGATTGAACGCTTTGCTCGAATATATTTGCGACTGCGTAACACACGGAAGATGTCATTTCCGACACGTATTTCCACCGGAAGCACATCTTAGAATGATAAGTAGCATCGAGTTGGCGAATATCAAGTTGATCGCTACGCATGTTCCGTTTCCCTTTCTTTATTTCGATTATTTCTATATGCATTTATGCGTTACATTATGCGAGCATACATATCTATCGTCATAATCTTTATAAAATACATTTGCTGACGGTGCACGTTAGGGATGAAATTCAAATGGCTTACGCTTTCTCACTTTTTTTTATTTTTTTATTTTTTTTATTTTTTATTTTCGCGTTAGGTTACGTGCGAATATACGCGATCGTATTAATCGAGAATGGAAGAGTTCACGTCTGAACTTTGCGCACACAATGTCTACTTTTTGCGATCGATCCTCGTCGCAAACACTTGTCCCGAGTTACGAACCTTTTCAGAATCCAATATGCTTCTCAGAAATAAGATACCATCGCCGTTGAGCTGAGGAAAAGTTTACTTTGTTTCTATCTAGAGGGTGCCTCGTGTCGAGATAAGGATTATTTCACAATGAAATATACGCGAGTTTCCAAGAAATTTTAAGAATCTCGCCCTCCCCCCCGAGCCCAGGGTACTCAACGTTTCTCTGTTGAATTAGTCTTAAAAATTAAATTAATTTCTCTGAGAAAATAAATAGTCACTCAATCTCTTCCCGTGTAGACATCGTAATTAAATTCGATTCGATTCGATTACACAATATGTTCCGCGTAGAGAAAAATGACTGCAAACCCGTCGAAAGAATTGATATCGCGTAAGGGATAAAGGTTGAAAAAAATTTTCTCTAAAAATTCGTACAAAGATTTAGCTTGAAAAATTGTACTGCGGCCCGGTAAAAAGAATTAGCCACGTGTTCACAGTATGACGAAACGTCGTTGCATTATTCAAAAGGCAACCTTTTCTTCTGAATTTCTCGCGGGCTAAGGAAGCGTGCTCAATTGGCCATTCACGAGCAAACGGTGAAGTGGAGAAAAGAAAAGCTAATGCTTTCCATGGATCGTACGAAATTCGCGCAGATGTAGATCACTTAACGAATGACTCGATCTTACGAAATCGCCACGGGGTAAGAGGAAAACAAAGATGTCCGAGTATGCGAGACTGGAATTATCATTACAAAGGCTGCTGACCGTACCATGACGTCGGTGCTCGAACTAGGATAACGAAGGAGGGTTTGAGATCTGTCCTTGAGTTCCGGACGGCAGAAAATAGCAATTAACCGTCACGCCACGTAAACGGTTTTTCGAAAGGAATTAAGAAAGGATGAGACTTGCGACCACGATCGATAGTCGTCTCGAGCCGAAAACATTTGTAAGAATCTATTGCGAACGTAATGTGTACGTTATACTTTTTAAGAATGAACATATTTACATATATTAATTATATTAATTTTTTTTTAACATTTTTATGTGATTATTCACACGACAGCTCGTTGAATTACTTTTATTGCATAATTCCATGTCATTATTTCAGAGCTCATTGGCCTCGCTCATCCGTGAACATTTCTCGTGTTCGTGAATTATCGCGACTGGGCATGGTAATCTTTCCGGTAATTTTCTCGTCCCGAGATAGCTATCGATCGTGACCGCGAGTCCGGCATTGAGATAGATCGCGGTCACGAGGAATTTTGCACCACGTTGCACCACATTGCGTCACGTTGCACCAGTTACAAATACAGGACAAAATAAAATAAAAAAGCCTCTTGCGAATGCGTTCTTTGTTGCCAAAAGAACTTTACAATGCCTGCAGGATTTTGTATTCTAGATTTGAGGAAGAAATTCTAGCTGACAAAAATGTACATTACGACATAAAGTACCTTTGATATTTTGTAAGACTCACTTTATCAATTTTCATTACGTTAAAATAATATAAATAATTTCGTCATATAATCTTAAGTGAGGAAAAATTGATTTTCTTTAATAAAATTGGTGTTAAATGTCTAACCATCGGCATCATTAATCAAGCGACAAACTTATTACATCCGCCGGCGTCGCGTTACACATTATGTCGAAAAAAAAAAAGAAAAAAAAACTCGTGGGGGAGGTGAGCCGCGTTTGTTGGAGTAAAAAAGTTCTCGTGACTAATGGAAGAGCACGCGGTGTCTTTTCCTCGCGTGGGGTCTTCTCTATCGAAAACACATTGCGGTCTTTGTTTCTTCATTACAAGGAATCATTTTAAAAGCAATTTATTCCAAACGGCTGCAAAATGAGCGAGTCTTAATTCAATGCTGTAATATTTTTTACAATTTTCTTATCCACTCGTATTTATCTTTTATATACGTATATATAAATTGCTTCGTTAATCAGTTATAAATATTAATGTGCAGTTGAAAATATCTTTTTAAACGGCGTAAAGTACCAGGGTAACGGTAGAACAATGCAAGTTATTAATGAAAATACTCTCAACGTGTAATGTAATTTCGAGCAAATCTCTATTGCGATCCTCGAGACACAGACAGAGCGAAATTTCGTCTCGAGGTTACCGAAACAAAACGCGTCGTCGACCGGCCGAGTCGGGCGTAGTCTCTCGCACGTTATAAGAAAATCCACGGCCGACTGGGGTGGGATTCTCCCCCGCAAATGCGACCTAGCTCAATCCGCCGACCTTCGGACTGGGGTGAAACGAACGCGGGCGCGGGCCTAGTGAACGCCACAAGGGCAGCAAGAAGCAGGGAGCTCCGGGAGCTTCACGGGAATATCTCGGGGAATAAAGGTATGGGGACGTCTGTCTCCATGGTGATCCCATCGAGCGGCTTCGGGCACAGGGCGGGAAAACGCCCTTCGCGCTCGCCGCGATCCCTTCCCACATGCCGTTTCAGCTTCGCTCCGCACCGCGCCGCGTCGCGTCGCGTCGCGTCGCGTCGAGACGCACCGAGGGTCAAGAAACCCCCTCGCGCACCGTCTTCGCCGATCGCGGAATGGATACGCGAACAGGGGCGACGGGAAAGGGCTGCCGCCGGGATGAAACGGGAGACAAACTCGATTTTCGTCGAAAGAAGGTCGCCGTGACGCGACGCGGCGCGGCGCGGCGCGGCGATGAAGGTCAGCCCGGTGAACGAAGATTTAAACTGATTGATCGACCAGCCGCCCTGATGAGGGCGAAGGGTAAGATGCGGTCTCCCGAAGAATTACAGAATACGGACGATGGTTTTGCTTTCCATTTAATACGCATTTATATTCGTTATTTAAATAGTAGCAGCATACTAAATGAGATTTTTATCTACGTACGAATGCCACGTCTCTGTTAAAGGGAATTTAAATTATTATGTACGAATTATTCATCATTCCTGCCGTATACGTGCGCTTTTTCGAGCGACCTTCTCGTACTTATTGTTACAGCAAGCGATTAAGGAAGTGAAATAATTCTTTACGTCTAGTGATAAAAATTTTAACGGAATTTTTAGAATAAAAAAATTTTGTTTTTTCTTTCCATTGTTCTCCGCTTTTTAAAACGGTTGTATTTTGTTTGAACTGTGTAATCTGCCTTTAAATCGCTTAATTAATGTGCATAATACAGTTTACTTCCTCTACGCAACAAAAATTTAAGACCTACTTTTCTCCTCTCTCGAATTTTATATCTTTCTCATATTTCTTGCATATACATGATCATAAAATTAAATACAGAAGGATTTGATAACCCCAATTTTTAAAACGTAATCTTTCTCTGATTTCACGAGTCTTATAATTATTAACTGTTTGTATTAAAGTACTATCGTGTTTTTAACATAATTTTTTTTTTTTTATCATAAAAAGATTAGATTTTTTTTTTTTAATGATGTGAGCTACATCGATTTTATTCGACGCTTTTGTACTTTCGAAATCTTCAATTCCACTTGTACCATACGATTAGGTAAGCTTCTATCAAGCCTTTCGTTGCGGTAGGCCTTGGTGAGCCATGCATTGCAGCTATAATGATAAATGAATAAAACAGCTGTGTCCGCGCTGTCGATGATATAATGAAAAGTACAGGTGTTTCAATACGATCGTAAGTAAATAAAGCGACGTCTTTATCTATTCGAAGTAATGACATTATTACGTAATTAGAAAGAAAGAAAAAAAAAAAAAACGTTCTTTCACTTATGGCACACGGAATATAAGCAGTGATATCTTGCGTTGGTCGTGATGTCAGCTTATCACTCATGCAAAGTGTTTAACGAAAGATAAGAGATTGTTCTACATTTTGTTGGTTTTACCGAAGTATGATTCAAGTCAAAATTTTAGGTATCAATTTATTTCCCTGAACAAGAGATAAAATCTATCGACGGGATTGATATTAATCTATTGGTTATCTACGAATTACTTTATTTTTTAAACTTTATTGCTATTAATTAGTTCACGTTGAATAGACTTTATTTTATTTTTTTATTAGCGCTTTTTATTGTCAATTATTTGATATTTCAATTATATTTGGATTATTTTATATGGTTTATGAAAGAGATGGGACTCGGGCGGAAGTTTCCCTTCTCGGTGAACTAAATGCGTCGGTATCGATCCTTGAATTTTAATTTTCTTAAGAGTATCTGAATACATATACGTGTGTGGCTGTAGTGTTTGAACGAACAATTATGCCAAGTTTGCTCAAGCGCCGTTTTTGATTAACTTCAATTAAGTAAATATCGAACTGTAAAAAAATAATTCCACGTGCAAAGTAATGAGATAAATGTAAAAGAAATTATTACACGAAATGCTGATTTCTACATTCGCGTTCGGTGAAATTCGGTAAGACCAGTTTCTATTCGCCTACGAGTCTATCTTCTTTAAGAACGAAAGCACTGAAGCGTTCATCTTTTTTATTGATTTTTTTTTTATAACTCACATCGAATCAAACAGAAAAGTATCGTAGGAACCACATCAAAGTAAAAAATTAAATTATATATTACATATCTCGTACGTTAAAAAATTAAGAGAATTAAGAAGAATAATTTACGAATTTTAAAAGACTAATTTACACTAATTAATTTAAATGTAATCGAAGTTTTCCTTCTAATTAGAATAATCGCTTATTCTGCCTAAAAGCGACACGCAAAACTTCGAAGTGAGCAACACGCTAGGTTGTCCAATTAATAATTCCTTGGTCGTGGATGTCACGTGTGTGAATGCACGTGCGTGAATGTCAGTGGGCACGTGTACCAGCAGGTTTCTTAAGAACCATAATCGCCCTTTTTTTTTCTTCGCACAGTCTAATCGCGCGCCTTAATTCCGCACATTAGTTTCCCAAAATTATCGTTTAACGAAATTATCATTAAGTACACGAGAACGATGCGTCAAACGCGTCTCTTCTCACGCAATTGTATGCAATTTACTGATCGTGTGAAAACGCATGTCGAAAAGAAATATGAGAAATTTAAATTCGTAATAATCGTGTATTCGATCAACGAATATTATTACGTAGATTTTTACAAGTTTTTTGCGACGACGCGCGGTTATCTCTGCGGTAACTCCGTAATTTTTTAAAGTGTCATTAATTACGCGAGCGCGAAGTAAAGACCGAATGAGTTAAGAGGCTAAAGCTGATCTTAAAATTAAAAATACTCTTACGATGTAAATAATCATTAACCTTCCAGCCGCACGGCTGCCCCTATCTCTCGTGACGTTTACACTTACCTCAAACGAACATTGCCACTACGTGGTGCGAGCGCTGTCTTATTAAAGTTAAAGGATGGTGATCATGTACTGCTGCACGTGGCGAGCACCTGCCGTTCGCGGGGAGACTCGCTGCGTAAAGAAACAGTGAAAGACGTTCGTATATTTCACTGAAGGAGAAAGAAGAGCGGAAGGTAAAGTCGGCAGAAGGAAAGAATAATTGGCAATGAGTACGCTAGGAATAAAAAAAAATAAATAAATAATAAAAAAAAAAAACCACGCTATCGCGACGTAAATGTCGAGAGACTACAATGACTACGCCATTGATCGCCGATATTGCTAATCATATTATGAGCTTGATTGGCAGGACCATTAGCTCGTTGACGTTGCCTGATAAGAGCCGTGGATCTTATTCCTCCCAGAAGAGAGAAAGTCACGCCGGAAGTTCACCCAAGTGCGATGCTGAGATACCTTCGTCGAGACTAGACAGTGTCGTCAACCGCGACATAAATTTAAACGGCCACAGCCATTATCTTGTATGAATCAAATAATAATTAGCATACGCTAGATTTGGATTAACTACGGCAAATACAGCGCTACCTGTACAATTCAGATAACGGGATGTCTATACCGGGTACAACGAACTTGCAATTCTAAACGAAGCTACATTATTAATCAGTTAATAACAGTAATTAACTCTCGACTGTTCTAATAAGATTATCAAGTGCGAGAAAATATAATTTTACTGATAATCATTTTCAGATATACGCACTTAGGTGTTGTTTTTTGAAAAATTAATTTAATTTAATTTAATTTTATTTTATTTTTTATCGCGATGTATAGCTTCGCAAAATTATTTTATTTTTAATTGTTTATAACTAGTAACTGCTGTAATGAATTATTAATGAAATATTTCACTAAATTCTTTAGAAATATTATATATGACATCATCGGTTTTTATAACCTACCTATCATAACTCCCCTGTCAAGCAGTTGAATGCAAAAAACAACAATCGCAACTTTGAAATCTCACTTTGGGCTTGATGAGGTCGGGGAGGAATTGACGTCAGAGAGCGATCAGAGGAGTCCGAGGCTGAAAGAACGCGCGGTAGGTCCCGATTACTCCTGTATAAGGACCGATCGCTCCATCAAAGCAACTGAGGATCGATCGTTGCTAACTCTCGTGACCCGTGAGGAGTGCATCACGTTTGCGGGAATCGCGCGCAAAACCGTTCTCGTTCATTTGTGCGTGTAATGGGCGACTGTCAGCTCGCATTCGTAAAACCACTGTCGAGAAGGTACTTGACGCGGTATCGTAAACTGTGACTTTCATCATCTATCGCGGCGGTTTCTCGGCCCGCATGAAAGACCCGGAGTACGTGATCGGCGGACAGAATCGGGGCTTTTTATCGGCTGACCCGCGAAATTGCCGGCACGCGCAAGAAACTCCTCGGTGCTAAGTCAACCGTAACAGTCACCGTCTTAAGAGCCTTATGTGCGGTCCACCTCGATCCTACGTCTATCTCGGGTCCCCAAACTCGGCTTTTAATCTCTTCGAACTCGATATCACCTCTTTTTTCCGTCTACGATTTATCAGATCAATGTAATAGAAACAACCGATTTGCAATTTCGCAATAAAAAAAAAAAAAAAAAATACTAAAGAAAGTTTTTTTTATTTATTAATTAATTGAGCCCGTGCCTCTTTCCTTTAATTTTCGTTTGATCGTTTACCTGGGACTTTTGTCTTGCGCAATATAAAAAAGAAAAATCTTATACGATGTTCTCGAGGTCGCGAAGCAGCATCGGGTGTCGTCGGGCCACAGAGGCGTCCGGCTTAACTCCCATCATCGTTTCTGATTATTCCGCGATGCGGAGGCAGACGGCCGCCAAGATTCGTGCTCGTTAAGCGCCCGTATTCATACCTAAAGAAGGGGAAATATAATAAACTTCGTGCTATTCGATTTTTCTTTGTCGAGGACGCAGGTCTCCCGCGTCTTCCCAACGTGTCTGTAATAAAGACCTTCAACTGCAGCGCCGTGCGTGTAAATGGGTCAAAGTGTCTTCATTCAGAAGTCAAAGCCAGTATAATTCCGTTGGATTAAATCTTCCACGCGTTACGCTTAATTATTTTCATTATCAAGAATAAACATTTATGTCTGTTTCGTTTTGTAGAATATCTGTTAATTAATATCCGGCCTTACGTCTGAAATTATGTCGGCTCCGGTGAATCGTGTTCCCCGAACTAATTGGGAAACACGGTTAACTCTCTGTCCTTTAATTCCGCCGCAGAATTTCGTTTCGACGGATTGGTGGAAACTAACAGATTTTTATTTATCTTGCTTAACCGTGCGTCACGTCAGAGCTGAAACGAATTTACTATAAATAGTATCGTGACAGTCGTTTTCCCTTGGTGGTTGCCTATCGGTAAAAATTCAGGTAAAAATTTCAAACGGTACGTACGAGAAGCGCATTTTGTAGGTATTATAAGCCTGGGACAGTTCCAAGGTTCACTCCCGCAGGGATGCCGAAACAAAGGAAGGCGCCTTCATAACAGGAAGAAACGAGAAGGGATAAGAGCGAGAGAACGAGAGTTCGGCCGCGGTGGACACGACCGAGATGCGGAGTGCCGAAAATTGCGGTTGCGAACCAACCAGTCTGCGAAAAATAAAAAAGCGTCTCAAGAAAGATCGGCAAAGAACCGGAGAAGGGTCGGGTCTACCTGTTTCGAGGCTCGTGCTTAGCGCTAACGCTTACAAGTCGAGACGTCTCTTGAAAAAGTGATTTCATTGAGAGAAACGGCCGCGCATCGGGCCGCGCGGTTCATCAAGATAATTTACACGTTCAGCCTGAGCTGCTTGTTCTTTTCTGAAAAAGAAACAAAAAAGGAAAAAAAAAAAAAAAGGGATTGCCTCGCGTGCAGCATCTCGCCCGAGGTCAAGAACTACGATCTAGCAAAATGCGCGCAACAATGTTTCATTAGTTACGAACGAAAATGATTGGAAAGTAGTCGAATGATTTGTGGAAACAATATTTTGCGAAATTTTTGCATTGCCAAATGCATTGCACGGGTATTTCTTCAATTTATTCTTTCTTTTTCTTTTTTTTTATGCGTTATTTAAATCTCTATTGCCTGACACTTTCACCGCCAACGGCGAATCGCATGCAAATACTTACTGAACGAAACAAGAATTAAATAATTTTGAAATTAAAAGAAAAACTGCAGTTTTTACGAGATACCTGTTAATAATCGCGATGTAAACGACGTGCTTACGATGCAGGTGAATGTTGCGGTTTCTGGTATTAATCGAGCAGACACCTCGTTCGGCTACCATGTAATCTAAGAAATGAGAAGGCGATGAGCCGTGAAGCGCACTTTCGTCTATGATTCCGTCATTCGGTGCTTCCTTTTGCCGACAGAATAAGCGAGCTATTCTCGTTCCTTCGGAGTTTCTAATACATTTTTCACGCCGTTACTTCACGTTTCAAATTGCACGAATAATTTTCAAGCGATAATAACATTTCGCACGAGAATCTCCGCAACAAATTTATCAATATAAAATAACGTTGCTAATCACGTTTAATTTTACTTAAGAAACGACGTATGATTATTTTCAAACCCTTGATAATACCTCGCGATGCCAACTTCGTGCAACGCTCTCGTCGTGCATTCGAAGTTCTAGCCGTCCCGCGCCCTTTATTTGCATTAGGATAAGGCCGGATGCAGTTATCAAATTTCCAGATAAGAAAACGGTGCGAACACGTGAGGCGTTTCTCGTATTTATAATATTTGATGTGGCTCCTTTCGCCTCGGTTTGCCAGGTATCAACCATTGAGCATTCGTTTGGTTAAGTTCCTCGAAGGATACTCGGATCCCTAGGTTAGGTAGACAGCCTAGTCATTCATGCACTTCTATGACTAGTTTCAACTTTAAGCTAAAGATGCGAAAGGCACCGCTATTTAGAACTTCACGGGAAATAGATTGGTCAGTTCCGAAGGTTTTGCCTGTACGTTTTTTTTTTTTTTTTTTTTCTTCTTACTGCTTTTGTCCACATTATACGCTGAAAAAGGAATGTTCCGCTTAAACTATTTTCGGCAAAAAATCTTCCGTTTTATCTTTTATTCTGCCCTAAACAAACTTCCGCGCAACTGTTACTTCGAAATTTAAGAGAAAGCAGTATAAAGTATGCACTTTCAAGTATATTCTTTCGATGGGGATTGTATTTTTCAAATTTTTACCACGATGAGAATAAAACAGTCGCGATGGATAATAAATAAATTAAAAAAAAAAAAGTTACTCTTGACAGATAAATCTATGGATTGAAAAAACGTAACGTACAAATTTTGAACACATAGTAATCGTACTATGTTTGACTGATATAGCTTCCGGCGTTCGTGTCAAAATTCCGATCTTATTCAAACAAGTTAGCCAATGGAAACGACATCGACAGCAGTAATAAATCATCAAGCCCGAGATCAAATCGTTTACCAAATTGCTCTATACGTTGCTCCTTCAAATAACGATGACCTAAGCACTTAGCCTATTCTCGATACCGAAATGACTGGGTGCCGCTTCGTATACTAGATCGACTGACGTACCTACGGTTGAATTTTAACTATCGATCGCAATAAAAGTATAAATTTATTGCATTTTTATTTTTATTTTATTTTTATAAGTCATTAGATTAAAAAATAATAATAATAATAATAAATTTCATATGACATCATATATTCGACGAAGAAACAGCAATATTAGATAAATTTTTTAATTATATTAAACACCCAGGTATTTTGATCTTTTAAACGTTATTTTCTGATTAAACATTTACATAATACTTGATGAGTGGAAAGAAAGTAATGCGAATAATTATCAGATCATTTTACGATTACGCTCAAAATCGTAAGATATATTGTTTGCACGACGAAGGCCTTGATCCAATTTAAAATTTCGTCGGGAACAGAAATCTAAATACAGACAGAGGTATTTACCTTACACCGGAGTGATCTTCTATATTGAAGCTCTACTGTTTGCTTTACCGCGAGTCAGCCGTTTGTAAAATTCGACGCGAACCGTATTCGCGCCAAAAATATCCGATTTCCCGCTTATGAATTGACGTCCATCGACACGCCACCACCTTGGCTGACTCTCGCTGCCCTGAAAGTAGAATGAGGGGGTTTCTTCGAGGATATTGACCTAGGTTCTCGTAATCTGGAGCACAGTGGCTTCTCGCTTTCTCTCTCTCTTTCTCTCTCGTTCTGTCTCTCTTCCTCCCTTCCCTTTTTCCTCGCCACATTGATGGATTATGGACGGATTATTTGATGTCACGCACGCCATAGTGCGAGAATCTAGTCCCTCCGAAATCCACAACTAAAGACATATATCTCCTCGCTTGTGTGAAGGCTACAAAACGTTTCGAAATTTGTCGCGACGAATACCTTTACGCTGTCTATAGGAAGCACAGCTTCCTGAAAACCAGTCCGAGTGAGTGGCGGGATCGATTTTATTAATCTCATATTTTATTTTTAATCTCAACGGCAAATAAGCGATATCTTCCTGCTCGGTTTTTTATTTCTGGACGCAGCATCGCACTTCTCATTTATAATATATTTCTTTGTTCTAATTAAAATATATGCGAACATATGACGTAACGTGACTTTTGACTCCGTGTACTTTTTTTTTTCTTTTTTTAGAATTTTGAATAGTTCGTTGTCGATGTCTGCCTGATAACGCGGCACCGGTTACCAACGACTTTATGTCGCTGACACTGCACTTAAGCCAACTAACGTTTCCGGATGGCATTATTCCCACGCGGGTGCCGGCGAAGGTGTGCTTGGCTTTCCATGCGGAAATTTAAATCTGTGATTAAGCAAAAGTTTCTTTATCTAATTTTCTATAGTAACACATTTGCGCGGAAAAGTGTTAATTTGCGCTACGACGATGATAATAAATGCAAACATTTATCGTCGCGGCAATTAATATTTTTTAATATACCGGAATATATATTTGCATTTTCTCTCTAATCGCGTAAATGCGAAAAGCTAGCGATACGCAACAGATAAGCTTATTACATTATGTAATTACGCTTCGAGTATCGAGGATGCTGATTCGATGCGAATCTCACGTTTTGAAGCTTCGACAATAGCAATCAAATTTTTTTTTTTCCTCTCGCGGGGAAGAAAAAAGTGAACGAGTTAAATTTCTTCACGGTTGAATGACGCAGGCAATCGCAAATTGATGATGCACTGCCGTGCAAGAAACTGTTCATTATTTCCTCTTGTAATTCTGATTGTCCTTTAATTCGCAATTCGTTCGATTGTTCTTTTCCTTGCGCGTGGTTCTCATGGGAATTTGCATATTACGGATCTCAGACGTTAAGCGCACGTGTGCACGTGGGATATGCAAAGATACCTATGTGCTAAAAGTGTCTATGCTAAGAGCCTTATGCATTCACGCGCATCACGATGCCCATTTACCTGTGTCGCGCAACTGTTCGGAAAGCCGAGAGATTCCCGGTCGGATATTAACAAGGTAATGACCGCGAGCGAAGCCAAATATTGCGCATTTCATTTTCCGAAAACGCGAAAGAAATTTCCACCTTCCCTCTCGGTCGCAAGAGGCACTTTATTCTCCAAATAGTTCCAAATTCTAGAACGTGCCGGCATGTGCCTGCGGTCCCCCGCCGTTCGGACTTGAGCGTATGATTACGAACGATATCATTAAAAATAACCTTTCATCAAAAGTGCTTACGAGGGCATCACGATCTCGTGCCCGGATATAGTTGCTTCGGAATGATCATCACAAAGTACCACCATTTGCATAATTAGGAATAATCACGCGAGATTAACCGTCAAGATTGTCAGTTCGCGACGTGTCTTCATTAGCATATTCCTCGCGATGAAAAACGCTCGGTGATCCTCGCATTCTTCCCCTCCCTGCCCTGGTCCTCCATACCATTCTTTTTATTCGATCGCGTGCCCGTCACAATGCTTTTTCGCATTTCAGCGCGGTACGCTATCGCGATATATCGAAAGCTAACGCGGGTGCAAAGCTCGTCAAAGAAAGCTTACTGCGGCACTTGATTATTTTCCGCGCGAACGCCTTGCAACACGAATTCAATTTCGCGAGCCTTAATTGTTATTCTATCTAACATAAGCGAACATTTCGGTCTAACAATAGCGATATAAATAGGTTCTTGCCTGCCGCGTAGAATAAAACGACATCCGAGATATTTTAATACTGCTTTATAATCTAATTTCTTTTTTTTTTCTTTCTTTTTTTCCTTTTCGTTAAATGACCAAATAATAGCTAAGAAAAATGTGATTTTTAATAAATGATTTCCCTTCCGCTCAACAGCCTGTCTAAACCGCTCTCACATCCGTTACAAAATATAATTCGTTCGATTATTTTTGGTCGCCTATTCGCATCGACGCGCACATGACGTGACGTTATACGTCACATACTAAATATACGTGTTTGTAATATAATGACAAATTAATTATAGTTATTTTCCTTTGGGTTGTCCTAAGATTACGATCTGAAGGAGGCCGGGAAAATTACTTACCGTAGAGTTAATTAACCACGACTGCTGGCACGGTCCGTTTCCAGATGCGAATTGAAATCAGTCTAAGTAGCGGACGTATGCGGCGCACGCAATTTTTCCCAGCGCTTACGCATGCGGAAAACGCAGGGCGTGACGAGATTTCGAAAAGATTTTTTTTCGCGCGGGAGGCAAAAGGCGTGAGCCCCGAAAGGGGTTAATCGCTGAGCTGCGGAGCATTAGTCTTAGCGGCTAAGCAGACCGTTATCGTCTGAACTAATCGCCGATTAATTTTCGTCAGAACCCGCCGCCGCGCCGGCGAAATTCAAGATCCGATCGAAGGTCTCTCCAGGCTCGTAAAGAACCTCGGACCGGCGGGCCAGGTGCGGCCCCGAACCCACGAGGGGGAAAGAAAGAACCAGTTTTTTTTAGGGGTCTCCTTTCTTTCAATTCGACGCGACGAAGGGCACCGCGTTGGCTTGCACACGCGCTCGTTTGCTTGTCTCGGTGTACATAGCTTTTCGCGTGCGAACAGTGGGAAAGTTTCACGGTGACACGTTAATCCCGGCTCTGCCGATGAATCGGCACAATTTTCCCGAATTTTTCGCAGGAAACGATGATAATAACGGTGAAGTTATTCGGAATCGGAAGCGAATTTTAATACAGCTCGTAAACAAAGAAAAAAGAAAAAAAAATAAGTATATATATGAACCGATATTAAAATTATATCGTATTTATTTCTTGGTACTGTATTATTTAAATGCTTCAACAACTGATTGTCTCTAACCGGTATGAGAAACTGTATGCCACGTGATTCACCCCGTTCGTTCTTTAAAGTCCACTTTGCGGTGCGATCGTTTTTTTTTTTTTTTTTTACACGATCCCGTTTATTTATCCGCATTGCTTTAACGAGCTCGTTCTGGTCAACTTGGACGAGCCGATTACGGGCTAATTAAGCAGCGCGGCACGGGATCACCGTCGCGATCCCCAAAATTTCTCCAGCGGAATCTTGCAAACAGCCTCGGCAATTTCGCGCGGCTCGTTTAGCTTTCATTACGGCACTTCAGCTCGACATATAGCGGGGCATTAAGTTCGGCTACGAACCGAATTTTTTCCTTTCCTTTCTCATCCATGCCTCTGTTCGCTTTCTCTTCTTTGAAATACTAACGAAAATATCCCACTAAGAAACGCAACGCCACGAGTGGCTAGAGAATAAGAAAATGAGCTATAGGAGAACTAAGCCAATTGCAGGTTTCGAAGGATTTTCGTACTACCTAACTTTGAAAAATCCTTTGTATGCCTCATGGTCACCTATAGTTTCGTCTAGAAAAACGAAGCATTTTTGTCTTTATGCTATTTTCTTTTTGGTTTACAAGCCTCCGCTCCGTTAAAATTACCGTGCTATTCTTTTTCTAGGAAAAACCTTCAAATGGTTAACAATGATCTTTTTACTCTCCACTCCCAAAGAACATTTTCTATAGAGCATCATTTATCATCTAAAGTTTGAAAATAAGATTCTATTCATTTTTGTATTCAATGTCTAATTAGATTATTTGTGAAAATTAATAATTAAAATTAATGGAACTATTCATGAAATTTCAAGTATTGTGTGCTATACAAAGCTATCTTTGTATACTTTTTTCTTTTTCAATTTTATTAATTAATTTTATTAATAATTCTGTACTGTAAGGAGATTAAATAGTAGGAGTCGATGACCCTGCTGCAGTTTGGCGCTAATCAAGTCGCCTGGGCGCGACCGAAACTTCCGTAAGATGAGCGACGCGGAGCATCCTCATTCTTTCTTTCTCTCACCTGTGCTCTTTCCTTTTTTTTTTTCTTTTTTTTCTTTAACGCGACGCGACGCGGCGCGACGTGACGCGATGCTCCACGTCTGCATACGAAACGCGAAAGGACGATGCACGAGCGGACGGCAGGGCGCGCAACGTATTTTTGCAGGACGCCGTCACGTTCTCCTCCGGCAAACTGTCCCTCCTCTGCGATCCCATACATCCTTCCCTCCTCCCGACTCCTCGCGCGACTCCGTTCCGTCCTTTATCCTCGCGGAGGACAGCCTCTCCTTTTTATCCCTTATCCTTTATTCTTTATCCTTTATATCCCGGTCTGCCTAGGCAGGCAGACGCGAGTGCCCCGAATGGCATAATGCATTGCGAACTGGTTTCTTACCGACTCGCAGTGTGTCTCATTTTTCCCATTGGTTCCGAATTGCGCCACGCACGGTTCCCTCTTCCTCCTTCGGATAAATGTGTGCGGGCATGCGTGTGTGCACGCGCGTATGTGTGCGTCTCCCTTTTTCACCTTCTCCGCTCCCGTCCTTCACCCCCTTCGTTCATCAGTCCCGTTTCCTTCCTCTCTTCCTCTCGCTCCGTGCGGTGCTACGCGCGCGATAAAAGAGTCTAGACCCCCCCTCCTATCCCCCCTCCCCTCCCCGACACCTGTGTGCGCCCCGGACACAATCGCTTCTCTTTTTCTCTCATCTCGATTCCTCGACCCTCTCTCTCTCTCTCTTTCTCTCTTTCTCTCTTCTTTTCCTCCTTAGGCGTCTAGTCCCGCCGCTTCCCACCTTACACCCCATTTGTTTTCTCAAGCGTCGCCCTCGGCCACCGCGGACCGCCGCCGTTGCGTCGAGATGCATTTCACCCCGGAACTGCATTTTGCATACGCGTCCTCGCGGCCGGACGGAAGAGTCGTTGAGATCTCTCGGTGGCCCCGTCCATGTGAAAGATCGGTGAAGGATGAAATAAGAGGCGAGAATGACGACCGAGACCGGCGTATGATAGAACGCAGCTTGTATCGCGATACGCACCGTTATCTGATGCGATTCTCTTTTTCTCCTTTTATTCATTTATTTACTCAGGCGTCAGTTATTCACCGCTCGAGTATTAATATCCCTTCAAGCGGGTAAATATCTGATTATACGATCTGTAAATGTTTGATTATGTCGAACGTTTTTATTTTTCAATATACCACATTGTTAAGATTTTTTTTTTCGTCGAAACCGTTTTTTATATCTATATATTGTTAGCGTTTTTTTACGAACGGCATATTCTACAAAAATTTTACATAAAAATTAAAAAGAGCGAACTGAATAAAATTCCTATAACTTTTATCAGAGGTGTATATTTAAATTTACCTTTTTGATTTTACTAAATTTATGACGAGGCGTTTGAAACCAACAATAAGTATCGCAACATATTTGTAGACCTTCATACACTTTCGAGGCTCGTTTCGCCATTTTGTTTGAATTGCACGTAATTCCTGAATTTATTGATACAAGAGACAAACCGCAAGAAGGATACCTGCCTACTAATTTTATTGACTGCTGCTTCAAGGTTACATCGTAAACAGAAAGCTGTATTTGCCTTACTGTTTAACGATACGTTTCTAAAGAACGGCGCACAGATGCTCCTCCCGATCTTCTTTGGATCTTCTTCTCGCGAAAATTCCCACGATCAACATTGTAAGAAGCCGACGATTGCCAATCGGCTCAATGTAGCCCGCAAAACTGCCACTTCCGGCGACGCGGTCGCGATTGTGTGTCCCGCCGCTTGGTTTCAGCCGGAATAGTAAACACCACGCATTTAGCTACGCTTTTACACCGCGGCTCCGATTACGCAACACTTCTCTTTTGTAACCACGAAGCCCCTCGAAGTGCCGGGGTCACTCGCGCGAATCACATCATTTAACGAAGCAGGATGCGCCGCTGGCAGAATCAAGATCGCGAGCGACTTAATTGGCTAATTAATAGAGGAGCCTCAATTACAGACCTAGGTAACACGGTTTTTAGGCACTCTCCCCTTCGTTACAAACATCACGCTTATTAGCCTTTTTCCCTTTGATTTTTTGTCTCGATTCGGAGTATTTAAAAAGCCCCCTCGCCCTCCCCTCTCGTTTTATTTGTCGTGCGTGGTATCGCGTTCCTTATTCCCTCTTACATGTGAAATATATTTCAGTATATTTCCATAAATTGTTCCGTATATACAAAATACTCTAGACATTTTTTTTCATGTATCTGTCATTTAAACACTTAAAACTGAGATAAGTTTGAAATTGGTTTTATCTTTATGGATATGTGGAAGGCGTAACACTGTAGCGTCACAAAGAAATAAGATAAGGAAAATTTTTTTTTCAAAATTTAATTTTTCAGAAAAAAAATGTCAAACTTATTAAAAAAAATAATCCCACGCGTGCTACGCTAACGATTGCCGAAAAGTCAAGCCGCTCTATATCAATTAAAATAATACAACGTGACGCTATTGTTTAAAGGCTTAGCGGCGTAATCGAGCAATTTTGAATTTCACGGAAAAGTCCGAGACAGGTCGGGCATTCTATTGTATGAAATTCTCGGCGTCCCTTACTCGGATGTGAAACCAGTCGACTGCTTCTGTTCATTCCTGCATTCATTTATTCTCATTCGTTGCTGCGGCGCGTCTTCACGGCGTAATTAAGGCATAAATTTTAACAAGGTAACGACGGGTAGTTTGAATTTCGATCGGAAATACCTGTCGTAATCAACTTAATGTATTGACACCGAAAACATTTCAAACAAATTTTAATGCAAATACTATTTGTGTGCTCGCGAATTTTATGTGCAATTATTGCATACAATTTATTACATAAATTTTACATAAAATAGAAATTAAATCTATCTGCTTATATATTTATTATTTTTAATACTAGTGCCATCAAGAAATTAATAAATTAAAGAAAAAGAAAAAGTAAATCAAATTATGCAGTTGAGAACTTTTCAGCGTTTATACATTAACTTTCATTATCGATATTATAAATTTTATTGCATGGACGTTAAATGACAATTTGCCGTACATTATTTCCGTAATATGCACGCCAGGTTGCGGTTACATTGTACCGTACAAAATTACACGCAAAACGAAACGCGGGACGCCTGGCGTTTAACCGTAATTGCCGTTTAAACGGGACGTGTATGAATATTCTCCCGATGCGTCGTCAAGGTTTTAATTTCTTGACAATGCGCAGGAATTTATGCAACAAAGATAACATCGTAATATCGAGGCGGGGAAAAGGAAAAAAAGATTATAGGGAGGAAACGGTAACGCACACGAAGCGGAAATATTAAGTGGCACTCGTACGACCCTTGCCCTACACGCACATTTTGGTTGCGTGTCGCGTTTCCACTAAATTTATGTCCAGATACAATCGTCTTCTTAGCGATGAATGCTTTACAAATTAAGCAGCCGCGTCAATGCATGGATTTCGGAGCATGTAAATACGCTCGATGTCACAGAATATTCAATAGCGATCCTTGAAACACGCTCGATTTCTGTTTCTACTTAAATAGGGAATATTAACGCGTCTACATGAATTTTAAATTCAATCGTTATCGAGATTACGAAAAATTTTCTTACGCACACCTAATGTTGTTCATGTTTTTTTTTTTTTTACATACAAGTCTCGTGCACAAGTGAAAATTGATCGAACATGTCGCAAACATACGTATTCTTGAAGACAGGTAGATTTTCAATATTCACTTTACGCCCGACTTTCTTTTTCGGTCAGGATCTCAGATAGGAACGTGAGTCTATTAACATATAAACTTTAACGAGAGTAGCGTGTGGGCCCAATTAACTTTGGCGATGGCATTCCAGCGGACCGTATCCATCCCGAAATTACAGGTTTACCGGGAACGCGGATCAAGCCGCTGTTCTGTGTGCATCTTTCTGCCTAGCGACTTTTAAAAACGACGACAGCCTCTAATCTCGCAGCTCGAGAACCACCGGTTCTCGATCGCGTGTTATCGGCTCAGCGAGGCGTGGAGCACTAGAAACCACGCAGCTTATCGATATCAATAAATCCATACATCTCGCTAAATAGACTCTCCTTCTTGTGGAGTTTTTCTCGATGTAGAAAGTGAAAATACTTTTACAGTGTTTTTTCTTTATGCTTTTTTTTTCTCTTTTTTTCTTTTTTTTTTCTTTTTTAGAGAAATTAGTAAAAGCTGTCGGAGAACATAAGCAGACATTAATATTTATCTAAGTTATTGCACAAGCAATGGAACCATGTTAAAAGTACTTTCAAACTTATCATATGTGATGTTTGCTAAATTCAGCTGTTTGGTTTAAATTAGGTACGGTCATCGTCTGCAACGGATCAACTATTTTTGTCCGACAATTGCGGGCCAATGAAACTGCGAATTTCTGATTAGCGAAATTGCGAGTGATACCGCGAGGTTAAAGATTGAAAAATGCAAATAGGTTTACGTACATCGTTTATCAGGTTGTTGCTATCCGCTTTAAAAATTGTGTGGCCTTGTAACATTTTTCAGACCACCGCGCAAGATTCGACCGGTCGTAATCTCAATTTTTAAAGATAAGAGGCCGGTAAATTTCGGCTTCGGCTAGTGGGGAAACCTGAAATTTTGATCGTTCCGATAAGCGCCTTTCGAAATACAAAAGCAAGATTTTTCTGACATTTATATAATGATCTATGTTTACTGAGGTCTCCTAAAATTCTTTCATCAGTACGGTTTGGCGTTTTATGGCTTACGAAACAGAATAATTAAAATTTATTTATTCAGTCTATCAATTTACACAATGATCTTTGTCTCATTGCACACAATGACTACTGTTATATTTTAAAGAAATAAATTAAAAGATATAACATTTTTTTTTTAATTTATGTTAACATTGAAATTGATAATGCTAATTCATAATTTCTGTGCTTTCATGCAAAACAAAGACAATGCGCGATTACATCGCGTTAAACGATATCTACAGCCTTTTAAATTTTACCTAAGTGTTACATCAGATATCACCACCCGGCAGTATTAATCTTGAAGCGCGATATCACGACGGCGCAAAATGATTTAAATTATTTCAAGATGCAAGTGTTCTTGCCAATACTTATCGCTATTAATCGCTTAATTTTTTAACAGATATCGCTCGGGCTTGTATTATTATACTCCTTAAAAATCGTGTAAAACGTAGAAGACTGCTATTATCGCGCATCGTAATCTTTTTCATTTGACAATTTTCAAACGGTTATCGGGCTGTAATCGTCGCGACCCATTTACATACAGTGACTTCTACGCATTGGATAAACGCGCGGAGATTGAAACTTATCGATATTTATGCGCATATCACCGAATTACAAGGCCAATTCATCTTCATTTGAATTCGCCAGCCATTAGTCGCGCCGAGCCGAAGAAGCCTTCGCGCAGCCGTATTCAGCGGCTGATAAACGTTTTCGTGACTGAGATACTATATTTGCTCGAATAAAAAAATCACGAGATAGACACTGCTCTTATCTATCCGCCCACTATCAAATTGTTCAACAATCGTGTAACTCCTTTCTGTCTTCTTCTTTTGCTTTATTTTGTACACGTGAGAAAGGGAGAGAGAGAGAGAGAGCGAAAGATATTACTGAAATTTCGTTACAAACTTTTTTTTTTTTTTTTAGCCATACTAAGACGTTTTGAAGCGCCGAATTTCCTTTCTTGTCACACCGCATATCACATTTTATCTTTGCGCTTCTTAAAAATTACTTGAAAATTTTCAGACACTCGTTAATTTGGCGCGCTACTATTTAGTTTTAATCACGTACGTGATCTACCTCAATCTTTCTTTTTTTTTTTTGTCTTTATCTAGGAATGTTACGGAAAGAATGTTAAACAAAGCTTTATCGTCTGAACTTTCCAACTCGTGGCTATTTGCACACGCGGAGTCCGGAACCGTTTTTTTCTCAATTTAGGAGGAGCCTAACACGCTGCGTGCACGGCTA
Organism: Cardiocondyla obscurior; assembly: GCF_019399895.1. NCBI lineage: Eukaryota > Metazoa > Arthropoda > Insecta > Hymenoptera > Formicidae > Cardiocondyla > Cardiocondyla obscurior. Next base: position 4,272,650 of record NC_091880.1, on the reverse strand, counting down.
CCCTTTTTTTTTCCTTTATTCCAACATCAAAAGCTCGCACCGAATAGCCGACGAAATGACAAGAAATCTTACCCACGCCGCGCCCCGGGGCAATTTATGGCTTAATAGGACGAAGGTCAGCGCCGAGTGCCGAGCGGTACCATCTCGCTGTGTACGTACGCACGCTGTAATAAAATAAGTGCTTCCCGGAGATCCTTGTTAGTCCCGGCGCGAACTAGAAGGAACAAAATCGGCCAATTCCGAAACACCGTAAATCAACTCTAGCATAGCGAAGCACCTTATAATTCAAATGTTTGGTAATAGCCCGGATTCGTGATTCCCGGTTGAACGTAGACGCGTCTTGGGCAATTTTGCGCGATAATGGCCGCTAATTCGTGCTCCGATCATCGGCGTCATCGAAATTTGGGTGAAATTCAGGTTCTTAGGCCTAGGATTTTAAAGATAATCGAATTATCACGTGACAACAATTTGAATTATCGATAATTTTACGTTCCGCTGGAGGAAAACGAATCTTTCCACAAATATATACAATTTTTTTAAAGCGCAACTAAATAAGGCACGATGCTCACGTCTAGCCGTCCGATAAGATAAGTTGTCGTGAAAGTTTCTTTAAATTAATCACTTTATCTTCGACCTGCCCTTGTGGCTTATTAATCATCTGCAGATAAAAAGTTACAAATAGCATGGGACCACCAAAAACGGCTACGCATGAGAATTTTTGTAAAAGTACTCCGTTTCACAAGAAGTGAGATTTATAGGAGTGTTTCGGCCTCCTTAGCCCTCAGTTGAATAGCAGAAATAACTGTTGCCCAAGCCTAACGTCGAGGAATCTCGTTAGTCGCGCAAATAAAATTTACTCGAATCGCTCGATCGAGAACATTTACGTCAGGAACTCGTCAGGCGCATTTAAAAAACGCACGTCTGGATATTCTTTCCGCAAAATCGTTCATCTTCGATTCAACTTACGGAAACGACCGCGGAGTAAATTCGATGCTCCGAAACCGATTGCGCGGTTAGGATTATATTGCACTTTCATCGATAATTATATATTTTTCGCGTTTCTAAAAAAAAAAAAAAAAAAAAGAAAGAAAAAAAAACCTTAGCGCCTTCGGTATCTCTCGCTGCGCGTCCCATTCTCCAATCCTACCGCGCGTGTCTCTAGCAGGTCAGAAATCTACGGGCGTCCCATTGAGAGAGCGGCTTATACTCTTCTTTGTCGGCCTCATTCTTCGTCCGCATTTCCGGACCGGTATCGTGTTGCAAAATTCATAGACCCCTTTTCCGAGTATTTCGTCTTCGAAAGTCCGAGGCAACTTCACGGTAGGGTATTTCTACCTGAGATTCGACCGAGGACTATCGACCCAGGCTTAGGACGGAGGGGGGAAAAAAGAGAAGCGACAACGATGAACTGCCGAAAGAGTCTGTTGCGATTTACGAGGCAACATCGTGCCGCTGAGAATCGCGAAAGAAATCATTCTTCCGTCAATCTAGCCGCTTTATATCTCCTAATCTGCCAAAATTTCTTCATTCTTCCGCGATCCTCTTCCTCTTGGCGCTTCCTCAAGTGAACGACACCGTAAAATGATACTTTAGTGGGACGTAGGTTGACATTTTTACGACGCCCTCCCTCCCTTCTCATTCTTTCCTCTTTCCTTTCCGTCTTGCTGGCGTTGCATGTTTTCTTTCTCGTTGTCTTCTTGAGCGAAAACACTTGTCGAATCGCTGGGTGGTTGATATACTTTATTTAGTGTGAAACATTACCCTCTCTCTCCCTTTCTCTCTTTCTCGCCTTTGTCACTTTGCAGCCATCAGCGACAAGATCGTCGTTGAGATAAAGCGAGTGTCAATTTCTGACCGCAAGATACCGAAAATTGATGTTCTCAGTAACGGTAAAGATTTTAAATCACAAAAAAAGGCCGCAAGAAACTTACACGGTCTACTTTATTACAGTTAGCAAGAAGTTTATTCTAAATAGCTCATTAAATAAGTTTATCGCTGAAATCGAGATTGCCAATTGCCGCACACACGTATTTAATTATAATTACATAATAATTAATTATATAATTCGTTATTTAATTACATCTGTCGCAGCAAACAATCCATGAAATGTGGAAAAATTCGATCTGGCTTAATTAAAGGTGTTAATATCGTTATCGTCTTGTTAATATTATCTAGAGATTAGCAACTGGCGCAAACGTTATCGCGTGAGAGTGGCTCTTATTACTATCTGTACGTGAATTTGATATACCTCTTAGGAATGTTCATTTTGCGATTACGCATAAATATTATTGCGCCTGCGTAATCTTGCTTTATGACTAAATAGAATTTTTTTTTTTTTTTTTTTTTCTTAAATTTTAAACAGTTATTTTCATTGAAAGAAATTATGCAATAAACTTATCCGATCGGTTCAATATTAAAATTCGTCTTTACAATTATTTTTAGAATTATTTCTAAACGGTTCTCAAGATCATAAAAAACACTATTTTATGTCCTATTCAATGGGCTATTTCTATTCGATCTTTATGAGCTGCATCGAATGGTTTTACTCGTACTTGACTGGTACTCATCATTGTGTTAAAATGCAAAATAAACCGGTCCACAACCCTCTAACGTAAATCCCAAGTCCCTCCCTTATTTTTAACGATACCTGCTCCATCCCTAACCTAGCTTAATCTTAACTTCGTATTCGTAAAACTTCGTTTGGAAATTTCTTAAAAGAAGCCCGAATACTAAGCCTCGTACTAAAAATAGAAAAATTATTCCAACAATTTTATTGTTATAAAAATTTAATGTACTTCTTCTTTTTTTTTATATTATCTCGCTGTCTTGTAACGCATAACAAAAGTCCAGCGGGCTAAATAAAATAAGATATCTGAATAAAGAAGCATGATCAGCAAACAGGACTAAAGAAAAGAAATTGGTTTTTCCGTCGTACAAAAGCCTTCTTATTCATGGCAGAAAATATGTCTTTGAATTAATGGAGTTTCTTTTCTCTTTATTTGAAACGAAAAGAAACTGCTTTACATTACAATAAGACAAAAGAAAATCGATTGCAAAGAGGTTTTTAAAATAAAAATAGTTATAAATTAAATACAACATATGTTTCAATGTAAATTATTAATAAATTACAATAAGACAAGAGAAAATTAATTGCAAAGAGGTTTTTAAAATAATAGTTATAAATTAAATACAACATGTTTCAATGAAAGTTATAAAGAAATTTAATATAAATTATTGTAAGTTAGAAAATTGTTAATAAATTAATTTATATTTATTGGAAATAATTTAAATTCTTAGCACAAAGAAACTAATTTCTGATCTGAAATCTAATGCATGCGCGACAAACTGACCTCCTATTACTACTACAGACATCGTATCTTCTTTCTTTTTCTTATCAACTGTTGCTTGCGTCATCGTCGCCACCTTTCACTATCTTTTGTCTGAGAGCCGATCGCAGTTCTACTCATTCCTGTCAGTCAGCACATAGCGCAGTGCGGATTAATGAATGAAAGGAATCACAATCGCACGCTGTACAGAGCTGTTACTACGTCGGGTGAGATAGCGCGAAAAGAGGATTCGAAAGGGTAACCAAGCAGAGAGATGGATGGATAAGAGACGACTCGCCAGGGATAACGAGCAAAAGCTGATCAGTCCTTTATGCAATTCTGAAAGGGACTGAGATGAATCTTTCATACAAAATTGTCGCTCTCCATTTGTAAGAGAAAAGCTTCTCTTCAAGCGTCCTTAGATGTTAAAATGCAAGAATTTTATCGTAACAGACCCTTATCGGCAGAAATTTTGAACATTTACGTGTGCGCGAAACAAAATAATTACGAAATAATTTTATTTGCATTTTACAAAGCGTTTCTTTTTTTTTTTCTCTTATTCGTATTCAACGTATTCAGATATTATAATGTATAAAATAATAAAATCGTCTTAGAGGTAAGAGTAAAAAAAAATTAAAACAAAATGTTATCAAATGCATTGTCTTGTCAGCGACGCGGAGTAATAATATTCTTGTTTCTCGATCGCGAATGCTTACGTCACGTTATTCTTCCGCGACGTTTGGATTACTTTAACAGCGGCACGGTTTCCCTGCGTTATAACCGCTCGTGTTTATTATCCTTTTTCTTATATTTCGGTCATGAAAATAAAGAGCTTTATCCTTGTAATGTATTTTGATCTAGTCGTGCCAGTTCACGATGTGACTCTGCGATACGTTTTTTGTAAAACATCTGGTATTGAGACGAAGATGAATTTATATACAGAATATGAATTTATATACTTATATTACAGCTAATCATATTATTATGCAAAAAAAAAAATTAATAATTAGTAAACCACTTTTTATAAAAGACAGATCAAATAATTACAAATATTATTAATGCATATTAAGAGAAAGAGTTCTATAATTCATAAATAGATATGCTCGAGTCTAGCGTGTAAAAAATAATAACTTTCCTATCGCAAAAATCTACATTTATTAATATCCTAATTTTTAAGAGCAAATTTGATTCCTTTCTTCAATAATCTGCACTGTCGAAAATGTATTACGCCTACGTCTTCCTAATGACGACAAAAAGTAACAAAGGAGAAAGCGAGCAATCGAGAGGACGGATCTTTAATTCTGCGACGATAGAGATGTTAATGCCGCAAAGACGATTAAATAACGCATTTCGTGTGATATTATCAGGTGAATAAAAGTCACATCTTGTCGGGATTAGTTCTTCGCGATGCTATGACAGTTTTATGGCCTCTAAAACTGGATCGGTTTTCGAAGTTCTCATATTTCAATCTAAAAATCATCTTACTCTTAGAGGCGGAATATTGAGATGCTTCTGAATCGAGCCGCTCGTGTGTAAATTGTCGGAGATGATCTACCTCAATTATTTCTTTTTTTTTTATTACGCATTTTATTGTTGTTCAAGTAATCTTTTTTATTCTCGATTAATTATATTTTTTTATGTTTCGTAACTTCTTTTTTCGTGAGTTCTCAAATTTTCTTCGCGATGAATCATTTACGAAATATAATCCCCAAAAATGGAAGTAAGTGAATTTTCCACCACCTAGCTTAAACTCAACCCCTACCGCTTCTAGCATAAAACAAAAGATCGCCATTTAATGGTACCTTCCCATACAGTACCTAACTAATACTGCGCATGTCTCAGCTACAAATAAATGATTTACTTGGCAAATAAGAAAGAGAAACGAATTCATTGAATGCATGTTTTCTCCTTCCACTTTTTTTTTTTAAGACAATGTCAGGGTTCTTTATTCTTTTACCGAGCGATAGTTTTAATAGTTAGACTAACGAACTTCAGTTCATTCGACGTCTACCTAGCGAACGCGTTCAGTTTTCGTTGGAATCTAGATATTTCTCAGTCAGTGCATATTATACTCGTTACTCTTGGAAAGTTAACGCCAGAAGACTTCGATTAAACAGTCCTGTGATTTTATTAATCAAGTTTCGCGATCTTTAAAATATTTAATAATGGAAAACCGTCAGGCTGCACAGTGCGCGAATATCATTTCGGGTACGTCTCAAGTACCTCAAGTGCTTCCAGTGCTTCCAGTGTCTCAAGGAACTGTACATTATCAGCTTATTCCGCAAACTACGCGACACTGTAAGCTAATAAACAATACCAATCAAGCTGCCGAATCGTTTGAAATTCTGCCGGTCGTCGGAAATACCGTGATGTCTGCACCGAAACGCGTGCTCATAAATATAACCAACGGCAAACTCTCTCCATTGGGAAAGAAATCACAGAGTAAGTCCTTTTTTATTTTTGTTTAAATATTTTTTGTTCGCCGTTATCGCGAGTGAAACATAAATTACAGGACGCGCTTCCTCTGAATTTAGATTGTGCAAACGCGCGTATAGCTAGCTTAACGTGGGAGTCGATGGTAACGTTCTTCGAAAAGGTCATTGTTGAATGCGTTGATATCTCGTAATGCACTCGCGGTAACTAATTAATTTCTATCCGTTTCCGCCCGCGAGGTTTCAGAACGCAGAATCAACCGTTGCACGAGCAACTGACCCTTGGAACGTGATATAACGAGTCTATCTATTTCTTTTTACGCCATTATAAATTATATAACATTGTATGTCAAGGGCTTGCGTGTGGAGCCATTGAACGTCCGCTGTTATATCGCGCTATGCGTACCATAAAAAAAAATGGCAAACTGATTTAACGTTCCGGGATTATTAACGATGCGATAAACGAATGATACTTTATCGGCAAATGTGATTTGATGAAGAAAGTGAAACGTTAGATTTTCTTCTTACGTATCTTTTTTTTTCTTTGTTAAACTACTTTTTGAAATATACATTTACTTTCTTCGAAACGTGGATTTTTCGAGCCATTAATATAAGTCAAATACTTTTCTTTATTATTTTACGCACAGTAGAGTGCAAAAGTACAAAGCAGATTTCTATATGTAGCTTTCAAGCTCGCTACCTGAAGTCTAGAGACAGAAAGGTCCACAATAACGTGCGTACTTGGGAAAACTATTAGGATCATCGTGATTTATGACTCAAGAGATGCTCAAAAGTTTACAGACATTTTTTGTTTGATTTTCAAGACGGAATATTACTTTTTTTTTCTAAAAACTTTGTCATTTCTCGGAAAAAAAGAAAGAAAGAATTAACTCGCGCTGAATTAACGTTGGCGTACATCGAATTCCTCGCGACCGAGACGAAGCGGCTCGTAATTTTAGATATCCCGTGCCGACATTAAACCCCTTGTAGATTACCAGCCGCAACCGCGTGCGGATGCGTTTCTCCCGCGGCTAAGGTTCTCCCGTGAGACTCTACGGTATTATCGGTATAACAGGCCGCGCAGGTATCCCGATTTTCTCGAATGCATTGGGGAGCGGCTACCTGCGTTGTGAACAGCGTATCCCCCCGGCGTCTCGCTGCCGGAAACAATGAGATCGAATACCGCGCGCGCCGATGCATATCACGAACACGATATGCAAACTCCCGACAGACGAGACGGAGCAATTAAAAATTCGACTTCGATCCCTTCCCTTTCGGTTCTTCTGTCTCGGGGCCGACCCGATAATTCCGATACCCAAATGTGCTTCGACAGATGAACGTAACGATAACCATGCGGTTTTGAATGAATGTATTTTTCGGTATCTTAAAGGGGATCACTTTTCAAGAGCCCTACCGTGGCACGTTGGGAAAATTATTTGATTTTTTAAGCACACTTTCTATGTTATACATAATGTATATTAGAAGAAACCAAGCGCACGCTTCGCGTGCGTTATTTTTCGAAATCTCCTAATTACAAACTACGAAAAGAAAAAAATAAAATCATGCGACTTACCAATCTGCATGAACTTCAGCGGAGGTGTAGAATTCTGCCGGTGACTGTAACATAAAATGGAAAATATTAATGTAGACATGACAGTAAGTTAACAAGATTAATAAAAAAAAATTTTTTTAATAAAGATTTTATAAAAAAAAATTCATGCTTACCTAAAAGTTGCTCCGCCGATGCAGGATGCTCATCCCGAGCCTGCTCCTCCTCTCAGTTTGTGTGTCGAGTCATCCTTCCGCGCACTGGACACTCGCGAACGCGTCCGATAAGTTACTATCGCAGAAATTAATTTTTTATCGATCACTTTCGCACGATAGTCCACGACACTCCCGTTAAAAAGATTTTATACAAAAGAATGACGCGCGAATTACTTTGCGGAACTCCCGAAACGACCGACGAACCGGCTGCGGTTCGTATTCGTATTGTTTCGGCGTGCGACACTTTTCTGCTTCCACTTTTTTTCCAACGGGGATGTCGGGGATGTCGGCTGGTGCTCCTTCGACGAAGGTCTTCCTCTGCATTTTTATCTGAAACAAAAAAAAGTTATATATGGTTAGTAAGATTTATGAAAATTAAACGTGCTGCGATACAAATAATTACAATTATTATTTGCGAAGTATCTGCTTCACAGTCACCTTACGCGTTATCGATCACGAAGATTAGTTCGCGTCAGCTAATATCTTGACTTACACTAAAAGTATTATTCAACGCATATAATATATAATTGACTTACGCACGGTAGCCGACCGGCCGGCACACCTACGTTCCGCCGCGCGAGATGTGTACGCGCGACCGACCTCTACTCTCGGTCATTACGCAATCATAAAAATACATTCACAAAAAGATTTTTCATGCTCAGATTTTCAGGCCTCGCATTTCTACACTACGAATGAATGTCTCCCGAATTTATCGCGGGCTCGTCGATTAAAACTTTCTTCCCTCGAACCCGACTGTGCTCGTCGACGCTTCATGGCAAAGAGACGGGAATTTAATGTACGCGTACACGAAATTTTAACTCACTTTATATAAAAAAACGTAGTCGCTGATACGCAGAATTAATCAGAGAAGGTAGATTTTGCCAGATTTTGTGCCCTGGCCCGCCGATAGTGCGTGATTCTTGATACGGTACGGAGCGGCTGCTGCGTACGTGCGTCTCGCTCGACCGCTAGAGAAGGACAGAGTGAGAAGGGGGGTAGAGAGGGAGCGTAGCTCACGCGTACGCCGCTCACCCCTCACCTCATCTCCGCGGCTACCTGTCCGTCTCTCTATCTCTCTCTTTCTCTCATCTCTACACAATTCAACACGTTATAAAAAATTTTATATGCTGAATATTAATTGCAAATTGAACCGATATTGAATTTCAAAACCTTGACAATTAATTTTTACTATCGTTCTTTTTTTTTTTTAATTACTAGAACAAACCTTGCGCACGCTTCACATTTTTTTACGTATTTTTTAAAAGGTTTTAGTTGCAAATTAAACCGAATCTCAAATCTTCGACTTATACATATTTATACATATGTATAAAACAAAAAATAGACATGTCGCATATGCAGCAGAAGAAAATCAAGATAAGATACGCCGGGTCTTTCATTTTTCATGGTACAAACGTAAAAAATTAAACCCAGAAGATCGTTTTATCATAAAATTTCATCGTCTTTGTAGAAATTTTCTTATCTTCAATCGTAAAATAATACAAGTACGTGCTTAAAAATTACAACCTTCTAGCTAAATTTTTTTTTAATTAACTAAAACATTAAAAATATCATGACTACAACGGAGTCATCGTCAGAGGCATAAATTACCCAAAAATTTACGTAACAAATAAAAAACAATTGAAACGCATTCACGATCAGTCCTTACGCGTGAAAAAAATATTACTTTCTCGTGCGCAATATTATTCAACAAATATCGTCGAAGAAACGTCGATGCCGTCGAGGAGAAAGAAAGAGACAAAGCGGGGGAGTTGGCAAAGCAGCGATCGAGTGGTAGTCTACGAGAGCGTTCCGCGAAGCGCGAGAGTACCTCGTTAATTTATCGATCCATCCTCGGATGCGGACAATGCCGGTGTTAGGAAAAGTCTCGCGTTATCCTGGAGCGCCGAGGGATTCTCGTCACGCGGAGGCGACGCTCGCCACCCGCCGAGCAGGCACATTGAGAGTCAGCGCCGTCCCTGGTGAACGGATCGAGCATCGCCGGTAGAGGGGGTACGTCTCCCTAAGATGGAAGATACGTGGAGTTCGTGGACGCGAGCACCCAGTCGCGTCTGACCTGCCGTACGGTGAGGTACACATCCGCTGCCGGTCGGTGACAGTGTTGCGTGACAGTGCCAGGAGAGATCGGGTAAAGAGCCGCTTGGGTGCCTGAAGTCCCGCCGTAGTCGCGCGCCGAGAATGAAATTCATCTCTCGTTCGACGCAGCACGACAGTGGCAGTAGAGGCAGCGACCGCGACGTCAGTAATAACTGTAGTAGTAGTAAAAGTAGTGGTCACGGCAGCATATCGTTTCGGTGCGGCGACGCCAGCGGTGACAGTGAAACGAGCAGGACGTACATACGGCAGGACCACCGGATACTATAATAAACGATTTTCTTTCCCCCTTTTCCCTCCCACGAGCGCGCGCGTACGTGGGCAACGCACACGTACGCAGACCGTACCGGCAAACTCTTTCGGAGATCTGACACGCGCGCGCACGCGCGCACGCGTGCGGGCCACGCAGCTTCGCGTCCGCGACGGTGTTCACGTATCAAGCCGTGGTGTGTTGTAACGGGGACAGCGCGATTCAGAGTGCGAGGGAGAAAGAGAGAAAGAGAGAGAGAGGGGAAAAAGAGAGAACACGGCGACCAAGTTCGCACGCGATCGGAATGCTTCCTTCGGTCGGCTGTAAATAATTTCGAGTAGAGTAAGCGCGGTGTGCCGATATCGCGAGAAAAAAGAAAAGAATCTGCCAAATAACCCTTCAGTGGAGTGAGTGGTGCACGTTGTTGTGTCGATTATTCGATCGGGATCGAATAACCCTTGCGGGTTACAAATGGAAATGACGAAAATGTTGCTGCCCACCGCCGTGCCGTCGATGGCGAAGATTCACAGGAGCGAGAAGTACATCTTCTACCCTGATTTGAAGAATTACAAGAATATCCAGAAGCGCCTGCTGCTGTCGAAGCTGCTGCGAGAACAGCTCGAGAGGAAAAAGCGGGAGAGCAGCATATACAAGGTTGTGCGAGAGAACTGCCGGCAACTTCTCAAGACTACGAGCTTGGCGCCGAATTACGAGTCGCAGCGAGTCGCGTGTCCTTCTACAGACGAAGGTTCATACTTCCTTTATTTATTCTAACTTATCTTCTACGTCCCTACAGGGCGAGGACTCTATCCCGCGGTACTCGGAGATGCTCTGCGAAATTCCCGCTCCCGCGAGCCTTAATTTCAATCAGTTTCGAACCCTTGCGAAATCGCACGTGCGGCCACGGGGATCCCTCGTGCGCTTCTCGGATATCGATTCCGGGAGGCTGATCGACCGCGGGAAGGTCGCTCCTACGCGGGGCAACGTGCCACGAGGGGCATACCTCCCCCAACGCGTTCACCCCGAGCATTCGCCTCCCACGCGCGCGATGACGCCAAAGCCGGCTACGACGACGCTTTCGCAATCGGCGGCAATCTGTTGTAACGTTATCTTTGACTGTTGCGCGAGTCTTATCGAAAAATCTCGCGACTTCCGTCACGAGGGGTCAAAGGAGAGAGGAAGAGCTCGCTTTTTTCTTCTCGCGAGATTCAATCAGATCGACAGTCTGTCCTCACCGAAGCGGCGTTCGCGCGATAGATCGCAAGCCCGGGTTGAAAGCAAAGAAAAAAAAAAAAAACTAGAACCCGATCGCTATAGCGATCGCTTTTTTTTCCTTACGCGTAAGTTTCGCTCAACTAGTTCTTTTCTTTGTTTCGTCTCGCGTTCTTCGATTTCAGCGACATCGGCGCGCCCGGGGCCTTAATGCCTCGTGACCCCTCCCTCTCCTCCCCCCTCGGGGAAACTATCGCGAAGAATTCACGCGTGCTGAAGCGCAGGATATAAATACGAGTAACAAGATTAACGTGTAACTTCTATAATTAGCAGGCGGCCGTGTACTTGCGCGCGGTTTCGCGGGCGGCCGGTTCATCGAACTTTCCCACCTGCCACGAGAGCCGCGGCTCGGGCGAGAGCATCGAGTTTATCGGGAATCGATGGGAATGAGTATGACGCGTGCGCTCGCTCACGGGATTCCGATTTTGCGCGTGTTGCGCTTTTTAAAAGGCTCTTTGCGAAGGCGTGACGAGGCCGCGGCCGCACGCGAGCGGAAATGCGCGGACGAGCTCTCGATTTAACGCGCCACGCGGATTCTATGCTTACGGCGCGACGAAAGGGAGATTTACCTCGGAGATAGCACATAACGCAAATTTGCTTTTTTTTTTCTTTTTTCTCCCGTTCGTTCTAAGCGGGAAACCTGTGTATGAACGTCAATTTTATTTACTCCTTCGCATTTTTCGTCTAGTCATACGGGGAAAAAAATATTAGCATATTTGCTTGCGCGTTTTCTTTTTCCTCGAAGTACTATAAATGCACGATTTTTTTTTTTTTCTGACACCTCGCCAAAAGGTGTTTTAGCGCGTCTATCTTTGTAAAGGATTTCCCGATTTATTTTCCGACTACTTTTAATTTGTTTTTCCAACTGCAGTTTCGGCGCGTCCGTTTTTCGCTCGACACATTGGCTGATAAAGCTGTTTGACGCAAACGAAAGAAAGAAAGAAAAGGAAAAAACGACTCGTGTACTTGGCGCGCGTTATGCTTTCATCCGTCATTAACGGAAAACTCGACGCTCCGATTAAATCGCCAAGCCAGCCGGCTGGGATGATTTTTCGCCGTTTCAGGCGCAACTTTTCGTACCGGCTCGCCCTTAATTAGCATCCGATGGAAAAGTTGTCGGCTCGTTACACGCTCGAGCGATAATGTTCGGCGGAAGCCGGGCGTACCCGCCTGGACCGGTTTCCCGTTTCTCGCGACTTGTATAGGCAGCAAAGGGGGCTTCGATCGCGACGCCTGTCCGTGATCGTGTCGCGCGTCACACGTCACGCGCGTATCGTGCGTTTTCGAAAGTCCAAACGAAAGCGGCTTTCTTGCTCCTTATCAGATCCCGCTTGAATAATTTCTCTCGTCGTGACGCGCGATACGATTCTGACGATTTTGCGTCAACGTGAAATTGCTTATCCTAAAGGGGAAAGACTGCGGCGTTGCGCCCTTCAGCTCGAGCTCGATTCAAAGTCGTAGGACGTGCATTATATAAAAAAAAAAAAGAAAGAAATCTTATACGAATTGAATTAATTAAATGATTAACTTTGAGAGCGTGATTGACACGTGAATAATTTTTTTCCAATTATTTTTACAAAGAGGCAAAAGAGACAACATCGAAAAATTAATCTTTAAATAAAAACTCGAGAGGTTGTATTTAACATTGTACGCTGTGATGTTGATTTGCCTCCATAATGCTATCGTCCTGACCTATGTCTATGACGTTACGATACTGGCTTATTCCTGACCTATCTATTTAGCGCAATCATGTATATTAAACTAACATAAATGAACAACCAAGAAGATAACAAATATGTATATAAAAAAGCTTTGAATATCAGCTTTCGAGCGCAAAAACTACAGCCGAGTTACTGTGCAAATTATTCAATAAATATGAATACGCGGTAATGTAGATTACGATTGCCCATTTTTTTTTTTTTTTTCTTTTTTTTCGCACAAGTTTTAATTGAGACGCCGCATATTCCTTTTGAATAATCGTTGAGAAAATTAAAACTTTATAATATTCTTATGCGAGTGACAGTGGCCGATTATAATTGAGTCCGTGTTCCGTGTGTCAATACACGTCTGTTTGCATGGCTATCATTTGTTGTCTGCATGGCACGAAGCGGTTTGTATTTTTTTTTTTTTGGTTCTTTTTTTTTCTCGGCGAGTCGGAGCGATCTTTCTTTGGTCCTTCAAGGCTATTATAGTTTGTCTCCCACATCGGTTGGCTTTAAACTTTTTCTTCGCGAAGTTGTCAATATTGTCGGAACTGGACGAAATTAAGATGTGACGATCGCTATAAGGTATACATATATACCTGAGACATGCGAGTTTTTCAATACATATTATAATAATTTATTAACTGTGTATTTATTTTTTTCTTTTAATAAAAATACTGATTAATTGAGTTGCACGACTTGTAATTTAATTGTTGTAACATTTTCTTTTATTTAATTTTGTTAATAGGTTTTTACTTTCTTGGCCTTTCCTTTCGTTCTATAAAATTAAATTAATTGATATTATAATTCTACTGATTTTACACATTGTCCTTGTGCTGTCACGATTTTCGCTTATTATGTCTGGTCTCGCACGTGTTAAAAAACTAATTACGTAATGCAAACAAGTAAACTAATTATCGTCATTTTAACATAAAGATATTATCTTGTGGCGCTTGAAAATAATTATTGAGACATACATGTAATATAAATTATTCTACATAAATAATCATTAGCAAACGTCCGATTCGAAATTTGTCATATAATAAACACATAAATGCAGGGGGAGGAGAAAGGTTGATTGGGCACAATAATATCGGTGGACTTAATCTTTTTGTAATCGTGATTCATACAGATCACCCGTATCCGCAAGCGTCATTCATATACAGTTTCCCATCTGCTTTAGGCAAAGCTGCAGTCTTGAATCTTAGCGCATCTCTCACTGGAATAAACGGTGAATCATCACGCGACATAACTGACGATTCCGTGCATTTTCAGTCGACGCAATTGTTTTCGTATTCGTTTCTGAGAACGTAACTGACCTAAAGAGCTAACTCTTATCTAATTTATTATTCATTTCTTATCTTTATACTTATTTTTCTCTTTGTCGTGGATTTAATTTATATATAAAAAAAAAAATATATATATATACGGTGTAAGCTACATGTGTTTCGCGTGTAAAACTTATAGCGACACGTTTATATCGAGAAGTCACGAGAAGTCACATTTCTCTGTTACGAAATGCTGCAGCTGATCGAATTAGATCTGTCTGAAAGTAACGCTAGATGCTGGGCTGACTACACGTATTAGAAAGTTACATTAAGAATCGCGTATCTTAATGTTAGCAAACCAGTAACGAAACGCATCCCGAAGGGGTATAAATAACGCACGTTGTATACGACAGCCGTCTGTACAGATAAGAGGCTATTCTGATGACAGCCGAGCGTCGATGATTGATTAACGGTCAAAACAGTTTCGCGAACAATATTAATAATTTGTTAGTTTGCAACATTACGTTATCTATTCGGTTCTATTTTGCGTTCTTTATCTGCGAATATTTATGCGAGTTGTACATGGTTTTATACCAATTTAGTATTTTTTTTTTTTTTTTTTTTTTTATCTATTTTATTTCTTTACGTATACGCGCGGGACGTGTACATAGTTAGCGCAACCTTTATTTTTATTTTCGACATCATTAATTACATGTTATTTTATTGAGACACACGATAATACCGGTATTACGTTATATGTTGGAATTTGCCGCTCTTCTATTGCAGTGACGCAATATATTGCAATTCACAGTAGAGAATATTAAAAAGTAAAGAAATTCGCAATCACTAAATAACTAAATTAAAAAAATAAAAAAGAAAAAGAAAGTTCTGAAATTTATTTTTGACATTTAAGTAAGAGTTTATACTTTTCTACAATTTTTGATTTAATTCCACGTAACATACATATAATATAAATATAAAATTATTCCGAGTTTTTATAAATTCAATTAATAATAAATATTATTTTATTAATTATGTATCAATGTATCCTGTTAATACATTGTGTATCTTTACGTAAAGGCTTCGATAAAAATAAATTAAAAAATAATTTCTAATTCTAGAAGACTGGCCTAATAACCGTTCTGCAACACTCGCAAATGGGGCAAAGAGCAGGAAGCAGTTGCCGCAACTACTGCGGACGAAGCCAGAGCCAGAGTCGAAGCCGGTGCAAGAATCGAAACCGGCCGGAGAGTCCGAATTGCATCCGGTACTGGTATCGAAACCGGAAATTGAGCTCGAGTCGAGTTTGGCGCTAAAGACAGAGCTAGCATCGAAATCAGAGGCACACGCAAGGCACGATTCGGAGCTAGATCTGCAATGGGTGCCAGAGGACCTAAGATCGAGCATATTAGCGGAGATCGAATGGAAGCAAGAGCTCGAAAGGGAATCCGAGCCGTACTCCATATCAGAAGTATGGAACGAATACGACCCGGACTACGCGATGATGACAACCGGTGAAATGTGCAAAATATACACCGGCTTGTACGACTCGATCATCGACGGCGAGATGGACTCCCTAGAGTCAAGCAACGCCCCGATAAGATGCGCGGACCTCCGCCTAAAGGAGTGTTTTATAAGCGAGGAGGCGTCCAAACGCATGCTGTACACCACGCTGACGTACAAGGACATCATTCAAAACGATTTCCAGCGTATCGTAGGAATGATGGCAACGAACTCGGCGACCAGAAGTCTGCTGAAATCGCAGCAGCAGAATGTCAACAGCACGCCCCTCTATACGAACTCGTGGCCGCAGTATGGAGACTATTATCGGCAGCTTCTTCTCGGTAATGAAGAGAAAAATCCAAATCGGCCAAAATACCGAGAAATCATTGCCAAGTTATACCAACAAATAATAATAAACTTGGCAAAAAATGAAGAAGACCGAGATCCCGACGTGATGAAACTGTTCGATTGTCTCATCACGATGATGGCTCCGCACGGTGATACGGTCGATGCGCGACCCATCGTTCACGATCAAACCAACGAGCAGGCATTGACAAGCAGATGCTCGTTGGATACTACTCAGCGATTACGGCGTCGGAGACGAAGTCAGAGGACAAGAGACCAAATGAGGCTGCAGAACGACATCAGGAATGCCCACAGCGACCATTCCTATCACCTGAACCAGCCCGAAAGCTCGGAACAGTCCGATACGTCTTCCGAGTCGTCTTCCGGTGAGTCAAAAATTTTTTTTTCTTTCTCTTTCTCTTTCTTTTTCTTTTTTTCTTAATAATATGATTAAATATGTTAAAACGAGATGTAATAACTGTCGCAATATTTCGAGCTCGATATTTCGGACGTCGGGGATCGTATAATCAGCGGTACGCCGCTTGAAGTGCATTCGAATTCGGCTACCCGCATGAGTATGCTAATCGCGGAGTCTCGGTTACTTGTCATCGCGGCTCGCGCGACGACGATTGAGAAACTCGTTTTCGTGCGCGAGCGAGGTCGGCAGACTAACGTCCTCGGGCAGTAATTTATTGCGAGAGAGATCTCGTGAGAATTTCATGTCACCGCGGAATTGATTCGTCAGCACGTCGGAAGGAAAGGAAAGGTGCGATAAAAAAAAAATAAAAAATAAAAAAATAAAATAAAAGACAAGAGGAAAGATAAGAGAAGACACGAGGAAACGGGTCGAGTTCCGGCCGGTGTGACCATGTCCGATAAAACGGGAGACACGTGCGTCTCGAAGTAACGAATCGGGCACGCCGGATTTCACGCTGGTTAACGCTCGAATATTTCCCATTACAACTGCAGTAATGCCTATCGCCGCCGCGCCGCCGGTGATTACGCGACCGTTGCATTACGTGAATTTTTTTTTCTCTCGATCGATTCTCCGGATATTATGTAAATTTCTGTGGAAACATTGTTTCGGATAAATGCAACCTGTTTACTCGGACGCGCGCAGAAAAAAAAAAAAAAATTCGCCGAAGTTTATTCTCGTCCCCATCTTAAAATCTGTTTAACTTGTAAATGCTATGCTAACCACCGTGTGGATCGCCTATGGATTTCCATGCTGCAGGCGTTCGATGGTATTTCTAAGACTCGGTGGATATATTTGCAGTGTATCCTCTCGAGGTGTGTTTCAGCGAAAACGGTTATCGTCTCGCTAAACAACCATTAAATGCACGATCCGCATTGCGTTTCCGCGCACAGCGTCAGCGGTCCTTCACGGAGATGGTAGATCCTTTTCTTGTCCCGCTTGTATAGCCGTCTGCGATGTACAGGACGGAAAATATCGAGCGCACTCGTCTCTCACAATGCCACAATGCGTCGGATTCGCGCTGCACCGCCGTTTCTGAATCAATATTGCGAAGGATGCTGCGAGCGCGCTCGCGGCGTTGTATAAGTGTTACTTAATTGCCGGTCTCTCTCGGCGATGTTTCTCTCCTTCAATGACACCAATGATTACCATCGACGAAGGAGCCGGTTGATAGATCGCCGTAACATCGATCGCCGCGACCTGGCCGTTGAAAAGCCTCTCGTGTCATATCTTCGCGCGCATCGGCAAAATTGTGTCGAGGTCAGGAAAAGTTATTTATCGGTTTGCACATCGCGAATTAAGATCGCCGAAGATGCTGGGTTTCTGCGAACTATCACGATTGCTTGGTCTCTCGAAACCTAAGCGGGCAAGCGTAAAGTAAAAACAATAAGAAATTACGACGAGAAAAAAAAAAAAAAAAAAAAAAATTAATAATACAAAGAACAATTTATATTGCACGATAAAAAGATCTTAGCGTCGTTTCATTTGTCTCGCGCGTTAAAAAAAAAAAATTTTATTTTAGTCTAATAAATCGTCGATTGTAAAAATCTTGGCCGGTTGCACAATGGGACGCAAGTTGAGAATTAAAAGCGGCCCCCGCTATCGATTAACTACCGCGCGATAAACGGAACGTCGGCCGAACGATTTTTAAATGATTGCACAACGAATTCCGATAATGTCATGCGGCGTTATTATCGTTATTCGCGCATATCGCGTCACGCGACAATTTCAATTTTATTTTCACGACTGCTCGCGCAAGCGGGAAGACGTTTTTCCTCGTGGTAGGCGCCCATTCCTTCACGTGTCGCGATGCCGTATCTGAGTGTACTGTAATTTCTACCGAGAAGGTAGACGCGACTTGCATAACGCGAATAAGCCACGAGCTATGATAAATGTTCTTACTTGTTCAAGCGGTCTTGGTCCCGCAGAAGGAGGGCAACGAAATGCAATTGTCGTCCGCAAAAATTAACGTGTTCTATTTACGAGAAGGACTTTCCGGTAACCTCCGACAGCCCTCGAACTTTTGCTAAACTGAGCGGACTTTCTCTCGCGCACGGAGCACGGCGTGGCAAAAATTATATTATAGAAAACACACCGTTCGCCCTTGTGCAGGCTCGCGGATGTTTCGTTTCGCTGAAGTAGGGAAATATTTCGCACGCGGGCTGTTGTATTGTTATCGTCGGGAAAAAGTAACCGTTTGAAAAATTGACGAGTTATTCCCGTTGAAAATTGTCGCCTAATGTTTTATAATTATTATCATTATATTATAAGGGGATTCGCATCAAAAATTGCGCCGTTAGACGTAATTGCGGCTTTGAATGTCGCGATCGTGGCGTTAACGGCGGCGTTGCTACGTCTTCGTACGATTACGTCTTCAGGCAGGTATCCGCAATCTCTCTGAGAGATCGAAACATGCCTAAACCATGTCGCGAAAGGGTATTCCGCGCGCGTAATCGCCACCGGCGTTGGAATCCAACGGCGGCGGCGACATCGCTCGGCAGCAAAATCACGCGCGTTCGCCACCTGAGGAGTGTATTGCACCACATGGCGACATCGTTCGCTATCGGACACACACACATATACAATATAAGCGCGTGTGAGAATGTGTGCCCTCACGCGACGGCATACGCGCGCTCGTGACCCAGACACGTAACGTACGTCATATAAGATGATTGCATACCACGAACGCGCCTCTCGCTCGCGGCGGCACTTCACCGATTAGAACGATCGCCGTCCTCCGTCTCTCGCGTCTTGTTTGCGCTGCAACGTGGCCGCTGATGCGTCGCTTTTGGCGGGAACGCAAGACCAAGGGTCGTCGACAAGTGCGCCTGGCCTTTGATCGATCGACATAGGTTGTTTTTAGCACAGCGCTTATCCGCTGCCTTTTTTCCTCTTTCTTTCTCGCTTTGCGTTTAGAGAGCTTTTAAACATTTCGAGTAACCGCATACGAAAAGTATATATATATATATATATAAATGACACTTGCTGAATTAATTTAATTCGGGTTCGATTAAATTTGCCGATGAGTGACAGCCGGGCCTGTCGTTGGAGAACAAATGCATCTTGACGGAAGCGTGCCGTTTAGAATCGTCAGATGCGGCGGATCTGAATGACGCCTCTAGTGTCGGATGTCGCAATCTCGCAACATTGTCACGAATTGCTTAAATAGCAGTCATTGCGGAGGTCTCGAGAAGTGCGAAGCGCCGAACGGCGCTTCACAAACGGCAAAGGCAGCGGGACGTTCGGCGCGGGTCCTCCTTCAAAAGTGCCGCGTTTCCTCTCTCTACCCGCAGCTCGTTAATGGACCCACAGCGTTGGATCCCAATGGGCCTAACCAAGGCGATGGGACGACGATGGTGGCATGTGACCGGACACGTCGCAGGTTCCAACCTTGACGTTGTCCGATTGTAATTGGTAATTGGCCGATTCACTGACGCGTAAGTCGACGGTTTTGATCCGGCCGAGTCGATGGGACGCGCACAGGTGGTTGTCGGATCAGAACAAGAAATTACAAATTACCACTTTTCAATACTTTACCGCCGATAACTTTGTCTTATGCCTGTCTTTAGCGGTAAGCGTGACCGCCTGATTTTTCTCTCCTTTTTTTTCTCTCTTCTTTTTTTTTTCTTCTTTTTTTTTTTTAATCGGCTCTCATGATGAAACTTGCGTTTGCCGTTATCGCGGGCCAAGAATCATGGCCACACTTAGCGCGAGATGTACATTTCTCTCTCCCGTGCCGCTTACGTACCGATTCACGAAGACGTAATCGCGCTCGTAAATTAGCTCGACGCTCGATGTGTGTGCGTGTGCCCGTCATGAGAACCGTTTTTTGGCCCTGCGCTCGTAATCATCACCGCCCATCCCGCGAGCTATATAAAAATGACTTTTGCGAGGAGCGGACCGATTTATTCCCTTATCGGGATCTGATTAATTGCCATCGATTGACCTTTTTTTTTTTTTTTTTTTGGACGGGAAGGAGGGGAAACCGAACACTGCTATTTTTTCATATCTTCGCGGACCTCTGCACCGACGGCCTTCTTGTCTTCCATTCATCCGGGAGAGGGTCACATTGATTACTTTTTTGTTTTTCTCGCAGTGGGTTACTCTCTTACGTAGAAGATACGACGCCGCCCGACATCCGGCAGATAAACTGAGCCCGTATGGTGCCCTTTTTTTTTCTTTTTTTTTTTTATACTCACGAACAGTTTTCATGATCCCATCATGTGTTCGACCGTACTCTTGTACAAAGAAATAAGAACTAACGGATTCATTATCTGAATTTTAGGGCGAGTACCGCCGTTGATCTCATCTTCGTGCGTCTTGCGGTTAAGATATTAAATCGCCGGCACCTCCGCGCGAATTCTGCGTTTATTTCCAGCATCTTAATTGAGAGTGTGCATAATTAATGTGCGCTCCGCCATAAAAAATTCCAATGAGCATTTCTTGCGCGAACGGCAACATATATATTAAGTAAGCAATTTACGAAGACAGATTCTTAAACGAAAATGCGCATACATATGTCTCGATGAAAGGATAAGTAGCTATCTTGCCGGATTACACGCGCTTGTTCCACTCGTAAAATGTTTCAAACAGGTGATCGCTTAATCTAATGTATACATATCGGGTTCAAAAAAATTTACAAAACTCTAACAAATTATACAATAGTATTTACATTATTTTAACGCAATTAAGATAATAAAAAAAAAGAAAAAATCTCCTGAGAGAATACTTTCATCATTTTTATCCATATTTGCTCGAGATGGACGTCTGTCGGTTATAAATCGGGCGGCGTCTGTCGAGCGGCTTTCTAAACGATGCCGAGAGCTTCTTCGAGCGCGGTCTTCCTCTCGCCCGGCCAAAGAGGATCGATGGAGCATGCGTGTTCGATCGCGCGGGAACTCGAAGGTCGCGCGGTACCAAGTGACGTCAACCGATAGCCGGCCGGCCGGCCGGCCGGTCTTGCCGGCTCGATCGCCGCTTGCGGTCAAGCGTGGGACCCCGCCGCGGTGGTTTAAATGGTCGCCGGAATGCGGTTAAGCCTTTTTGCCATTCGTGCCGCAGTCGTGCATCGTGTGACGGGGAATATTCAACGGCGTATCGCGCGGCCACGTAGCCCCTAAGGCATCTGCCTTTCGCGTTGCTTTACTCAAAACACTCTTATCGGGGCAAAAAAACTAAAAGCAAATAAACAGCAATTTTTTTTTTTTTTTTACAAAACAGCCGTCAATCGTGATTTTTCATAAATCGTTATCGCTGTTTAAAGAAATTTGGAATTAATTTTCTTATGCGCGATATCGCGCCTGACAGGGGTTACTTCACGTCAGCGCTATTTCCGGTTATTTAATAAAACAGCGTCCGCAATAATAAATGACGGTGTCGCCAGAAGTGCTTATTGGAATTTAGTTTATCTGCATTTCGTAGATCATTCGATTGCCATTTCCTTGAAGAGCCATTGGCGAGCAAGCTCTACGTATGACGTTCTAACGTTACAAAGTTGGAGGCACTCCAAGAGAAACGGCGAAACTAAAAATTGAATTTTCCTCGGAAAAGCGAACGTCTCTACGTGATTCAACGTGCCGATCTACAGCGAGATGATTCATCGCTGAGAATTGAATCCTGGCGCGCGTCAAAGCGAGCGTGTCTCATTCACGATCGGTCAATTGCCCGTAATAACTTCCCGCTCGCACCGACGGTTCTTCATAGTACGAATGACGTCCTTCTACGTTTCTCGCGATACGGTGACCTCTCTTTCTCTCTCTTTCTCTCTCGCATTTGTTTAATAAATGTCTTCGATACGATTTTAATAAAATTAAATGGACACTCGCACGAACAGAGCGATTGTTAAATATTCGTTCGACGATTAAGCAAATCAATTCGAGCATAAACATTTAAGAGCGCGGTAATTCAATTCCCTGAGTGAGTAATCACTTTTCTGTGAATTTTCCTCTTACGTAAATCGCGCCAAGTTGGAAGTGTGCACACGCTCATGGCGCCAAGTATAGCGCCGGTAATCACTGAAGGCCTTACAAACGCGACGATATGTGCAGTCGACAACGATAGTGACGAAGCCGACGGAACGTTAGTGGGAGCCAGGAAATTCCCGGTTAGAAAGACGATCGTAAAATTCCACGAACTCGAACCCTGGCCGCTCGATCTCGCGTCTTGCAAGATTAATCACCAGGTGAGGACCGGGATAGCCGAGCGGGCCAGCAAAAAATCAGTGCATTTTGCTCGTTGTATCGAGATCGTATCTCGGAATCTCGTGATTAACGTTGGCCAGTGGATCAGTTTTCAACGGCGGGTTCTTCGCCGCCTCTAGACGCATTTTAAGAAGTTGTTAAAAAAATTAAAAAAAAATATATATTTTACGAAAATAATTAACAACAAATTGGCGACAATTTTTCTCACGCGCCTTAATGAGATATAAGTCCGTGTCAATTTACACACCGTCGCGCTTCAAGGAAGTCGTCTTACGTTTGAAAGCTACCTTTCGTGGTATTCGCAATCCCGTCCAGGTTCGTTTTCCATCGATGGTATAGGCCGTACCGCGGGTTCCGTTCGTCATGCAAATTCCTCGCTTAAAGCTTCCAGGAAAGTCAGTCACGCGTTGGAACGTCGTTGCTTGCGCGCGTCGCATTGGAATCAGGGTTCGCACGCATTTCGCAAATACAGGCGGCAGTCAAGCGCGTGCTGCTATGCACGTCTGAAAGTCAATTTCGATTTCGGAGAAACAGGTAAAACGCGCGACTTTCCACCTATTCGTCGAACTTCGATCATAGTATCTATCGCAAAAAAAAAATTTAATTCCGCGATTTTTAAACCCGCCACAATGACTAAACTTTATCTTTTATCCCTTTTCTTTTTCTTTTTTAATTTTTTATTTTTCTTTATTGCTTTCTGACTTGTGTAAAAATAATGATAAATGTCGCTAATCTACATTTCGACACCTCGTAACATTCTTGATATTATCTTTATTCCAAATACTGCGCTCAGAATTGATATATTCCGACATTCTTTTGCTGTAAAAAAAAAAAAAAAAAAAAAATGACTGCTCGCAAAGTCTCCGGTTGATCGCGAGAAGAAAAATTGGTACGTTAATAGGTAGAATAATTACACGGTGCTGAATTTATCTTGACTAACGTAGCATTACGAAAGCCATCGCACGAAAGTGAGGAAAATGTCAGGCAGTCCATTATTAAAATACGTATATAATACGGGCGGTTGACGTGGGTTGTATTCTAATATCATTGAAATGCAGTTTCACCGCGAATGTAACGCGCCTTCTGGTTATTGCAAAACAATTTTGCAGTATCGGTTCTGCGCGCAGACGGGTTCGGCATCTTGCGAAGGTATTAGTTAACATTCTATTCTAAGCGGAAACCTAGAAACCAACTGTTCCTTCATTCTCTCCCGTCTGTATGTCAAACCATCCGCGTCGCCACCGTGACTATTTTTATCTTTAATAGTTTATTTTTAGGAGTTTGAAATATTCCATAGTCTCTCGATTGCTGCGACTTTAATATTAAATGAAACGATTCCTGTGAGAGAAACTTGCTTTCAATTTTTGTATCTTTTGCAATTTCGGCAGTTTCTTAATTACTTTTAAAGAGATCTTAAATCTGTAAATAATACTATCACTTATTTAAATTTTTTTTTTTTTTAATTAAATACAATAAAGTACTTTCTCACTTTCACCGTTTTCATTTTCCTCTTTTTCTCACTTCCTCCTCCCACAAAGTACAATTACGCCTTTCCTTCGGTGGAACAAGTGGGTGTCTATTTTTGTGCAGGGACTGTACATAAAAGCGCATCTCCGTAAGATGACGCAATTCATTCATTCATTAACTGCGGCCGCGTGGGAGAGACTCCGGGATAACCGCCGTAGCAAGAGCGCCCACTGAAGTCGCTCTCGGGACTTTCTAACTGCGAGTCGCATTTTTTTTTTCCGGAGTAATAAAACGGTACAGTCGAATTCTTCGTTCAAACGTCACCGTTGGCCTATAAATCCCGCAAAAGTGTTCACCGCGAAAGGCCTCGGTATCGCGAAGCTGATTTCCTCGTGTTGATATCGTCGCTAATTTCCGTGCGTATAATTGAAGAAAGCGTTAAATTTTGCCTATTACGCGCGAAAATATCACGCATGTGCCGGCGTGAGCTAAGTTTAGAATCGCGATACGAGTTAATGCCTGCTTTGCATTGCTTAAAGTAATACCCCTACGCGTAGCGGTCGTCATTATAATTTTAAATCCATCTAGTTATTTAAATGGTATTCCGAAGGCTTAGATAACACCGTAATTATCATTTTCAGTTGAACAGATTTATCGGTTATTCCCACATAGACACGACGCATTTCGATTTTGCACAACCATTTCCGGTTGCCGTTGTGGAAACGAAAGAGAAAGAGATAACGAAAGGGAGGGAAAGGGGGGTAAGGAAAAAAAAAAAAAATCGTCTAGTCGACTAACCAGGACGCCTTGACTCTTGCACCGGCAATTAAGAGAACGGGTCGAATGCTCGAAATGTCAGACTGACAACATCTGATTTGAAAATGCCGGCTCTCAGCATCGTTGATAACATCTCGACTTTTTTGGTTAACCAATTGATTCTCCCCGTTTTTTTTTCCGTCTCGAATATTTTTAGAAAGCAAAAAAATTTTTAATCAAATAGAAATGTATTCGTTTTTAGATATCTTTCGATTTAATTGGCTCGGCCGTCAATTAATTCAATAATGTTGCTAACAGGAATTGAACCCGGTGGTTAAATGTTTTATTAATTTAATCTTTAATTATATGCATTGTTTCCTAAAGACTGATAAAATGTAGAAAATATGGCAACGCTTACGTTTCACGTTCACGATTATTTTGTCCTTCATTAAGGGTTCTTTCTCTCTTTTCGATCGGCTTGCTGTCTCGTCGTCCTTTCGTTCTTATTGCATTTCTCATCTGAGGTATGCCAGTCGCTCGTCTATTCTCGAAACGATAGCGCGGTAGAAAGGTACGAGGAAGGAATGCCAAGAGGCAAAGAGAGAGAGAGAGAAAGAGACAAGAGAAGGAAAGAAAAGGAGCGGGAAAGATATAGGAAGGTGAAAAGGATAGAGAAAGAGAAAGATGTGAAATGGCAGCGAAAGTAAATTGACATTTTCCGTAAGCGGCCCGTGCGGAGAGATGCCGCGCTCCTCCGTCTTCCTCTAGTATCACCTGAATGCGTTGACTGAACATTGCGAAATATTCCACGAGATCGGCTAAATTTATCGACGAGTCGTCGCGCGAGCCTCGCCGGCAAGTGATTTCGCGCGACTCGCGGAAACTTTAGCACCGTCCCCGTCAGTACATTTTACGAAAGCATGGCGATCGTATCGGCGAGACTGGAGTCTCGTTTCAAAGCAATTCGCGTACCGATGTGATACTCGTGACGCCTACTTTCGCATGTAGAAGGCACGGAGTGATTCATTCGGCCGCACTTTCTCGCGAGGGAACGGGATGGAATTATCCCGATGCTCCTCGTTAATGCGACGTGCCGGTTATTGGCGTGCGGGGGTGTGCTCTGATTACGGCTGGTCACCGGGACGGACGTCGACCGCGATACTATTCCCTCCAGACACCTCCAGCCGATTGTACCTCGTAAAGATACCTCTCCCTACCTATCTCTGGTATCACTAGCTAATCGTATCACCCGCGTATGAATAAACAAAACGGCGCGATTGACAGAGTCGTCACAAAATTCTTTTTTTTTTTTTTTTTTTCCTTTTTTTTTCCTTTTTTTTTCCGCTTGCGCAATCCCGACCCGGCGACTCGATTCACAGACAACGTGGGCGTATCGACGCACAGTGCCGCATTCGTTGGTCTTTATAAGGTATTTGTACGTGTTCCTCATTACCATTCCTTATTTCGGCACCGACGAGTACACCGAATCAGACGAATCCCTTCGCGGTGCTCGCTTTCGTAACTGGATTGGAAGCTTGTTGGTTACAAGACATCACGAGGCTCGGGCATGAAGCGATTTATGGCTTCGTCTTATATACGATTGACCAGGAAGAGAAACGTGCCATCACGTTCGCATATGTGGGACGAGGAAAAGGATCGTCATTCGAGCCTCATTTAAAATACAAGCGGCAATCTTGACGTACTTTGCCTGAATGCCAAGATAATTCCGCGATTTTTGTGGAAAATTTTGCAAATTTTTTTTCCTTTTTTTTTTCGTACTTCGAGTCAAAGAGACATTTGGGGAGACAAAATTCGGCTGTCGAAAAGTTTTATAAATGATTGGAAAGTAATTATCTTTATTTTTAATGAAGTTAATTATTTTTAAAGTCTTGTAACGAATATCACGAATCTCAAATGACGAGATACGGTCGAAATCGAAAGAGGACGAGGAATATTAATTTATAAGACGCAGAGGCGCGAAAGATCTGACGACGCAAGGAAAACGGCAATTTTATGAGCGAAATAGAAAGAGAGTTCACGCGGGGTCGGCAGAAGTAGATCATCGCTAGAGGAAGATCTCCTCTGGACCTCGCCTAGATCTCCGAGCGCCGTATGCGGCGCTGGAGAAAGTGATAATCCATGAATGACAACGATTCGTGGAACTTTTATGTAAAGCTTCTTGAAGGGAAGTTCGCGCGGGTCATGAAGATACGATTTATCTTCCGTTATCAGTCGGTGTTATCAGTGGACGGGCCGCCGCGGGTCGTACCGGGGGGACTTACATATTTATCGCACGAAACACTAAGCTCGAGTATCATCTATCGTTTTCGACGGTCCAATTGACATAACGTGCTGTTCGGCCCTTAATTGCTACACGTCATTCCGATTAGATTAGCTCCTCCCTTTATCAAAAAGTATCTATATTTATCTTCTTTTTTTTTTTTTTTTTTAAATCTTTTTTAACTGATCGGTTTTTAATTCGTAAAGATGCGACACTTTAAATTAGAGTGACAGATTAATCTTATCGTTAATAAAAAAAATAGTACACGCGTTCCCTTGAACTAGTTTTATTACGTACACTATTCATTATCTGTTATCTTCGAAGAATATACGTCCATAATTTTACATAGGTCTAGTACGGTTCTAATGGGAACGTAAGTTTTGCTCGACAGCTCGAACAGGTGGACTTTAAAATAATCGGTGAAGAAACTGGAATAAAATTAAAAAAAAAAACGAAAACCAAACGTCCTTATTTCTATTGAAGAATTTTTTTCTCGTCGCCTAGCATGAATAAAAGTTCTTTTTTAATCATGTTAACAATCTTTGATTATATCAATTGTCACTTTGACCGTTCATATATTCTTTGAGTAGTCGAACAGTATTCTAAGCACGTTATCTCGCCGTATCTATTCGTCCTCGTATTTCGCGTTCGCGCGTTGCTCGCGAAAGGGGAGAAAGGAGAGAGAGAGAGAGAGACGGAGAAGCGTCAGCAACCGAGAGATGGAGCCGAGAACGGGAGATACCACCTGAAAAACGAAGCGTAGGATCCACGCCCAAACATCCCCTGAACGGTGGCGTTTGCGTTCGATACGGCGCGGAGGAATTTTCCCCTTTCGTCCCTCGTCCTCCTGCCTGTCCTCTCATCCCGTTCTTCCCCTCGGGCCTCTTCGACGTCGCGTCGCTTATCTCAATGAGGGGGAGAGAGAGAGAGAGAGGAGAGGCGATCGATTTGCGTCGACGTACTACTATGGCCTGCTTACGCGGAGAGCACTGACCCCCAAGGTCGTTCTTACGCTGCACGTGCTGCCGCGAATTGACGTTGCCCCTCTCCGACGTCGATCGTCCCCTTTCCCCCTTTCTGGCCTCGCGGAGTACTTGATCCGCCGTCCTCCGATCCCTCCTAACCCCCGCCGCCGCGGTGCATGCCGCGCGCTTACATCGCGACGGACCGCCGACCACTTCTGCGGCCTCTTTATAGCGGCACGTGTGACATTATTCATCCGCAAGATACCGATATTTGTAAAACGAGATGAACAAGGGTCAAAGAGGAGTGAGACGAAATAGGATTTAAAAAGAACGCGAGATGAAGTATAACTTTTGCCGGAGTCAGGTGAATTCCTTTAGCACGTGGTGTTCCGTTTTTTTTTTTTTTTTTTTTTTAATAAAACGATGCCGATCTTTCACGTAACGTCGGAACTTGACGCGTCACGTTATACGCGCGAGCGAGGCTGTAATATGCAACGGATGGCTGTAATATGAGACGAATAAGAATGACCGCGCGTCCGCAATTTGCGGAAAGAATTATCGTCGTGATTCAAGTCGGAGCGTTAAGTATCATAGTGATCTTCGCCTCGCAGATCGCCGGAAGGATCGAGCTAACGCTCGCTCCGGTCTTCGGTTATTTATCGCGATATCCTCGGGAAATCTACAATTAGTCTTAGCATTTATTGCGGAGAAGATCCAGTTGGTGATTACCGGTTAATGAATTAGTCGTTACGCGCAACGTAACTCGGATCATCGTTCCAGCACCGAGAGCGAACACATTTCGCTATGTAATCCCGTATTGCCGGCGTTTTATCGCGTGCGTGCGTGCGTCACGGCGCACATACATACGTGCGAACGCCGTGCAGGCACTAATACAAATAAATTCCGCTGCGCCTAGAGTTGTCGTCCGATTATTAGCATATATTCCGACGCTCAATTGCACGTCGGCTGACTTCCGCGTTCCCGTCACACACGAGGCAGAGCTCTCTAGCTCGAGCCCCGTTCTCCTCGCTTGCCTCGCGCACACATACGTACGCGTTGCACTAATTAAATACGTATCGCAAACATTGCGGAGCATCGCGAGAAGTTCGAGACGCTCCTTCGGCCAGGATATTTACACAATGATTTTTTTTTTTTTTTCTTTTTCTTTTTCGGAGAGCGAGGGAAAAGAGGGCCGAGAAACTTTTGTTGAAGAGCTCGATTTATTTTATATACTTATGAATTCTAAAAAAAATAAAAGAGAAACGGAAGATTACGTGGCGCGCGAAAAAGGTGTGTGCTTAGGAATTTGGGTGCGATTGAATAATACTGAGAGAGGCAGTAATTTTCAATATTTGCAATAGCGATTATCCGTCAATTGTTATCAAGTGTTTATCTCTTAAGTACCTGCCGTCAAGTGGACGTTATACGCCGAGTGATTATCGAGTGGTTATTTAGAGTCTTACCGCGGGGAAAAGCCGAATCGCAGTCGCCGCGGTGCCGGAATAGAGTCTAGTGCAAGTAAATCAGAGTCTCGCGTACTAACTTGGTCGGTTGCGCCGCTATTTTAGACGTTTCGCGCCTTTTCCACGACGGTCGACGACGCCCTGGCCTCGCGCCAGATCCGACCGAGGTCCGTACGTCTGAATGCATCAAGCACGTGGAAGCGCCCTGACGCGCGACCGCTTTCGTGCACGTGCATAGATGCGCGCGCGAGGTTGACAGACGTCTCGCTTTTCTTCCTCGTGCCTCGAGTGTCTCCTTCCGCTTGTCCTCGTTTATGAGCTCGGGGGCTAAAATGTTGCGGCACCTATGGAGCGGTGCCAAAAAGGGCATGCATGCTGGAAGATCGGAGCTCCTAAATGAACAGCGCTGATTGAATTTCTCTTTAAGCGGCACAATTTAACGCGTATTCCCGTACAGTGCCAACCGCTCTTCTCGTGCTCTACATTTTGTTACTAACGGAAGCAAGCGTATTATTTCTTTTTTTCTTTTTTTTTTTAATTAAAAAAAATTATATTTTAACGCGATTAAACGTATATGTTATTCGACAAGTATTTCGAAGGCCGTCAAACGCTCTCATCAGTCAAACTCTTATTATTAACGCCATAAACGCAAGAAACGAAGTTGCGTGACGTCCTTGCGTGCGCACACGACTGTCTTGCGACTTATGAAGGACGCGAGACCGTAGTACAAAATTACCGATAAGACTTGGCACGGAGGGACTCGACGAAGAGTTTATTAAACGCAAAAAGTATGAAGCACGCGCGCGTCGCGTCAATGTTTTTCCGTATAAAATTTTGATCAAAAGAGAAATTGTTACGACGATTTGCCAGATTCGGGCTTTATGAATAGAGACACGAATTGAGAGACTTCTATGTAATCGCGGCTCCAGTACACAGAAAGACCGAGTACATAATAAGTTAATAGCAGCCTATTGCGCTTTATTACGTATGAATCACTTCGAATACCGAACGAGAGAGTTGACTCAATAAAGATAAGATAAACTGCTCGGCGAATGCGAAATCATCGTCGCAATGGAATTATACTACAACAATTTAGAGATGCTAACAGGTTAGAGCTGGTAGAAAAAAAAGAAATAAGAGAGACGATCTTTCTCGCGCGCGCGAATGCGACATCGTTGAATCATATTACGGAAGTGCCCTTGTCGAGCTTGCGGGTCGCGTCCGAGAAGAATCCGGACCAACTGGATTTTCATCGATTGTGCCAGGCATCGCGAGTGGCATAGTTTGCAGAAACGCCCACAGTTTTATGTGTTATCCAGAACGCCTCTTTGATCACGTAATCTCGAAAAGACTCGTTGCCAAAAACTTTTAATTATCCTTTGCTTTTACGATTTGAATCATTCCAATGTTAGCAACTTTCTGACTTGTTTTTTTTTTAATTTTTTTTTTTTTTTTTTTTCTTAATCCTCTACGCTTATTTATTTTTTCCTTCGAATAATCGATACCGATACCGATCAGTTTACTGTAAGAATTACTAATAGTATTATGCATAATTCTATTAAGTTGTTTACCACGCTGTGTCTGATGTTTACGTATTTATGCTGTTTGCGCGAAGTTTTATCTTTCAATACGCGAGATATTATTTAACAGACGAAATCCGTCATTTTTGTTGCAGACGAGGAGATCGATGTGGTGTCATTGGGCAACTTGAGGCAAAAGACCGACGACGACGACGACGACGAGTTAACCCCGTGCAATAATATTGCAGAGACAGCAGAATCTGCAAACGCAACGGATGCGGACGTAACGTATGTGAATGCAACGGATGCGAATGCATTGGACGAAGACGAAGTGGACGTGAGTGTTCCCTCCACTTTTCGAGGTAGACCTCGTGGTAGACCGCCAGGACCGAATTCCGCAAAACGGAAAAGGACCGCGCAAACCGCACAACTATTCTCAGAAGGCGAGAACGATCAACCTGGCCCCGTTCTAAAACGCGCCCGCGTTCGCAACGATCAGCTAGCCGACAGTTTACAAAATTTGTCTCAGCAAGACGGCGGAGACGACGAAGCGAAAAAGAGATACAATCACAATTGTATGGAGCGACTGCGGCGAGAAAACATGAAGGCCAGTTTCGACAAATTAAGAAAAAGCATACCGGAAATCGCGCAAAATAGAAAGGTGTCGAAGGTATCGATATTGAAACACGCGAAAAACTATATCGACATGTGGGAGCCGATCACGAAAGGCAACGAGAGGACTTTTGACGCGCTCATTAAGAGAAGGCAAGAACTCGAAGAACTCGCTGAATCGTTAGGTATTCCCGTAAAGAAAATAAAAGTTAAAAATTATGTGACGAAGCACGCATCGTTCCGATTCCTCGCAAACGATTGATGCGTGAATTAAACGGAAAAAAATGTAAGGGTACGTACAAAAGAATGATTATTCTTTTTTTTTTTTTAAATCGATTATTTGTCTATCTGCGACGATATAATTATGTTGTCGGTAACGAAGCGCACCGAGTTGACAAATTAATACCAAAAAATTGATACAACTGTCGATAAAAATCACGATTATTGTTAAGATAGCGAAATCTAAGTCGAAAGGAAAAGGAACGATAATTTTTTAGTCCTATTTCCAATTGGCTACGAGATATCCCTTTTTCACGTTTTTAACATTATAATCAGTGATTCACTTTCCGCTTTTTGTCGAGGATCTTGCCTGACTTGTTGCACATCGGCGAGTCATCGGCAAACGCATTTTAATTTTCAGATAAAGCGAATCGCGCGAGCCGTCAGAAAAGGTCTTATCACGATATTGCTCAACGACCTGACTACCGGTTTCCAACCAGTTCGTCGGTCTTTGGGGGTATTTCTGACTCTGACTTGTTCCGTTCAAATATATATGCATTTCGTATATCATGTAATATTATACATATACACATACATGCATGCATGTAGAGAAATTTTCATCCGTCAGTTGTATAAATTTTTACATTAATATATCGCTCTCTCACGTTTCGTTGCTGGCGATTAAAATTTTATCTGACGAGTACCAATGCTCTAATCGCGAGTGAATAACATTTATTAACATTATTACCATTATAATAATATTTACTCTTGTAATATCGGCTTTAGTTTATTGTAGCAACGTGCGCCGCGTTGACACTTGTGTCAAGAAATGCATGTTGCACGGTGTTAGCTTTTGTACGATTTGCGAAAGGACGATGAGATTCGGTACAAAGCATCGATACCATGCATCTAGTTTGCATACACTACGCACATACACGATACCGTATATCATACATAATCATGCCATAAAATACGTGTACATGATTATACTAGCGTTTTTTTTTTTTTTCTTAACAATACCGGCAGATATAAATATGCATAATTATGTATGTCATACAAACGATTGACATGCAGACGATCGATCGAAGATGCGAAAGCGTGGTGTCCTCGAGCGAAGTTTTTTTTTTTTTTTTTTTATATTGTTACACAGGTGTAAGAAAGTCCTTTTTTTTTATATTGTTACAGATATAAAGAAGGCAAGAATAAGAAGGAAAAGCAACATAATGTGTTCATTACATTTATAGAGAAACAGTATTCGTTTGTATGCATATTTTTTACTATAGAAAAATTAAACGAAAGATAAATGCGAAAGTGAAGACCTTTCGAGAGATCATACACAGACGCTTCACACACTCACTTAATACATTGTACAACAGCCGTGTCACGCGTAACGCGTGTAACAAGTGCGCAGCTTCGGTCGCAAGTAGTCTAAATTCAAATTATAAATAGAATTACAATGGCGTCAAAGAGAAGTAGCCGAGTTAGGGCGGCGGTGAGATGTAACGGCACAGTCTCGTAGACAAGAAACGAAGAAAAAGAAGGATAGCGGGAGACTCGTAATAAGGCAGGAATCAGACGTACTGACATTTTAATGACACATACACACCAGCACGCGTGCGTATACGCGAGAAACACACATGACACGCAAACGAATACAGTTGAATTAAATAGGAATTATTATTAATTTAACGACACGGGGATATTTTTAATCGCTACCCAAGTTTAATATATATATTTATAAGTACACACACAAAACATAGTAATATACGCAACGTAGTAATGCAGTTCGGAACACGGGCGACCATACAATAGTTTTCTGACGGCAGTCGGGAAGAACGTAGATCGAAGGATATAGAAAAATATATATACATATTTGCCTCGCAGCAGATTCCGTTTTCGACGAAAAACGGAAGCCTTTTCGCGTAAGCCCTTGCTTTGTCGTATATTTTTTTTTGTTTTTTTTTTGTTTCTTTTTTTTAATTTTTTTTCTTTTGCTTGCACGTGTGTCCGACCTGTGAGTTCTCTGAATCGTGCCAAATAATATGAATTTAATATGTTTATCCGACTGAAATCGGCTGTTCAGCCGCATAGCTGTATTTAGTGCAAATAGCAAAACGAAGTCGACATCGCATTGTCGACGGTCTTAGATTGTTAAAAAAAAAAAAAAAAGAAATATTTCTTCTACCCTTTTTCACACTTTCCTTTAAATTGTTCTTTTTTAATTGACTAGATTTTTCTGAATCCTCTCTCGGCAAAGATCTTCATTGAAATCTGCCGAAACAGAGACAAAAAAAAATAATACATGCTGATTTGTCGGTCGCGATGGTGTTTTGTTGTTTTTTTTTTCCATTCTGATATCTCGATGAATTTTCATAATCTTATACACGCTCGAAACGACAGCTCAAAAATTAAGCTCCGTTTTGGAGACTTAAAGCAGAATTTAATTTTTGACCTAATGTCGAGGATTATGAAAATCGCTCTCGCGAATAGATTACTTGTAGCCTGTAGTTTTCGTTTTTATATCCTATTCCTTTACGAAGTCTCGAAACTTTTCATCTTCTTTTGTTAAGTTTGTTACTCTGTATACATAAGAAAAAATTATTGAAGGCAGAGGCATAATTGTTTTTACTGCAAATTAATGTAACTATATCAATTGCTTGCAATTGAATATTTCGAAACGAACACCTCGCGTCCGTTATAAAGAGTACACACGTACCTGCTAGTACATATTAGAAATTTAAAATTAATAAGATAATAGAGAGACCGTTGACCTTTTCATGTAGCTTAATTATATAGATGCTATGTGAGAGGAAAAAAAATTAGCTTTTGTAAACGACTTATGTCGATCTAGCTTTAACTTAAAACAAGGGGAACTATTATTATTATTATTATATTATAAATATATGAATATATTAAATAATAAGCATGGGCACGTGAGCCTCGCTCTTTTTTCACCTATACACATACTTTCCTTACTAGATTTCCTTGTCAAGAAGGAAGTGAGCTTTTCGCGAGCTTAGAAAATTAATTTTCTTTCTTCACTTTCGTCGAATTCCTAGTTTTTTTACGCGGCATCGGAGTGAGGCTTACTATTTCCTGTGAATGTAAGTGTATACAGGATGTTTCATTTCTCATTTAAATGTCGCTTTCGAAAGTATCGTAGATGACGAGAGGGAGTATTGAATTTTTATAACCACATGTTTAATAATTTTTGTGATATAATTGTTAAATCGATACTAGCTGAATGAATTATTTCTCTGTTTTCTTTTTAAGATTTTCAAAAATATATTCCGAAATGTGAAATAAAATGTTCTGTATACCAATGTATCGCTTACTCCGTCGAGCTCCATATCTGTTATTCGTCGCAAGCGATTCGCAGTTTTCACTGAGTTTTAATCGGCGAAATTATATTGAATAAAAAAAATAAATAAAAATTGATAAAAACGTAGATTCTCGAGACGTGACCAATATTTAATTTCTACAGTTACGTGTAAATAATACGATGCTGTACCTAACGATCGTTTATACGGGAGTGTTTTATATATGAAAGGAAAAAAAAATAAAAGAATCGAATATATATTATATATATACGTATTATTACTCACAGATCTTGCAATTGAGATTTGTGTTAATATATCCTTATAAAGTTTCAAAAGATGACACTACGGTAATGACAAAAGAAATTGTGACGAGGGGCTTGATGGAAGTGAGATAGAGTGAGATATAAAATGAATGTATATTTTATGTAACTTAGATTTTTTATTCAAAGCAAGGAAAGATATTTTTTATTTATCCTCTTTATTTTTATATATACGTCGTCGTTACCAAATATCATTTCTTGTGATAATCAGACGAGAAATTTAACGGCGATCAAAATAGATACTGTTATGCATGCCGATAATGGCACACTAGCAAAAGGATGAATAAGAATTGTATCGATTATATAACTAAGCTTGCAAGAAATTAGAAAGAATTAGAAAGAATTAGAATAGACGTTAATATGAATTATACATATATAATTATATATGTGTTGTATATATACATAATTATATATGTGTTTTATATATATATATTATATAATTACATAAAATGGCATACGAGATATCTTACAGCATTGAACTGCGATATACGTATATATTATATACAGATAGAATCTCTTATTTTTGCAAGAAAATCAATTTCAGAAAAGGGGAAAAAAAATAGGACACGAAGATGTTCGTCGATCGTTCGCACGTTATGGCGAAGAAGGACCCAATGTCGGTCACGCTCCGCATTGTTCATATCGCGTTCTTGTATTTCTTCGTGGCGGCATTGTGTATTCTTTCGTCGCGACGATAAACGCGAAGCATTACAGAGACTTAGCTGCTTTAACAAGAGAATCTGCTTCGTCTAAGCTTCGTTCTCGATGCTCTCAAAAAAAAAAATTGACACTTCGAAACTTGACGGCGACATAAAATTTACGGAGATGTCTAACATCGCGCAAAAGAAATTTTATAATTTTAGAGTAACTTTTTTTATGTGGTGATCTTTTTGTGATTTTGGTTAGATGACCATAAATTATTATTATTAGAAACGGAAATTCGTGAAAAAAAATAGAAAAGAAATGTTAAAAGAAAAATTTTCTGAGTGATTTTTTTTTTTTTTATATCCGTTTTAAGTTCGACTATTGCATATATATACGCCCACATATATATATGACTGTAAATACTACGTTGGAACTGTCGACCCTGTATTATTAATGAAATATTATTTGCAAATATCGTTCCGCGATTGCTTGCATTAGTTTGAAATATTGTGCGAGCACAGAGACGAAGCAATGATGCGCTCCGAGTTCATTGTACCTATACCTCGAAGATTGTTAAATTATACAAATGAAGGTAACGATTCCATCGGTAACAGATACGAGCTTCTCAATGGCGATTTCCTAATTCGAGTCCTTGTAATCGGATGGGATCGTTACCGTATCGCTACGGCAGCCTAGAAATTAACGTCGTACAACTACACTATAATATGTATAGACCTTTATATACCACAAACGGAGTCAAGGCACATTTAAAAACTATGAGTATATATTGTATGCAATATATATTCTATTTTGCATACTGTATATTGTATACAATATATAGTTGAAATGCAGAGAGTAATATTTATATCAGAAATTATAGCAGAAAAAGAATTACTTTAGGAATAATATTTATACTTCTATACTAATTACATATATATGTATGTATAGATATACATATACATACATACATATACACTAGCCTTAAGACAGGCGATTTAGAAATAGTATATGTGTCTCTTTTTTACGAGAATTATGTATAAAAAGAACTTGTCTGTGTATTCTTAATAAAATATATTTCGTTTTCTTTTCTTTTTCTGTTGATTTCGAAAGAAACATTACGGACAAAATGTAATTCTTCTTGTATTGTACTTAAAAAAATATTCAATAAGTGGTTTCGCCCATCGAATCGCGAATAATTGTAAGCGAGATTGGGTGAAAGCTTCTCTGTTGTAACAAAAATAAAAGATTTACCGACGGCTCGTCGAAATTCATCGATTGCATCTTATGACACCTAAGTTGTAAGTTAAACGGCAAACTTGTAACGAGCACGATATTTGCGTTACGAATTTTGTTATTAGAAATATATATATATATATAAATATATATCGAATAATGTTCATTTTTCTTTCGTAAGAAAAGGGTCAGACAAGTTCCTTGACATTTATATTTTGAATTATCTTATATGAATAAAATATATATCATTTAATTCTTCCGTGTTTTTTTTTTTTCTTCTCCTCTCCACAATTTTTCCTCTCTCCTTACGTTCGAACCATTTATTTATCAAAGACCCAAGTCGTATTTAAAAACTAATATTACCAAAAAACAATTAATTTACTTTCGGCGTCGAGCATAACCCAGAGAACTTACGTGCACTTCGGCCGTATACAAGCGAGATTAAAATAAGTATTGAAACGCGGCGAATTGCTATTCAACCTGCGCCACGGGTCTTTGTGCCGTGCTATATTGCGTCGCGTTCGCGTTGCATCCAGCGCGGGCCGCGTTGCATTACATTACGTACGAATTTGCATGGGATTCGCGTCGGCACCAGCGCTTACGTTAAACGGCAAAAAGATCGAAGCCCCGACGCTGGCCGTCCACCCCGCGCGCTCGCCTTCGCGTTGCGTTTGCATTACACGCGTGTCGCATTCGCATCACGTTTTCCGTTACGTCGGCATTACGTCGGCATTCCGGCCTGGCACCGAGCTTATGCCCCCGCGTTGGATTACGTCGGCGTCGCATTACACGCTGTCGGCGATTGTATTCACGTTACACCGACGTTAATTCGCGTTCTTATCAATCGGTAATTTAACGTGAATGCAGGGCTGCATCGAACGCCAACTTCTTACGTTGGACGTACACGGGAGAACAGATATGACGTTTTCTGCGGCGACAGCGGCTAGCATACGTAATCTTAAAGACGGTAAAAGCAGGGGATGAGAAAACGGAGAGAAATCAGTCATCGGCAAACCGGCCGGCGCGGTATATAATACATGCGGCACGTGTGAAACTCGACGCACACGACGCTAAAGTCGCGTTCGCTAGCTGCCGTCGCCGCAGAAAACGCCATATCTTCTTTTCAGTGTACATTAAACGATGTCACGGCGAACCCCATTAATCTTTTCACCAGCGACACCCCGCTCGTCGCGTACGTTTTATTTTTGCTAATTATAAAATTGTTTGCACCGCGTAATTACACGTACGTCACATCCGTCGTGCAGAAAATGGGATACCCGCAAGAATCGATAAGGTAAGTTAATTGCCGCCTTATCTGAATTAAATGAGCCGTTTAATGGATTAGAAATAATTGTGTCAAGCGGAACGAATACCGCTTTGCATTTAAATATTTTATCTCTCGCATAATGACGAGGATGCGTTATGTGTTACACGTAACATTACACGGCGGGCATTATTACGTGTTGTGCACGAGAATTTTTTAAGTAATAAATTTTTACGACTGTTGGATTATTTTTGGGGCCTGGTCGAATACGAGTTTTCTAACGACGATTTTGGGAGCTCTAAAGTGACGATTGACTTCGGAATAGCAGGAAAAAAAACACGCTCGAGCGTCGAGCTAGCTTGATTTTTTTTTTGTATCGGGAGAGAAAGCTTCGAGCTCAGCGAGCGCGTCGAAAAAAAAACGTAAACAGACTACCTCGGCGCCGAGCTCGGCCAGCTCGGCGCTTCCGAGAATTCAGCGAGAGAAGGACAACGGTCAATCGACGATCGACTCTATCGGCTGTCTCACTTGCTCCACGGTTCTCTCTTTTTTTTCAAGGGCCGAAGATTCAGTCGAGTTGCGGAGGTCGAGTACGAGGATGTGTCACCGGACGCTCCGCAATTGTCGCGTATTTTCGACGGCGCGTAAGACGTTTTCGCAGGCGAACAAATGTCGACGCTGTCGACTCGGGAACGAACGATCAACTTTTGTGCGGTCGGAGGTGGGCAGGCAAGCTCTACGAATATCGGGACTGGAAATTTGTATGAGAGTTTATCGTCCGTCGCGCTTTTTAATTTTAATCGGAAATAATCGCCGCGATAATTCACCGTCATACTTTCGGTCGTTCGTCTCTCGATAGTGTTGGTGTAAAATAGCGTCGAGTGATTTAACGTGCTACAACACGTCAGGATCATTCGGAATACTGCCACGAAGGATGGAAGGAAGGAAGGAAGGATGCAAAATAATCTGACCTAACTTAATTAAAATATACAAATGTAAGTGAACCGACTATACGCCGTCGACGTACATATAATTTATTTTTACCCTGTAGATTAATCGTGAAAAATTCATGACCGAATTATAAAAGGAAATATGTCGAAACGTCAATACGGAGAATTAAATTAAAAATTTGTTAAAAAATCTACAGTAATTTATAATAAAACGATAATGAGACGGTCAAAATTAATTGCATGTTAAAAATATTTTTGCGTGCTGGTAATTTCTTTATCATTGCAAATTTGCAAATGCTGCATCGTGTTAATGAGGATTATATGAGGATCGTGTTAACAAACAAAAAAAAAAGAAAAAAAAAGAAAATTAATACCGATAACACAGTGACATTATTTACGCTAGTATATCATGACCTCATTAAACCACTGCACTATTCATCGGCTAATGCAAATGGATATTATCGGCGCTATTGATATTTTTGCGAATCTAGCGAAATACAAGCTTTGAATGGTGCAATCCTTTAACTCGTGAATGACGTTCGTTGCATTGCGATACACGTGTAGAGATGCGCGCACACATTGCATCAGTTACATACGTATCCAGTTGTTTGCATCATTTGGCACGTGATTCTGCTTTTACCGGTTTTCAATGTAATCATATGAACGCATATAGCACGATAAACCCGACTTTGTTTAACGTAGACTTTATTGCGGATAATGGGGAAAATTCTCACGTTTGTGCAAATGAAACGGTCCACTTTTATGTCATAATGCAAACGATACATTTTCGCCAACAACGATATTAATTTTATCAAAAAGTTTTAAAATAAAAATAATTCGTTAATTAAATGCTTTATCATAAATTTGTTTTCTTTTTTTTTTTTTTAACATTAAATAGTTTATTGAAGAAAATTAAAAAAATAAAAATTAATATTTTACAGCGATGTGTATCTCGTGTAAAGTATAAATGTTTAATTTAATCTCGTAAATGTTGATGCAGCTTAAAGCAGCACACGTCAAAAGATAAATGAAGAAAGGATTAATATCGGTGTTTAGCATATAATTAATTTAAGTTATATCCGCGAATTTATTATTCGTAGGTACTTGAAGTCGGAATATTAAATTAGTTTATTAAAAATTAAACGGGCGAGTTGTGTGTGCATGTTAGAACGTTCACCTAGAGGTATCGCAAATAGACGAAATTGCGTCAACTTTCGGACCGAATTTGTGCTATTAACATCCAGACTCGCAACAATTTTGCAAAACCTGCTCATTGTTACACACGTCGTTCAATGTAGATCAAATATCGCGGAAAGCCTTCGGGATTTAATTGTTTATCGCGTCATAGGCAGAGGCTATTTGCAGAAATCGTTACATCATCGTAACGTGAGTTATGTATAAATAATTCGAGTAAACTGACGTGTGAAAAATAGTTTACGGAAGCTTTGAACGCGTTATTTCAAGACAGAAAGAAATTAATTATAAAAGTTTAAAAAAAAAAATTTTTTTTTGCATATATGTAATTATATATTTTTAATTACAGTCGCGATTTAATACTCGAAATCACGAATGAAATTATTAGTATAAATCCGAGACCGTCAGGGATTAATTTTTTTTTTTTTTTTTTATTTCTGTCGTTATTTTCTGTCGTTTCTGTCGTTATTTTGTCCTCTCGTTGCTTTGAAATCTGGCGCGCGTTCTAAGTTCCGCCACTTCACCACGCGCGGTTGAAGTGAACGAACCGAACTGACCGTGCGGATGCTCGCACCGCTCGCGAACGGACTAACGCGCGCATGCGTGCAGTGTCGCGCTTACGATGGTCGATCGCAACGAGGTGGTGATGTCGCGTGTGCCAATTTTGGTGATCTTGGGTGCTACCGGGTGCGGAAAATCCCGACTGAGCATCGAGCTGGCACGCCGCTTTTCCGGGGAGATTATCTCGGCCGACAGTATGCAGGTGAGAGGCACGTCAGACCCGAGAGACGACGCGACGACCCAACGATGAGGTTAGGTGAGCCGCGGCACGATTTTCAAACTAGCACGACGTCCGCGAGGAAACTCGTGAGAGGCGCACTGTTGTTTTTTTTTTTTTTTTTTCTTTTCCCCTCGCGGGTCACTGATCCGAATGATTTGCGCTAGATTTGCCAGCGGGGCGGGACGGGAGGGTGGATCTCGATTGAACGTAATCGTGCGCAGCGAACGACCGCGTGGCGGAAGTACGACGATATATAACAGGCAACAGGAACGGGCAGGCGCCGCGCGGTAATCTCGAGAAAAATGAATCACGCGATCAATGATCTCCGGCGTCGATGCGGAGACGCACGGCGTCAACAAGGGCGCGATATTCCAAGAACGTTGGCGGTGCGTGTTGCGAGATTGCTGTTTCAATAATATTTTTTCAACGCGTAACACCGAGTGGAAATACCGTTTCGAATTATTTTCACCACGCCCGAAAGTGAGATCCATTCGCGTATGCAACAGCAGGATTAGAAAAAAAAAAAAAAAAAAGCCTGCTCGTAATGTCGACTTTTAGATCCGTCTGGCGAGACACCTGGTTAAGGCGACTTTAGGCGCGAGGAAAAAAACGTCTCTTTGTCTCGCTTTCTCTCGCTCTCCCTTTCCGTCTGTCGCAAGAGCAAGTCGTAGTTCGATGTCAATGACGCGCTATGCAAAGCGATGATAAGGCACGCATGTGAGAATTGAGCGGAGTTTGTTTATTCTCAAGGTAGTTATAGCGTCCCTCGATCAATCTTGCAAGAGCGTTAAACGATATGTTATTGTTATCACCGATAATAATCCTTGTTATTGTTACTAGCGTCTTGATTGCGTCGGCCGCCTTCAACGTCTTCGCGGCTGACTGTCTTTCTTGTTTCTTATGGGTCGCGGGTCACAGGTCCGCTACGCGCGAGGCATACGCTCTCGGCCCATAAATTAGCCGTTTTAATTGTCGGAGGCGCGTCCGGTAATCTAATCGCGCGGCCTTGACACGGGGATCAGCGCGTCGCGACACAAATCGAATTCTGCTTTTCTATTGTGTTTGCTGGAGAAAACCCGTTGAACGAGCTTCCGGTCAGACGTACTTCCGGCGAATTAATATCGTGACGCGTTTATCAAACGATCGCGGGTCTGTCTTATATTATCTTTAAACAAATTGACTTTCTCTTTTGTTCTTAC
Organism: Cardiocondyla obscurior; assembly: GCF_019399895.1. Lineage (NCBI taxonomy): Eukaryota > Metazoa > Arthropoda > Insecta > Hymenoptera > Formicidae > Cardiocondyla > Cardiocondyla obscurior. The sequence goes on along the minus strand of NC_091880.1, from coordinate 4,229,811 downwards.
TCAGAGAGAATTTTTTTTTTTTTTTTTATGGAATAAAAATAGAAAATAGAATCTCGTTGTTACATGAAAAATTACTCGAGGATTGAACTGGCAGCTCGGACTGCATCTTTAGTTTCTAAGCCTCGCAGTAATTTCAGCTATCGTCGTCTCTCCCGCTGCAGTTTTGTACAGTTTCGAGGAAGCTCATTCATCACGAGATCTAGCCGGCGATTTCTCACCCTCGTGCGGGTACGTTCCGTTTATTTCGGTAGCTTTTTCACACGAAGCGTATCGGCTCCAATTTCGTTTCCCACTCGTGGCCATGTGTGACTTCACTCACGCGTATAAATCGCGCTCTCTGGAGGTTACGGCGCGACGCCCACGCGTGCATGCCGGAGAAAAAAAAAAAAAAAAGAGATATTAGCGAATTTCCGCCCTCGCGAGCCGTCGATCTGTGTCGAGCATTAAACGGCCTTGCTCGAGCAATCGCGATCAGTGCCAGGATTGTTCGTCTTCGCGTTGAGCGAATTCTTTAGGGATTTATCTTGCCCGCCCAAACGTCGCACGAAGGTTGTCTTAATCGCTTGTGCCCGAGATGAGTAAAAAGGATTTCAAATAAAATTTATAAAGAATTATATCGAGATTTTTTTTTTTTTTTTTTTTTTTAATTCTGTGCTTTTATTTTTTTTTTTTTAATACGCAAATGCAAGAGCGAATATAATTGGCTCGTAATTCGAATAGAATATGAATATATCTTTATATTTAATCAAACTCGTTTAAGTAAATATTTTATTTATTTGGAATATCAAAACGACTTGAATTTCAATTTGCCTAAAAACTAGTTAGAAGAGCCTAAAGCTGGTTTCCCAGCAACTACTCGATTTCGGAAATATTCAGCGTGTAGAATTTTAATATTGCCGTTAAGAAGGTGCTGGAATTCCGCCGGAAGATTATGAGCAATTCTCTTATCCGTTAAGATAATCCGCTGCATTTTTCATGAGCGAATGAAAAGCCGCGAAGTTTCTGATAGTTCGTAAGAATTTTACGAGATTTTAGTTGAGTCCGTCTTTCATATTTCTAGGGAAATCACGAAAGTAGATGACGATATAAAATTATAAATAATAATTAGATTACATAAATTAAAAGAGAATAAAAAAAAAACCATGTAGCGTCCCGTTAAAGAAAAGAACATCTTAGCTTGAGATTTATGTTTTTTTTTTTTTTTTTTTTTAATATAGATACGGCCGAGATATTTTCTAATTTAAATATAGAATAGTTGTTCTGAGGCCAGGATCATATGATAATCGCATGACTAATTTCGCACCGCGGACGTATGCAAGATTAATTACGGGCCGTAATTACACATAGAACTGCGTAATTATCTCATTTCGCGCGCGAACGCTCTCATTCCTTTTGGCAACGTCGATACCACCGTGCATTCTATTACCGTATATATATCGTCGCGGGTATATATTACACGCATTGATACCGCACATGTAACTGCGAGTTATGTAGGCTACAAGCGGCACACTTGATACACGGTTTGAGAAAGTGAACGTTTAGGCGAGACCTTTCATCAGGGAGAACACGCCGGAGAAATATGTTGGCGTACGGCGATATGAAAGCGGCATGAAAGTATAATTAGTTTATAATTCTGTGTAACGAACTGCGCGGTCGAAAGGGTAATTGCGCGCGATTACGAATTTAACGCGAGGATTAGTCTCGCGACGCGCCTTTGCGAGAAGGCGATCGCAGAAAATTTCGTCGCAACGTTGCCGATTAGCAATAAAATTCCTTTTCACCGACGTGTGAAGTTCAAGTATTACTCCGGAGATCGGGGCGAGGTTAGTTACGGCCGCGATTAAAACGGATAGAGCCGAAGTGACGTGTTCTCACGGATGTGCGCCGCGGCGTTCGCAAATACGAGGCGTTCGGAGCTGAAATTCGTTGATACTTTATCGCGGCACTGATCCGCGGAAGGCAATGTACCTTGGTCCTTGAATTCAAAATAGTATTCCATCGTCTCCGACAAACCGGCTGCGTGCCACGCATGGAAACTTTCGTTTTAATTCATGCGACTAGAGTCTCCTGCGAGAGCAATAGAGCTCGCCGTGAGGATGTTTCTTTCGTTATTGCATAGATGGGAATTACGAAAGGCTTTGCGCGGTTATTAATTGGAAAACGGGATTTATCTTTATCTCATGATCTTTTTATCTTTTTTTTTTCTTTTTTTTTGCGAGCAAAGTATTTAAATTAAGCTGTTGTATAAGTAAAGTGTCTGCAATGAAATAAGAAGCGTGATACGCACGTCAGAAGTAATTACGAAAAACAATGGAAATAATAAGATTTATGCAAAATCAAAATTATGTAACGCGATATAACTTTATAAATTAAAGTACGTTAATTAGAACAGCTTCGTCATTTTTTTTAAAGTGAGAATATCGTGTTAAAATTAAATGTAAATTTGAGAGACACGCGGCGTCGTGCTTTTATCGCAATAATCATCTCCGACGGTGATTATGTGCGCGCGGAAATACGATCGGCGGAATACGCTGCGTAGCCGCGATAGTCTGCGTTATGATCGACGAAAATCGTGGTAAAACATGTGAATTATAGTCGGCTGTACACTGAATCCCAACCGGTTTTAAATCCACGGCGACGCGATGACGCGAGATTTACGAGGCTCTTTTGTCGACGTGGATGCCTCGGGATCCTCGCAGCCGTTGTTTTATTATGGGGCTGAGTTGCAAGTGCAAGCCTTTATCAAGATGTCGAGTGAAATCTTGTAACAATTACGAACGATTAATGAATGTATTTAGCTCTGTAGAACGGTGAAGTGACGTAATTGGCAATCAACATTAACATCATTGACGGGAGACGTTAAAGGATCGTACTCAGCTTTTTTTTTTTCTCTTTTATTTTTTAGCGTTTGCCTTTACTCGTGCGAGGCTATTGATTTCAATTTTATATACAGTACCGCCGAATAGTACGCCAATTTAAAAGCGGCAGCTGTTCCAGATTGCAACAGGCTAAAGTCGATTATTGATAATCTTGTTTAGCGCGTTTCAGGAATCCAATCTCGTTTACAATTGCGCATATCGAAATCGGGTCAATTGTCCGAATGAGCGTTCGCGGCGAATTCCTTTTTTGCAAAGACGTTTTCTAATTTTATTTCCAAGGCGCTGTTTCTCTTCATCTTATTAATTATACATTATACGAAATTTTTGTAAGAGTGTACAGTTTGCTGTCGGTGTTCTTAGATGTTTTAAAATACTCGTAAGAATTTGGAAACTCATTCGCATAAGTCGCGGGCAGAAGAGTCGAGAGGAACGATCATAGATTTCGCGATTAATCTACGGATGTTTCACTATTTACCAATTAAGTCATAGCCGATTATAAATTATTTCCTACATCGAGAAATCCCGTAGTAAATTATTTGAGGTTTGCATGGGCGGCGCGATAGGTTTTTTTCCACTCATAATCTCGGAAATAGTAAGTGTGAATTGTTGTCGCGTGATATAATTTTTATTTACGAAAAAAAAAAAAAAAAGAAAAAGAAAAGGCTTACAATTGATTTATAAGTCACTATTAAAATTGAGTTGAGAAATATCGCAGTCACATTTTAATTTACTTATTCAAGTCGAAACGGGTTTTCATGAAAAAGAAGCATTCCGTTTCTCAAAGACGCGAGAGAGCAGGTTCATATCCTGTCCATTGAGCGTAACCTTTCCGATAACAAGACGTCGTATTACCGGTTCTATCGGGGAAAAAGAGTTAAAAAGTTCCTCCGTGAATAGGCCCATCGATAAATCGTCGCGTTACAACATCATAAAATTTAATTAACCTAATCAATTGGCCCGCGATCGTCATGCGCTTTTCTAGATCGATAAAACGATCAAACTGTTAGTAAACTCATTATCAAATAATTTTTTTTTATCAATTCGCGCGTTACATCGGGTTCGATTTTCTCTCGCGTATCTAATTAACTTGCCACGAGCGTCGGCTCTTAAACAGCATCATAAAATCTTTAAGTAAAAGAATTCTAAAGAACACGTCCAGTTTGGCAGGATGAGAAGTAAGGGAGTCAGGTGCTCGTTATTTGCTCGTTAATTATTTAATCGCGCGGTGATGCTAGTGTTCGTCGTTACGATTGATAATCATAACGCGCGTAATATGCCATAACAATGGTAGTTAGAAGCCGTTGACTTTTTACCGGAATAAAATTAATTTTTTCGGAAAAAAAAATTTTTTTTCCCCGCATATTAATAAACTCTATTTTTTTTTTTTTATTAAAGCATCATTAATAACGTCAATCAGGGATTTTGAAGACGTATATAATTAGACTTGAAGTTTAATATTTCGTTACGAAAATACGTAATTGTGCGCGACAAATTATTTTGACGTATTTAGGAGATGTAAACGCGTAAGAAACCATTACAGCGAATGTAATAATTGTAAATAACGACTAACTGGTTAAGTAATAACGTGAATAAAAGCAGAAGGACAAGCTCGAGCTTCGTGCAGGCGCTCTTACCAGCGCATAGAACGTGGACTCGGACGAGTTAGTCCATTAGCGCCGTGGATTCTTACTAATTATCATAAATGCCAAGTAGACGTGGTAATACACAAACCCGGTCGTCCGGGGATTTGCGCGGATCTAACACGTCAGAGTATTAATGCGGCCAGTTTCGCGGTTTCTTGGATGACGCGCGCACTCGTGCGATAGCTATTCACGTCTCGCTTCGTAATTCCGTCTCTGTTAAGCTCGCTCTCGCGTGAAATCGGGGTACGGCAATGACACCTCCGAGACGATCTCGAGCGTTCCGTCTCTTTAATCCGTCTCGTTCACGAAAGTGCCACCCTTAAATACAGTTCAGCGGAATTTATTGCGCGCCGCTCGCCGCGACGAGCCGCATACTCTGATAGAGATAACTAAGGGATCCGTGGAAAGTGGTATGCTTTTAAGTCGCGCCAGCAAAGACCGAAAGTTTATTGCTATTGTACGATCTTTCATCGAGCGGTTGAGGTACGGCTGCTTTCAGAATTATCTGTCAACCGCCGCGCGCATTTATCGAAATAGTTTCGGTGAAAGCATACTTATTGCCGGATCGGTGCGAGACTTAGTTTCACGAAGTATGAAAAATTAAAATCTCTTGGAAATGTTTGATTAAAAAAAAAAAAAAAAAAAAACTTTCTCTTAAATTTTACTACGAAATCTTCTATAAAATGTAAATTGACATTACTCGAGATACTTTGATTGAAAAAGAGAGAGAGAGAAAAAAAAATGGGAGCCTGATGACTTCTGAGGATATTCGTGAATTACTTATCTTACAGTTATCTTCATCGTTGAGGGTTAAAAATGCGGACGAATAACGCGGCTGAAGACTGGGAGGAAGGAAAGACCGGAGGTAGTAGATCGGCATCTTTCGCCTACGCGGTCGATGATTTGCGCGTGATCGCGGACAACGGGAAGGGAAAGAGGGAGGACCGGTTTCTGAACTTGATAAGAGGATGACGTGAGAAACTCTTGAGTCGAGAACACACGGGGGACGCTGTTTTGTGACGGCGGTCGAACGAAGACGGACGATTCGATCGAGAGACGAGAGCGTGGATAGACTGAGAACGAAAGGGGAAAAGAGAGAAGGGGGGTAGGGAAGAAGGAGAGCGGTCCGTCTCTCCGGGAGAGAGCGGAGACGAGATCGTTTGTATGCGCCATTTCGCTCCATCGGACCAGTTTTCGTACAGGTACCCCAAAGCGATACGGTCCACGCGGAATACTTCAAGGGTCGGCATCTGCGCCTTACAAGTTTGGACTTGTTCTCGTCGTCGTACTTTCAAATTAATCCAGTTAAAAAACAAACCGCCAAATTGAGTATTTTCGTAGTCCCGGGACTTGATGTTTACTCCGTAACCTAATTGCGAATCACGTATGACTGAATAATTGACTGTAATTATAGGGTATATTGTTAATTTGGTTTTATATCAGGAAGCTTAATATGCACGTGAAACGTTACATACTTTATTATATATTGTATATATGCTATAGCTTATTATATGATTTTTTTAAAAAATACCTCGGTATATAAATATTAATTTTTACGAGATATCGAATTGTGCGGATATCATGTTTATTAATCTTATATTATCTTGCAATTTTTTTTTTAGTAAACAAGCTTGAATTTAATTCATTTACGGTGTTGTATAATAAACTCGTCAAATAATCTTTATTTTAACCGGAAATTTCGATTCACGATGAATTTCTGTACGACGTAAATGATTGCTCAGAGGTACACCGCATTTATTTAATTGTTGGCGTTATTTAATTACTTTTAGAGTCACGGGTGCTCATATAGTCGCGGACTTACGGTTCATTATTGTCGACGTTCGCCCAACTTTCATTGAGTTTGACTCAAAGTCTGCGGCCCGATGGGCAGTACCTGTCGTGAAAAAGTAAGCCGACAAAGAGAGATTCCGCGTCTTCGAAGATTTTTACGGCACGACGCAAACGAACCCGGGGATCCTTAAGTGCACGCGGTCATTTGCATATGAACGCCGCTTAAGATTCCCCGGATGCATCCTAGAAGGAAGAAGAAGGACCTCTCCTCCTTTCTTTCGTGCTTCACGCAAGACACTTTCAAATTATTACAGATAATCGCGTGAATAAATTGTTTCTGGCCTACTTATTCCGCGAATTTTATTCAAATAGCTTTATTCAAATCTCTCATCTTACCATACTTGTGACTTAATCATAATCGCGAGCTTAGCATAAGCATGAGTTTTGTTCATGCTAATACAACGTTTTACTTGGCCTGTTGCGAAACGATTACAAATCGCGTTACCACAATCGCGTACAAGAAATTAAACGCGACACTTGATCTGATCATAAACTGAAGTATTAATCTGCAAAAATGCCTGTCGATGTTACGAAGTCAGACTCGTAATCGTCAATGAATATTAAATAGGCGTACAACGACTGACGTGCCTAATATGAGAGTGGCCCGAGGCGAAATTGAAGTTTCCACTTGCCTTCGTGTCCACTTCAGGAAGTCACTATGTCGCAGCATTGTCCGGTACCCGACATCCTGCAGGCTTCACGCGTCGTGTCTTACATGCTTATGCGATTTCGGATTCACCTAACCAATTCTAATGTCACAACGCCAATGTGCCGCTACGCGACCGATCTACTCTTTCTACTGATTAAATATTCAGCATAGTGAAACCTACGTAATAATCTTCCCGATTTTTATTCTAACTGGGAGAAACCATGCGCGCGATACGCGCGCCCTGTTTTTTGAGAGACCCTAATTACAAGTTACGAAAGAAAAAAAAAAATTTGGCGACTTACCAATCTGCATACAGCGGAGTTGAAGAATTCTGCCGGTGACTGTAACATAAAAAAGAAAAAATTAATGTAGACATGCTAGTTATGAATTAAATTTAACAAAAAAAAAAAAAAAAGTTTTTTTTTATTTAATTTAAAGAATTGATATTTACCTATAAGTTGCTCCGCCGATGCAGGATGCCTCCTAGGCCTGCTCATCCTCTCAGATGGGACGTGTCGAGTCATCCTTCCGCGCTGGACACTCGCGAACGCGCCCGATAAATTACCGTCACCAAAATTAATATTTTAATTTAACACTTTCGCACGATAGTCCAAGACACTCCCGGTAAAAGATTTTTATGTAAAAGAACGACGCCCGTTTACTTTGCGGAATTTCCGAACGACCGACGAACCGACTAGGGTTCGTATTTCTATAATTTCGGCGTGCGATACTTTTCTCCTTCGGATTTTTATCTAAGCAAAATTCTTGTTTCGCTCAGATAAAAATCCAAAGAATGCTGAGCTGTAATAATATCAACGTAAATTCCATACAAATGTATGCAATTTACATTGATATCTGAAATTGAAATTATGACAATTTATAATTAATTAAACAATTTTTTAATTTCCCTATATCATTTTAAAAGTTTTATTATTTTAGATTACCGGCGCGGTGTATTATTTTATTTATTACTAATATAAGGGTGCCGCGGATAATATAAAAATGTTTCCCACCCGAAATGCTAAGTTCTATATAAGTTTAAAAAAATTAAACATGCGACTCACAGCTAGATATGTTGGCGGCGGAGTACTAGTAAAATGACCTGTAACAAATAAGTGAAAAAAATTAAATTGTAGAGATCTCAATTTTTAAAATTTAGTTTAAACAGCAAAGATAAAAAAAAAAATTAATTCTTACCAGTGGGTGGCTCCGCCGATGCCCGATGCCTTTCCTAGGTCCTCCTCCTCCTCTCAGCACTGGCCAACAGGGATGTCAGGCTGATGCTCCTTCGACGATGGTCTTTCTCTGAATTTTTATCTGCAACAAAAAATTTATATTTGATTAGTAACATTCACGAAAATTAAACGTGCTGCGTTACAAGTAATTAAAATTATTATGAGCGAAGTATCCGCTTCACAGACACGCTACGCGTACACGAAGCTAATATCTTAACTTACACTAAAAGTATTATTCGACGTATATAATATATAGTTGACTGCGTATGGTAGCTAGCTGGCCGATACATATCTACGCTTCACGTGATAACCGAGCGAGATGCATAGTCGCACGTGCGACTGACCTCTACACTCGGTCATTAGGTAGTCACAAAAATACATCCACGAAAAGATTTTGCAGGCCTCACATTCCTACACCATGAATGAATACATATCTCCTTAATCTATCGCGAATTCGTCGATTAAAACCCTCTTCCCTCGAGCCCGACTGTACTCGTCCACGCTTTTTCACGGCAAAGAGACGCGAAATTAATGTACGCGTACACGAGGTTCTAGCTCACCTTATATCAAAAAGACGTAATCGCTCGTATGTACAATTAACCTAGGAAGGTAGTTAGCGCCAGATTGTGTGCCCCTGGTCCGTCGATTATGCGTAAAACTTTAATACGTACGGAGCACGTGCTGCGTACGTACGTCTTGCTCGACCGCTGGAGGACAGAGCGCGAGTGGGAGTAGTGGGGATACGTAGCTCGCACGCGGCACGTACTCCGCTCACCCCATCCCTTCACCCCCCGGGTACCTGCCCCGTCTTTATCTCTCTCTCACCTCTACACAATTTAACGCGTTATAAAAAAATTTTATTTGCTCAATATTAATTGCAGATTGAACCGATATTAAATTATTAATAATAAATTATTAAAAAGTAAAGAAATAAATATATAAAATATTAATATTAAATATTAATAAATTAATAAATCGATTTGTCGAACCTCAAATCTCCTACTTGATAGCCGACGTTAACTCTTGCTTGGCATGAAACAAGCCAAGCGAGAGAGAACTATTTTACTTTTTTAAATAGGACTGTAATTTTTTAATAATTATTACATATCCGATAGATCGTAAGTCTGACAACGAATTTTTAGATTCTACTTTTCTTTGTTCGTTTTAATAATATTTTACAATGCGTCTTTTTCTTTTCACATACAAACGTGGCGATGTGTAAGGTTGTATTTTATCTCATTATGATGTAATTTTTTATATAAATTACCAAGAAGTTCGCTAATTCTTTAGTTTTATATTTTTTTTTTTTTTTTGCAAAACTCAGCACAGAATGTAGATGAACGCAGCCTAGATTTTTCTGAGGCTCGAATAACTTACGCGTCGATCGGTAAATCTCGCATAATTGCCCTACGATTTGCCGGCGACTTCGATAATTGCCGTTGCGAGCGATGGAGGTCGAGCGAGAGGCTTCTTTAGCGTTATCGATAAATCACGGCGTAGAATGTATCCAGTCCGCAAACTTCCTCCCGTATCGAAGCACCGTTAGAAACGTTCCGATTACTCGATTGGTCGAAACGACGTGGCTTCCTCTTCTCCGATCTCCTTAGCATCGCGACCTTGAGTCTAGGAAACGTTCGCACACCACCCTCTTCAGGTTTCGCTTCGCTCCTTCGCTCGTCTATTTCTGAAGTCTCGAATTAGATCCGTCTAGAGCGCAACTTCCGCCAACGCCACGTCGTGGAATGCCACTTGCCCGCTGACGAACTGGTTGCGAAGCGATGAACAAAACGAGAAAGACAAATGGTGTCTCGCTTCTTTAAATCCCGACGAGTTGTCGACGCCTGCTCTATTTAAGTTATCGATCAATCCTTCCAGCTGTCGCTTTGACAGTGTTCTTAATTATGTAATATGCCGATGTTTGGACTAGTACGAAATTAGAACTGGCCGACTAACGATTCTCACGGCCTTTAATATTTAAACGTTAATTTTTTTTACATCGGTTGACGATTATTGCCCGATTTCTTGTTATTAAACTTCGCTAATAGCTCGCCCGTGTATCACGTAGGATACCTCACATTTTTTTTCCCGATGATCTCTTTAGATCAAACGCATGCGAGAGAACGCCACTTCGAGAAGTGCTAAATTGAAAGTAATAAGTTTGGCAAAAACGGCGGACAGCGCTAACTCGTGGCACACAAGGTTGTGCGAATAGATTTGTTTGAGATCATTTTTCGAACCATGGTGCGACGAAATGAAATAAACGATAAGCATTTTCGTTTTGCGACATATTCTCGATTATGTAATGAATATCAATCAGCAAAGAATACTTTAGAAAGTTAATTCTTTTGTTATAAGTCAGAAATTATTATCTTGAGTCAATAGAACATTATTAAGTTAATTAATAATCTTTATTTTTAAACGAAGATAGGAAGGAAAAAGCAAATTTTCAAAGCGTGCTGCCAGCAAATTATTTTTAAGCTATCGAGCAAAAATCGAATTGTAATTAGCGCAACGTTTCATTTGCCGACGATTTATTTATTGATTATTAAATCGTTAATAAAACATTTATATCAATTTTAATTTATTGTTCACGCGAGTAATTCGTTGATAGATATCTTTACTCCGGACGGCTCATCGATCGCTTGTTTGTCGACACATTATACTTGACTTCTTAATCTACTGGACATAAAACAATTCGTCCGACACATTCGTGCTTGATGAATGAAAGCTAATGAAGGTTGCGAACGTGACCATTCAAGATATCTCGGACGTAAACTAGAACCTTGGAAACCTGTTCCATCCGGCGCATCGTGTGTCTAACGGATTCAGGCATGCTGTTTGCTACTCTTGACAGATCTCATTTCCATCAATATCGATTCGATACCCCGCGATTTCGCATATGCGAGAAATTTAGCTATCGTCTTACCAAGCTCGATCGGTATTTGCACGGTAACGCGCTATAATTTAGCCGTAAACGTTGTGAATTTCTCTATACGCGCGATAATGACAGTTATCGATCTCCGAGCGATTTAAATGCCTCGATATGATTGCCACTTGCGACTTTAAATTTCAAATAGCTTGCGTCACTGACAAGATAATATTGATACGCGTATAAAGCTGTCTTTCTCCGATCGCAAAATCGATAGAATCGGCAGATAATTATACGATTTCTAAACGGAGCCGATGCAGATAATTAATCCAGTCGACAATTTTGCCGGCCGGGGGAAAAAAAAAAGAAGAAGAAAAAAGAAAAAAGAAATTTCGCTTACTGCGTTAAGTAATTTAAGGGACTCGGTAGAATTTTTGTTTGCGTGGCTCGGTAGCGCGATAGAATCTACCAGCACGTGTCTGACTTCGTTTCTACTTTAAGTATTACACGAATCCTACAACTGTTTCTTCGCGTTTGCCCCGCCATTATGTAAGCGAATCACGGAGCACCGATGGAACTTGGTTTGGTAACCGTGCGATTAACGAAGCAGAAAAGTGATTGAAGGCACTATTGAACCTCCAGGCACGTACTTCATACGTACCTAAGGTTCTTCGTGAATTAAGAAAGGCGGATATATATCAGTGCCACAGCCGCAGATACACTTCCTGCAGAAGTGCGGGCACGTCGGCGAGAAAGGAAATTGAAAAAGCGGAGACTATCAAACAGATCGTACCAGCCGCACTCGCGAACGCAAGCTGATATATAATTTCTTTGTTAATGACCAAAACGGCTTTTTAGCTTTTCGACCGGGGGCAATTTCGAAGCTGACAATCACGCCGAATACAGCCGCGTCGGCGTCACTCTTCGCGTTTATTTCTGGCAACAAGCGGTGCAATTAACGGATCCATTCGAGATCGCATTATTTCTATTCATTCGTTATTTATCAGTCATTATTTTCTCCTCGAGGCTGTCCCGCCGATCCCTCATTATTTTACTTTTAATTACGGCGATTCTCTTTCCCGCAGGTGTACAAAGGCCTGGACATCGTTACCGCAAAGGTGACTCCGGCGGAAAGAAAGGCGGCGCCGCATCACATGCTGGACGTCGTGGATCCACTGACCAACTTTACCGTACTCGTCTTCAGGGACATGGCCCTACCGATAGTAATCGACACATTTCGTTCTCTTTTTTTTTTTTTTTTTTCCCCTCGCGCTAACGGAGATGACCGACGTTTAACGTGACAGCTATAATTACGCGGCAATAACGATGATCATTATGATCTTTAAAAAAAAAAAAAAAAAATCACGTATCGTATAACCTTCGTATCTTTTCGCAAACTAGCGGAAAATCTGACGATTTGCGGTAATTTAATTATAACGAAATTATGAATACAATCAACTATTTTTGCATCGCGTGTTGAATTTAATTAAACGGGAATCGATTCGCAACAGATTAATTACAACGTTCATTTAATAATTAAAAGAACGTTTGAAGAATTCGCGGACTGAGAGAGAGCTTCGCGAGTAGATAAAATCGTCAGGGTGAGTCATCCTTCTCAGGCGGTGTTAATAAAAAAGTATAAAACAATGCTTAATGAATCACAGATGTCGAAAATGATATCTTGTATTTTTTTTTTTTTTTTAATTTCTTTTTTCTTCCGTTTCTTTCTGGTCGGCACGGGACGCGTATTGTTAAGTGTTAGGGTTCATAATTACGACGATTGGATCTTTCGCGTGCTGTGAAACCATCGCGACGGGTTTCACAGTTCGGCTCGCGAAATCGACTTCGTGAAATAAAGATCTTGGACGAAGCCAATCGAAACGCCCCCGATCCTCGCGGAGACCTTGATACGATCATTAGCCATGGTCTCCCGCACGGATCGCTCGGTCCTGTTCCCGTCTACGCTCTATTCCGACTGCACCTTTTCCTATCGATATAGATAGACAACCTGCTGACCAGGAGGAAACTGCCGATCGTCGTCGGTGGTACGAACTATTACATAGAATCGCTGCTATGGAAGATCCTTATAACTGATCCGAAAGAATCGTTGGTAGAAGTCGATTCGAGCGCGACCAATTCGAGCGCGTCTATCGAGAACAGATCGGACGGTCGATATAATGTACAAGTTGATCGACTGAATGACGGCGACGATGACGATGATGAGACGGCGCCGAAGAAGCTGAAGTTCGACGGCAGCAACGAGGAGCTTCACCAAAGACTAATGGAGGTCGATCCGGAGATGGCAAACAGATTGCATCCCAACAACAGGCGGAAAATCATAAGGTAAGGCACTAAGTTTCGATCTTTGATTTGGAATAATTGACTGCGTTGTTTAAATAAATGAGCGAGCATTAGAAGCGCGACGCTTTTTGTTGCATCGGACGTCAAATTAATTTACTAGCCGCGCGACGCGCGACGAGTTATATTTTATAAATACAATCTGCAATATTACGTGTCATTGTAATGTGACTAAATGCGAAATTTCACTTGTATTCACGATACCAAACGTGTTAATGTTTTATTGAAATTTACCGTGCGAATCAGCCTCGGCAGCGTTGTATGATATCCGACAATCGTAATGTCACTTGTCGTATTACGTTTAATATTAAAAGGAACGGGTACTAATCAAGCGGTCGGTATCCCTGGCATGTAATAGGTGTTAATTTAATTCTTTGAATTCATTAGCATTTTCACTTGTTTATCGTGCAAATCAGTTTCAAGGTAATCGTACAGTTTTAAAAATATTTCGATCTTACGAAACTCCGTTTATTCACTACGGCCAGTGAAATTCTGATTTACATTTGGGTAAAAAATTAATATAGAAAATTAATTTTTAATCACATTATTTTTTATATATAACATATATATTTATATGTGTTCTATTCTTATTTTTCTATTAAAATATTTCGAGAAAATAAATGGGATGAAACTTTTAAAAAATCAAGGAAAAAGTTGTCGGGTAGATTGGTTTAGACTTTGATTTAGATCCGAAATTTAATTTGATATAAAAGAAAAAAAAATTTATGAGAACATTGACTTTATGAATGTTAAATAATAATTTTATTCTACTTTTGGCAATTCCCGTGTTGGATTGTCCAAATGTAGTAGTCCGGATTGAATGGAAGATGGCCTTGATATACATAAGAGACTGTGAACTAGTTAATGCCACGTGCTATTGTTCTCATACGTGAATAATTAATTAGACAGCTATATGTCATGACGTTGCAGATAACGAATAAATTTTGCAAGTGAATAATAGTTATATTTCGATTATGTTTAAACACGTGTTGAAGAAATTTTTAATGATTACGCGTGAAAAATTTAAATTTTTGCTGTTAATTTTTTTTACTTAAATTTATATATAAATTTAAAAAAATTTTACTTTAATTATCAATATGCTGCTTCGATAGATTCTAATTAATTGATAATCGATCAACCTAATTCGATAGAATAATTTTATCATTCAGATTTCTTTTCTCTTCTCTCTTTCCTTCTCTTTTTCTCAGGATTTTTTTTTTACTTCTTCTCGTTTATGTATGGTATCATCAGATAACGTCAATCATAGAAATGAAGCGGATAATGTATCAAATTGTCCCGACTTCAGCGTTTCATCCATCTTTAAGCAGAGAGTTTAGGACATTATCTCGCTCAAGCAATCAGCTGATAGCACACATCAGCAAAATGTGTCTTAACTGCAATCGTAGGTCAGGGTAGAGTTTGTAAAATCTCTTTTCGATCACGTTTGTCGTGCGCAGTATAGAACTGCATGTGTCGAAGAAAAGAAATATTCGGAGCAAGCGTCGACCAATTTATATCGTAAATTTTTTTTTTTTAATTATATAATTTATAATTAGTTTATATAGTCCGAATCAAGTAGGTTTAACTTCGACATAAACGAAGTGCGATGTAATCGCAATAATTATAAATGCAATCTAACATGCAGAATTAACTTCGTAGCGATCGAGTTTCTTATTCGAGACGTACATAAAGTCGATGGCAAGAGTTCCGATTCCCGTCGGAATTCGCCGTAGGTCCACCTGTTACTTCGCCTGAGTTTTTCGCAGAATCGCGGAGATGCATAAAGCTACGTTCACAATTTCAGCGATTCGCAGTTAGCGCAACGGATGCAACGCGCTCTAAATCCTGAAGCTTTCGCGTGCCTACGTGTCTCGATGCAATTGTCATTAATCAAGTGAAAATGTTTCTTTTTTTTTTCTTTTTTCAAATTTTTTTTTCCTATAATATAACACGTCACGATAATTGAAACTACTTTATGTACCTACCGTTTGTGATTAATTATGATTAACGGTTTATCGCGTACCATGCCGTGACTAACATCATCAATGAATGTCGAGGCGGTGGAGTGATGCATTTTCCTGCGGTCCTCCTGACCTGACTCTAGCTTCCGTAAGATTTGCGTGTCCCTCAGGTCGTTCACAATCGTCGAATTTCCTCGACGTGAATGCGACATCACCGTATAAAACGATCGACAATGGCCAATTAGGGCCGGGTAGGGCAGAGCAGTGCTGAGCAAAGCAGAGCAGAGCAGGCACGTTCTTTTTTTTTTTTTTTTTTTTTTTGGACAACTGTTACGCTTTCACAATATGGCCACCAGCGGCAGCTGTGCCTCGAAAGCACCTTTTCCTCCGCGATGGTTATCCCGCGCACTTTCGTCTTATACGTGAAAAGACGTCGAACTCTATAGAATATCTTTGATCGGGTTGGACTAGGTCGGGCAAGGACCACGCGTTGCCAGCTGTCGAACCTTCTTTTCTTTATCCAGTCACTTTGCTGGACATAGACGTTTCAAATTGTGTTTACTCGCCGCATCCTTGATTTCCGCGCGTCGAATAACAAGTGTTCTTTCAGCTGTCATTTCTTTACACTATCATTCGCGTTATATAATGATTTTATGGTTGGATTTTATTGTCGAGTAATGTGATCTTTGCACAAACTCCATCGTCAATCTTTAATGACATTTTATCTTTTCCGAAGGTTGTTTTTTTTTTTCTTTTTTTAGTCAGCAATGCAAAGCTTTAGTATTTGCAAATCTGCAATTATTTATGTATATTTTTAAGTAAGATTCGAAGAAAGCCGTACTCGTGATAATGATTTAAACGGTGTCGGGCTGAGATAGCACGCGTATGTCATCGTACATCCCGTGCTTGGCACGCATTACCGATGTCGATAAAACGTGCCCTTCTCGTGAGCATAACGTGAAACATCGTGTTTTCATTTCTTTTTTTTTTTTTTTTCCTCTAACTTACGCGTCACGCCGATAATATTGTCTTCTCCATCGCATTGCATAAACCGCACGTGATTCATATAGAGTAGCTTCAGATACGACCACTTATTTTGCCGAGAAAGAAATTCGCGAGCTTGGTTATTGACTTATTACGCGACAGAAATTTCGCGTGTACCAAAATATACGAGTCATACTATTTCTATAAATTTTCAAGCCACTTTAAATTTTAAAGAGACTTATATTTCCCTTTAAGAGAAATTTTGTTATATGAATTTTAATTGCTATTACCGTAAGTGGGAAAGAAGTTAAATTAACGGAACGATCCGTAGAGTTATATATAACGTTCTTAATATAGTACCTAAGCGTTCAGTTAGTCCGCTATTCTCCCGATTTCTCTCCCTTAAATTCATCACCTTTCACGAAGTATCGATAACAGTACCCTTCTGTTTGTAACATCGTAGAAAGCATTTCAATGTTACGCACTTCGAGGACACAGATGGCTTTCCTTATAAATCACAGGATAGTCGGGCGAAGTTGCGGTTACTAACCGAGTACAGATAGGAAGAGAATTTTCACGAAGTAAAGGCTGTAAATCAGACTTAATTTAGCAGGCGTACGGTCGGGCATGGTTTCTCTGATCCGCGTACCAAGCCACGAAACCGCCGCCAAAGAGTTTTCATAAGCTCGGTGACGCAATTTAGTGCCTCGCAACGTATATGGTTTTTTATTATAAACGTCTCCTCGTATTACATAATTACGCAAAACGATTGTAAAAGCGAATAATATTCAGATTAATCGCGCAATATTTTATTTCTTCTTTCTACACGTTAGAAACTCCTTTTTTTATTAAGACATTAAGTCGATTTATTCGGAGAGATAAAATGCGAAAACACAAGATTTTATAACATACTTATTTTTTTTTCTCTCTCTCTCTCTCTCAAGTAATTGTACCTCGTAAATTCAACTTCTTATACGTGCGTTGACTTCTTATAAAATTCAAGGCTCCGTATATCGAGCATTATTACCTTCTTCTTGAACTTCTTCGGGAGAGAGAGACGGGAGAAATTCAAGATGATTGAATAAATATGATTGAATAACGATACACGCCTCTTTATGTTATATGTTGGCTACTTCAATAACGGTGAGATTTATAACATGTAGCACTCAAAAGAAACTTTAAATCGCTAGGCACTTTGTACTCGATGTAACGCAAGTGTACGCGAGAGATATCTCGTTCCGATAATTGGCGTTTAAGAAAAATGTCTCGAGGATGGCTTTCAGCCGCGGCGATTTTGCAATTCGCCTTTCCGGCTACTTCGCGATGAAATAAAAAAAGGGAGGGGGGAAGGGTCAGCGGAATGTAAAACTTCCTTTTTTTTTATTCGTACGCTAAGTAACGGGAGAGAGTAAGACCGCGTTGCCCGATAAAACTAATTTCCCTGAATCAGCACTCGAGATAAACTACTCGCGCGAGCAATGATTTATAGCTGCTCCTAAACAAATTATGTAGATCGCGATATTTGATTAGTGGCGAACGCGGAGTGCGATTCCACACAGGCCTCGCGTACATGGCGCTGATAAAGCAACGCCTTCGCCCCGCTAACATCGAAAATTTATTTGAATCTTTTGTTTGGAGGGATTCCCCTAGCGCGGTTATCTCTTTCTCCCGACTTCGCCTGGTGTTCTTCTACAATGACATCACGATCGATGCTATCTTGCGTGCATGTAGTTTCACATTCCTAACTTATACCACGAACTGCAACGTGGAATATTTGAGAATGGCTATTATTGTCAATTACCATAAAATATATTTTCTACAGTTAATGTGAGGATTATTTAATTTTTTTTTTTTTTTATGTTTAATGCCTGAGCTATTTCTGAAAAAAGTTTTACGTGAAAAGAATTTTTATAGAAAGCTTTAATGTTCCTGGAGCATATTTAATTTTAATTACGAAAGTTTCATGTAAATACTTGAGAATCTATTCTACTTCTGGGTAAGGAATAACTTCCGAATTGTAGAATACTTCGGTTCACTTGTCGTTTTAATGAACGTAATTGTTCATCGCGCGATAGTTGCTTTAAAAGCGAGTAGTAAAGGGAATGTCGTGTCTTTATCGTAGCCGGTGTACCAGCATTGACCCCGCCGCTTTAATAAAGCAGCGGGTTTTCGACTCGATCTGTCTGGACACGCCCAGTGATCCTTTCACGCTCCTTTTCCATCTCCTCGTTGCTCTCCACTGGTCTATCTTTTTCTTTCTCTTTCTCCTTTTCATTCTCCCTCGATCTCCGGTCGGCGCGCGCGAAACAAATTTCGATCATACTTCTACTTCGTTCAGGAGAAGATACCGCCACACAGCCGCCGGGGATCTCCGGAACGCACGCAGTTCCGAAGTAATTAAACAGGTATAGTTTAGGTCGTCTTTGCAAAAAGAAAAAAAAAAAAAAAAAAAGAGAAATAATAAAAAAAAAAAAAAGATTATACATTTCGCCTTAAACTCATCGACCGAGACGATTCGTGCCAGAAGTTGGGTGGGTCGAGTATCTCTCGCATTATTAAAACATACAATTGCAATAAAAAAATAACCACGAACAAATTAATACTACACACGAGTGTAAGTAATTATTTCGGTTATTATTAAACTACAAGTAAATACTTAAATTTTTTTTGAGAGCACATAGAGCTCATCACTTTGCTTTTTTCTTTCTCTCTTTTTTTTTTTTTTTTTTAAGTCTGCGTCTATTTGTCTCTAATGTTCGAAGTGCTTTAATGTTTTTGATACCTCCCGATCTTTTGCTACTTTTATGAGCAATACCGAAATACATTTCTTCGATGTCTCTTGCACTTTTTCGCGATACAGACCATCGCATCGAATATTTCACCGTTCTGTCAAAGGTGCACTTAGAGCCAGGACTACGAGCTATTGTGGTAAACAAAAAACGGGGGTGAGAAGGGAGAGATCGGACTCGGTCTAAAGAAGGAATAGTAGGTCCGAACCGTTCGAGGAAACCGTGGACGAAATATTCTAAGCGCGCTCCGCTGAGACATGGGCCTGCAATCACTGTTTGAATCTTTGCCAAGTGTCGCCGCCACTCGAACCCCCTGACGGCTCCTCTCGGTCCAACCACCCCAACAACTTCTTCCTTTTCGACCTGCTGTTAATAATCGCGCGCCTTAATGGCCTCGCATGTCATTACGACAAGTTAGTTAAACATCCACGAAAGTCCTCGTACTGTACTCGATCGAATTCTATTTGCTAATCATAATCGCACGTCGTTTTGGGTCACGAACTATCGTTTGCCGCTTAGCTTCGATCTTTTGAAAAGTGAAAAAAATAATAAAGGTTGTGGCATACATCTTATCCAGTTAATCGATTTTATATCTTTTCTCGGCGAATAGAAAGATAAAAAAATTTTTTTTTTTTAGAGATCTCCAATTACTACGACTTGTTTCTTTATTCTTTTTTTTTTTTTGTAAAAAGAGAGAATAAAAATACGCAAAGACGTCAGTTTGTATCAATTCAATTTTAAATTTAAGTAACCAATATGAGATTATTTCTGTTTCGATGAATCGATTTAGAAATAAGGAAGATTGCGTGGAAAAGACTATTTCAAGAAAATTGTTTTACCTTTCTTTCCTTGTGCAACCTGCACTTTCCATTGAATAGTAGACAAGAAATCTCGAATTATACGCCGTAGTAATAATACGTAATATTACGAAATGGCGAGATTATTGAGAACAATTCATATTGCCGCGGTACATCGATATCTTTTCCATCAATAACAATAGCTGTATTGGCCTTGCAATATGAATTCATTCGTCTTAACGATCTAACTTAACAGTAATACTTTGTTCGTGTTACGTTATCTCATTATCAGCGATATTGAACTCTTGCCAAAGCTTGTACGTGTTCTCCTAAACTTTCGAGATTGTAGGCGGATAAAAAAATTCGCAGACGTAAAACGAGAGAAGTGCACGGAGCTATTAAATATGACATTATGCCCACAAAGAACCTATGCACGGGCACGGTGAAATATTGCAGCGTAAGTTATTGTCGATATACGTTATTGGAATGATCGTAACAAGGCATCGAGAAAGTGTAACATTATAAGATAGGTGGGTGGCGGAATAAGCGACACGTGCGTACACGTATGACGCACAACGAACAGACTACTTAAACCGTCTGTTCCGCAAGAAACGCACACCATGGGGCCTCCCGGTGCTGCACCGTTACGTAACGTTCTGGTAGGGCGTGTTCTCACTGATAAATTCCATAACGATCCGAGTATGCGATAATTACGATTCGTGATCGAAAGATCAACCGCGGGGAAACGACTCCGTCGATCAAGCTCAAGCGGACGAAAAAGAAAAAAAAAAAAGAAAACGGAATCCGGCAGAAAAAAGTTGAGTTACCGAGTCGCATTAATTTAAGAAATACGGTTGGATCGATAATTTTATATCGACCTCTTAAATGAAATCCCTGCGTGATATCCGCATGCGCCGATAGCGAGTCTCGAGCGTAACATAATGCACGATTGCATCTTGTAATTAAATTTCTGAGCGGCTCGCAATATCATAAACACATGAAAGAAAAAGCGTAATTAAATGAGTTTAATATATTTTGCTGCCAGGAATTTTGCTTTCTATAAAATTAAACTATTTGGAAAAATTACGAATATTGTTTTTTTTTTTTTTTTCAATGATATCTTGTTTTTCAACTGCATTTTTCGTCCTATTAATCCGCAGTTCGACTTATATATTCAAGGTATTTAAAAATAAATGGCGTTTTAAATGGCAAGCGGTTCGATCATAAATCTAAGATTCTGTATATACACTTGTTCATTACAAGTTGCGTCAGCACATTATTAAATAAAACCAAAGTTTTCGGTAGCCGTTTAACGTGAGTAAGCACGCGTGACAGTCATGCACTCCACGACTGACCCACAAAGCCGGACTTTCAAGTCTCCAGTGAAATAATTCCAATAATTCCAGTTGGTCGACATGCGTTCTATTTCTGGTCCATTTAAATTCACCATGACAATCTAGTTATGCTTATTCCGCTGATCTATCAATTATGTAATTATGCCACGCAAATGGCACACGTTATTCTTACTACGGGTAAAGCATTTTGAAGAAGAAACGTGCTTAAAGTGGTATCTTTCAACATTTGAAAGGATGAATTTGCTTTGAATTACTAAACGCCATAGATTAAATATGTTGCGAAATTAGACGTTTTAGTGGTCATCAATTTTTTTTTTTTTTTTTATCTTGAAAATATTTCAAGTAGTAATTAACGAATAAAATTAATTTACTTAGTTGAATATGTAAAAATATTTATATAAAAATTCAGCGGTATGAGAGAATTTGTTTTTTACTATTATTTTATTTAAAATATTAATTAAAATGTTAAGAATTAAATGGAGTTTCTTATAGATGATTATCATATGTTTGCCTCGAAAATATGTTTCGATGAAATACATGATATATATATTCACGTTTTTCTCTCAGTCCCTTTATATGACGGTAATCGTTGTCCACATACCACTCGGCACGATTTATAAAGCAACCGAGTAAATTTGCTTATTAAGTAGACTTGGCATATAATGTGGCCAGAAAATTTATCTGTCCGTTTTACATATTCCGTTTAATTCTGCGATCAAGTGACAAAGTACCTGTCTATTTAATTTATTCGGCGCATAATTTTTCATTCGTCTTGATTTTTTTCGAGTTACGTTTTCGATAAAAGCGTTCCTTTTCGAAAACAATAGGGGAGATTTAAATATAGCTTTACGTTTTCAAGCAAGTGTTTTACTTTCATTATTTTTTAAATTAAAAAAAAAAAGCATAGTTTCCGTGTCTCATTTAACGAGAAGACGAATGATGAATCGAGTGGCTATAGCCATTCACGAAAAATCTATCGATCACGTTCTTGTCGTCGGTCTTGCATCGTTCTTTGTTACATCGTGTAATTTATCTTTGTTACCTTTACCTTTACTCTTAACTGTAATGGAATTAACGAGTTTATAACCGAATGCCAAATCAATTCGATTATCGCGCACCGCGATAATGCACCGTTACTGGTGCGATATACACCTTATTATATATATATTTTATCATTTTGCACGCCGACTTTCGTGTTTCGTGCGGACAAAACAATTATTTCGCTATCTCGGCCACGCCGTCGAGTTTTACGTTGTTCATTTCGTGGTCGATAAGTCTTCCCTCGGTTCTCTTCCACCTTTACTTACACCGAGGCCTCTTCGCGCCGTAGCGCAGGGAGAAGAACGCTAAACACCTGTGTTCACACCAATGGTGCCTCCTAAGTGGACGTATCGACCTACCTCGAGAGAAGAACGAGAGACCGGAGCTTACGGGTTCCCCCGAGTACTAACTTGAACGTTTATTAGCGCCAAAGCCTAAATATGAACAGGTGGCCTATACTTTGTTTACCCATGAATTGCCGGTTGTCGATGTTAATAATTGAAAATGGCTCGAACTCGGGGCGCGCACGCCCGTCTGCACTAATTAGAGAATTTCGTAACGTTTCATGACGGCAGAGTAAAAATGTTTTTAATACAAAATTTCACCGATTAACTTCGCTCAAAATTTTGGTATTAAAAAATAAAAAAGAAAAAAAGAAAGAGAAAAAAAGAAAAATTTGATGCCAACGTTGAGCTCTTACAAGAAATAGAATAAATTTCAACTGATTGCAAGCCATCTTATATCTGAATTTTATTGATTTTTGTTTTCCCTAAAAATTATTCGTTTCCTTGTGCGGACAAGACGCGCTCCGGAGTTCACCCGGATTCCCGAATAATCGCGCGTGTTCGACGATGAGAATAGTCCTGGTTCCCGGCACGCCGACGACGGAAGCACCGTTAAACGATGGTACTATTATTGGAGCGCGGGTGGAATTACGTTACGCTTGTCTTTTATTAGCCGACGGTCGTAGCCTCGCCTTTGCCGCTTCTCGCGCGCTTCTTCCTACTTCAGTCCGTCGCGAGAGGTGAGACTCCTTCGGGATGACTAAAGTCTGCCCGCTCTCTTTGGCATCGTTCCAGGACTACTCTCCGTCGAGAGATAGGTTTTACCCATACCTCCCCTTTTATCTCTTTCTCTGTTTCCTTATATTTCTCTCTCTCTCTCTCTCTCTACTTCTCTGTTCCTTTCTTTCTTCCTATCTTGCTCTATCTCTATCTCCGTCCTTCTCCGTCTTTCTCTCCAGTCTTGGCACAACCTTGGCCAAGCAGGTACTGCTGTCATTGCCACTTGGAGTGGGCTATCTCGACGAGGATCTTTCTTTTTTTTTCTTTTTTTTTCGACAGAATACTCCATCGGAGACGAAACGCTTGATTTTGTCCGTTTCTGAATTGGTTCTTTCAGTATAAAATAGCCTGTCGACACAATTCTCATTCGTTCTTGGAATCAATGCAACATTTCGAGATGTATATTCGACTTGTGATTTAATTCTCTCGTGCTTTTGAAAAGGCAGAAAAACGTGAAACCTAGCTTACGTATCTAATTATACGTACATACGCCTATACTATTAAAAGTACTATTTTTAATCCATCGAAAACTTTCGGAATAGTTAATTGGCGGACACGCTGTAACAGAGATTTCGATCGCGCTTCAACGTGATTTTCATCGCCGCCAGGATAATATCAGCATCGTGTAATTATCGATAACTGGAACGTTAGTTGCAATAAAGTGCAAAGTGCTCGAGAACGATGCTTTTTCCCGTAGCGTTTGAAAATATTAATCGCTGCAAATCATAGACGGAAAGAAAGATGCCAATTTTATTGCTCGTCGTTATAATTTTCATGCGAACGTTTAACTAGCTTCCAACCTACCAATGTGCACATATAATCATTAGCATTACAGGAGGAACGAGAAGAGAATTAAAAGTTTTGTAATAATCTTTGTAATAATTTTCACTTGTTTAATTATTGAAGCGCAAAGTGAAATCGCAAATAGTATGAATATTACTATCTGCCACGCGTGTGTAATGTCCCCATAAGATACCTTTCGGCCGGCATTACGCGCGACAGGATTTATGGCAACGGCTCGACTTGCCTGCGAACGAAAATGCGAGTGGAAAGTGGTCTTTTGCCGCGCGGAACGACTCGTAAAATTCTAATCTCGCATTATCTCTCGGCGGCGTACGTTCTCCTTGCATATTTCGCGTTAACCGCATTATACCTCGCGCGGCGGCGAGCAGCGATGGTAGCGAGTCGAGAAATCTAACGTAGGGGAAAGTACGACATAACGAATTGCGCGCCGGGTGAACTGCTTGCGGAGTCGTTCACGCGCTCGTTCGGTATCGCTAGGATTTACCCAGCTGACCTCATTCCACCGTCCTAAATACGTTGTGCAAAGTGAGACTGCGTTCGCGAGGCATTAGACCGCTCGAGACACGCTAGACGCGGATCGGGAATCTGAGCGACGAGCGCGAGCGAGCGAGCGGTTCTCGGGCGTATTGTCAGCGGCACGTAAATAATGGAAAAAAAAACAAAAAAAATTTGCACGAAAAATATTAGACCGTCAAGAATCGCCCCCGGGCGAAAATCAATGGCTTTGTTTTAAACTACTTGATTTAGCTTCGTCGTTTCGCCTCGCAATTCAGATCGGTGATTTCTATTTGAAGCAACAGAGCGACCATCGAGATGTGGAATCGCGTGTCGTGGGAGTTATGCGTTACAAGGTGTCTTTAAAATTGACTTGTCCCGGGAGAAAGTCGCCTTTTCCATTCGCCGCTCGCCGGTCTTTTCCAATTCCCGTCGATTACGCGCCGCTGAGAATTGCACAATCGGTATCGGACGATTTGCGGCCCCCGGAGAAAAGAGGGAGGCATAAGAAACGGCGAATCGAAGCTGCGATGCGGATCGGAATCGGAACGGGATCGTTCAGATACCTGTTTCTCTTTTTCTTTCCCGTTTTGTCCGCCAATATCTTTTAGCCAGGCGATCATCTTTGTATCTTAACGTCGGGACATCGAAATATCTTAACAGATTAGATATGCAGGTACAACAGGTTTAACCCGAAATTAAATGCGCTATCTTTTTATTTTTTTTTTTTTTTTTTTTTTTTTTTTACGTCTCGACGTGTGCCAATTTAAAGCTCCGGTCCGGCATTAAAAAGAAAAACGTACCTAAATGCGGTTACTTTTGAAACGTTACGAGCAAGATATTGGTGCTTTAACGTCTCTTTGACGTGCAATTTTCTCGAACGAGTCCGAACCGCGCGATACATCGAGCGAACCTTGACGATAAAGTCACGATATCGGTATCTGCGCCCGATGTTTCGTAATGAATCGGTTTAATTAAAATGGAGATTACTCAATGAGGGCCTCGTCAAATGTCTATCTTTAGCCGAGCGGCTTTACATTCAACAGATTAGACACGAAATTCGCCTCAATAACACGGCTGATGAACCGAACGAAAATTTCTACGTTTCCATCGCGACGTCGCATTCGGAATTTCATATTTGGCAACGATATTCTCCGGAGTCATCTAAGTGTTCCGCACGATCGCCAAGACGATTTCTGAGATCTACCCCCATAGCTTTTCGCTCCAACGACTTTTGAGCCACGCCAAATAATTGAATACAGAATCATAGCGTCAGTCACGAAAAATTCAATGCAATTTGTTATTATATAATTAAAATAACATTTTCTGAGTTAATGCACATCGAATGGAATCGATTTTTTTTAAAACATTGTACAATTAATTGTAAATTCTTAACTGACTGCCTTTGCACGAAGCTTGTTAATTTTTATTCTATAAATTACGACAACTTTATATTTATCTACGGTATTCTTTATAAAGTTTATACGAGACTATTTTGCATAAACGGTGTCGTTTTCAGTGAACGCGAAAAACCGCCAATGGTTACTCAATGATTTTAAAATGCAGCATGAAATGGCGCTATCGATACGTTATATAACGAAAGAGCACTCTGAGTCACAATCTCAGTTATTTATCGTAACTACACATCCGACGTACGTCGGTGAATATATCTACGACCTTTTCATATAATCCAAAAAGAGTCATCGTAATGCCAATTAACATGGGAGAATCGCTCATTCGTGCTTTTTCGATTCGAAGAAGCTACGACGAAATTGTTTTATAAGCAAACCCGTTAAACGTGACATGGTCCATGACTGATAAGTAGGTGTGTGGGCTTTAACCCAATAATCACGACGGGCTGATGAAAGCATCGGATTAATTTTCGCCGTGATATCTGCCGGATGTTTGAACGCTTAGGGCTTCGATTGCGAACTGGCTCGCTCGCTCTCATGTAAATTCCAAGAATAGGATTATAGTCCACGTTTCAGATTCACGTGCCCGGCAGAGGTTTAACATTGCGCCAATTCGCACTCGAGATTCATAACTAACGAGTTGACATACCCGTTATCGTATTTATTGTGTTTCGCAACGTTTCTTCGAATTTATCATTTTACTTTCGTACCGCGAGTGAGAACATGCATTATTCCCGATGATTGTTTTATCAGCGCTTTGAGAGCTCGAAGGGGGGCGGAGGAAAGGGGAGAAGGAAATTCCGATCTCAGTTTCCTCAACGACGGCGGATTCTCGCGGGCGATCGAATTTCGCCTACCAAACTATCAGGAACGCGCGACACGAAGTTGCGACATTGCAACTTGCATAACTTCGATGCGTCCCGCGTTTTCACGCCACGTCGCGAAGGGACGGCGACGCGATGCGAAAACAACCGCGATTCACGTGTGGCTCTTTAACACGACGCCTTAACTCCTTTCATTGAAATTCTTTAGGAGATCTGCGTACTAATGCCGGGCATGTATACGGTATGCAAACAGTGAGGTGGAAGCGGCGGAGTGGTTGGAAAACTTTAAATTGTCTTGCGTGAAGGAACTTTGCAAGATTTTTAACGTTGCGTAGTGCAGCTCTTTACATGAACGCGAAGTTCCTTATAACTGTACATTTTGCGGAGATTCTTTGGAGGACTTGAATGTTTATCAGAAAAATGCCATTCCCGAGCGGAAAAATTCTGAATACGATTTCGTAGAAAATGGAAATTATGCCGAATCCGGAATAGTTAAAAGAAGAAATCTTCCGATAAAAACTTTTATCATAAGAATTTGCTTTCTGAGATTAAACGCTCCAAATATGCTTTTCATTTAACGTAAATTATGTTTTTACGGAGCAGCGACGTAACGGACAGAGACCGATTAATATCAAATAAAACAAATATTTTTTTCATCGTAAAAAAAAAAATGACGTTTTTAATGATATTATTAATCTTATCGCGAAATATTTTATTTATCTGACGATCCTAACTTTCGCACTTAGAAATCCGATAATCTCAGATAAAGTGGTTTACAAAAATGGATCTAAAGTCTGTGAAAATTTCGGAGCGTCTGCCGCCGCCACGTCTTTGTCCTATAGCCTAACCTACGCCAATAAATTTCGCTCGATTGCCAGAGACGCGTTCGGTCGTTTACCTCGGCCGCGGCGCCGTTTCCTCCGAAGAGAACGATGCACCGTGCGTCTAATTTTCATCCTTTTTTTCTTTTTCTTTTTTTTCCCCCCCATTTGTCCCCGCCTCTCGTCGGACTCTCGTAGAAGGAGGCGCTGACGAGCGTCACGGAAATAGAAAGCGACGCTCAAACCCCGGTGTCGTCGACAAGCTTGCCCGTGTTGAACCTAGCTTTTAGATTCCTCTCCCGGGACGACGGTGGCGGCGGCGACGGACCCAGTCAACAGAATTAGGCGATTCTCATTGTCAATCGAGAAAGTCGGGGACGATCCGTCTATTCTAGAGATACCGTTGGCCAGATTTGCATTACCGGTCCTTGCCTCTATTACCGGCGAACTCGCGGTAACGCGGTCTATGCATGTGTTATAATTATGCGCGCACGGCGGGAGTAATCGCATACTTGTTCTGTACTTTCGCGTGTACGTTTCCATTCAATATTTTCTTGCTCTTTTCGCAGACGCAGCTTGAATGAAAAATTGTAATCGCGCAACGTATTATATTTGCGCAAACAACCGTATTTCTGACGTTGCAGCCACGATCACATGCACGGCGCGATAACGCAAGCGAAGATTGGGGCTCGTAATTAGTTTATGTCGCGCATACGCGACCGCAACGTCTATCGAGATCTCCGAGAACTGTTTAATGCGTATTAGACCGGCGTTCATTACTAATTTGACGTTGGGTTTTATTTTAACGTTCAAGATAAGAATCGCGATGTTACAGCGCGTAATATGCTGCTGTGTGTAATTAACGAGCGCGAGACGACGCGCGCTAATTACCAAGCACTATTCCAGTCTCCCCGATCGTTTGACGAACGAGCCTTTAATAATCCGGTTCGCGCTTTCACGAGGGCGGCGATTGCTCGCGATCTTTCTCTTTAAATTGCGAAATATTTCCGTGCGGTCACTCGTCGCTCAACATAAATCTTCGGGACGCGAGTTCGATCACCTTTAGGCATCTGGCCGAGAAATACTGAGGCGCTCGCTAATTACGAAAAAAAAAAACTCCCGCTTCCCCGTTCCCTCTCGTTTCAGTGACGAAAGTGTTGTCGTCTGGAAGTCAGTCTTAAATATTGCCTGGGTTTAATATTACCGAAGACATAAAATAGATTAGCCGCGCGTTTCTACGAGAGACAAATTTACGAGACCGCGTGCACGATAAATAGCGCGTTGTATCCACATAACACATGAATATATGTATAATTTATATCCATCAATATTGCACTGTACGTGTGATATCGTCCTCTATAATTTTCACGATTCAATTATTATGTCCGCTGATAGCGAATACATTTTTAACTTGATTAAGCGTAATTTTCGTCTCGGTACGAATTATTTAATATAATATTTTGATAATGATAAAACTATCGTATATTATTAGTTTATTGTGATAATAGTGATAAACTAATAGATATAATTTATATCTGTTTGATATGTATTAAGTAATTGACATAAATCAGCGATATAAATCTATTGCTGGTATTTTTAATAATTCCAATAGCTTGAAATGGTACAGATTTTCTTTTTTTAATAAAATTAAAAAAAAAAAGACATCCACTTGCGCTTTTATAATCTATCCCCTATCCCGATTTAAATACAATAGTTTATATATAGTATATTTAGCTTAACGTTAAAAAAGATATAATCCGAAGTACGCGTAACTTCCGTATTAATAAAGATAAACGACAATGATTTTTTTCGAATCTCTTATAGATCTCTGGAGGTTTTCCACCAACATGGAAAAAAGCATTCTGAGCTTCTGAAAGTACAACGAAACGCTGGTGGTTGTGGATTGGGGGGACCTCTGAGATACTCGGATTCCGTTATCTTGTGGCTGCGCTGCAATAAGGTAAGTTTGACGTGCGTGGCCACGTTCTTTCGATAGATTAAACTCTGATACGTCAACGATCGATATCACCCTACTACTGTCACAGACAGGCCGTATGATGTATTACCGAAATAACGACGGAACTATGCTCCCCGTTTGAGGGCCTCACCATCGCGTTTCTCAGACGATTACTTCTCGCAATTTGTCTCTGTCAGTATATTTTATTGCTTCTCAATTCGTCTTCTCTTTTAGTATAATCTCGTGATTGGCGTTTAGACAAAATAGCCGTAGAAAAACTTAAATAGGACAGGGAAAGATCAAACCCTGACGTTTTATCTGTGATTTTATATTAAAGTAACATAAAACGTCTAATCACTTTTTTTTTTCTTTTTATAGATTCATGAAATAGATTAAAGGGAATAAAATTTGATTTAATTTTTTTCATAAAGTTCTCTTATATAATTTATGGCCTAAAGCAGCTTTTAGCATGTCATTTTCATTAGAACTTTCTTTGCTTAATTTCTTTTTTTTTATAGATCTTTTACGCAAAGTATTATCGTGAACTTTTATTGGAAACTATAAAACTATCATTATTCTAATAAAAGTAGATGCATAGTTTTCGTGTGTGTAACATATTGTATGTAATAATATTATCTTGTTATTACATCCTCAAGATATTACTATCTTTAGATTAAAATTATCTTTGTGATTAAAAATCTATTGAATCACTCGATGAAAATTTGATATGTTTGCGCTAGAACTTTTTATTTTTTGGTTTTAGGGATTTATGTAGGCGTTAAAAGCGTTAATACATATAATGAACAAATAGTCTTCGATTTGCTCGCTGGTTTAAGTTAAAAAAAAAAAGGGAAAAAAAGAATAAATAACCTGACGTTCGCGTAATCACTGTTGTCTATAAAGGTTATCGCTTCGTGAGTAGTTAAAGTTTATTGTACTCGGTACATCCATGGGATTCGCTTTATCGACGTCCTAAAAGCGTCACGCTAATCGACGGCGCCCATATTCAGCGCGCTATGATAAATGTTTTTATTTTACGAGCCTGATAGAAAAATCCGAAGGACAAAGATTATCGCCGTTTTACATGGCGGAAACGTACGGGAGCATCGGCGTGTTAATTTGTTGAGGGATCGAAGGTGACGAATTTTTATCTGATCCGCCAATGTGGCTCGGCGAGCCGTTTCGGGTTAACTCCGGATGAGACCGGACGGTATATTGCCCGTACGTTTTCGATCTTGACTGAATAACTGTATCGCGCTCTCGGCAGCGCTGCTCGTTTTCTTTGATAAACGATAAAGTTTATCGCCTTCGAACGCGGCCCGGTCTGGTTTATCGTCGCCTCCGATAGGTCGGAATAATCGATGGTGCCGCTTTCAGCGCCGCAGACACTTCGTGTTCCGCCTACTCTCTTGAACGAAATCGCTATCCGAAGGCTCCTCGTGACAAAGATCACAGAAAAATATCGCTCGGCTAAACTAATTTCGCGTCCCGAGGAGAAAAATGTATTAAGTCAAATGTACCTAAAATAAGAATCTCGGTGAATTACGAGAATTATTTATAATACGGCCGCGGCAATTGTAGATAAAAAGGAAAAAAAAAAAGAAGAAAAAATCATAGAAATTATGTAGAAAGTAGATTATACACGCGAGTGTTCCTATTAATTATGATTTCGCGCGATATATCTTTTTTACCGCACTGTTTGTTCGGACTACCTTTCGGAATTGCAGTCTTGTCAATGTGTCACCGTTTCGTAACAAAATGTTAAATCACGCGTGCTTTGAATGAACAGCATTTCGAGAAAATGCGAGCTAATTGGACGATAATGCTGATTGCACGGCGTACAAATTTATTAGCTATAATATGTAATCAATGGCGAATTCGGGTAAAAACGAAATAGAAACTCCGATTCTAGGCTACGGTGTTACTTCATCGGGAATGTTTACTGAGGTATGAAGCGGTAGAGCGGAAGCGCCGATCGACAGCTACTGTCACGAGAGCTGTCATTTTTCCAGCAGTACTTTCCGCATTATTAATTTATCCGCGGTTCTGCTACGCCGACTCGCTTGTAAATAGGAAAGCAAATTAGGAAATACTTTCTGAAAACAAATATCGGCCTCAGAACTGATTACAACTGTGCCGAGGTGGTTTATTTCGCGTTGCGATCAGGTTGTTCTTGATAGAAATTCACGCCCCATAAAAGCATATGAATACGAATGCATACAGAATGCGGCATGTACCGAGATTTTTATCAATTAGCGCTTTCTCTGATTAATCAAATACCTTTAAAACGTCTCTCTCGACTTACGTAACGAGAAAATCTTGACGTAATTGCACATTTATTCTCACGGTCAAATTCGACGGTTTTTTTTTTCTTTTTATTAATTTAATTTAATTTTATTTTTTTCTTACGTAATCTAAAGGGCACGAGAAATTTTCTGATGCATACGACGTCGTTCCGCAGTTAAACTGCCGAATTTACGAAGATTTACGCGCCACGTTCGGGCCTTAATTAATCCACGGAATCGATTAACCTTCGTCTGACGCGCGAACAGGGAACTCACCGTCGTAAAAGTAAAAGCACTGCGTAACCGGGGTATGCTAATGTATACGCGGCTATTTCAGTGCGATACCAAAAATCGCGAAGCCGCCTGACACAAATACCGCTTGAAATCGCCGTATCCTAAATACCGCGAAACGATCGGCGGTACCCAGTACGGTTTCGAAATCGGAAGTCGATCCCTCGGCAACCTTGCCTGTACCGGTGCCCGCGCTAATGGCCATTTGAGAATTTCTTTAGCCTCACGTTACCGCAGATCTGTGGTCTAAGACTTTCCCCGAGAACGGCGGCGTTAAGTAACGACGCGTTCTCAAGTAAGGTCCCGTTCACACTATAATTCTCAATCAGGTGGACTGTGCCGTATTGTAACGCACTCGGGAATGAATGGAGTTATACTATATTTCGCAGTATTCTGGTCACTTGAAACCATTTCATACTATTTCATCATGGTTTTACCGTGAACGATAGTAACAGGAGATATCTGCATAGATATCTACGTTTGATAAAATGCGCAATGTAAAATCGACCCGATCCAGCAACTTTCTCAATTTTTGTCTGCCGTACTTATTTAATTTTTAACGAATTAGCATTTTTTAAGAGTAGTCTAACATTCGAAATTACTCAAGCGTGGCATTATTTACAGAAAACAATTTAAAATTAATTAAAACAATGAACATTAGTTGAAAAAGAAGAAAAAACCGAAATTGTATTAAATTGTATTGTTGACGATATAATTCGCACGATGGGGTATATATCTTCCAAATTTATAAAGGGAAAAAGAAAAAAGTGAAAGATACAGATAGAGATGATGTAAGAAAGGCTTAGTGTAGCTCGTACGTCACCGTTTTGTGCATGGATCACTGGCTGCGTTTCGCGAGCAGCCGCACTGGAATGCCAGATTTTTCTACCGCATTGCAAATACCTCCCTCCTTGCTACCTTTCCACCGATCCTTTGCACACATATGAGCGTACGTACGAATGCATACGGTATCGCGCGGACGAACTTCCGCCCCTTCTCTATTGGGCGCTGGAGAGTGAGAGGCGATACGATTTGCTTTTCCCGTTATCGGCTGCAGCCGCCACCTTTGATAGAGTGGATCGATTAAGTTCTCTCGCGTGATCGAAGATCTCGGTGCCCGAACTAGTTTACGAAATTGCGAAACAATGAGCGATTCCGGATGGTAATTGTAGAGATCTCAAGATATGTAACGTGAAATAACCTCGAAGAATAGGAATAAAAGCTAATGAGAAATGATTTGAGAAATAGATAAAAAAAAATAGAAAAAGAAAAACAAGCGAGAAACATTGAAAAAAAAATCCGCATTGAAATAGATCCGAAATAAATAAGTATTCTTGGCAGACTTCCTTGCCCCTAAGTTGACGGCGGTTAAAAACCGCACGTTGTCGGAACATCCCACAAATCATTCACGAATTCCTTATCTATGATGTATAAATAGCTCTAGGCCAAAATTATCAGCATCGTGAATCCCCGGTTGTAATTTAGAACGGTGGTCATGTGACTCGGTCATTATGTCTCGCTTTCCATCATTATGGTCGTCTTCGGTTTTATTAATAAATGTCTCGTGTCTCACGTGTCCCATTTTGCTTTCGCGATAAATTCCGCGTCCGCATGTAAAAGCGATTCTAACGGATAACCATTTTACGAGACTGAGTTAAAAAAAAAAAAAAAGAAATCTATATGATTAATTTCGCTCGCATAACGTACGTCGTTGAGAGTCCGTGTAAAATTTACAAACGCCAATGAGGAAATTGTCACGTGCCGTCTCTCTCGTTTCATTTGTATATAGATCGTTGATCGATAAAAGTCCACATCCGTCAGTATAATTGACAGTAACATAACGCTGGCTTATGTGTGTGTGTGTGTATATCGCGAAAAAAAAAGGAAACTAATTGGTTATTCCGACTGGCAGCAAAATAGGTGAAATTAAATGCAAATTAGATAAATAAAATTATATTTGCTTTATATTATAATAAATAGCTTTATTAAAAACCGATTAATTATTGTGAAATCGATAGCCGTCTATCTAGATGAAGAAAATTAATTCGTGAAAGTTGCACCGCGTTGCACTTTTAAACATTATTAATAATTTATTGGTGCGATTGTTATTTTTGTTTAATATTATTACTTTATACATATATACTATCGAATTAATAAATAAGTTTAACTTGTCACGTGCAATAAAATTTAAGAAGGTTTTAATATAAAATAATGTATAATACTAATTATTAATAATTTAATATTATGTAGCTTGAGTGCGTTGAAGATATTTGTTTTAAATCGAAGCGTTAATTCAGACATGGGTCTGGCGCGGAATCTTTATCGCAACGATTTCGTTTTACAAGTCATTAAGGCTAACGAGAGAAGGGCCCGGTGATTTTTCGTCAAGAGCGATACCTGCGATACGCGGCGAGATGCCGCATTTCGTCCGCATTGCGGATGCGAAAGCGCGGGTTCATGAAAAATCTCGGCGACGACAAGCATGCTTTACGATCGCTCGGGCCGTGTTAAATTCTGCCGACTGCCAAGACGAGGCTATCGTGAAAATTGCCCCGGGAAAGTCGATGCGGTTATAGTATATACATCGCCGTGAGCGGAATTTATACGAGACGATTTTTCTGAGCACGAAGATGAATCAGTTGGCAGTTGAAAATACCTGACGAGCTATTTACGGCGTGGCGCAATTACTCCATCGATGCTAATTATTATGCAGCGCGTAAATATATTCGATCGCTGCGCGCAAATAAATAACATGTAATTTTAAATCGCAACCTTTTCCTAAAATTATGAAAAATAAGAGACGAGTAGAGATACTCTTTATCTATTTCTTTTCTGCTTTAATGCTTTTTAATTGTCATTGTTTTAGCAAATCGCACACAATCTCGAGTCATTTTAATTATGCATAAATTGAGGCCAATATGCGCAATACAATAGCTTAAAGACTTTCAATAGAATCATTTTAATAAGATATGTGCTTATTTGTGCATCACTATTGCATTGCATTATGCTATTTTAACGATAGAAAAATATGTTTGTTAAAGAAACGTAAACATATTATGAAAATTCTAAATTGAGATTGACTTTTTAAATGCACATTACGTTATTCTTATTGACGATTAAAAAAAAAAACAAAATTTTTTATACTATTTGTTCGCAACGTGCTGGTTCTATTTTATTATACATCTCTGCTATTTGTGGAGTTATTTATTCC
Organism: Cardiocondyla obscurior; assembly: GCF_019399895.1. Classification (NCBI taxonomy): domain Eukaryota; kingdom Metazoa; phylum Arthropoda; class Insecta; order Hymenoptera; family Formicidae; genus Cardiocondyla; species Cardiocondyla obscurior. The sequence continues at coordinate 4,194,236 of NC_091880.1, read as the reverse complement.
ATATTATTATTTTTGCATTGGATGTTACATTCAATTCGCGTTTGATTTTTTTTCCGTCTGAAAAGTTCAAAAGTTTATTTGTGATATTGTAACACGCGCATTCTTCTGTTCGTTCAAACTAAATAAACGTCATGCGTAATCTTTATTCAACAATTAAACGTTATAAATATGTAACCAAAGCATAAATGTAGCGATAGATTATACTTTAATGTTGCAAATACGCGTGTTTTTTTGCATTTAATAGTACTGAATCACTCACGTAGAGGAAAAACATCCTCTATTTTTTTAATCAATAAAAGCTTTTACATTGAATTCACGTAAATGCACGTAGAATTTTTTTTTATCGAGATAAAAAAAATACAAAATTACCTTGTGTAAATTGTTTTACCAATGCAATTTTTTACAGAATAAATTTTAATTCAAATTATACGAGGCTTTATTTCGTTTAAGTGAGCATTCAAAGTAATAATTTTGTTCTTGCATGGTATTATAATGATTTAAAAATAACATTTTATTTGCATAACATATTATGAGGTAATATAATAATTTATCAGAGTCACATTAAAAACTTAAGTAATTCTGACAAGAAAAATTTATTATACTTTCACTATATGTATACGTGTTACGTGAATTTATTTAAAAACTCACTTATGTTTAGCATACTAATATTAGCATAATAGCGCTTAATGAAATAATTTAAGAAACTTTAAAAAATTCTTCCTTTTAGCAATTAAAAAACTTGAGTTGTGCATTTAAAATTTAGAAGCCTCTCTTCTGCATTTCGTAAAATATTATGGAAATGTACGTTCGTTTTCAAGTTACGTTCTAGATTCTACAAGCTGTATTTTATGACTTATCGTCCACGCAGACGGGAGTAAATTATGCAAATGCCAAGGAGAACTAAACTGTATCTTCCAGATAGGGGCGTCATAAAATAGCATGGCAATTGCAGTGCCTGTTACACACAGACACCGGACATTGTTTGATCTTAGCATCGGGACCATCGCTTTCTTCAAATTTCTAATGTTGTTTAGCAAATCGTTATTAATTTACGGGATATTAAGAAATACAAGTCAAAGATACACGATTTATAAAACATTCCGAAACCTTGGAGAGAAAAAAAAAAGAAGAAAATCAGCTTTTTATAATTAATCGCTTTAACCAGATATGATCGATATGAGCCGAGTGTACGTTGAAAAATGACATCCGAGATGGCCGAAGGCGTCGTGCGCGACGAGCGTAAAATTCGTCCGACTCGAATCGGGTTCGTACAGCTACTTTCTACGGCCCCTTACTAGCGCACTCGCCTCGTAGCGAAGTTATCCGCCTCGGTACGTAGCCTCGCGCGCGTACGTGTGCACATGCATTCCCCGATCTCGCGTTACGCGCGCGGTGCGCCTGTACGCCGAGGGCGGTCTCGCCGTAGTAGCGTGTACCGGCCGTATTATTTTTATGAATGACTCGCCGGCAACGTAATCCCGCCGCGCGTGCAGCCACGACGGCGTGCAGCCTCACCGATGCATCCGCGTCGCCCCGGCGCTCGATAGAAAGTTGAATGAATCGCGCGACCTCAACCGCATTCAGCGATTCCGTTCCCGGTGCCCACCAGAGCTCGAAAGATCGCCTGAAAATAACGCTTCGCGGAATATTGATCCGTACGGATCTCCCCGGGTTTATATTTTAAGAACTTTTACCTTCCGCCTGTTTCAGTGATTCGAATAAATTAAACGTAAAATCTTATATTTGATATCGTTAATAATAACACTTTTTTATATGCGCTTGACTGAATATCGCCTGAGAAATAAAATTTGCGAGAGGTATCGATGAGTGATTTTAAGTGCATTTTAAAGAATCTCTCCGTGGAAAAGTAACATTTGCTATAATTTTGATAATTATTAACATGGAAAAGTTATTTGTGTAGAGCTTATCATATTTAAAATATTTTACCGATAAAAATTAGGTGCAGCGAAGTTCTCGAGTGTATATTTCGGCGGAATGTTGTTCCAAGAAAAGATAGACGATCGATTCTCTGGCCTATCAACTGGCAAAACCAGCCGTTCGTGGTGTTTGTTGTTCCTTTATATAGACAGACACGATAAAATTCGTTTACATTGCATTACATCATGGTATGTAATGTAATATCTCACGTGCTTCCGGAATCTTGTGGTTTTCAAAGAACGGAAATACCTATCGTGCGATAAGCGCAAAATATATATCGATAACACGAAAAATGTTGTCTTCTACTGAAAAGATCGGTAATAATGCGTTAAATAATATAAAAATAAAATAATAACGACGAATAAAATTTATATTTAAATATATTGGTATATCGCGATATTTTTACGATTTCGAATTTAATGCAATTTTCTCTCGATCAATTAAGTTTTAGAGGCATTGTGACTAGCGAGCCTTTCATATCGAATTTCTTTCGGAATTTGCATTATATCTCGATATTCGAGGACATAAACTGTTATTGATAGCCTCCCTACCGAATCGCACGAAACATTTGTTGAACGTGCATTTCGTGCAATGCGACACGTTTGCGCCATAAAGAATTCATTATATGCGAATTGTCGGACCCGCGTTAAATTATATCTTTTCGAGAAATGTCGTACGTGCCCCTCATCCATATCCCGTCTCTGTGGGAAAGACCCATTCCGCGTGTCCAGGCGAGGAGAATAAGAAGAAAGACGCGCTCTTCCTGTTATCGAGAGGACACGCCGCGATGGGAAAAGGGTCATCGAATGGCCCTGAGTTCGGGGTCATCCGTCTCGGAGGATGTCTGGACGTTAATTAAAATGTGCCGCGCATCTGGCCGGAGTGCTGCTTCTTTCTTCCATTTTCCTCCCCTCCGTCTCCCCCCCCCATCTCCTTCTACCGTCCCTCCTCGCCCTTTCCTCCGCCTTGGGCCTGTACCCTTCGTATTGCAATTTCTTCTTACGCAGCGTATGCGTGCGATCGGCCTGTGACTTTTAAAGCGCCTGGCCGGGAGTGTCACTTGGACGGCAGCTGCTAGGTCGTCTATGTGCGAGGAGCCTATGCGACCCGAGGATGTGTCGTCATTTCCTGCCACCGACCGACCGACCACCGACCGACTCCGGCCGGCCGGCCGGCTTCGGAGTACAGCGATGAATACGTAGTTTGCGCCTTCCTGCATGACACTCGATAGTCGGACTCTGTCTCGCAAAAACGAAGCCAATCCCCGCCGACATCGCGACGAAAAGAAAGATTGGCCTTCACGCGGACGATTTAATGCCTTTACATTTTTGCCGATTTTATTTTCAAAAATGTAGGAATGAGAATTAAAAATTATCAACGTTTGACAACGGGAAAATTACCGCTATATTTTTCGGAGTCGTTATTATAACGAATTAAATAATATATTATTTATTCTTTTCATAAGTAAAGCTTATTATTTTTTTAATGTGCGAATAGGATAGCTATTCACGCGTGTTGGCTAGTATCGTTTAATTTTTTTATATTAGCGACTATAAAATATGGGTAAAGTCAGGGACTTCATTCCCGTTTCAGTAACAAAGAAAGGCGAAGGTCATATAATAAAACGTTATTTCTTGCATTTTATGCAAGTAGCTTTTTTTTCCCCTCCACGTACGGCGCGTGGTTGTTTGTCATATTTCGCTTCTAGCATTGGTGTCATAATGATAAGCTAAGGTTGTAATAACGACGCTAATTATAATTGCAGTTATTTTTTTACATTATTTTTATCGCTTTAAAGAAAAGTATTTAAGAAAGAAAAATGTATATCCGCATATTTATATTATATAACTGTATAAAAAATATATTTCAACGGCTTTTATTGAAAAAAATTTATCGGTTTTGTTTTGGCAGATGCGCAAACGCTTCTGGTATCGTAATTTTTCGGCTTTCGGCAATAAAATCGAAGAAAAGTGGTATAAACGGCAATCACAATGGCTAGCCATAATGCTCCTCTCAGCGGGATAGTCCTTAGGAATTTATTTCTCGCATCCGCGTGCGCCATTTCGCAGACTCCGGTCGTAACTTCTGACCTTCGTGGCGCTTACGTTAAAGAACGCGTTGAGTCAGAACACAGCCACATTTAATTCTTTTTAGTTTGGTAAAATTGAAGGACTCGAATTATAAAAAGAGTTTTTTTTTTTTTTAACAACTGAGTTTCTTTGAATGACTCTTCAAAGGAAACTTGCAGAATGCTTAATTCCTTGACCCTTTGGACCAGAATCAAGTCCGTTTCTCTTATCTCGGTTTCGTGAAAATCATCCCGGAAGTCGCGCCACTCGTGCCTCCAATCTATACCTCAGAATCCGGGAAGCCGTCGATATGGAAGCCCGTTAAATCAGTTAGTTGCGAAATTAAAGTCTTTTGCGCAAAGCAAATACGTTTAACAATAAAAAAATAATCTCTCTGCTTTGTCTAAAGTATTTTCCGAAATATTCGATTACTTCTCCAAACATTTAAGAGGAACACAAAAAAAAAAAAAATACTTTGTTCGGCATTATTTGTAATGATTTTTCTTTCGGATAGAACTGGATAGAATCTGCTGACAATTTCTGGAGCAATGACATCTGAACTTTTCGACGCGCGGAGTGTCTTTTAAAATTAGACAAGCCTCCCACGATGTTGGTACCGCAGTGTGAATGTGCTCTTAACATCACGAGTTCACAGTGAATGCTATTAATAAAGCAATTATAAGGGCTACGACCGCTATCGTCTTACTTAGGAGCCGACTCATAAAATTTGGACGTGTCAAGAGAGTTCAAGCGACACTGCAAAATTTTGCAAATTTTGAAACTCGCTAAATATTTGCCTAATCAATTATATATTTATATCGCGCGAGCGTTAGAATCACGTTTTTTTAATTTTTATAATAATATCTTTGATAAATTATATAAAATATTTAAAAATAATATATTTATACTTTTTTAAACATGTATAAACTGTAGTACCACTGTTTTAAAAAACAGATAACGTAAGTTCGTAGTAGAATTAGATTTTTATCAGTATATTTTTTGTCTTTTTTTTTTTCTTTTGGTTAACAAACCATTCATATCAAAGATATAATATTTTTCTGCGAGTGATATTTATTTTAATTTTATTAAGTCGAGATAAGTCGATAAATATTAACTATCGTTTTGATACCAGCGAATCAATTAGTGCTCTTTCTTTCGGGCTCGAGGAATACGTGGGGTCAAAAATTGCTCTCCCTGGGAGAGAGGAATCTAACCAAACTCCCCGAGGGGGCATGGGTGCGATTTCGGACCGGCGTCAGCTTTTTCTGTCGTGGATCTCTTATTCCCCATCTTGTTTTTTTTTCTTTTTTTTTTTTTTTTTCTTTTTTTCTATCGACCTCGCGTCTCGCATGCGGATCTGACTACGTTGGTTTTAGACGCCGCGGCACGCACGGCATTTCCGGCAACTCGACCCGAAGCGCAACGTTGAATGCAGTCGCGAATGGCACAGGGAAGAAGAACGAAAATATCGGGAGGCAGTTGTTCCTTTTGTTCGGACGCGCCATTACAACCGTATGCACTCGCGGTGATACAGCCGGCGGAAGCCGCGGGAAGGATTATCTCCCAGTGACAGGGATATTACCTTCCAGACGTACGTTAAAAGTCTCGCCGAAAGCTATCCTTCGGTCTCAACATCGACTATTTTCGTTTCGTCCGCTGAGACCCCGGATGTTCCGAATGGAATTAAAACGATAATCTTCTAATCCGTGGCTTATCATTCGATTAAGGATATTTCCGTGAAAAAAAAATTTCTTAACTAATCGATTCTAAATTTTTTTCACGACGTGTTAAACGACTGATGGCTTGACGGTTTTATTTAATAAGTTATAGTTTATAAGTTTTTTTTTTTAGTTTACGATAATAAATATTTATATGAAGTAATAAATGTTTTATCTAAATATTGGAAATATTTTAAACTGATAATTAAAAAAGAGAAAAACAATTTTATAATTGTTTATACGATTGAATTTGTCTTTTTAAATTTACGTTAGTTAGATTGACGCACGAATTTATATTAAAAATGGAAAAATGCTGATATATTTTATCAAGTGTCTGCTGATAGATCGTTTCTTTTTTTTTTATCTTAAAATCACAGTCAAATAAAACGAGAGGACAAAATTCGTAGCTCGAAAGATACGTAGCAAATATCAATAAGTGATATCGTAACGATTAGATAAACGTGTTACAAAAGTTTTATCTGGAATTCGGTATTAAAAGGGAGCAAAGGAATTACGATCTGGGAGGTAGAAGAACAGCGCGTTGAAAGCATTCGGCAAATAAAAGCGCCGAGTAAAAGACGGGCGTGGACCACGTTCCTCTGCCCGTCGTCCAGTATGGCGAAACGTGGTAAAATTAAATAGCTCTCGCGGCACGGGTAAAGGCGTTGGGGTCTCGTCCAAGCTGAATGCCACGGACGAATGAAGTCACTAACGTCGCGTCATTAACTCGTACATCACGTCGGGAATTTATGTGCGATTCGTACGAGACGCCGCCGCGCGCGGATTTGCGCGCCCCAACCACGTAATGGATTTTACCACTTATCGGAGGATGGGATCGCATAAGGATAGGATTCCCCTGTAATTGAGTGCGCGCAATAACGCCTTCGCCAGACGCGCACCCGCTTGCATTACTTCCTCGGCCTCTCGGCGAAAATGATCTAAGAAGGCCGCGGCGTAATCCGAGGAAACGAACCCGAACGTCGCGAGCCTAATCGCGACTTAATCGCGAGCACCGCAAGGCGTATCGTACACGTTTCGCTAAGATCCAGAGATATTTTATCCACCGACCCCTCTCATAAATTTTCCAGCGTGTCCAGTCGTCCTTATCGGCAGGCCTGAACCGGCAGTTTATTAAATTGTTTTTGCAATATATTTACTTCTGATTATCGGCTACCTCACCGTCCATTTATGTGCTACCGGCATTCGCGGGTAATTAACTTTCTTTCTCTGCTCACGTAAGAGACACAATTATGAGAAAGCGGGTGGGTACAGTGGGTGATTAACGAATTATATTAATTTTAGCAAAATTTGATATAAATTTTCTATGCAAATTTAAAATTACGGCACTCGGGTTTATACGTTTAATATTATTATACTCAATATCCCTTGATAACGGAGTAATTTTCGCGTTCTTAGAATCCGGATTTGACGGGTGTAGCTTAGAACCTCTTCGTGTTTGTGCCCTTGTCTTGTTAATGCCTTGGGTCACACTCACACGTACGCGTTATTATGTACATATATTCAGCCGCACATATATATATGCATACGGCGGTTTCTCTCTGTCCCTTCTTTCTATATCGTACCGCCCCTTCGATCGAGAAATTGTGCCCAACGGGTCTACATCAAGAATCGTGGCCGCAAATAAAAATAAGGCAATTTATGTAAGTCTCGATGAGAACTAGGCGAAAAAACGAAAGATATAAACTAAAACTATGCGAGGCAAAAAAAGAAAAAAGCAATGCTACGCGTAGTAAGTGAATCCACGTTGTTTCTTTTTGGCATAAAAGTTCATATTTTCTATTTATTAAATTTCAAGAAAAATGGATGAATTATATATGAACAGATCTCGTGTTCTCGATGTGCGCCGCTTTTTGTATCGATTACTTTTTATTTCGTTTCCTCTCGCAGCGGTTCTTTCTTGTGAATCCGACAAATCAACGTAAACGACCAGATCTGCACGAAAACGTGGTCGATGCCGTGGGCGTGAGCGATTTTCCACGAAAATTATTTGTCCAAATTATAGAACGAGTTTCTCTCCTTTTTTATTTTGTTTTATTTTCCTCTGTAGTTCGTAACATATTATACAAAATATAAAAATAAGAATTTTAACACATTTGCGTGTCATGTTACACGATTTTGCTGATTCCAGAAAACGTATTAAGTATTGTAAAAAATCACGAGAGACTAGCTGGTCAATAGCTTCTGTCGGAAATTATTTTAAATTCTTTGCAAGCTATGATACTAATTATAAAAAGCTGGTGGTAAAATAATAAAATACTCTTGTTCTGTTTCAGAATAATATAAAACCAAATATATGATATTGCTTAAAATGTCAAAGGATATAATTGATCAGAATATAATATATAACCTTTAACACTATTTCGTATTAATCATCCTCTTTCTACTTTCCTCCAAGACATGTAAATCACGTTACAAAAAAAAAAAAAAAAAAAAAAAAAAAGGGAGAGAAAGAAGATACGAATAAAAATTAATATCGCTTGCATCATAAAAAGAAATGATCAGATTACGCCAAAAAAAAAAAAGTAGGCTCGAATCGTATAAAGCACGACTGTAACGTCGACGATGGGTAAACATGAAGATGCTGTAATATACATGAGACGAGATGATCGATGCACACCACGACGGTATGACAATGCATATCGTTATCCTTCGCCTTGTCCGGGGGCACCTGAAGGAGATCGCTCGAGACGATTGATGCGGGCTCTTCAGCCGCGGCATTGGCGTTGCATCAACGTCGCGGAATTCGCGTCGCCGTTTCGTTTTCGCCCGCAAACGGCGAATCGTGTCTTATCCGCGTGATCTAATCGCGTATTCCCGGTAGCACCGCCCACACGGCGACGGCCCGGGCCAGCGTTCCGTATGCACGCGGTTACCGAATCCGGCCGGCGGGAGCCCGGGCCTTTGACTTTTTCACCTCCAGACGGGATCATTGATTTCGGCGAAGGCCGCGACGCAAAAGCGATCCGCGCCGCAAGTGAGCACCGCGGTGCTATTTGCGGAACGTCCCCGCGCCTCCCTGGATTATTGAGCAATTTTTTTCGTTTGCATCCTTCTTGGCCTACAAGACCCTACATCGAACCTAGACCTCGTTATCTCAAACGTTCGTTCCCGTGATCGTCAGTATAAACGTTATGTTCGCACGCTTAGAAAAACTTCTTATTTTTTTCTTCCTTTTTTTTTTCTCTTTTTATACGAACGTCGCTAAATTTTACGCATAACTTATCATCGTCGCGCGGAGGAATATTAATTTTAATTTTACAAAAGGCTCTATGTGCCTCCGGAATGAAACTTTGTGAATTATGGCTTATGAATTATCACGTTTTTGTTTTAAAGCTCGTGCGTGGGAATAATTTTGGGGAATATTTTATTTAAATAGGAAATAAAGAGTTTTTATTTGTCGTCAAGTTTTCCCGCTTGGTATTCGGTGTTATAAGTGCCGTCAATGATTATAAATATCGGACAATCGTACCTCTTACCTCACACTCGATATAAAAAAAAAAAAAAAAAAAAAAAGAAAGAAGGAAAAAAGAAGACAGATGCCAAATTCGACACACATACACACACATATGTATGTTCGTCTCAATGCCACTCGTGCCGATCGTAAAATCTGTCATAGCGTGAGCGCACACGCGGGACACGCACGCGGGCACACGTGGAATGTAGTTTGGCCACATAGTGGCGTATGTACCGTGTGGTCATCAAATACTGACTTTGGCCATCAGCTTGCGTCATCGACGGCCGCGTTCAAGCGCTGTCACGGCGCGCATGAATGAAACGGGAAGAGGAGAACCGTGTATATGCACGCGTGTGCGTGCGCGCTGCGTACATGCGTGCACACGTGCCCGCCAAGTATGTGGGTGTGCGTGTAGGGCGCGAGGCTCCGGCATTTAAATGGGATTTAAAGTGAACGCACAGCCGAAACGGGTTGCGGAGGTCGCGTTTTAACCGTGAACGACCGTGAGAACGACGATTCAACTCTAGCATTAACGGCACGTCTCCCTTTCGGCGCGGTTAACAAGACTATTCTAAATTTTTTTTATGTAATTCGCGTATACGTCGCGAATAATTAAGCGTAAGTGAGAAAACACGGATTTCGCGTTGGCGATGTCGGCAGTAAATTAAAATCCGGCGTTACAAGAAGCTCTAAAGGTGTGCAATTATTTTTATTGCTCGTGATAATAATAATTAGCGTCGCTTTCATTTTATGTAGGACTTAATACTTCCCAATTATAATTTTTATTTATTAAGATACACCTATTTAATAGAGCTGCCTGATAAACGGTTAGTTTTAATATTAGAAATTGCTATTTTATCGCGCGTTACTCCAATATTCTAATTATGCTAATAAGACGACAATTTTTTTACCACTTAAAAGGACATTAAGTTCTCTTTAGGATATTCGTTGCGCAAGACGCATCCGGCAGGCACCGAAAAAGTCGAATACCCTTGGAAGGAGGCTCGTGCGAGAAACGCTTCCTAATATTGTACCTGTTTGTCTTGGGCACGATGGCGCAAAGTAAAGTCTTAGACACACGCACGCTCTTTATTCTTTGTTTGTCGTCGGTGATATCCTTAACCAAACCTTCGCCATCCGGTTACTTTCTAATACGTTATACGTTTCTAATTTCGGACGGTCGATTAAAGTTCGAACTTACGGCTGGCGCAATACCGCGATCGGAGCAGCCGCCTGCCAAGTGTCCATTTAATTTGTAATTATGTGTCAGCAGCGACGGCGACTGTTTCGACTCCGGCGTTTCTACGAGTATAAGCCGGGGTCGTTCTACGCTCCCGTCGTTTTCATTAATCGTGCTCACCCGAGTATTTATTATTTATTAGCCTTTATCAGTATTACTTTATCATTAGCGCGAGAATGGGTTAAAAACGGAATTTAATTAATTTAAACTTTACGCTCTGTAGGATACTCGGGCTCTCCGACCTCGGCTCGGGCATTGACCAAGGTCTTTCGCACCGCGAAAATCTGCAGGAACAGGAAGCCGAGATCGAAAACAATATTTCTATTAATATTACAATATTAAAGTTCTCGTGTTGATTGTGACGTAATGAGGAGCTCAGTACTCGCGTGATTAAAACCACTCTTCGATTTATATTACACGCTTTTCGTCCTGCAATCTTTTTTTTTGGTACGTCAGACAATTGAAACGTAGAACCGGGCGACCGCATCTTGACGTATTAAATTTTACGTACAGTCACGTGCGAGCCCTTTAATTTACGTATCTATGCATCTCGGCTCGCGCGAAAACGATTTGCTCGGTACGCGAAATAAAACTGCGATTATACATATATTACCTACCAGGGTCTTTCTCATTATTATCGGGCACAGGTGTCTTCGCCCGCAGAAACATTTTCAACGATATGCCGTGCATTATGTATACACGTATCGCTGACGAACGGGAGTACAAAGTCTATACTTCGTGAATCGCGTACGTCGGGATTGATGTATGTATCGCCCGCGTTCGAAACCGCTCGAAAAACCAGCGACACGCCACGGCCCGTCCGGATAATCCCACACGTTAACAGGCTCGAGGACACGTCACCTTCTAACGTGCTTTCGCCATTAGCGAGGTCATGCAGAAGAGGAACAATTATAAAACACCTTGGATAGCTACCAAGGCCACCGGAATTTTTCCTTCTAACGGCATAGCCGTGATTATTCCGCGGTGTCGTTGAACAGTTAATCGATAGCAAGGACCGTCCTTGGTATTGAGCCTACATGTCGATACGCTTTCTTTTTCTTCACGGAATCGCGAGCTTAACGAGGTGATCGATACGATTCCGATTTGCGTTCGGTCTGATGTAGAACGGCGGACGTTTTATACACGAATGCCGGCAGCGCTTTCGTATTTCAACGATATGTACTCACGATGCAGTATTTCTATCAGTTTATTTCAAATTGCAATATTTGATGCTCATTTACGTCATAGTGTTTAATCCATAGCGTTACAAAAAAAAAAAAAGAAAAAAGAAATAGAAAAAAAAGCGATCGTATTCATATCAGATATGCGCGGTTATTCGCTGCTCTTCGCCGTTTGCTCCTCGCGCGGTAACTCCGATCGTTAAAACGGCTGTTTATTATAAATTCGATCCAGACGGATTGTAAAGAAAATCTCGCGCTGTCGTACGATAGAATATTTAATGCCCGGAGCGGTCTTGATAGCCGCTACGCTCGGAACGGCTAGGAAACGCGGTCGAGCCGAACGGTTTCTTAACGGGCAATATCTGTCGATGTCGTCATGCTTAATTAATAAGGGAGCTCTCCTTTCTCCGAAATTTTTTTTGCAGAAGGTCCTCGACAAGAGGCTGAACGACAGGGTCGACGGCATGATGGAGTCCGGTTTGGTGCAGGAACTACTCGACTTTCATCGCGTGTACAACGAGCAACGGATTAAATCCAATATGTGAGTGCACCTCTTAACATACTGTTGCATCACGCGGAATTCGGTACAAGTTCAAGGATTTCTTTTTCCGTCACCTTTCTCTTTTCCTCATCGCCACGAAACTCTTTTAATTTTCGATCGCGATTAAAAAAAATGCATTTGGGGAAACGTTATCCTAGCTGATAATTTAACTTGACAATTTTGCGTTATTAAATATTGATTTGAAACGGCAAATATTTTACATAGCGAAATCTAAATAATTGTTTTATAAGCAAAATTTGATTACGGACGTGTATTATATCTGGGAGAAAGAGAGTTTCTCGATTTAAATGCAAAATTATATTAATTACACGCGTATCGAATTTGCGATGTAAATCACTTACGGTCGATAATTAAATAACGATTGTTGTCAGTGCTGCGTTTGAAGCACGTTAGTCGATGCGGGATTTCACTGATTCCAATCGGATTCCCAATTAGCATGTCTTTTTCTGAAGGAGCTGTACGGATGTAATAAAAATTTCCTTATTGCAAGCGGAGAATGTAAATGGGAATGCGTCAAGGATAACGAGTGGATCAATATACAAAGTTATGCTTATCGCGATTCTTCGTAATATATAAAATCTTTCGGTGCATATCTCATTTTTGTCCGCCTCAACGCGCCGTTTATCGTCAAGATAATTTCGAATTTCTTCTCAGCTTTAGAGATATCGATAGAATTCTTTCGCAACGCTCTAAATATAATTTTTCCGCGATTTGTGCACAAATAATTTTTCCTTTCTTAAAAGAAGGGACGGGAAAGAAAAAGGGAAAATTAATCTCCCGGCAAAATACTTTAAGTTGTGGAACAAAAATGTAATTCAACAAAAAAAATGTTAATTTTTTTTTTAATCACGCGGATGTATTGAATTGTGGTTATCGAGTTTTTGCGAATCGCGTGGGTATACGCTATCGAGAAACATGACTTGCGTTGCCATTAATGCAGACATGTTCAGTGAGTGGTTTCCCTCCCGTTCGACTGTCCCACCTTACTTTCCTCGCTTCCGGAAGTCGCGGGCGTAATGCGGCCGGATGTCGGTGCGAAAATAAAGGAAGTGGCCGGCCGCGAGGAATAGCATGGGCGCGCGATTACGTGCGCGTAGCGTCGAGCCAAAAATTAATCACCGACTAATGAGTCGCTGCCGCCTTCCTTTCTCTCGTCCCTCCTTCCCCCCCCCTCCGTTCTCCCCCGCAAAGAAGAACGGCGCGTTAAACGATCGTGCCCGCGGTTTCCCATGAAACCGAGCCCCGGAGTTTTCGCCACCACGGAAAAGTGACTACACGCCGAATGCTAATTGCTCGACAAACCGTGGTAATTGAAAGGCGCAATTAGCGATATCACCGATGTTAGGACGCGCATATTCTCGTGTACAAACGCGTGACTAACTCGAAGGTAAATATTCACGATCGACTCGCGGCGAATGTGTTTGGCGGAAAAATTACAGTTTCATCCGCGTGGGACGAGCGAGAGGGACCTCGAGAATACCAAAATTAAACATCATACCGTCTATGAAGCGAGCGATTCAAGCGACACGATTCGAGCCGGTCGCAGGCGTAATGGATTTACATTTGAGTGGCGGAGAACGGAATTATTTACGGAAATAGGCATCGGCGGGCGATAGAGCGTTTATGGAAAATGGTGATTGTAAATTATTTTATTGCGAATAAAATATCGATGAAATGAGAGAGACGGGTGGTGAATCATAACAGAAAGTATAACGGGTTCGGCGCGGAGGAGATACCAAAGCGCGTCTCGATTCGACGGGCAGCTTCGGTCCCGGAGGAGCCGGGAAGGAAAGTCCGCTCTGGAAGCTAATTATTTCATCGCGATCTTTCGCGCAGCGGTGCGCCACGGGTGATAAATAATAGCGTAGCAGAAGTTTAGCCGCGGCTGAAAGAATCGGCGAACTTCCTTGACCGCAAGCCAAGACGACTCCGCAAGAAATCGCGAGCGATCGGAGAAGACATTAGTTAACTTCGACTTTACGTGTAACTATTTGCGGAACGCGCAAAAAAAGGTTGCGCGCGCGGTATTTTTATGGTCCAGCGGGTCTGCGGGGCTCTGTGTTTGCACAGGCGTCTACAAAAATGAGCGCCGTAACACGCGAAATCGGAACGGGAATATCCAAGTTTGAACGGAAAAGGACGTTACGCCGATTCGGTCCGGCCCGAGGAGGCGACGTGTACTCTTTCAGCGAGCAAGTGATTTTCGTTGCGATTATTTGATACAGCTCGTATTCCCGAGCCGCGAATAAAACCTGACGTTGTCTTTTCTCAGAAAGGAATGAGAAGTGATGCATATCGCGCGACAGTGTAACGTTACCCACTTTGCGCATCGTGTCACATTATACGTATACTGCACATTTCTGCGCGGCGTATCGTACGTTTATAAGACGATTATTAAATGTACACGGTACAAATTAAATGTTTCATAATTTTCTTTTCTATTTCTTTTATCGAGGAGATGTAATGGCATTTACGTAATACAAGAGAAAGGTCTTTATTTAGATCGATACTGATTGCAAATTATAACGATAGAATTGTTATGTGACAACGAAGAGATTCTCACGCGTGCTTTAGCTATATGGCAACATTAATTAATATTATGTAAAATATCGAGGCGTTGTGTAATTTACATACACACACACAGGCTCGTTAAATTTTATTATCCACCCAAGTAATTTAAAGTTACTCGCACGCAAGCAAGGCAACACATTAAATCACCGGAACCCTGCGGTCGGTCGTAAGCTGCGATCTTCGGTTTATTTGCCGTCTTTCACGGCACGAGAAAGAAAAAAAGAGAGAGAGAAAGAGTAGAAGAATTCCGACCGACTACTTACACCGCGTCATCAAATTCCGCGAAATCCGACGGCTGTCGCGAAATATTTTGCTTATTGTTCGCGCGCCGTTCTTGCGAGGAAAATCGACGCGAAAGAAATGTTAGATTAAAAAAAAAAAATTTTTAACTATTAATAAAGTCAGCCGCGGCTTTTCAGCCGGTATGACCGGCAAGGGAGTCGTGCGAAGCCGGGGTATCGGAACGAATTACTCCGCGATCTTTTCCCGCTGGAAGGCGCGGTTCGATCGCGCTCGTTGCATCGCGTGTGCGACCGTGCCTCTTATCGGTCCTCTTATTGCGGACAGAACCGATGTAGATATAGAACCGGGGAGGGGGGTAAGGGGGAGAGATACGGCGTGGATCGGTAGGTCCAATCGGTTATTAGTCTCAGCCGCGAGACTCGCTTCCTCGTCCGACTCGTCACAGATGTACGGTTTCGTCGTGCCTCCGCGATTTCTCTCCGCATCCGTTTGCCGGCCTGCGACTCGATATCGGTCGATTTTCCCACCTGGCGGATAAAGTCTTATCGCGGTGGTGCGCCACGCCGCGATCGCTGTTTATAATATATCGCTAGACCATTATCATTAATTATTAACCGGCTGCCCGCGTACCCACGTGCACGCGGCCGCGACGGTGCATCCGCTCCGACGGCGATGTAAATCGACGCCGGCAGTGCACACTTTGCAGTCGTTGCCGTTGCAACGCATGCGATATAGGACGGTTAGGCGTAGGTAGCTGAACCAAGCGAAAAGAAGAACTTTAAAACGACGTCCCTAGATATCGAAAATATTATTTGCTTAAACCGACTGGAATAATTCTTTAAGTAAATTGAAAATGGTAAACGATCACGATGGGGGTGACGTTTAAGACTTTTTGTTTCCCTGACGTTAAATAATTTTATTATGTAGATTCGAATAATTGGGTTAATTTAAGCGTTAGATGATTAATTAAGTTGCAGATGATTAATGTACCGGCGTCTGTTGTAAAATCATTTTGTTACGATAGCTTCTGTTCAAGTCATTTAATTACTGAATATATAGGGTATCAATGTTTGTCGCAATATAGTAATGGAAATATTTCCACGATAAAACGACTTGTCGACACAATTTTGTAAAGTACTAGACAACCATCTTATCGCACCTTATCACGCTCGTGCACTACAAATTTAGTTTAGAAGCATTCATAAGTAATGTAAAATTGTACGCTAGAGAAAATAGATAAACTTCACGAATAAAATAAATCTTTGATAACGCAATAGGTAATATTCCATAGAATATCCATAGAAATGAGCTCAATTACGAATATAATCGTATAGTTCATCGGTGTAATCAATTTCTAATTTTTAAAATTTATTAGTATCGATTTAAATTTATGCCTTTTTTTTGCGACAATTAATTACAATTATTAACCGACATCGATTACATCGAAATATAAAATAAATGTGAATGTAAAGTAACATTCCGCCCGTTTTATCGACGCTACACCACAATTTTCGAAATTTAAATATATTTTAAACCTTCGATAAAACGAGAGACTTGCGATAAATGCTATTTACTCTGGCCGAGGTTGACGGATATTCTATCGAGAGCAAATTTTTTTTTTTGAGAATAACTTATCCTGTATACATTGACACTTTATATATCCATGCAGAGATCGTATCCCGCAGATATTATTCATTTTTGCTGGATTATCGATAGACTGCTGTAACAATCGAAACTAAATTTACCATCTAAATGGAAATTAAACGTTATCCGCGCTTGTTATAGATTCGCTTGTCAATTGCAGCATATATACTTTTGACAGCGCAAATAACATTTCGATAAAAATGTCACGTGGACTTCTTGTGATATATTACTAGCGATTATCCTATCAATCACCACCGATCCATGCGGCATAGGATCAATAAATCTGCGAAGATTTACTCAAAGATACGTGTATCTTTCCTTTAACGGCTCTATAAAACTATACTTCTTACGGTATCCTAGCTCTGGCTTTGAACAACTGCGATGTGATCGCGAATAAATTTGCCATAGATGTCTAATTGATTTCACTCGCCACGGCAAAGATACTCGCTCGACGGATAAACGGCGATCGTAGATTAGCGGATTTGATTTTTTAATTCCCGTGATTCAGCAAACGAGAAGCAGCGCGATTTGTTTAAACAGTCGATTAATTGTAATCGCCAGGGGAGTGATTAGAATAAGAATGAACGATTACATTGAATGACGATACGTTGAAAAATAGTACGGCGCCGCTGGTAAGTCGCGTCAATGTTTTTAATTCTTCCGGGTTGAACTTTACGATTAAAAATCTATCGGTGAAAGTTTATCGGTGGATTTTTATAATTACGGCGCCTTTCGTATGCACGTTCACGAGCGTACTTCGCGTTAATTCATCGTGAAAAGTAAATCGACAGATTTGCTGAAATTATTATTTTTTCTTTTTCTTTTTTTATTTATGATGGATTTGTCTTTTGTCAATGCGTCACATTATCGTTCGCAATCGACCGCTTTGGCCGCAATGGATGTCAAATAAGCGGAAAGGTGCGCGCAGGAAGAAAGATAACACGCTACTGTTTCACGAAGACCATAAATCCTGGCAATATCGGCCGATTATCTCTGTCTTTCTCTCTTTCTCTCTCTTTCTGGCGGTAACCCGCGTTAAACTCTACGTTTTGCGGTGAAGAAAATGTAATACCGCGCTACGTGCGGCGCGTATAGGCTGCCTGGCAACAGGTTGTAAAAATATTTTAGAGCTGTTACGTATTCGCGCGACGCTGATTGCTGACACTCTGTCGTTATCTTAATCACAAGCTCTAGTACTGTTACTGGCACAAGTGCCGCTACCACTTGCGGACCGTGGTCCCCGTCGTTAAATATCATCATAGCTATTATCAGCACCTTATTATTATCATTATTGTATTTTCGAGCAAAAATGCCGGCGGCCGGCTGCGAATAGGAAAGCGAGCCTCATTATTTTTCTCGGCTGGAACCGAGATCATATAAATAACGGTCAGGCTTGAAATAAATAATTCTACTTTCTCCGATAATACGCTCGCGTACCGATATATCGCGCGGAAAGACTGAAAACACTTAATAGGTCAATATATGCTTATTAAAGTGATAATTGATAATATTACGACAAAAATGTTGGTTGAACTCGATGTGCCATTAATTATAAAATCGCGTTATTCTATTTTTATACCTTTAACGGATTCATTACTTACGTTATTATATACGAGATTAGTGAAATATATTAAACTTATTATCGCGAAGCAAGTTTTGCGTTCCGAGTTGCTAATTACACAAAGCACGAGAAAGTACAAGACGAGAAAATATATGTAAAAAGTTGCTAATACGTTGTGTCAACAGGAGACAGTCAAAATATCGGTGTTTAATGTTCGAGAGGAATAAATTACGTCGAGCTTGACTTAATCCTTTATTCGCGATCTGTCTTGCGGTATCCCTGGAAATTTGCTTTAGAACGAAACGCGCGGCGCCGTGGGTCCGATTCCTTCTCACCAACATGCATTTGGCATTGACACGTGTGTGAAATCAGTGAGTCGTGCCGACGATAGCGTCGGCTTTTTCCCGTCGTAAGTCGGCGGTTACATCGAGCGAGGTCGTCTCGCGATTACTAATCGTGGGACGCTGTGTGATAAGATTCGCGCCAAGTCGAAGTACGCGCCCGTTGTTGCCGATCCTCGGCCAGGATACGGTCAAAAGATAGATTTGAGAGAGAGAAAAAAAAAAAAAAAGAAAAACGTATGCTAAATTAATCAATGATTATTAACGTCAAATGTAACTTGCCATCTTGAAAGCGGATATCTTACGTGAACAACGTAAATTGACGACAAGATTTTTTATAATGACCCTGACCGGCGTGAGATCGACGTTTTTTTTTTTTTTATTTTTTAAATCGAAACTTTATTTTAATGACTCTAATGTTAAGCAATAAAGATTTTAAAATTATTAGAAGGGAGACTAGAAGGATGAAGTAAAAAGAATTTATGTCACAATTTTAGACGCAAAGTGCTTTTACTGTCAATTTTTTTCAGCCAAGTGACATTCAGAGTTTGACTTCGCCCAATTAATTCGTATCTTGCCTTAACCCTGGTTCTTTCGACGAACTGCTTTGGCGATAATAATGCCAAATTTTTAATTAAACTTCACTAAACGCAAATAGCTACGCAGACGAACCTTGAATAATATCACATGTCGAATTCTACATAATTGCAATATGTGATGACCGTGTCAGCAAATAAAAAGCGTTATCAGCGTTATCTTTGCACTTCCTCTGCTATATGCGACTCGTGTGACGTTACGCAATTTGTTACGCTATCGAATCCTAAGAAGCTTAAAATTCCCGCGTAACGTTATCGAAGCGATATACTTTATCTCGTGGTAAGCCAAGTAATTCTGCAATTAATTTTAGACTCGGACAGATTACATATTTTTCTTATCTGTAATTTGTAAGCGCCGCATTTTAAATAGATTTTATTAAAGTTTTACGAAGCTATTTAATACTTTTTTAAATAGAACTAGACGAAACATTGCTCGCGTTATAGGCGCGCTGTTTTTTAAGGGATCCGCATTGCAAACTACGAAAAAATAAATCATGCGACTCACCAATCTGCATGAGCTTCAGCGGAGTTGAAGAATTCTGCCGGTGACTGTAACATAAAAAAGAAAAAATTAATGTAGACATGCTAGTTATGAATTAAATTTAACAAAAAAAAAAAAGAAAAGTTTTTTTTTTATTTAATTTAAAGAATTTATATTTACCTATAAGTTGCTCCGCCGATGCAGGATGCCTCCTAGGCCTGCTCATCCTCTCAGATGGGACGTGTCGAGTCATCCTTCCGCGTTGGACACTCGCGAACGCGCCCGATAAATTACCGTCACCAAAATTAATATTTTAATTTAACACTTTCGCACGATAGTCCAAGACACTCCCGGTAAAAGATTTTTATGTAAAAGAACGACGCCCGTTTACTTTGCGGAATTTCCGAACGACCGACGAACCGACTAGGGTTCGTATTTCTATAATTTCGGCGTGCGATACTTTTCTCCTTCGGATTTTTATCTAAGCAAAATTCTTGTTTCGCTCAGATAAAAATCCAAAGAAGTGCTGAGCTGTAATAATATCAACGTAAATTCCATACAAATGTATGCAATTTACATTGATATCTGAAATTGATATTATGACAATTTATAATTAATTAAACATTTTTTTAATTTCCCTATATCATTTTAAAAGTTTTATTATTTTAGATTACCGGCGCGGTGTATTATTTTATTTATTACTAATATAAGGATGCCGCGGATAATATAAAAATGTTTCCCACCCGAAATGCTAAGTTCTATATAAGTTTTAAAAAATTAAACATGCGACTCACAGCTAGATATGTTGGCGGCGGAGTACTAGTAAAATGACCTGTAACAAATAAGTGAAAAAAATTAAATTGTAGAGATCTCAATTTTTAAAATTTAGTTTAAACAGCAAAGATAAAAAAAAAATTAATTCTTACCAGTGGGTGGCTCCGCCGATGCCCGATGCCTTTCCTAGGTCCTCCTCCTCCTCTCAGCACTGGCCAACGGGGATGTCAGGCTGGTGCTCCTTCGACGATGGCCTTTCTCTGAATTTTTATCTGCAACAAAAAATTTATATTTGATTAGTAACATTCACGAAAATTAAACGTGCTGCGTTACAAGTAATTAAAATTATTATGAGCGAAGTATCCGCTTCACAGACACGCTACGCGTACACGAAGCTAATATCTTAACTTACACTAAAAGTATTATTCGACGTATATAATATATAATTGACTACGTATGGTAGCTAGCTGGCCGATACATATCTACGCTTCACGTGATAACCGAGCGAGATGCATAGTCGCACGTGCGACTGACCTCTACACTCGGTCATTAGGTAGTCACAAAAATACATCCACGAAAAGATTTTGCAGGCCTCACATTCCTACACCATGAATGAATACATATCTCCTTAATCTATCGCGAATTCGTCGATTAAAACCCTCTTCCCTCGAGCCCGACTGTACTCGTCCACGCTTTTTCACGGCAAAGAGACGCGAAATTAATGTACGCGTACACGAGGTTCTAGCTCACCTTATATCAAAAAGACGTAATCGCTCGTATGTACAATTAACCTAGGAAGGTAGTTAGCGCCAGATTGTGTGCCCCTGGTCCGTCGATTATGCGTAAAACTTTAATACGTACGGAGCACGTGCTGCGTACGTACGTCTTGCTCGACCACTGGAGGACAGAGTGGGAGTGGTGGGGGAACGTTGCTTGCTCGCGGCACATACGCCGCTCACCCCATCCCTTCACCCCCCGGGTACCTGCCCGTCTTTATCTCTCTCTCACCTCTACACAATTTAACGCGTTATAAAAAAATTTTATATGCTCAATATTAATTGCAAATTAAACCGATACCGGGTTTCAAAACCTTCTTAACAATTAACATTTACTCTCTTTCCTTTTTTTTTTCTTAATTACTAGTAGGATAATATATTTCAAACAGGATCTGAAACAAACCGTAAGTATAATTTACGGAGTTCAGGGCGCGGCCGAAATTTAAAAGGCCCCCGTCCGCGTTTAAAGATCGGCAAAGAACATCGGGCTCAATTTCCCTGATTACACACGATCGTATTCGGTGCCAGGTGCAAATATCCTGGTTGCCGGTCCGGAAGATCTCGGTTAATCGATCATCAGGGACACTTCCAGCAAGACGGATAAGCGGGAAAGCGAATGAGAGAGACGGAGGGTGCGAGAACTCTCTGTCGGTGACGGGGAAGGAAAGATTGGCGAGCGTGCGATCCAAGAGAGAATGTTTACATTCCAGGTCACCTGATTACACGAAAGGCATCTTCCAGACCATCGGCTTCAAGGAGTTTCACGCTTACCTCATACTGTCCGAGGAGGAACGCGCGAGCGAGAAGGTAAAGCAAGCGAACGTGAGATGGCTCATCGATACGGGCTACGTCCGCGTAGCCGCGATTGCCGTTTGCCTCGACGGCCCGAGGTTTCAGCTGGGGTCTCCCTCGGTCATTTTTCTACCGTTAAAATGCACCGCGCAACGTTAGTCGTACCTCGCGGCCGTATCGCGATATCTCTGCCTGCGGTCCTCCGTGGTTTTTACTCCTTTCAATGCGCAGCACTTTCACGATTATACGTCGCGAGGCTCTTTACGAGCTTCTCTGATTTTAATATCACGACGAAAAAGCATCTGCATGAGCTATAGAAAGCTGCGTATCGATTCTAACGATTCGGCTTACGTAGTAAAATTATTAATTATACACGATATTAACGTGCGCAATAAAATTCGAAGACGAGAAAAAAATCGTGTCGTTGTAAAATTTATATTATATGGTTGAAATGTGTGGAATTATTATTAAGCGACAAATTGACGACTGATTAATTTTGCGCAGGGGAAAAAATTGCTCCAACAAGGAATCGACGACTTAAAACTTGTTACCAGGAGATATGCAAAGAGACAGGACAAATGGGTGATGAACAGATTAATTCGGCGCGATGATCGACAGGTAATTAATTTTTTTTTAATAATTATTAATATGTTCACCACGTCTGTTGGTACTACAACAATTTGTACTATTAGTAACTATTAGTAATTCGATTGAAATAATTTAGTTTATCCTTCCTGCGGTAAATCTCTTTTTTTCTATCTCTATCTTTTTCTTTTCCCCTCGCAGAATACATAAGTGATAAAACTAAGTAAAGTATAAATCACACGACTGCTTTGCTTTTTTCAAGGTTCCCCCTGTTTATTCTTTAGATTGCACCGACGTGACAAATTGGGACAGTCGCGTCTTAGAGCCAGCGGCAGCAATCATTTCCGCAATATTGAACGGTACTAAGCCTGAACAACAACCGATGAACAACGAAAGTTTCGAGAATAAAAAAAGCACCGATAGTAGTACAAATGTATATAACTATTGCAAGGTAATGATAAAGAAATGGCTCTCGATTATTTCGATTTATAATCAAATTCTATACACGATATATAATTAAATATGTTTAATGCTCAATAATTTTGGCATACGTAATAATCTGATATTACGTTGTTTAAATTACTTGAAGATATTTATTATTATTTAAATTTTGAATAATCGAAAGTTAATTTTGATTGTGATTGATGTGCGATTTATTAGTTGATATATTTTTCAATGAAATAGCATCGGATATTTTTATCTTAAAGTTAAAAGAGCTTTTTTTATCGTATTAGGTATGCGAGAGAGTATTTGTTGAGGAGCATCAATGGCAGGATCACTTGAAAAGTGCGAAGCATACGAAAATGTTAAAAAGGAAGGAAAAAATAGCTCAGGAAACGCAATCCCAAAAGAGTCAACTGGTTAACTCGTGATGAATAACAGTTTCGCTGTGACGCTATACGAATATTCGTTCTTGCGTTCATACCAAGCCATTAAAACTGTGATTAGTGACCGATGATTATCTGCACTGTATTTTACTGATAATTATCATGTAAATTTTTAAAAAACAATTTGTTTTTATTTTATTTTTTTTTTAACATAATGAATCTTTATTCTTCCACTCTCTGTAAATAAATGGCTATTATTAACAGCTGCTGATTTATCCTACTCGTTACTGATATAACAGATTCCTGCAGCATATCTAGTCTGTAGTTTACTTCTCAATGGTATATCCAAACCGACTGTAAGACATTACTTTGTACAAGACATGTGTTCAAAAGATTTTTTTTTAAAAGAACGTTTGAAAAATATTTTGTAAAGACAATTTAAATACTTTTACTTGTTTTAAAATTAAATTATTTGTAGTTTAATGATGTAATAGCTTTTTTTTTTTTTTTTAAAGTGAAAATATTTTGCAAATTATGTACGCTAGTATTATTAAATAAATGCTTTCTTTTTATATATAATCTTGATATAAAGCATATTTTTAATGTGAATACTTGAAAATAATGGGAAGAATTAAAAACCTTTTTATCCATCTCTACAGTCGAGAATATATTAACCAGTAAAAGATAAGTTCGTAAGTCACCGAGCAACAGTCAGCAATATATCATCGTTAAAAAAAAATTAATTGAATACCATAAAAATTAAATAATCGATTGCAGTATAAATATTAAAAATAGCGTTTAAATAACTATAGATTGTAAAATATTTATAGCTCCGTTATATCGTTGATAAAGTAGAAATCAGAATTGAGCAACGTGAGATAAGCGTCGTATAAAATTAATGTCCCGTATATTGTTTATATTGATTCGGATGTATGCAGAGAATAACGTTAGAAGTGCATAATGTAATTGAATAGTGCGTTGTATTTAGTTATCTGTGCATCAGACGAACAATGCGACAGGAGTACAATACGGCCCACATACATGCTGCCTCGATTGTCCTACGTTGAAATGCGAAAGGACGCTGTTACAACTGCTGGAGTGAAATTAATTCACGTGGATGACTTTCTTCCGCTTTTCTAATAACAATAACCGTGAAAGGTAAAAAACTATTACAAATCGCAAATGTCAAAGCATTTCCGTAAAGTCCTTTCTTTTTTCTTGGCATATTAATAAAATTTCACACATCCGAGGCAGCGGTTTCACAACGATTGAATCGCAACGATTGAAGTTATCGGCGTAAATAGCGCCATTCGCGATAAGACGAAATATCTCAGAGATAAAATAAAATAAAATTACTAGATATCAGCTATTAAATACTTATAAAGTCTTTCTTTTTTTTTTATTAATAAATAACTTTCATATGTCTCGAAAAATTCTCAACTCGTGCAGGCTATCTTTACTTTGTAACGCGATATTTATCGCCGCGATTTTTATTTCCATCGGATTTACTGGTGTCGTACTGTGAATGTGAACGAGCGCACATATGTACGCACATCAGCGTAATATTTTTATTTTAATATATGCTGTCACGCGATGTATATTCCAGGAGACGCATGTATCAGTTGCGTGCAGTTCGCCGTTTACCGAGTCATTGTACCTCGGCACGCACTAATCGCTATTACATATGCACGTTACATTAAGGCAGGTCGCTGATACATGCCGGTGAAGTACTTTCAAGTAGGAAGCGACTAGCTCCTTTCTTCCCTTTGCGCACATATAGAAGCGAATCTTTGAAAGCGAATCTTACATAGCGAAAGTTAGCGATCGTAGATTTCCGTTCGTCCAAATTATTTTCTTAACGAACGAGCGGAGCGAAAACTTCCTGAAGTATCCGTCTGCATCGCGTACGCGAGAAAAATAATTGCAGTGGAAAATTGTTTTCGCGAAGCTGATCAACTTTGCGTTAAATTAACGCAAATAGAGCACCGACGTTTAATTTTTATATATTTCTCTTTAATATTTTTCAGTTCGAGAAAGACAGAGAGAGAGAGAGAGAGAGAAAGAAAAAGGGAGAGAAAGGCAGCAGCACTTGCATAGTTGGACAAATTGGAGCAAAAAGACTGCGTGAGACAGGACGTCGAAGTGCCACCGTAAATTCGATTTTGTACAAAGGAACGAACCAGGAAGGTCACTGTTGCAGAGAATAATGACTCGCCTGTAGTCTCGCACGATACGTGAGTCACAAAGTTACAGCACTAAAGGAATTCTGCAATAAATCGTTAAATTGATCTTGTTCCTCCTTGCGCTAATAATATGATAAATCATAATGAACGATACGCCGCTCCCGCACTCGTCGTTACGAGCCATTATAATATATTGCGCTCTTTAAATAGCCTTAAGGACAATAACTGATCCACCCGCGTGTCAATGAATTTATTGCAGAATTTCTCGTATACTACATTTCAAAGATCTTGCCTTGCGAGATTTTCCGCCTTCAAATATTTCCTTCAACGAACGAATTCCTGCGTTGTCATGTGCACCTGACGAGAACATATGCGGGCATTTATGTGCCAGCTGGACAACCAGCCTCACGTTTGCCCGCCGCTTCATGAGTCATTGCCCTTCTGACATGCGATTCTTATCGCTAGAGCACTTTTCTGCGATGCTGATTCGCTAATATGCGATAGTTGCGCGATATGCTTCGTTATATGAGTCGACCAAAATAAATAAGTCATCAGATAGCAGTAATCGAATATTTTTCTACCGCAGATAATTATATATTTTTAGAGAGGTTGCTAGTTGATTTTATAAAATTTTAAGTGAATTGTTTTCAAGGGAGGAGTGATAATTGTTCGAAGAAATTGATGCAGTTTTTTAGAACATGAAGCTGTTAAGCTGGTCAAATGTAGATAAAATCGCGCGCGCTGCCTATTGCGCTGAATAAGGATTGGGTTTCGCTTAATTTTTATGCGCGATCGCGAATTTTTAATAGAATCTACAACAGCCGATGATGCTGCTGTAGATCCACGCTGCAGGAGGCAGTTACATGTTGAGAGTGGGGGCGTCTAGCGGACTCGCCGCGCGGAGCGAAACTGTCTCGGCGTTTGCTTGCACGCCGTCGCTTTGACAGTGGTGTAACAACCTTCGTGAGAGCTGTGCCGTGTCCTGCGCCGTGCCGTGAGCAGATTGAGGAAAAAAAAAAAAATAATAGTACAGTTAACCGCTGCGGTAATTTCGAAAAATCAATTTTTACTTATCTACTTAGCGCGAGAGCGACCGAGTTTGCGGTCCTCCCGTTGTTGCGCGGAAGGCTGAACGTTCTGCGCTTTCCTGAATTTTTATCCCGCCTTATCGGACGCCAATTAAATTATAGACGTCGTGATCGAGGTGACGAGGTTTTTCCCTACGAGAATTTCGCCGGGACAAGACGTCGCGGAGGCGTATTTTAAATTCTTCTCCGCGCGAGACGGAAGCGCACAGCCGGGCGGGTAGATCAGTTCGATCGAAGCTTTATCGCGACGAAGTGAGACCGTTGATTTTAAAACACGCTCGCGGACGTTCGAATAAATATTAAAGACGAGGCAGAGTTGACTACGAGGGAACAACTACTGCGATAGTCCACGTTGTGTGTGGTTCGTGCACGTGATAAAACATTATCTGTTGCGGAACGAAACATTTTTTTTTTTCGAGGCTCCACGAAGCGAGAGCCAATCCTTTTCGGGATTTCTTGGCGCAATTTCCTGTACGACTCTTGGCACCGGAAGTACAATTAGCTAGATGAAGGACGATACGTTTGGCGACTCCTCGTGAAAGAATCTAATCGTGTCTGATTTAATAACTCGATTGTAACAATGCTACAACTCATCTCGCTTCGTCTGAAGGTAAGGCAATTTATTCTTGGTATTCCGTGTGCACGCCCGATGCGAATACTGTGAATTTATTGTTCGGGATAAACGCTTGGACTTGTAAATGTGCGGAAAATGTAAGGTTTATATTTGGGGGGAAAAAAAAATTTTTAACTATACGTGTAGAGATAATAATATAATTAAATTATTTCATCTACCTCTTAAAAATGTTCTCGAACTTGAAAAGACCGTACGTTTAATCGACTAGCCTAGGTTGCAAAATGCGGATTATGCTTTTATCTCTTTTTTTTTTTTTTATCGCGGTAATTTCTGAGCAAACCCATAACCTTGCTGTTAAGGAAGTTACAGATAGTACGTCTTATTAATTTACTTATTTTGCAGCAAATATCTCTAGATAAATAACTTACGTTTTTAGCTAATAGATAGCATTGAGTCAACAACTATCCTTACTGTTACTTTCATATAATGTAAGAAACGCTGCATAAAACCACTTCCGTATGTCGCGATAAAAATCTTCCAATGCCATAAAGAACGTAAATAATAAAATGCACGAGGTGATTCATGAACTTGAAATTATACCGCTAAGTAGCAGTCAGGCTCGATCGTATAATTTTCGCTCGAATGATTTATACACGATCTACTTGATGACGTATTTCGTCCCACGGTATTTTTTTCGTTCTCGATGCTCAATGATTTACAGTATTTTTTACGTACAGCAGACTTTCGTGAAATTAATTTTCACACCGAGGTAAAAATGTCTAATACATACACACGTTAGTTCCGGACACGCGAAGGATAAGACGCGAAAACAAAACGAGTCGTCGTGTTACACGTGGAATTGTAAATTTCGTTTTAATAGCATACCTTTTCAAAATTTCTCCTACGCTTTAAAAATTAAACAGAGAAACTCTTAATTAATATTTTATAAATACACTAAGTTGCTGGGAGTTTTTTTTACTAATATAAATTAGAAAGTCAACATAATTACGTGGAAAATTTAACAGGAACTAAACGTGTCGATCTCGCAGTAATTGAAAATACAGATCTATCCTCGATAAACAAAATTAAATCTAAATTTACCCGCAATGATTTAATTCTTGCGGCGTTAGCTCGATTGGTGTCCACTCGGCGAATTAATGTTCGCACGAACGCAATGCCTGGAATGCATGCGGTCTCGGAGTACGACTCTCACCTGATTAATATTCAATGTGCATAGATGTTGTAACAGATATCGCCAGTTCCGTTTAATAAAAACTTTAATAATGATTACAACTGCAAGCGAAAAATGGAAGATGCTATCTTTTAACGAAAGGAAAATTATCACTTAAATATTTTTGCTGAATCTAGGTGTATCCAGATTTTTATCGCGCTTCAAAGGAAATCGCGAAACACGAAACGAGTAAAGTCGTAACGATCTCATCTGCTAAAGCGATTAACATTACCGGCAACGTAGCTCGACGATTTTCTTGTTATATCACTTTCCTGTACCGGGGGGAGTTTGAACTTGGAAACCGCATTTGACGCATAACTGCCCATAAGTCCGTCAGTTGGAAATGTAATCATGATGCAACGACAGCGGATGTTATACTCGCTAACTCGCAACATTTATTTCCTACGGGCGCTTTAACCGTCTTTTTGATTCCGCTACATTTCGCTCGAATTAAAGCGTCAACGCACAAAGTGACTAAAGACTGAAGCTTGACTCGTTAATTAAGATACTCTTCCGCAAAACGATATCGATCAAATCATAGAACACTTTATTAATTACAAGTTGATACTTTCACTTTACACATTTGTTATTGATCGCAGCTCAATCGTGAATTATTTAATTAAAAGCATCAGTCTTTGTCGTTAATTAGAGCATAGGCGCACCTACCGACAATTAGCAAGTAGGTCATTCGATCGTTCGTTAGGAACGTAAAGGGGAAAGCATAAGCGCGCAGATTCATCAACTGCTGACGGCATGTTTCATCGATCGGACGGGTGTACGGTACCATCGAAATTTTCTGTACATAAGCCGGGCGAAAATCGATTCGTTAAATGCGCCACTCCGCTTGTTAATTTTTTTAGCAATTAAGCTCGATAATTGAGATCGTCTATCTCACAAAGAGAAATTGGAAAATAATTTTATATGAAATTATGTAAAATATGAACAAGCTTGATAAGTATTACGATAGAATTTTCTGACACACGATTTTCGCAAACTGAACTGTACGACTATTCTTAGAGCATTTTATTTTAATAAGAAAATAACCGGTGTTCTAATATTATTTCTAACAAAAGAAATAATAAATAAATAAATAATAAAAATAAAAAAAATTAAAGATTCTCGGCTCCAACATAACACTGACGTGAATAATCTTCCGTTTCTATACACAGTGAAAAATAATATCTTTCATTGATGCGTTGTGCGTGAAACGTATAATGGACGATATTCTATCTGCTTGACAGCTGTGTAAGATAAGGCAACTATCAGTGTTACGTCACGCGCCAAATGTTAAGGGTAACCGAAACGGATACCGTGTCCCTGGAATCTCAAATGCAACTTGGTATACGTCCATATATATATGTATGTGAAATTAGACCGCAGCAACCGTGCGTGCAGCCAGAGCTTTAAGGTTTTATAATGCCACGCGGGCTGTTTGCTCCAA
Source organism: Cardiocondyla obscurior (assembly GCF_019399895.1). Lineage (NCBI taxonomy): Eukaryota > Metazoa > Arthropoda > Insecta > Hymenoptera > Formicidae > Cardiocondyla > Cardiocondyla obscurior. The sequence continues at coordinate 4,164,345 of NC_091880.1, read as the reverse complement.
TTACGAATCCACTTTGTGCCGCAATTTTCGATTTTCTGGGTCAATCCCGGAATCATGTCTGTGACTTATTGCTTTCATGCCTAAGACGTTTATGTGATTTTAGATAATATTAAAATGACAGTTAACGTTCATTGTGATATGCATCTACAATTTTACGATTCTAATAACGTTTCCACGAACAACGGTGCGCGTTATTTTATAATATTCCGCGTGAAGAAGAATTGTTTCTTTTTTTCTTTTTTTTTTTTCTTTTTTTTTAATTAATATAATTAAATCTACATTTTTGTCATATCTTAATATTTAAATAAAATGTTTTCAAGCTCTCAGTCTGAAAAGAAAACTCGTTCTTCGTTATCAATTAAAAGTATTCGCATTAATCGCACGTTTCTCGCTATTCATCGCTCCGCTTTCGCTTTTTCCCGCTTTCATTTACAATCAAACGTACGCCGATGCTCGTTGACGCATACGTGCATACGACCCGGAGGGGGATTTTACTTGGAGGTTTCCTGTCTTCGTCCGGGATATGACGATATCCCCCCTGCTTGGTCAGTGGCGTAAGCATTCAGAAAAAAGCCGTAAGATTCACTTCTCGCGTTCGCAGAGCAATGCATCCTTTTTATCCGAGCAACAAAAAAATTATTTCGATTCATAGTTCAAAATTACTGCGAGACAATGACGTGTAATTCACGTGTCGAAATTTTCTAGCGCGTCTATCTATACGTGAATATTAATTCATACGCCAGTGGAACACCCTGTCCCCTCCCCCTAATTAATTAGTAGTCGCTGGTTCGGAGCTATATTTCCTTGGTGACTTCTCGTGACTTTTCTGGTTCCCATTATTGTTTATTTTTAACCGTCCCAGAGAAGGAACGCCGCGTAATTGTCATGGTATTACGTGATTCTCACATAACAGGGGTGAAAAGAATTTTTTTACTGACTAGAAAGACGTTATCTTGCGCGATAATAAATTAATAAATTAATGTAACGAGCTTTGCTAAATTCTTTAAAGTGTTAAATGAATCTTTTGGTCTCTCGATCGCTAAACTTACGAGAAAACGAAGGTAATCGTCTTTCCTTGTAGTCCTTTCTTTACTCTTTACTTTGTCGTATTTATTCACGTTTCAAGCTTATCAGCGACATGAACGTAATGAGTTTCCTTTGAGGATAGTACCCTCTCAACCGTGCACTATAGATAATCCTTAAAATCACTGCCGTAAGTGGGTTACGATGTCTCATTGGATTCAAATCGCTATCTTGAACCGTGCAATTTGCCTTTTCAGCAAATCGAAAGCACGCCAGATCTCTCTCTCTCTCTCTCTCTCTTTCTCTCTCTCATCGACTTGGAACTGCTTTTACGGACTCTCTTGTGGAAAGCCGCTTAACTACACGGTATTGCAATGCACCCCCCTCTGTCTCCCCTATTTATCGGACATCGAATTCTCCGTTGCCGCTCATCAACCCCGATAATTACTCCGCTCTTATCGGTAAAGAGGGCAGGGTCACACACCACGAGGGAGGCTGTGAAAGCCGCGCTTAAGTCGAAGATGTCTCTCCGCGTGTCATACGCGTGTACCATTTAAACGAGCTGTTCTCGGAGACGCGCACTAAGCGCACTACCTCTTGCGTGCCTCGATGACATTTCAGCCGCGTACACGTTTACCATATTAAGCACGCGCGCTAATGCGCGCCGGTGTTCGGACACGCTTGTCAGAACCGCATCATGCCTCGTCCGGCGACCTCGCGGCTAAAAACATAATGGTCGAAAGAGCAGAGGGGTCAAACTGCGCATATCAAAAGGGAACCAATAAACTATTTCAGAAGGGACTATAAATTAAAATGTTTTAATTGACGATTTTAATGAAAGCATAATTGTTGGTCGATTTTCTTTTTTTATTTTTTTTTGTTAAATAAGCGAATATTAAATTTTCCTAGATACATTATACCGTAATTAACATTAAAATTTTTATTTACGCGTTGTTTATTAAAATGGTAAAGGCGAAAAACGACACCTTCAGCTTTGATATATCTTCTTTAAAACCATACGTGGCCAGACCGCTTTTTTTCCCTCCACATAAATATATGTATACTCTATATTGTAGACAAGTACTAACGATATTTTTTGTCAAGCTGCGTCTCATGACATTTATATCATCCATTATGTCTTGACGTACTCAAAAAAAAAGAAAAAGAAAAAAAAGATGTTTTTATCTCCTTCTTTTTTTAATCTCTCAACAGATTTATTATATTTTCTGCACGCATCAAATAATTTACGACAATCCTAGAATCTACTTTAATTAATTTCTTAAATAAAAATGCGTGCTTATTATTACAAGTTATTTTACTTGTCTAAAATAAAAGCTATATTTGATATTATCAAAGACGTAAGAGTATTGTACTGCGCAACAGCTCTTGATAAATAAGAGGTTTAGAGTTTGTCAAATTATTGCGTCGCATCGCGTAGATACGCAAGAAGTGATGTTATGCCCGGAGGGTTTGTATAGCATTGGGGAGATCTCAATTGATTTGCTGGAATTGATGCACAAAAAGGCCTTTAATAGACGTCGATTATCCTCGCCCACAGTTTCCGACGATTATCCAATCGCGATATTGAAAGAGGTGCAAAAATCTCCCCGCAACGACATTTAAATCGCTCGTTGCAATTGCAAACACATTTTATCGTAAATATGTCCGACGAATCGCGCATAGGAAGAATAGATGATCCATAATAAGAAAACATATGCGCAGAATTAATACCACGTTGAATTACGTATAATTAATTCATTATACACGTACATTAATTAGATCCTAATCCTTTTCGAATTTTCTCCTTTCTCTCTCCCGTTCGATTGACGCGCGAAGACGTACTTAAGTTTCTATTTATAAAGCCCTTTTTTTTCTGTAATTCCCATTGTCGCGTGAGAAAATTAACCGAACGTCGATTAATTATAATACGGAAGTTAACGGTCCAGAGGCTACCCGCGGAGGAGTCGCGGTATTTCCATGCGGCGTGAAAAATCGAAATCGTTCGAAGATGTTTGTTTATACACGAGTGTTGACCCACAAAGGCGCCGGTGCAAGTCAGCGAGATGGCGAACGACGCGAATGCTAATTTGATTAGTTTCCGCCTGAATGGACTCGGTCCAACCCCGAGCGACGTTGGTCACCCTTACGTGACGTTGACGTCATCCCGCTGGTCCATGAAATGAGTACGCGATAGTATTAGTCCCGATAGTGACAGTGCGAGGCACGTGGTATCGACCACTCGGCATTTATATTTATCTCCCGCACGTGTGTCAGTCTCATTATCTAAGATAACAATCTCGCGAGGAATATCAAATTCTTTCAGACGGGGCGGGCGAATCGATGCATCATGAAATCGCCATAGAAGTCGATAACAAAAAAAAAAAAAAATGCTACCGATGCTCTCCGCGTACCCAGAACTAATCCGAGAAGTTAATTCAAGTTAGATTACGTATTCTGGTCCGCCGATTATGCGTGATTCTTCGAAAAATATTTTTGGATTGTAAAACTTATCAAATACAAATTGCGTAATTATTTAATATGAATGAAGCAGACTTAATAAAAATTTTCTTATTCTATCATCGCGTGAAACTTTTGCTCGAATTTCTAATTCAATGTCGAATTGCAAAAGCGTTTCTAAAACCGGAAGATTGATCTTTTGTAAAAGTTTAATCGAAATATCTAAACGCAACCGTTCGGCTCGGCAGTTAAAGTAAAGTGGCTATCTAAATAAGTTCTTCAATTTATCGTGACAGACTCACGAGCCTCTGAAATATATCTTGATATCGGTATTGGAATTGCTCGGAGTTCCGTCCGTAACTTTCCGGATCGTGATTTCTCCCTCGGTCCTACCCTCCCCCTCGGTATCGATCCTGATCTTCTCGTGCATTCATCGAATTGTCGTCTGCCTGCGCTCGATAAATTCCACCCCGCTACCCTTTGTCTCGTCCGCAAGGACATTTCTACGAGTGATATTTTCGACGCTCGTTCGGCAACCCCCTCGTTCAAGCGCCATCTCGCTACCCCAGCCGCGAAGCAACCCCTCATCGATTTTCCGCGCGCGCGAGCGTGCCGCCGCCGCCGCCGCTTTACCAAATAAGGGAAGGACTCGCGCTCCTAGCGCGATCAACCCCCACGACCCGCAACATGGCCGGCCACCGGATGACAGTTGTTGCACCCGTCTCGCGTGCTCGTTGACCCCGTGACGTTTCCACCGGCGACAAGGTTCGGCGTGCACCTGTCGCCGTCATGTGTTCGCGCCGTCGGCGCCGATTACGCCGCGATTTCGCGACGGTGAGCCCGTCAAACGTCACGCGATTAACGTTACTCGGAATTCCCGGCGTATCCTCGTAAAAGAGCCTGCTGCCAAGTTTCGACACCCTCCCGCCTCCCCCTGTGATCCGAGTTCCTGACAGCGAGCCTGCCACTCGTGCGAAAGTAGATGTCAAACATCACAATGATCTCACCAGTCTGTGACACTGTAAATATTCTATCCAGCGATATTAATCGTGTTAATGTGCTAACGCTTTTGTTTATGTTGGTTATAACTTCGAATACGGTTGAATTAAACTGGAATTAAAAATAATCGCGATGCGCGAGCGAATATTGCGACAACGTTACGTCCTAGTGATTTTTACATTGTTTATTGGAGAGCACCGGAAAAATGTCGAAACGTAAACGTTTATTTTACATTGCGGTTTAGCGACTATTTACGTTACGTATCGATAGTCTGCGGTTTCTGATAATATTATTACCAATACAATACAAAACGATATTATAGTTATTATTTAATAAAATTCGTAATATTTTATTAATAATGTATTATTTTTTAATTATATTAATTTTTTTTTAATTACAAGTTAAAACATTTTTTTATTAAATGTCCAGCTTTCCAATAAGTATTGACACTTCCGCTAACTGATCATTTTGGCGGAAAATATCTTTTCTTGAAGTTTGCATTTCAATATCGACGTCCAGATAAAAGTTTTAATGAAAGGATATCAAGTTTGTTACCGAGTGGAAAAACCAGTTCTTGCTTTCTTTTTTTATACAACTATGTTCTCTCAAACAAGCTCAGCTCAGCCAAGATCGGATCGTATCGATTAAATTCGCGTTCGCGAGCTTATCGTGAAAACTGACATGCGTGTTTATGCGAATCCGGAAACTTTAACGGCCCAGATCTTTCCGCGGGTATGCAATTATTTTCCCCTCCGGGAGCAACCGAGGGACTCGGCGACCGAAGATGACGAGCTCGAAATGTGCTTTCGGGCCGAAAATAACGCGGCCGGCTACGGCGCAACGGTGGCATCTCGCCGTTCGCAATTTTAGAAACCGTAAAGCCGATCGCAGCGAGTCCTCTTCGTGCTCCGACTCCCCGAGTGACAAGGGCGAGCTCGGCCCTCCCGGACGTGGTGCTCTCTCATAGAGAGTCCGCGCGTTATACAGAACGATCGCGACGTTCCCACGTGAGTCATCCTCGAATCTCGGTGTACTCGCCGACGCGGACGGCCAAATGGAACCGCTTCGCGGACGCTTCAGGTGAGGGAGGGCAGTTCCGTTTCGCTGGAACTGATCAACGAGATCTATCTCTCCACCGACAAATTCGCAGAATCCATTTGTTTCGCGGTATCGACGCGGATACCAGTTAATCCGAGCCGTCGAGGCGTGCGCGTGTGTCACCTATCCGGAATTAATGGCTCGGCGTACGTATATGTATCGAGAGAATATATACGTTCAACCTACGGTCTGAAATTTCAATTTCATTGTAGTCCCCGACTAGTGACAAGTTCCTACTTCGTCGATTGGAAGTTCGGACAGCCGCTCAATCGTATTAAACCGTTCGCATCCGTCGCGAATTAATCATTCGCGAAGCGGGTGTCTACGAGATATAAACTTGTGAACTATCCCTTTTTGCTTTTGAAAGAAAAAAAAGTATTAAGACATTCGTGTTAAAATTCTCGTCGTAAACAAAATTGCTTTACTTTACAGATGCCTTTCACGCTGTAAAGTGACTCTCATCGAAAGAAGCTGTACACTTACGATGGGCAAGCTTTTGAGTCTTTTGGCTCGAGATGAGTCTACCTGTTGCACCCCTCAGAAGTATGACGTCTTTTTGGATTTCGAAAGTGAGTAATATATAAATAATTTTTTCTCAACATGTTTCGATTAATTCTGTTTCTTATATTTTTTTTTAATCGTGTATTAATAGCTTTCAAAATTAATTAAAAAAAAAATTCTAATTGTCTATTTGTCTGTTTCATAGACGCACAACCGTCAGACATCGAACGTGAAACATTCGAAGCGGTGCAGAGAGTATTGAAAAATTCAGAATCTATTCTAGAGGAGATACAATGTTACAAAGGAGCTGGAAAAGAAATTAGAGAAGCAATTTCGGCACCCACGGAGGAATGTCAGCGGAAAGCATATCTGACCGTGGCACCTCTCGTTGCGAAACTCAAACGATTTTATGAGTTTTCTTTGGAACTTGGTAAGCTCAATCTTAATCACATTAGCGACAAGTTCTTTTTTTACAAACAACGACGATGGGCTTTGCTTACCGGAGCCTGGATAGCGACGTGAATATTGGAAAAACTTCAACCTACCCGAGAAATGCTTTTAGCCATATTTGTGGCGTGAACTTTTAATTATATTAGATACGGGTGGTTTATCGGAAAACGTGGAGAATTTTAGAACAGAACTCATCTCGAGATATTTAATCTCGCGATATTTATTTTGAAATAAATATGTTAACTAAAACTAAAAAAAAACGTGTGAATAACGTAATAACAGCGCAACATACAGCTGTATAATATTAGAAAATAAAATTTAACAGGCTCGTAATAATTAATTTTTGCTCATTACATTTATGCAGAAAGGGTTGTGCCGAAAATCCTGGGACAACTCTGCTCGGGAAACCTTTCGCCGACGCAACATTTGGAGACGCAGCAGGCGCTGGTCAAGCAATTGGCGGAGATATTGGAATTTGTATTGAAGTTCGACGAGCATAAAATGAAAACGCCGGCAATTCAGAACGACTTCAGCTACTATCGCAGGACATTGACGAGGGCGTCGCTAGCGCATCAGGACAACGCCGAAAAGGACCTAGTTGTCGGGAACGAACTTGCCAACCGAATGTCCTTGTTTTACGCCCACGCGACACCCATGCTTCGAGTTCTGAGTCACGCGACCATTACTTTCTTGATGGACGTAAGTGGTATTGCCTCTCTACACTGTACCCGCCCGCGCGACCTCTTATTGTTGCCCGGACAATTATTGATCCGACCAGATGCTAACTGGCAATTAGACGAAGGTCTATGGCTATTCACCCGGCTTTACGGTTTATCCCTAAATCATTTCGATCGCGACTGAAGAACTAAATCTGTCTCTTAAAATTCATTTTTTTAAATAAACCTATTCGCCTTGCAGAAATTAAGCATAATAATATTATATTAATTTTTATTTCGTTTAAATGTTTCTTGCAAGACATTTATTTAGCAATTATTCCAGCGCGAAGGCATTTTTCAACAATGAATGTTACAATGAATCGTGAGCTATTGTTTGTATTGATTGCAATGACAAATAACCGCGTTACGTGATCAACATGCGATGTAATGATGAAGGAGAGAGAAAAAAATTATCGACGGGAATAATAGATCCACTGAACTGGAAAATTGATAGGTATCCTCGTCTGCGATTTAAATTACCTATATGCTATGTAGACTACATCAGTCAGGGAAACTGGATGAATGCGAATGCATATGCAGACTCGACGTATATGCATGTTTTAATTAAAATCGATAACGAAGTAATAATTCAATATTTAAAGGCCATTTTCAACATGTACAAATACGTATGTCACGACAATATAATAGCTTTAAAAGCGAACATTGTATCAAATATTAAAATATTTACTTTTAAAAATATCTAAAATATATTTAATAAAATTACGCCATTTTATATTTTATTATCGTTAATAACGCTACGTTATCATTTTTAGAACGAAGATATAGCGAGGGAAAATATTACTGAAACGCTTGGTACAATGGCAAAAGTGTGTCTCCGAATGTTGGAAAATCCGTAAGTACTATTTCTATTATCAGTATGCAAAGAGAGAACTTTTGCTTCAAGTAGAAATTTCTTCGCGGATCTAATTTGGGAAATATCTTCTACCAGGAATCTGCTGGCGCAATTCCAGCGAGAAGAGACTCAGCTCTTTGTCTTAAGGGTCATGGTGGGTCTGGTGATCCTTTACGATCACGTACATCCCCAAGGTGCCTTCGTAAAGGGTTCAAATGTGGATGTGAGTATAGAAAAAAATTAACTTAAATAGAATATCATATTAAAAAATTTGTTAACTTTTTTTTTTGCCAGTAAGCTTCGATTCTTATGTAATATTCTAATTAACAGGTCAAAGGTTGTGTGAAGCTGTTAAAGGATCAGCCGCCTTGCAAAAGCGAGGGTCTTCTGAATGCCCTGCGCTATACCACGAAGCACTTGAACGAGGAGAACACACCGAAAAATATAAAAAACTTACTCGCCGCATGATTACCGAAGCAACGCGGCTGCTGTATCAAAAGCTGAGACTGTTGGCCGCACTTCTTTGCAAATATTACTCGAGCGATACCGTTTCGAAAACGAGCGTGTTTGTAACTTGACGCATAGGTCCAAGAATCTTTCGTTCGCATATAAAATGCGAATCCACAGGCTTCCTACTTGCACGCGTCTGATGGACGGTGGGCCGCGCGCGTTTTCGGAAAACTTTATGTCAGAAGTTGCCCGAAAACTACCGAGCGATTTAAGGTCTTCGAACATTAATCGTTAAATGACACGATAAAATAATTATCGATTTCGACAGAACGGTCGAACGTTCTTTTCTTTTTTTTTTTTTTTTTAATGATCGTCTACGAACACATATGTGCGATTATTACTGTTATTACCATTATTATTATTAATATTATTATCGCGAAACAATTGTTACCAACGAGACATCGTCGAATCGGTAAATCTTACGCGATTTATTCCTAATTTTGATTAAATATTTATTGGCATTAATATTTCCCAATCACGAAACCTGCGAATGCTCAGTTCGAAGAATTTTACAACGACGAAAAGAAATAGAAGCTACATTAAATTTGTATAGCCACAGAAACAAAACCGTATCCCGTAGCAATGCTTCCTTTGGTGCAGCGTTTCAACCAAAGTCGTCTATTGACATAATTTCCGGCCGGATGGTATAAAACGTTAATTAGAGCATATCATAGTGTATTTAAGGTAACACGGATTATAAACTTTTGGAGATGTTACGCAGAGAGCTTTAATCACGTTATAGATATTATGGAGATTTTTAGCTCTTGTTTTCTTTGTTGAATGGCGGGCGAGAGGGTGGATTGTGAGACTGTGAATCGCAGAATCGAATACTGCCGGATCATTAAGTATATGTAATTGATAATCTCATTTTATCAGTAATTATTACGCATCTGGGTTAAATTTTAAAGGCATTTTGTATTTTTTTTCTTTTTTTACGCGACTAAAGAACAAAAAAAAAAAAAAAACCAAAGGTACTTTTAGTGTATAGTAATGCTATGAAAATGCCAGAGATGTAATTTATTATGATTATATATTATGTGATTGTATCATTATTATTAATACTCTCATTAAGACAATGATGCTATAAGAATTTTATTCTTAGGAATTAGCGAACTTACATGTGGAGCGATATATCTCAACGGTATTACGTCATTGATTATATATTAATGTAGAAAGATTCTTTTCGGTGCAGAACTTGCAAAATTTGTTTCGTCAAGAATTGGAACCTTCAGATATTGCAAATTATTACTGACCAAAAAAGATTCGTGATAATCACATTTTAAAGCGGTTTTTTATATATACATGACGTGAGTATCATCGTAAAGAAATTTACAGGAGTTTTCGAACTGACTTTAGCACAAAACATCTTCTTGCGCGTTTTAGAGATTAATACCTTGAAGACTGCTTGCCGACCACAATGTGAAATCTTGTGTGAAAGTACACGTAATCGAGGAACATAACGTTTATGTAAAAAAAAGTACCGTGAAGCGTTTATTAGTAGCGAACCTCTGACACTCAAATACATGTATATACAGATTGTTATGACGTATTATCGACAACACAGGTATTACTGTTACATTGGCACTCTATCGACAAGTGTCCTGACTTATTGCCTTGATAATTTTTAAGAGAGAGAGAGAGAGAGAGAGAGAAAGAGAAAAACGAACGAGTACAGTATTTAGTTATTTTTAAGTGCCGTTTATTGTATGCTTTATTCCGTAATGTTATTCAATGTCAATTAACACGAGGAATATTATTATCGCACGTATTACACGCGCGCACGTGCGCAAATTGTACTTGAATTAAATTAAAATTCCCTGAAATATATATCTGTGCGTAATTATTTTACGTAACCCAATAAATTAATTTCCACTGCTCTCCTTTTTTGTAAAGAGTCAGATGTCGGATACCATAAAATACTAATTAAATATCAAAAGTATTTTATTTTAAACTTTATATTGTTCTCTTTTTACCAAATGCAATATACGTTTTTATGAAAGAAAATTATGATATCAATAACTGATGAAGTATTACTAACATATAATAAGATCATATTCTGTGGAACTGTCTGTCGGTACTTCACAAAGGTAACGCTTTGGGAAAGAACAGGTAAAAAGATTCGTGACCCTTTTAAGAGGTGACGCGTCTGAACCAAAGCCCGCCATTATGGTGACGCCACCGCGGTTATTAAGGCGCAATTCTTTAAATATTGATTGAAAGCGGGTTGAAGACTGTGGGTGGTGCTCGGGGGAGGCTGACGGGATAAAAGCGAAGGGTGGAGGTTGGTCGAACCGGCGAAATGAGATGAGAAGGTTGACCGAGAAGGGGAGACTATCTATTATATATGATGGGCGCGGTCGCTCTCTATAGATTTTTTTTTGCCATTATAAATGCACGCCGTAGTGAAGATAAATTTTTAATTATCGGCCTGTTACGAAAAAGGTTCAATCAAGATAGTTACTAATCTTAAACCGCTTGGTACTCTTATGTGATTTGGAGAATGATATTTTTGGATTGATTACTATCGACCTGCGTAATCTGTATTTATTTTATATGTTCATTATTATATTTGTCATCCTTTCTTGCGATAGTTTGTGTGACACATGTAATTTGTAAAATATAATTACAACCATACACGTGTTTTAATTATAAAAAATTAAGAACGCGAATCTAAGAGGGTTTTTATAAAACTTATACAGTTTAAATTTTGTATATCGTTAATTTTTTCCGCTCTATCGTCCGTAAATAAAAAATTATCTGCCTAATTATCATAATCTTAGTGTCGCGTGTGTTTTAAAAATTATCGGACTTGATCAGCGATAACGTGACAATCGCAATTCTTTTTTGCGTTCTTTCTCTCTCGAGCGGCCATGTTTCCGAAGGCGTCCGAGAATGTCGCCCAGCTTTTGTTTTGCCTTTAGCACGACCGCCACCACCATCAGCACCACCCTTGTAAGTTTTCCCCTCCGCTCATTCCCTAACGCCACGCACAACTCGCTTTAGCTTCACCCTCCTTTTATTTTTTTTTTTTCGGACTGGATGCTGCGGTGCGAGAGAGACGAGCGCAGATGGACCCCTATGGATTTTTTTTCCGTACCACGAGAACACCCGCTCTCTCCGCGCCCCTTCCCATTCGCGATGTTTTAAGGGCTGCAGCAACGCCTAGCGGCAATTCTAAGGTAGAAAAAAAAATTCAACCTCCAATTTGTAAGGTTGGCGGACTGTTTAATTGCGATATCCAACTCCTCCTCGCAATCCATCTTTTCTTTCTCATTCCTCTCGCTTCCCACCCCGATCTCTTTCTCGGTCTCTCGTCTCTCCCGCTCGCGGTTTTCGAGGCGTCGAGATGGCTCATAAGGGCTGCTCGCTCGTTAATCTTCCGAGACGTTTTTTTTTTCTTCTCTTCTTTTTTACCACCCTGAGGCGCGACGTCACTTCGCTCGGGGGAATAATAATGAGACTAATCCGCGCGACACACCTTGTACATTAATTCCTTGCACGAAGCATTTCTTCTAGACCGACCACTTGAAAATCCCAGTGGTACATATCGCGATCTTTATTTAACAGGGACAATTTAAAAAGCAAAAAGGTAATGGTTCTGAGAAACGAATAAAAACAGCCAAATTGTCGGTACAAAAGATGACAACTTCTTCAGATAAATTAGAAACCTTGTCTAACATTGTTGGAGTAATTCTTCTTGTGGAAAATTAAAAGTAAAATATTTTCGTACGTTTCTAAATATTCAACAAGCTTGACGTAACAAGATACAAGTGCGTCGATTTACGATTCGCTATAAAAAACGTCTACTCAGCGGGCGAGCATAATGTTAGAGTTTACAGTTCCGGTGAGCGCCCCTCACGTGGTTAAACCATACCACCCCTTTCTATCCGCTATGCGGGACATTACGCAGCCTCCTCCCCAATGCGGCTGGTTTAATTGTGATATCGGCTTTTTTCTTATCGTTTTTTTTCAACTCATCGCTGCGCCCCGCATGCTCGCGCGCGATTTTTTGCCCGTTATTTTCCCGCCACCCGGTAATTATGTGGGCGCGGCGGACCAAACAAGGGAAGAAGCGGACGCGGCGTTGAAAAAAAGTTGCTTTGCATATTTAAATCCCGTTCGTAAAATCAACGGGGAGAGACGAAGCGTAAAGAGCGAGCGAGACGAGAAGACAGAGCGAAAAAAGGGTGCGTTTCGAGCCAAGCTACCCTTGCGACGATGGAGCGAGACGGAGAACGGCAAGGGCGCGTGCGCCACGACAATAGGCCGTGTTTGCACACCCGAAAATTGGCCGACGCAGAAAAAAACGGCGACTATCGCGGCATGAGACAAAAACTACTTGGGAAAGAGAAAAAAAAAACAAAAAAAACCATGAAAGGGAAAACGACTAATCGGGGAACACATGCTAACTACCCTTAACCCCGTCACGCCGGCGCTTATTTGAAAGATAACTTCCTTTCAAATGCAATTGTGAAACGATATGTCGCAGTGATATTAAGAACTATATCGCACTTGTGATATAAAGTATTATATGCTACTGTAACTGTAGAGATTAAATGTTCCGTAAAATTTTACGCACTTTGCGGACGTTATATTTGCATTATGCGTTACAAGTGTTGCACTAGATATATCTCTGGTTATTAATAAATAACTACTAAACTGTTTCGCGATGTCATCAATTCAATTTTTTTTTCTCTTTTTTTTTTCCCGTAACAAAATTATATTCATCGTTAGCGTAAGAAGAGAGACCACTTTTTAATTAAGCCGCGAAATCGATTAGAACCGCGTAAGTATTTTTCCTCCAGGTGTTGTCGACGATAATGCATCACGCGCATCGACATGTTACAAGATATGTGAACGTAGGCCGGCATCGATCACGGGGATTAGCCGGATCCAATTTTCCGCGGGCGATAAATTAGAATTTATGAAATGAGCGTGAAAGGCAACGCGCGCACGAGAGTCCTTCGAGGGTGAGCTCTCTCGCGAGGGAAGTCCAGTCTCTCCCTGCCGTTCTCCATCTACAAGTACGTTCCTCACCCCCGCGACCTTCTCGCATCCCTCCCCCCTTTTCGACCGGAACTAATAGTTTTTCCTCTGTTTTTTTTCACACGATGCCCCGCGGTGCCCGACAGAATTGCATCGTTCTGGTCGTCAGCGATTTTCGTGCTGACTCTCGTAAAATTTGCCATTGTATTAAAAGATAGATTAAGATTACTTCTAATAATGGTAAAAAATGTCTTTCTATCAAAAATATTTCTAAATATAATATAGCGTTAATTATATAATAAAGTCTTATTTTTAAGACTCTGACATCGAGCACGTTTTCTCTCCGCGTGACGTTTCATCTGATTTCCTCTGTATACGGCTATTTTAATACTAAAAAAAATTTGCTTCGCTGGATTAATTGTACGCGATTACGTTTGTCAATCATTATAAGGGTCGCACGTTGAGAATGCTCTATCTTGGTACCCGGAGTACTAGTCGATCCGTTCGATAGACATCGAGGACCGACAGATGTTTCCCATTTTTTCACACTCCCTCTCTTCGACGGAACGCCGTTATTTTCGCAAAAAAGTACCCCGAAACCGATCGGCCGCTTCCGCACACACATGATCATGTCCCGTTTCACGAGCGGATGTTTCGGCGACCGATCGTTCCCTTTCGAGGGGTTCGGAAAACGTTTCGTCGAACAGCTCGTAAGCATCGATCTCGTATCGCTTATCGTTTTCTTCGTCTCAGTAAAGTTGTACGTCACCGCGTTGCGTGTATCGCGTATCCAAATGAGCAACAATCAAACAATATTCAATTTTGAAATAAAAAGAAAAGAAAATAAAAATAGATGAAACGTGAAAATATTAAGTCTTTATTATTTCCAACTTTTGTAAGATTTCTTTGTTATAGATATTTAATTTATAGCGAATAGTAAAAGTCTGATTAATTTCGCACAAAACGCAACTTAGGTGGCCGTTAACTTTTTTTTTTTTACAAAGATTATAACGGCTGGTCATCTCCCGGGGCGGCGACCCTGTAATCCCGTTGTGATACACGCGGATTCGGGATTTTTCCCGAAGAAAAAAATTCTAGAAACCCCGTAATCCTGGATGGACAGGAATAACGAGTGTTTGATTACGGGCACCGTGGGGGCTTCAAAACCACCCAGTGGTTGGTAATGTTCGAAATGAGGGAGGAAGGTAAGAGAGTTAGGCAACGTGAGAATAATAAAAAAAAAGAGCTAGGGCACGATCTCTCTTCAGGATAATGTTTTGTGCCTTTGCGTCATGGGGACGTTCAGAAACTACCATTAGCTTGTCATTTAGTGACTTATTACTTTCGGATTAATTGATTTTCGTTTGTCCAAAATCAAATTATTTCTTTTACATTAAATCGATCGATGACATTGTTCTCGTAATTAATAAATCAATATAACATATAATTAGTTATTCTTAAACACGTCTTATTTTATTCTAATTAAAAAAAAAATCCCTAATCATATACTAAATAATAATAACGAATTTTTTTTTATCGATAAGTGTTTAATTAAAAAATTAATTTTTCTGAATAACGATGTATTATAGATTTCCTGAATGTTCCGCGTGCAAACGCTTCGCGATCATTTTCTACCCCTCGCTACCGGTAGGTGAGTGACCCCCTTCGGTTTTTATACAAGGGTTTTCCTGAGGGGAGACTTTTTTACTCTGAGGGGCACCCGTGCCTGGGGTGGAGTCCTTTTTTTTATAGACCAGCATCTGTACCCTCGTGGCTAGGAGAGAAAAATTTTTCAGCCAGCCAGTCACTCACCTGGCCTACTTCGGGACGGTAAACCCGGAAAATTTCGTATCCCGTCTAACATCACGAATTTCGTACGCTACGAGTGCGACTTGTGAAGTTTTAACTCCGTCCGCGGCAAATAAACAAAGGCGCGCAAGAAAAGTGTATTAAGAAAAAAGCCATTAATTATATTGTGAAGATTATAAAGTGATATATCTTAATTTATACTAAACGCAACAAAAGCGTACATTAATATCGTAAAGTTTGACAGACTTTGCGATCTATAAATGTATAAAGTGAGAATACGTGATACATATACACATGCCGTGCACTTTACGCGTCGTATGAAGAAGAATGATCAAGTATGAGCATACGAACGTAAAAAATTATCAAGGTGAAGTATGGCACAAAATAATTGAAAGTAAAATAATATAAATTGTAAATTAAATTTCTAATGTACTTTCAAAATGTTAGATGTACGCCTAGTCGCGCAGAAATATTGCACGCACGTATATAAATTCTTAAAAAAAAAAAAAAAAGTTTATAGAAACAATCATGATTCGCGATTGAATGTTTCAATGTATAAAGAGAGGACAAAAGCGATATGAAAAATTCGAGACACGAGGGACGTAGATTCGAGCAGGTCGCCTTTTTATCCTCCGCCTTCGTGGCCTTCCATTAAAAAGAAAACGCTTTCTTCCGCGCCCTACGCTCCCCCGAGATTAAAACATTCGCGAGCGACTCGTGAACTCGTTTGTCGTTTATGTGCGCCTCCGTCCTCCCTCCCCCCTCCCCCTCCCAACCCTGTTGTCTATCCATACCGACAAACGATCCTTTTTCTCTCCTCGTTTCTCGCGACGAGTCACGTAACGAAGCGGCGAGCGTCGTGCAGCTAATTTTCCGCAATTTCTCAAAAAAGAAAAGAACGAGACGCCGAGGCGAAACCTCTCCCGCGTCACCTCTTAAAACTCACCCCTAACGTCGTCAGAGAGCGAGAGGCGCGCCAGAAGAGGACGGCGCCCGCGAGAAGAAGTGGGATATAATAAAAGACAGAGACAGAAAAAAAGAGAGAGGAACGGGAGAAAAGAAAAATAATCTTTTATATACGACGCCCACGGTGTAATGGAGGGTATTTCGCGCTGCAAAACACCCGATCCACCCCCTCTGCCAACGTCCCCACCTACCTCCTCGCCTTTAGTAATCCTCGCCATGCCGCCTGAAAATAATATCTATCTCTCGCGAAGAAAAAGGAGAACGAGAACGGAGAATGAATTGAGAAAAGAGAGAGAGAGAGAAAGAGAGCGAGAGAGGAAGATCGCGGCTATGTCCGCATTATACTATCCAGGAGGAAACGTAATTTCCAGACAGCCCTAATGTCCGACTATTTCACATAATGAGATAATTAACACAAACAAACGGTGCCGATACTACGGTAATAAATTTTTTTTTTCCTTTTTTTTTCGACATTGCGACACGTATACGATATGCGCATCGCCGAGATGGTCAATATGCAGTTTACAGAGACGCGATTTGATTCAGTATAATGTAACAATGTGGATTTTATCGATCGGCTTACGATACGGAACGGAACGAACGCCAGCCGATAAAAGACGAAACGGAATCTCGCGGCGGAATAATAAATTCGAAGGCGGTGGAACAAAAAACAGGAATAATAGGCGCGAGAATCGCGGCGGTAAATCAAGTGGAGTCGCACAACGATAAATAAAGGTAAATGACGGTGGTGATTCATAATTAAGGAGCCGGGGATCGGAGCCGCGACAAGGCGGCCGCGACTGTCCGGTAGTGAAAAAAGAAGACCTAGCATGTGTTGGAGAAATTGTGACAAAGGAAGAGGCAGAAGGACGACCCTTTTGCACGCCAGAAAGCAATATATCGCGATATCTCTTAATGCCAACGCTTAAATAGTTGAGCACAAAAGTTATAAAGCCGATCGTAACTCTAATTTTAAACGTTAATCTTACGATTTATGCACGCATTAAACAATTAACTTTGTAATTATATTATATAATTTATTTCATTACAAAAAAAAAATTATTGCAGACATTAGGAACCCTTTGCGTCATATATAAATAATTCAAAATTAGAAAATTTGCTTTTTTCTGCCGTTAAATAAAATAACGTGTAACAAAGTTGCACCTCATGAATCCGTACAAGCTGTAATGTATGCAAAGCAGACCAACGTCTATCTGTAGTCCGTCGGGAGAAACATTCCTGACATATTCGCGAGATTTCCTAAAGGACTGGCCGTATCTATGAGCGCGCGAAGCTATATATTGCCGAACGATAACAAACCGTATCGTGTCCAAAGAAACGTTTCACAAACGAGAAATCGCTACGCGCCCTCTTTCCGTCCCTCCGTACCTCTTCGACTATAGGCAAAGCTTTCCTCCAAGTGTACTCGAGATGTACTCGCGTCTGGAATCGAGTCCCGGAGCAGCAATTATCCCGAGAAGCTCCGTCGATTTTGCATCCGCATGAGGGAATACCTGGACCGGTGGAAGGAGACAAGGTAAAAAGAGAAAGAAGAGAGAAAGAGAGTATCGCTGAAAGAGAGGGAAAGAAACAGATAAACGCAAAAAAGATAGAATGAGAAAGAAACGGCGGGAACGGGACGAGAGGAGGAGAGTTCAGGAGAAGGATGCACTTTGCAGTAGCAGCGGAGTATAAGCGGGCTCCATTTTGTCCTAGGGGGGTCCTTAGGCGGCCCCCTTCCAGCTCTCTTTTCTCTCTTTCTCTCTTTCCCTGCTTACTACCACCTGTATTCGATGCACACACTCATTAGAAGCGTACACGCATACACACACGAGCAACGCGCCTTTCGCCTTTCGTCTCTCCTCGCCCATTTCTCGTCTCTCTCTTCCTCCTCTCTCCTCTCATTTCTTTTTTCGCTCCCTCAGTCTGTTTCTACGTGTGTGGACCTCGAAGGTTCGCCGGAAGGGATGCTGCGCGTTGCGCGTGCGCAGCTCGCGAGATATTGATAAAAATAAGGTCCACCCCCACCCACACCCCCGACGAACCAGCCCCATCGTAGGGAACTAAGGAGATATTCTGACGTTGAGAGAGCCACCCCTGCGCGCTTTCTCTCTCTTTCTCCACTTTTTTTTTTTTTATTTCTTCTGTCTTTACTTCTCTCTTTTTTTTTTCCCTACTCATGATCCTCCATCGAGTCTTATATTACGACATTAACATAATTATTAATATTTTCGTAGTTTCTATCCCGTTTTCTCTTTGACTTTCTTTGCCGTTAAGCGAGGCGACATTACCGCCATTATTCGCACATTGCCCGCTCCTCGTGAAATTAAAAATTGTATTATTTTTATTTTTCTAAACCTTTCCATCTAAACTTATTTTAAAACAGTATTCTCAACAGTGTATTTTCAAGAGCTCATAAAAAAAAATTTTTGTCGATTAAATATTATTTCTTCAAAAAGTAGAAATATTATTTGCCCTATATTTACACTAATGACATTATTATATTATTATCGAGTCGTAATATCTTATTTTTTAATTTTAATTCATATTTTTCATCTATTTTAATCTCATTCTGTATCTCTCCACTTGTTACTTCAAGCGTGAAATAAAGGCTAATTAATGTAAAATTAATTTCACAGAGTTCTGTCAACATCCACTCGCTTTTATCTTAATTTTTTTTCTCTTGACTTAACCGACCGATCTGCACCTCCGTTTTTTACCATTTTTCCTTGTTTCTCACCCCTCTACGCTCCGTTTCGTCACCACAGCGTGGCTGAAACGTTTCATTAATCCTAACGATCCGCGGCTTAGCCAATGATCCGTTGTTCCCCTGTCATTGTACGCCAAGATTTCCTTGCGTTTACCGAGATTTCTCAAAGAAAAAAAAAGAGATAAGTGGAGGGAAAGAGAGAAAAGAAGCTGGTGCTCCGACATTATCGATCTCCCTTCAACACTAAGTCCTGTCGCGCATTTACGATCGCCTGTGATTACGTCATTGCAGCGTATATTTTTTGCGGATACATTACGTAACTATCTTGCAGAAAGAATACGCTTCAATCGCATAAATATGAAGTATAGAAATATTAAATTCAAGAGAATACAGATTTTTGTATGTATACTTCATCGTAATGTCGCACGGTTTAATTTTCGACAGGATTAACATTTTGCGACAACCTACATTTGATAATTTTTAATTCAAAACGCTAGCGCGTTAAATAAATATGTTGTTTATAACGAATTGGTCGCCGCGGAGAATTCGGGGGAGCAACGATAAAAGACGGGGATACAAAGAAACCGTAATAGATCGGAAAGAAAGGGAGACTTTGGAGTAGTATGCGTACACATGACCGTCCTTTTCTCGGACTCAAAGAGCACGTTCCCTGAGATTTTTCGGTGACTTTTTAAGAAGTACATGTTTTTTGCCCCTTTTCCACGATCGCTGTCGCGGTAGTACACTCGCAGACCGAGCGGAAACAATGAGATCGCTACGGGCCTCGCAATTAAAACGTTCTGGTTCAAGTGTTTCCCTTTGAGGATGCCAGGGAATCCCGAAGGAAGGTCAGGGAGGAGCGGCGAAATCGGGGTGGGAGGCCGATCAAAGGGGATTATTTCATTAAATCGACTAATCATGCACCCGCTTTGTTCGAACGGTCTCTGATAAATTGTAACGAGGAAACGACTCGTGACTTCATTTGTAATATTAACAATTGACGCTGATCCGATACGCCTTTTAATATGATTGTCGTAGTCATTAATTAGAAATTAAAAACTTGATGAGGAACATAAAAAAAAAAAAACATTTTAACAGTTTAATGAAAATATATGCCATAGAATTCTTTAATTTTTTTTTTTTTAATATGTCTTATGCAATTTATTTTCAAGTATCCCGAAACGCGTCAATTTATAGGATCGTTTTTAAAGCACGGTAAAAATCGCAGACGATGAAGAGAGAGAGAGAAGGGGGAGGGTGATAGGTTCAATTCGAAATTATATTTTTTGTCGTCCGAACACGTTCTCAGTGTCCAGGACACTCGCATCCCGAGGGTATTTAAAGACTCTCCGTCGTTCGACGGGACGAAAGTCGGGAGAGAAGAGGAAGGGGTAGGAAAAGAAGCGGCGAAGTCGGGGCGGCTCCTAAGGCAGTAATCCTTCGAGCTCTCACGTACGGGTATTAGTCTCCTGTATAAGATGAACATATACATGTACACGCGCACCCACACCTGCGTCGGCGTAACGCGCACGCACACGACGGAGAAACCGAAAACCGCGATCAAGTAGGATTACTTCGGAGCAATATGCTCCCTCTCTCTTTCAGCTGCCTCTTTTTCTCCACCACTCTTGACCTGCCCGCTGCCCCGCACGTCCTACCGAAGACACCCCCGCACGCGAAATATATACACACGTGCTACCCTATCTCGCGGGCAATGGCCGTTATCTGGGGAAGCAGCCTGAAATAAGAATTCGCCGTGTGTGTGCGCGCTGAAATCGCCAGCCGGTCGCTTAGATTTGCCGCTAAATGCCGAAGAAAGAAATCACTGCCGTGCTTTTTTTTTGTTTGCTCGTTAAAAAAAAAAAAAATTATAATAATTCACCGCGCAATCTACGCGTGCGTGTTTTTCGCTTGAGAATTATAAAGATCGACGGAATATCGTAATTTAAAGTCTTATTTTTCTCGCGTTATTAATCCTTCTTCTTTTTCAATTTAAAAAGTTTTGTTATTATAAATTTCGCATTTTGCTAAAAATTAACTTCGAACTTAAATGTACCTACAAATTTTATGCAAATGTTATGAAACATATTTCAAACATGTACAAAAGATATTGGTACGTTTCTGAGCGCAATATGCATCTATGGAGTCAAATATATATGTACATTTTATATTTTGAGCGCAATCGCGTTACTGAGCAGCGAGAAATGAGGATTTGCGGATGCTGCGTTCCTGCGGAGATTGCAACATCCCAATAAATATTGACCAAAGACTGTCAGCTATCTGTCAACAAATTTTCGTCTTATCCGCCGTCCGTAAATTAAAATCGAAATATGCGTGTTGAAATAAGCGATAGAAGCACAAAAAGCTACATAGCATGATCATGAAACATACAGTAATATTAAGATGCATTTTAAGAACGATCACATAACCGACTTGGCAAGTCACAAGCGCGATGCTCGTTGCATATTATAAAAATAGTAAAAGAGAGGCTCTCTTCATCTCCGTGGAGATTCAGTTACGTTATCAATAGTTTCGAAATACAACGAGGGAAGTAGCGTTTCTTATTTGTGGGCCAACTGCCAAAAGATATATTACATGTAGATGTAATAAAAAAAAGGTCTGAATGTAGATCGCTGATCTGAATACGAAATTCAAGAATCTTTGAATAACACACAAAATATAATAAAATAAAATAAATATGCAATCCATACGGTAATGCGCGGAAAACAAGCCACAAAAGCCAAGGATCGAGAAAGAATATACGAGGTTCGCCGAAGTTAGAGTATTCTTACGAACGGAAGTGCAGTAGCGTCGAAGGGTGTAATTAGCATAATGAACGCTGCATTTAACCAAGTCTACAACGAGCGATTTTGTATTCGACTGTACGAACTACGGCGGTGTCAGAAAAGTAACGTGAAATCCAAGACGCGTCGAGCAGTCAGCCTTAAAGCGAGTTAAGGATGGTTACACAGTCGCCCCGGTAAGGTGCAAGCATAATATTCCCGAGGCGGGCAAAGTAGGTGCCGCGGTGCGATGAGACGGCGAGGTGAAGCCGGATGAGAAGTAGAAGGCGTAGAAGAAGCAGTCGGAGGAGGTGAGGCAGAAGGTGGCGGAGGAGAAGAGCGAGGTATAGTACGTAGAAAGAAGGCAAGGTGGAAGCAGAAGAAGAACCGAAGCTGCCACCGCGATGGCAAGGGTAGGGAAGGGAGAGAAAGCGGAGTCGGGAGAAAGGGCGGTAGGGGTGTAACGCGGGGTAAAAGTCCGCGAGCCATTTTTCCCCATATAATTATAAGAGAGGGACTGGGCGTTTCCATAGCAACCACACACCACCCTCTTCTCACCCCCTTCGCCCCCGACGGCCTCTCCCCCTTTCCCCAACCCATATACACCCCCTCATACACTCTGCACCCCGTTTACTTATATGCCGGAGGACGCGCATCGGCACACGCACACACACATATACGCATGTGTGCATGCTATGCGCGCGCGACTAGCTAACGGTGGAGGTTCTAGTGTCTCTGTGCGTGTACGTATGCGACAACGTGTGTGTGTGTATGTATGTGTATTCGCGCGCCGTGTCTCCGAGCGTGAGCGCGCGTGTATCTTCCGCGAGAAGAGTAAGAAAGAAAAACGGCGCGAGGGTAAAGAGAAAGCGAGATAGAAAAAGCGGAAAGATGAGGGCGAATTCGTGCGCGTGTCGTAGACCAGGCGTGTGTTTATACGAAGAGACGGTGAGTGGCGGAGGGGGCAGGGAGAGGGTGAAATTAATGTATTTGTTCTGCGGCTACCCTCATATGCTCCTGGGCGAGAGAAGGCTCGCCGCTCTCGCGAGGTCTCACGGTGAGGCGGATGGCCGAGACGACGTGGCCTGGCTCCACGTAGAATATCAGCCCAGCGTTATTGCTTTTGTGTGCAAAGGACGTCTGTTTCCATCCCTTTCCTCCGCCACCACCTTCTCCTCCCATACCTTCTTCTCTTCTTCCATCGCCACCCGCTCTCACCCTACCGTTCTTTCGCGTTAGTCGTTTCTTCGAGGCGCGTATATGCGCCTATATCGCGTCCTTCTATATGTCGCTACGATTCAACTTGGGTCGCGACTTAAACTCGCCATTTTAGAACAAAAAAAAAAAAGTAGTTAAACCAATCAACTGGACGAAATACTTATAGCATCTAATTATTTTTTAATGATCCATTGTTTGTCATTTTATGAAGCTAGTAAAATTTCAGATTTACGAATCGAATGTGAAATTTATAATGTACGTTAGCGGCATAACGTTGTAAAAAATTTGTGTAACAAGAATGCTACAAACCATGAACGACATAATCAATCTTTTCCCAGTTTATTGTTAATCTTAAGAATTATTTTATTAGGCTATTAATCATCATAGATAATATCTCATAAGTAATTAAATTAATTGTAGTATATTTTTTTTTGTATTCATTTAAATTTAGTTGTTAAAAAGATTAATTTGTTAAAAAAATATTAATAATGTTACGATTGTAAATAGAGCGAAAATGGCGATATCTTCGCTTTGAATTATTCAGGTCCTGAAAAGGATCTCGGAATTCGCAGTAACTAGCGTGGCACTGAGGGATGAAGGGGTGGGATTCGTTCAAGTTTCCCTTGGAAAAAAGCTATTTAAATAGGTACGATCCGTACCGTAGTAGGTGGGGTTGGTTTGATGGTAGGTTGGTTCTCCATTGCTTTATTCTGACAAGAGGTAACCGGCCATAGGAATACGTAACATGGCTGCGATACAAGAAAAATCTTCGAAAGAGAAAATATCATAAACAAAATTATAAACACAGTCAATGCAATATATACTGATTCTTTAATATTGAATACGTCGCATAACGTTAAAAATATTTTTACCTATCTTCAACCTAATAAAATAATTCTAAATATATTTTAAAAACGTACTTTATTAATTAAAAAATTGGTAATTATGCTTCTTGTCAGAATAAAGATATTTAATTTTATTTCAAATCTATCTCATTTTAATTCTTATTTTATATCGATTTTAAGAATACCCGATCGCAACGTTTTGATTATTACAAGATGTATGTATAATGAAATAATAATTTCATGTAAAGTTTTTTAAAAATTCACGCATCTCAACTTCGCGGTCGTAGTTATATCATCGATTGCAGTTGCAGTATCACGTTGACCAGTCGAGATCACCTGTTTTTGTGTTTACATCACGTCTAGCGGAATACTGGCGGCGGACGAACGGAGCCGGTAGTCGCTTAAACAGGAGATTCCCGTGAATAATTGAGCCGCGTAATTTATCGCGCGGAATGCAGCCGGTGGCTTCCTTTCCCGGGTGCTGAGGGTCTCCCGAATGGTGGAGGGGTTTCGTAGAAGATGTAGAGAAGAAAGTGGAGGAAGGGGCTTAAGGTAGGTAGGTGAGAGGGGTGGGTTGGTGGAAATTGAATTTCGATCGAACACCGCCACGACGAGAGAGAGAGTAAGAGAGAGAAAGAGAGAGAAAGAAAGAGCCAGAGGGGCGGTTAAAGCGGGGTGGCAGCAGTGCGAAGGAGAGGGAACCAGAAGAGTGGCAGTGCGGAGGGAAAAAGAGAGATGAGGACGAGAGAATGGGGGAGTGAGAGGGTAGGAGGCTGTAGGACATTACAGGGCATCCTCCGGCCCCGTCACTACGGCGAACAAATGAGCAATTCTCTCAACCCCCGTGTCCTATGATGTCCTGCACGTAGGACCTGGCGATGGGCGTCTTCTGGGTCGATCTCGAGCCATACAGGTTCCCCTCTCCCCCAACCCTCTACCTCCCCGCCGCACCGTCTTCGATCTTCTTCCGCTTTCTATGTACTAACGTCGGGGCTACCCCCGAGGTGATCGTAGTTTAAAATTTCTCACACGGAGCTCGGAAACCACCCGCGCTTCCTTCTCCTCCCCCTTCACCCTGCCTCCATTCAGCCCCTTCCAATCCTACGTCGACGACAATCACCCATCTACTCATACGTTCTGCCGAACACTCGTGACTCTCAGCTGCCACGAATGCTGACGAATTATTTTTCGCGAATTCCGGCCTCGCAATCTCGCCGGTGGATGCGTTGCATTAGATTGACGTTGCAACATTCACGGATGCATCGCGCTATAACTCATCGATTATACGGGCACGGCTGATGCATCGGTGAGAGCTGCGCGTTTGGATGTTCTTTTAGGAATTGGGATAGACGCAGCGGAAAGAAACGCAGTTTAAAAAAACGCATCGCGTCGCTCACGAATGTTTTATACCACAATGAATATATCGGCGATGCCCGCGGGTTTCGTTACGAAGTATCGAGACACGAAGTTAAACTTTGACGCTACGGAAGAGACATTTGATTTTCAAAATTACTACGCTTTCGCTGTATTAAAATAACATCGTCGTTTGCGAGAAATTTTTCCGAAAAGCGATTTAATTTAATCATTTGGAGATGAATCATGAAACGCGCGAGTCCACGATCGCGTATACTGTATTTAGCGTTAAGAAAAAAAGTCGACGATTTTATTTCAAGTTTTTTATCGATTCAATTTTCAAGACTTCGCACATTCAATTTCGTCGGCTGCGATTACAGCTCTTCCTGATATCGTCGAGATAGAACTACGACGAAAAGCTTATTTACGAGTGGTCATACCACGAATCAGTGTTCATCAACGTCCTCTTTTCATTACCCGGCGCACCTGATCTCGGTGACTCGCCATTACGTGAAGGCGTGCGGCAGACACGTTAATCAGCCGAAGGTACTCGCCGTATTCTCGGTGGAAGCAAAGGACCCTGAGAACGCAGAGAAGGAAAATGGCCGGTCCGCCATTAATTAATAATAGAACCCAGCGGAGTTGCTCCCGGCTGGCAGCGGGGGAGAGATGAGGCGCGAGGGGAGGACAAAACGAGATGGAAAATAGAAGACCGGAGAAGATGAAGAGAGACGCGCGAACAAGGGTAGTTCTCTTCGCGATCTCCGTCTCTCTTCCCTTGAACGGCAAGGGGGTTGGGCGGTCTAGGGGGCGGAAGGGGGACTGGAACGGGGAATGGATTTTATGCCCAGAGCGAGATATATGGCGGCCGCTACGCCCGGGCAAAAATAATATTAATATCGGAAAGGAAAGGAGGGAAAGTTTCGCAGGCTGGCTGGCTGGCTGGCTGGCTCGCTGGCCCTGCTTCGGGCAGGGGATATCAAGTATAATCATAATAATAAACGCCCGTACGCGGAGCGCCATTGCTGGCTCCTCCACCCTCTAACCCGACTCCCCTTGCGCCTTCTCTTTCCGCCGCCCTCATCGCACACACGCCGGTGACACACATACGCATACATACGAATGCTACTTTCAGGTATTACACAAACTCTCTTTCTCTTTCTCTTTTTCTGTCTACTTTTTCTCTCCTCCGCGTATGTACGTTACGCGCGCGTACGTAGGTGTATGCACGGTGCGCGCGCGTGTCCACTGCTGAGCCAGCTATACACTCGAGGATTAGATTAGCTTCCAGCGGCTTCGCTCAAAGGCTTATATCCGCGGGTCGAATGAGCGGCAAACAAAAATGGCTCTTCTACCGAAAAGCGCCGCGAGATCGCCCGGAATTTTTCACCAACGCGACCACCCTCGCGGCAAACGTCGCGGATTTATGGCGGGATGTAGGTGCAATTTCCGGGGATATTTACGCCGATTATTTATGTCGCGACTGATCACAGCCAGATTTTATTCATCACGCTACATTGTTTTCGAGATAATTTCATTTCCGTGATTGCTTGATAAGCGCGATTATCTTTGGTTCGAAATTATACTATAAACGATTATCATCACAAACAAAAGTAACGTAAGTTAAAATTAAAAAAAATGTATAATTAAAAATATAAAATAATAAATAAAATAAAAATGTAATAAAAAATTAATGTAATAATAAAATATAATTCTTAAACGCGATATTGCGTCACCCATTTATAAATAACTTGCAGAATTTTTATCTTGTATGAGATTTTATCCATATGACGTTTTTAATTTGTAAATTACTTTTAAAATTAATACTGTTTCACAGAATGTGTTTGTAATGTCTAAATTATGTAAAAAAAATTATATATAAATTATAAAGAAATCTTTGTACGTTTTTCAACGTAACATCTTTCGTATTCGATTGAAGCGCTTTTATCTACATTTCTCTTTTTCTACTTTAAGACCAAAAACTTCCAGATTTTAATCTCCATCGTCAAAGGATCTTATTTATCTCGGTAGCTATCGGAGCGGCTCGTGTTTCTATCTGAAAGACGCCATTGTTTATACGGGATCATGGAAAAAAAACCCCCGATCTCCTAATTAATCCACACGACGGATAAGACGGCCTTTTCGCTCAAGCAGGGACATCCATCGACCTGTTCCCTAATCCTCGGACCGGCCATCCCGCCCTATCTCTCGCATCGTGGTTCCCTTCCGTCTCCCCGAATCCGCGAAGCTCATAGGGGTTACGAGTAGCGCAGATGCATTTATATCGAATTGCAGCTCGGTCGTATATTGGCTCTCTCGGAATGGAGGCTTTTGTCTTGGCGCGCCTCATAAGCGTGGATTTGCCCTTATCCTTACCGTAGCTTCTTCGTTTCTCTTTCCATTTCTTATCTGCCCTCTCGCTTACGCACGCGTCATTCTCCGGTCCACGCTCGACCACCCCCCGAAGTCAACTCCCCACGTTCCTCGCTCGAAGCGGGGGGAGGTTGCGTCTCAGTCCTTCCACCTTTTCTCTCTCTCTCATTTTATCTCGCTGTTCGTTGCGTCACTGTCTTTCTCGCGCTCTGCCTATTTTCTCCCCCCCCCTCCCCCCTCTATCTCTTTTACTTTATTTTTTCCTATTTTCCCTTCGTCGCTAGTTTCGAGGAAGTATGTTAGCGCACGCTCGGTCGGTGCTCGCTACGATTCGTTTCATTATCATACCATTATTTTTTGCCGGCGCTCATAAATTGCCCTTTTTTTCCGTGGATTTCCTGTGCTTTATGCGTCCCACTTCTGCCATTAATGTCACGAGCCCGATTCCACTCCCCTTACACCTCCCTCTCATTCCACGACCATTTATCCAGGATACGTGACTTTCGTTGCCAAAAACACATTTCGTCCCGGCCAGTTATTAATGAACGACCATACCCGCGACATTCGCTCTTTCTTGTTCCTCCTTCGAGATCCATTTTTTTCTGTTTCAGAAGTAGCTGGCAATCGGCATCGGCGGGGGCGTATGGATTGGTCATTATGATATTGGGGTCTTAAATCATAGCGTAGAGCGCAATTCGCATCGAATAGCGATATTATTCTATCAGCCGATAACACCGAACGCGTACATTTATTTAATAAAATGTAATATACAAACGCGATACAGAAAAAAATAGAAGAAAGAGGCAAAATTTAAAGACAAAACGCGAGAGAGTTCTCGTATTTGCCGATATCGAGAGGATTCTAAAGCATTTCGCAAACAGTCACTTCGCGAGCGACACAAGAAACAGAAAGGTTGGAGTTCGAGGCCGTCAAGGACAGGTTATAGGGTGCTTGACCCTTAGAAGGTACCGGGTGAGGAACAGGTTGCACTTCTGGTGATTAAAGTGGAGCCGAGAATTTAGAGCGAGGTGGAATTGCGAAGACTGCGGAGTCCGCCAAGGTAGCCGAACGCGATGGGTCGGAGGAGCCTTGGCAATCAGTGAAATGGCAGTGAAAATAAATGAATGGAAATCGAGTCCGTCTTTTCCATGGCGAGATGCCCCGGGTACAGTCGGGGGAGCGGTGAACGAGCATCGGCACGATGCAGCCGATGAATCGTCCCACGTCGCCCGCACGAGCAATAAGAACGGATTGCTGAGTTAACTCGAGTTACATTTGTGATTGTAAAAAGCCTCCGCGCTGTTCCCCGGGACGACTCTGTTGCATTATTGCGGACGCGCCTCTGGGAGAATGTAACGATAGCGAAGTCGCTGATATGAAGCGGCGATCAGGAGATTTATAGTCATTATGTGCGTGGCTGTTCGTAAGATTATCGTCGCTTTTGAAATTCAGATCGCGCGAATTGTAAAAAGGACTCCCCGCGCGGTGGACGCGATTGAGCGATAATCATAAACTTTCGATTACAAGTAAATAAATTAAAAGAAAAAAAAAAATTAATGAAGATCTTTAAGAAATTTCAAATATTTTATATGCGTAAAAATGGCATGTTTAACACAAAATTATTAATTTTTTTTATGACTAAATGCTGATAAATTACTAAAATTATAGTTGCAATATCGGATACGTTGATACAATTATATGTTATTTAAAATTTATAAAGATTATAATTGCGAACAAACCAGCGAGATACATTAGGACGACAGAATCTTCGACTGTGTATCGTGTGGGATCCCTAAACTAAACTATACCTCATCCCTATCGACAAGTAAGCATCCCTGCCCTCAGGAAAGCAAGCTTAATGCTTCGGAAAAAATAACACACGCGCACATACACATATATATGTGCGTAAGTATCCCTACACGCATCGAGATCCGTGCGTGTTTCCCGTGTCTTTTTTTTTTTTGCTAGCAAGAGGGTGGACATTTAGGGCGGACAAAAAAGGACACTCTGTCTCCCGCAGGAAGCCCCAAGAACACGTAGGAATTTCTTTTTCGATCGATAGAATCTGCATGTTTTTCTCGAAAAAAAGTGTTACTATTCTTCGTGTAATTAAGTTGTATGTATATGAGAAAAATTATAATCTACTGAATTATTAAATATTTGTTGCCAATTTGATAGTAATTACATTGCAGAATTAAAGCTAATTCTGCATCTTCAGCAATATCAGAATTATTTATGAATTTATCATATAAAAAACATGAATACTGTCGCAATCATTTCATTATCTCATTAATTATTTACAAAATCTTTAAATTATAATGTTTAAAATAATAAAACACGCATTCAGCAAATAAAGAAAAGGTGATCTTAAATCTCAATTTTCTTAATTACAATTAACAGGCAAACTAATTAATTAATTACTTTAATTACCGAGTTTAATTGCTTCGAGCACCCAGCCATGTCTTTCGAATAGCGCATAGGTATGCCCAGAACCGCGTACCTTGCCATCCCTCCGGCGAGAGTTACAGAGAATTCCAGACGTATGTATCGCAAACGAACGGCTACACTCACGTGCATTCGCCACACACATTCACCGCCGTGTGTAATCCTCCCACCCGTTCATTCATTCCCCTCATTCGCTCCCACTTTCACCCGTCGTGGGTGCGGCTTCGGCCATTTTGGTACCACCTACCCCTCACGCGCAGGCCCTCCACCCTTCTGGTGGGATCTAACGTACACATATGCACCCGTGCATACACAAGCATACACGCGCCGCCGCGCAGAAAGGTGCTCGAAGTCACGGTAGGGGAAAATGCAGGCGAGGAGACAGAGGGGGTTGCGGTGGAGGTTCGGCACGACGTAGGGGTGGCCGTGCTTATTCCGGAATCTAACGTGCAGCGAGAGAAAGACGGTGAAAGAAGAGGTGTCGTTTCGAGGAACGTCGGGACTGGGGAAGCGACTTAATTTCTACCAACCCCCTTTTCCAACATGTTTCGCCTCTTCGTGCGTCCCCTCGCGCCCCCGCCGTGCCGTGCCGCGAAGAGTTCACTCGTTACACGCTTCGAACCACGGTGTAACTTTTCTCGTTGGAACGTCGGTGCCGATTTTTCGAAGACTCCTCGAAGGCAAGTTTTTGCTCGATATAATTCTTATCGCGAGAGTCTCCGGCAGGAGAGACCTACAAACTTTTTCGTCACGACTCGATCCGGAGGGAAGATAACGCACAACTTGCTTTAGTGGAGCCTTTTATAAACATTCGATTGCATTTTCGAGGGGCAGACGGTGTTCTTTAAATTGTAAATTCTTTTCAACACTCTTTTCCACTGTTTTGTTAATTTTTAGATTTGCTAATTTAAATTCATTAAAATATCATAATTATAATTATATGCTTAGCAAAATAACAATAAATAATGCATATTCATAGATATTAGTCCAGCGATTAGACAAATAAATGCAAAAAAAAATTTAAATTATGATATCTAAAGGAATCATTATGTAGCAGGAGAACTAAAACGTACGCGATATTCTCAACCACAGATGGCGGCACTCGTATACTATTCGCTTTATGCAGTTTGCAATTCATTGTAAAATACCATATTTATATAAAAAAATTTAATAAAATTTAGTCATTCTGTATTTTTTTTACTAAATAATTTAAATATACATATAAAAACATTAACTTTGCATTTAATTAATTTTTTTTTCGTATTATTTTGTATAATATAGTCTTTCATTACCTAAAGATATTTTATTAGCATAATTTCATTTGTTAATTAAAAATAATAATTATACATATGACGAAGATTTAAATCCTACTCTCCTAACAAGTTGTCGGTGTCGTATTTAGTAATCAAGAAAGAGATATCACGCGACGAAGCAATCAAAATATAAAATATATGTTAACTATCGTATCTAATTAATTTATGCAACTTAGCGAACTGTGGACTTAATTTTTGTAAAGGACAAATGAATTCTCTATGTGAAACTTACGAAATTTCTTGCGAAACTCGATATAAATCTACTTTCGTGCCCACCTTCTTCGTTCGGCGCAAAACATGTTTCCGTATGAGAGGGTGGATAGGGCTACAGCAGGGGACGGGGTGGCGTAAGTGCTTTTTGTCGGAAAAATTATATGATAGCTAGGAACGCGCGAGCTTTTTCTTTCTCCCCTCTCTACCTCTGTTCTGCTCTTTTCCCTCCAGTTTCGGATTAGAAAATATGATTAGCTTCGTGCCGGGAGTTTATTCGGGGTTAACGGCGGAGCCAGGAAACGGGAAAAAGAGGTGGTAGTCGTTCGTACCCTTCGGATTTTATGGATGACCATGGTCCCCTTATGTGTCTCGACGACGACACTTTTCGCGAAATGGTTTCTGTGCTGCTGCGTTTAATTCATACAATATATCGAACAACTGCACATTCAGCTGCAGGCTTTTATCGTTCTCGCGCGAATTTTTCAATTTATTAAAGTAGGAAAAAAAAAAGATATAAAAAATTAAACTAAATTACGCTAAAATTAAAATTAAACGCTACATGTCAGAAATGGACCTAGCTCGAAAAACAACTTTAAAGATAAGAAAAGCATTGGAAAACAAAGCCACAAATTGGTATATTTATATATTCTTTCTACGAAAAAAGGTTTCGTAAGATGAAACGTCATACTCGAGTATAAGAGACTAACAGAATTATGCTGAGAAATAACGTAAGCGACGCACGTCTCGCCTACGTTTTGCTACTCCTCCTGTCTTCTCTTCATTCCTCCCACAAAATCTCTTTCTCTTTTTTTTTTCCCACCAGCCCTTATAAAAGATAATCTTCTACCTGTCTCGCAATGATTAATTATACAAAACTGCACTTCCAGAACTACAAGTCGAGGAGATATTAATTTCAGATGTAATCGCACGCGTACAGACAGACGAATACCTTTTCAACCTACAGAAACTCCGCTCTTATTTTATTATTCACCTACTTTTGCAATTTATTATTAAATAAAATAATAATCGATAAAGAGCTTATAAACATTTAAATTGTGTCAAACTTTATCGACAAATTATGGCAAATTTATAAATCCGTCTTTTCTCATCCGTGCTTTTCTAGTCGTATATTCGCGGAATAGTAAACGCAGTCAATTCTCGATCGAAGGAAAAAGCAAGTAAGCGTAAGGAAAAACGGCAAGTTATTTCGTGCGAAAGATGCTCTCGCCATAAGAGCACGGGGGCTGCGCGACGGGGTTGGTGGCGATGAGTATTTCCCAGAGGAGGAACTCGGAGTCAACTCATCAGACGACCCTAGCCTTAACGCCCGGGTTGCATAATAAAGCCGTGCCAATTTTTATCGACCTGCCATTGTGCCGCGCGGGAATATGTGGATGCCCGTCGTTTCCACCCCCCCGATTTTCCCCGGTATTCCCGTCGCGACGTCGCGCGACAGCCCGATGAAAACTTTCGAAACGCCACGAAGCGTGGACGTGCGTGGAAAAAAGTATCGGCTTTAGTGCCGAACTGCAACCGGCTCGTCAGAATCGCTGAATCAACGGGATCTTACCGCTGTAATCGGCACGAAAAATAGTATGGAAGTGGCGTAGTCGAGTATACCGTTTACTATACGAGCGATACGCGAACGCAAGCTTCGGGTTTTAATTTTGCCAAGCGCGTACAAATGCCGTATTGATTTTGCTTCTGCTCTTTCGCCCGATACTTTTATATGTACAAAACGTGTCATTAAAGACAAATGTAATTTGTCAACTTTCTTAAGAACCATCTAAAAATCGCGCAAACTGTCGAGTTCCTCCAGAAACGAGAAACGGCTAAACGCGAAATATCGACGTTACGTCACATTTCCTCGGTATAATACTTTCAACGTGCCAGCGTACCGATGAAATTAGATTCCGGAGACGCGAGTAGCAAGCGATGCATCGGGACGAAGAGAGGGGAAGGTGATCGATGAAAAAAAAAAAAGGGGCGATCGGTTTCAACCCCATCCACGAGGTATGTTTGCGACCCCAGCGGATGAGAAACGATCCCCCTGTCCCCACCGAATTTATATCGAGATCGAATTATTGATCCTTGCCGGCGCGACCGATTGCTTCGACCCCACGTGTCAATTTTACGGTTTTAACGAACTGCAAACTCCAAAATGTATCGCTTCTATTTCCTTCGGGCTGGAGCAAAGTCAGCGCCGCTGGCATATAGCCAAAACTATTTCAAAAGCGGCACATCAAAGATATATTTATAAATACGTCGTTAAAAATATGCGGCCTGCAATGTAAGAATTTTCTGTTCGACGTGTTATCGCGCGACGGAAGTCTTTGTTCTGTCTTAAAACAGCCGCGTTTGATTGAATTAAATTCATTGTCGCATTTCCCGGATATCTTATTCTTTCGTTTGGCTCACTTTGTGAGCAGCGAAAATAAATGTTAGCTTACTTTTTATTATTTTGTTAATTTTTATTATTTTAATTACGAGTTTTTCGCAGTTGAAATATATTTAATTTTCCCTAACACGCAGTGTAAAAAAATATTTCAAGACTCACCGGTAGATGCGCAGCAGCGGAGATGATTCTGTAACAAAAAAATAAATAATTAAATTATAGAGAGATCAGAATGTTCACCATAAAAAAAAAATTACGCGCTTTTAATAAATTCTTTAATCAAATAATTAAATCCAAAATTATATTATTGCCTTTCTAAACTTTACATATCCGTGTATAAATTACCAAGGGGAAAAGCCAAATTACATCGAAAGCTTTATTCATTAAGAGCGACTTGTCGACCACGTGCGGCGGAGCTCCGTTACGTGCGTACTATCTGCTCGGTGCGCGGCGAAGGTGGGGACAATATCGCGTGAGCCTACCCCGCGCGCGTCCGACCGAAGATCACCGACTTTGTTCATATTTCAACTCGGTAATAAACATATGACTAGTGGATACGTTGTAATATTTTATTGTGAATTAATCACTTTAACGCGATAACGAACCGCGCGCTTTGTAATGTCCAGTTATTATAAAAAAAAGACCATCAATTTAATTAACCAAAAAAAATTAACATAATTAACGTTCGAATGTATGTGTAAATTTATTCAAAGGCACGAGAAGAATTTAAAGTGCTACATAAATACGTACGAAAGCCATTAAATATAAAACAGCTTTCTTTAACGTAAAAAAAAATAAGAGTAATTAACGCGCGCGACGTGCGTACTTTATGATATTTAGTAAAATAAAATACGATTCTCAAATTGCATATTGTCCGCTGTAGTTTGCTTTGTTAACGGGTTAGGAAAGGCTTAGTTTGCGATTTATCGCCGGTGGTCAAGAGACGCGCAAACCAAATAATTAATCTAGCTTCGTGCAAATCGCGAGATCCGACTAACCAGATGTCCGACCTGTCGGACAACAATCAGTCAATGTCCAGTTCTATTTTAACTGCGGATTAAAGCGAACTAACTGTCGGCAGAGATATAATAGGAGTGTTAGCGTAAAGGATTAAGAAACATGTCATTTCAGCGGTACCGCTGACGTTGCGAGGAAACGACTTTCATTGCTGATTAATCATAATTGTATGTAATTTACATTATATATAACCAAAGCGATGCAAAATGTTCTACGGTATATAAAATGTATGTCGCTTTGTCTCTAAAGCACCCCCCCGATTTCCAATTGTTCGCAAGCGATGCTGTCGACGGTCCTCCAATCGCATTTACAATATTTCCAAGATAAATCCTCGTATATGAAATTCCATAAATTACGCGTCCCCTCGCTCACCGTCGCGTGTGGCCATTATTATTGGCCCGCGAGAAAGAGAGAGAAAGAGAGAGAGAAAAAAAAAGAAACGATTCAGTGACGAGTGTCCGTCCGAACGAAGACACCCCCTTCGCGCTGTCGGATTCACCCCTCGTCGGCCGAACGCGTGATCTTTAAGGGGATGTATGTAAGCTGTGGACGGCGAAGGCGTCGCGAAGGGACGTAGAGCGGCGAAACAAGCGGAGGCGTCCTAACGGTGTCTGTTGGTAGTGGTAGGACCGAGATGAGAACGACGGGGATGGTGGTGGCGACGGAGACGGTGGTGGTGGTGTAAAATATGGATTTACTTCTCCTCCAGGGCCGCGGCTTTTCCTTCGGGCTCTATCTCCATGTACGTGTATTTCTGAGCGCGTGTGACGTCATATGCGGCCCTACCAACACCATTATGGGGGTGGAGGGTAAAGAGAGGCGGCGCGCAGGGAGGGGTGTCATGGCTCGTTTGTTAGACGGGGCTCGGAGAACCAGGGGGTGTTTTGTTAGTGTTTTCTTTGCACCGTCACACGAGACGACAGTGTTTTGTCTCCTCGCGAGGAAAGAAGCGGCGAAGAGGGTGGGCCAGGGTGCGCGAGAGAAATAAGGCGAAGATAGAAAACGGAAAATGTGCTTCGGTTAAGCGCGAAGCCGGAATGGTGGGCTTTCTTGCGCCTTTAAACGATTCCGTCAATTTGGCTCTTGCGACACTTCGCGAAGAATAAATCGTTGCCG
Organism: Cardiocondyla obscurior; assembly: GCF_019399895.1. NCBI lineage: Eukaryota > Metazoa > Arthropoda > Insecta > Hymenoptera > Formicidae > Cardiocondyla > Cardiocondyla obscurior. Next base: position 4,128,196 of record NC_091880.1, on the reverse strand, counting down.
CGAGGCATGCATACTATTTTTTATCTTTTCATATGCACTTATTTTCGTACGTCATTCAAGATATTCTTGAATTTTTCAAAAGTGACAATAATCGCGCGATTTAGAATATATATATTTCTCACTTTTTAGATCCAAATTGAAAAGATTAATGCAGTTTATGCGAGTGTCAGCGAAACAAACGTAAATCTCGGTCTTAAAGAAATACAAGAATTACTTGAAATCTTGTCGCGAGAATGCAAGAAGACTACGATGGTTGGTTTTATTTATTTCAATTCTCATTTTCATTTCCGCACGAAGGATCATCGTTCTCTCAATGTCGCCTTTTCCTACCTATCGATCCGCGCGAGAACTGACATTCGATCTTCCGTTCGTTTCCATCCTATCCGACTCCATCCATACCTGCGTATGTATGTACATACACCCATGTACCTACATGAGTAATTTAAAATGCGATTACTGAGGGGATGTTCTATACGAGAGCGATGCCTGTGTGTCGATGGACATAAGAATAGCTAATACGTGGATGGCGGAGGAAGGTCGCACGACGAAGGAGGCAGAAGAGACGACGGTTGGATGGCTGCCATTAAAAGATTTCATCCACCCTCTCCGTCCCCGCCCCCGTTTCACCCTGCCCCATCCGGCTTGCCCGCGGCACCCATATATAAGGGTGAGTAATCTGAGAGCCATCCCTCCTTTCTTATTTTACGTCCTCCCTTTTCTCGCTTTCCGCGCATTTGCATTCGTTCTCGCGTGAAAAAGAAGTAGTGGCCGTAAAAAAAAAAAAAAAAAAAAATAAGACGCGAGAATGAGTATGTGCGCACGATTTGTATTAGTTCCTCAGCGTATACAAATTTTCATGTCTTTATGAAGAATCGACGCACAGGATTCAAGTTCGAAAGCGTAAGTGAGACATCGGAGGCGCGACGTGACTCTACAGTAATTCGAAATACGCAATCATAAATTAACGTTCCTAATTATCTCGTGCAAATTTCATATTCGTACATTTCTTTGCATATAAATTGCACATGCTCATTATCACAGCTATGTACATTTCGAGAGCTCGAGGATACTCGGGCCGTTCTTCCGAAAGTCTCATTGAGCGCGCGGCAAAGTCTTCCTCGCGTTTCCGCGCGCATAAGTGCATAAGAACGACAGAGACGTACGAGCCGAAGGCTCGAGGACGAGCGGACGCATACACTGCACCTAAGGGATACGTAAGAGCCAACCAGCGCACACGTACGGATTACAGAGGGTAGGATTGGCAGCTCTGATCAATATTCGATTTTTGAAATATCTCCCTCATCCCCGACGCTATCCTCCCCGTCCACCGCCTGCCGCCATCCTCAACCCCTCCTGAATCCCGGAGGCCTCCCCGAACCCCTCGCGGAACCTCGCGTACCTCGAAAAGCTCGATACTCCATTTGTATTTTTAAACTGGAATCCCTATACTCGCGCGCGCGTATGCGTGTCCGTGCATATACACGCACGTAGACGACGGCACGCCAAAGCGTCCTGCCACCACCATCGCCATTCGCCATCACCATTACCACCGCCGGCGGCAGCGGCGTCACCCTCCGCCACCCCCATCTTCTCGCAACCCTCTACTACTTCTTCGTCTTCTTCTCCACCTCCGTCGACCCTCCCGCCGCCCTTCCCGCGCCTTCTTCCTTCTTCGCTCCTCCGCCGTCCTTCCAGGCCGTTCTTCTTCGCTTCCTCCACCTCCTCCTCCCTTTCCTCCTCTCTTCTTCTCGGTGTTATGTGTGCTACGAGCACGCTTTCGACGGCGCGTGCATACGCGCGCGGCACCGGTGTGCGTGTGTGTACGTAGGACGCTTGGGGGCAGGGGCATACGATCCATCGGAATTTTAAGGAAATAGAAGGACACTCGATGCATACCGTCGCTGTGTAGTAATGTGTCGGTGTTGGTGGTCGCGTATGTGGGCGTTACAGGGCCGGCGACAGCGACCGAAAGCGAAATATCTCGAGGCGACGAGATTCAATGCGGATAACAACCCCGAAAGTGCATTGACTCCGCGCGCAGCTCCGGCCAAATTACAGCACGGAGTTACACTCGACACTTGCGGCGGCTTAATCACAAGCTTTTCGAGTAATCATGAATATTTCAGACGTCTGAATCGATTGAAAATCATAAGTAATTTTATGCAATTTAATAGTCTTTAATATCGTCGTATCAGGCGACTTTGAAATCTTTCTTAACATGTTTCTCAATCTCTTTTTCTTTCTTTCTTTCTTTTTTTTTTTTTTTTTTAATTACACGAGATCTTACATTTCTGTCATGTCGCTCAAGATCTAACGCTTATAAATTAATTATTTTCGAGATGCGAATTTTATTCACCGGCTGTTCGCGTTATCAAAATTCCTATGATTATAAATATGTGCGACTTCGCGATCAGATTGATATTCGTAAACGCGTTGACGTAAATGACAACTCGGTACGTTATCTTTACCGCCGTCAACGGTCCCAGACGTACGGTGGATCAATTTTCAGCCGGCCCAGTACGAGAGAGAGTAGCTCTTACCGGTCCTGTGCGTCTTTATACACGTCGACCTGAAACGCACACCCGCGCAACTTAGAAATACGTCTAACGGAATACATGCGCGCCCGCGTTCGCGCACGCTTGTTCGTTTGCTCGCATTTCAACGGAGGGATGGAGGGATGTAGATACGTGCACTCGTAGAAGAGACGCGGTACCCTATAGCCGTTCCTCTTTACCCGGCAAATTGGAATTTCTCACCGCGGATAGAATTCTTTCGCGAGAATCACAAGACGCCGGGCTGGGGGCGATATACGACGACGTCCTGGGCGTCACGTTGCGCGGGCGCATTATACATACACAATGTGATTCATCAAAACGTGGTTATGCGGCCGATCGTATATCGGCGCCCGTCTCTGAATCTCCCAGGACGTATTTCCCGAAACGAAATGGGAACGCGAACGATTTATCCGCGCCGCGCCGCGATACATTGTAATCGATGCCGGTCATCATCGCATCGATGTCACCGACGGGGGTGAATGTCCCGATCATCGACAAGCTAAGACAGGATTGCGCCACGAGAACGCAGTTATATTCGATAAGATGTCGATCATGTTTCGCGGGGTGATGTTTATATATTGCCTCCACAGGTAAGAGGAAACGCGTTTCTTCTCGTTTAAAGCGCGCACCGAGACATTGACATAATTGTTCATTTTCTTAATACACCTGCTTTCAAATGCGTAATAATACATCCTCGCCAGTTAAATTAAGCATTGTCAAGTATAAATTGTCTATCGCAATTGCAAATAATGATTTCTAACGATCGTTTCTTTAGCGCGTTTATAAGGCGGTATTGTCTTAACTAATTAAAGATAGGAACGAAATTAAATCTCTAAACGGTGTCGCTGACAGTTTAAATCGTAAAAAAATGCTAGTAAAAATTTAGGCAAGCTGAGATATAATTACAGGCATTTAAAATGATCTCGGGGTATCTACGATGGCCGGTGAAATGCACCATTACGCGAGCCTGCCGGATGCGGCGGTCCGCGCAGCTGCACCGGCCGCTGTCGATGCAGCTCCGGGCGATTAATTAAACGTCGGCACAGCGCACGGCCGCTCATTAGCGGGCGTCGATTGGCTGCTGGCCGGTCACGTGACATCCACGACGGCGGTACGCTCTCCCAAGTGGACGACTGGGGGTCGAGTCAGAGAAGGGGGTTGCCGGTCGGTCGGTCGGGGGCGAAGAGGGACAAGCCGGCAGCCCAGCAGCGGTGGAGGCGCGGGATCGGGCTCTGGCTCGGGCTGGGGTTTGGGCTCGGGATCAGTGGGGTAAAGGGAGCAACACTGCACATTCGCACAGTTGTTTCTGCTGGAGAGCAGCCACGCCCTGCCCCTTTCGCGCCACTAAAGGCGGATACCACGAGATTAATTAAGACGCCCACCAACAAATGATATCACGCAGCTTTCGGGGAGCCGCGGTCTCTTTCTCTCCGCGAACGGGGAGAAATGTTAATTAGAACAGCGGAGAACGCGGAGAACAGCCCGATTGGAGGTATCGCGCGACGGGGGTTGGCTCGTTCGTTCGCCGTCTCTGCGAAAAGCCGAGAGTGGACGATAGAGACGGGTCCATGCAGTTTCCATGGGCGGGACACGCGGAACAATTATAAACCCAATTAAGGGAATCGCCCGCGAGGGAAGTTTTTACTCGAGGATTGGCGAAATCAACGAATGGCCGCGTCTCATTACGCGCCGCAAATTGCCCTTGTCATTTCCTGATAGCGCGCCGGCTATCTGGAAATTCTGCTCCGTCTGTTGCGAGCCAATTACCATGTAATTGCGTCCGTATAGCGAGATACATTAGTTTCCCGTTATTTTATGAATAGAACTTGATGAGAAATCAAGTTTGAATTAAAAATAATCAAGAGAAGGGGTAATTAGAAATGTTGATTAAATGATAATGAAAATCACACGAGAACATATTTGTACGTTATATTAATCTGAATTTAATTTTAAAGTAATTCGGTTCGATAGTTGCTCTGCCAATTTTCATTCACGTGTTGCCATATACTCCGGGTAATTAATCAACGCTTTGCGAACGGGTAGAAAAAATTAAAAAATAATTTAATAAAAATTTGTCGTTTTTCGTCGACATCTCGATTCCGTCTCTTTTGTCACAGACAAATCGGGATGTAGATTCGATGCAAATTGCTCGAATGCGCCTTCGAGAGGGCTCGATTGGCCACTCGGCAAGTCCGTAGATTGGATTGCCGACCGTAACGGCTAATCACGCAATTACTCTGCACGGCTTTAATTTTATCCTTAATTAAATCCAATTCCGCGACATGAATGTGTATTGGCAAAGCACTTCTGCGACGCGAGTGTCCCCGCGGCGCTGGCAATTTCGAAAAAGTCAAGCGTGGAGTGACTGTAATAAGTCAGATGAATTTTATTACGCGCAAGATCGACTAGTAACGTGATTATCTTTTTATCCAAATCTTACGTATTAATAACTTTAAAAAAAAAATATATATATATATTTATATAATAAAAATTAATAACTTTATAAAAAAAAGATAAAAAAACGGAAAAAATAAAAGCCATACAATTTCAAATAAAATATCAATAAAGGTGACATTTTTTTTTATAAGCAAACTCATTTGATAATGTGTCACATCTTATCCGCAGTCGTCTTGTTTTTTTTTCTAATAACTGGCATAATCCGTTTCTCCCTTGTCAAGCAGCTAGGGTTCTACAGGGCAGTTGACGAACGACCCTGTTGACGTTCGCCCTTTCCATCGCTCGCTACAAAACGAAAGGAACCGAACAAACTCAACCCCGGCCGTCGTCGCGGCCTTCATATTTCATATTTCGAACACCCTCGATCTTTACCCTTCCCTTGAATCCCCCTCGTTCACTTGTCTCCGTTCCTGTAAATATACGTGTTTCACGAAACTCGGGCCGAGATTAATTTCTGATCTAAGCCCGGAGCTAGGCAACTCCTCGGGGACGCTCAGCGAAAACGGATTTTCGCGCACAAACCGAAGTTTACAGAGTGAATCGTCCCGACAACGGCGCGACGTACTTTTATTTTCATAGAACCGCCCTGTCAATTTCACGGCTTCGTTTGTCGTTGATTTATAGCTCCGGATTTGAAAATTTATATTTCAATCCGCTGCAAGGCGAATGGAAGAATGCCAAAGAGGCGTTCTAGCTTATTTACTTGAATTTCGTGTCATGTGTATTATAATATGTATATCGAACTACGCTCATGTCCAATTTAAAGTTAAGGTGACACCCCTTGAATTTTACAAACTGACCAATTCTTTGCCATAAATTAAAAAGACCATTTATAAAAATGCACCGTCACCGAAATTCCATTCGTAAAAGCTCGACCACGGATATTCATACTTAATTTATCGTAGCTATTTGTGATTAAATCACGACAATAAAATCGTCGTGATTTTAAGGTGAAACGGAGATTTTCCGCGAGTTTGGTGAGCAAGCTCACTGGGGAGGAAAAGCGGACGAGTCCGCGCTTGTTTCTCCGCAGCTTAATTTAACCGAGCGCCGGAACGGAAAGGTAATTTTGTTTAATTTATTAAAACCCTGGAGGTCTCCTCCCCTATCCACCGCCTGGCTAATGATGTAATCCTCTAAAAAGTTATAAAGTTACCGAGTTCATTTTTAAAAGCAAGCGCACCCTCGCGTCGCCCGACTACTTCCACCCCCGTGCCGCCTCACACCCCTCCCACCCCCTCGATCCGTCCGCCCCAGAACGATGCCTCTTGCTCGAGATACTTACGGCACTTTTTATTACGCAGTATTTCACGTCCACGACGCAAGTTACTTCTGCATATTTATACAGGTGAATAACTAGGCTCTGTCTCCGCGCTAAGGCCGTTTCAGCGGCACGGAGGAACGGCGACGTTGAAAAGTGGCGAAACTTAATAGAAACGGAAGGGAAGCACGACCGACATTAAAGGCTTTACAAAATTTCGTTTTCTCCCTCATCCTTTTGCTCAGCTTGTAAAGCGAGCACCGAGAAAATTAATTTTGATATGTTAATTACTATTTGCGTCAAAATTATTTTTTTATTTTTTATCTTTTACCTTCTTTTTTTTACTACCTATTTTTTTTTGCGAAGCTTGTTACGATTTGATATAATTTAAAAACATTTCACCGGTAACATCGTTTGCCGTACTGCCAGTAGACGTAGAAAACTTTAAAGTTTCCAATTCTAGCCGCTTTTTAAAACTAGGCTAAACTGATAACTATCATTTGATTCTCCAAATTTACATTACGTAACATTATTGCAATCCGCCAAAAGACGTTTTTATTTTTTTCACCAACTCAACGCGATAATATTTTCCGTGTGAAATTTTACTATCAAATTCGGAATGCCCGAATTTGATCCGCCGAAAAATTGTTCTGCCCAATCGGCATCGCGAATGCTCGCCGGATTTCAAATTCAAATTTCATTGCAATCGAATTAGCCGACAAAAGAACCGTTTGATCCATCTCGTCAGCCCGCGCCCGCGAAGCCCGCACAAAGTGGCGGTCCCAATTATGAATAATTCGGAATGTAAAGTCGCTTAATTCCATACGCTTGCCCGAAAGCGAGAAAGGTGGAGGGTGAAACGGGAATTAGAACTAACGAAACCGATCCCTGATTGCCCTTTCCCCGTACGAGCAACAAAAATTCTGCACACATTAATAACAATACTCGCATAATTAATTGCGCAATTCACGTGAAATTTTCTCCGACAGAAATAATTTCTCCAGTTAATTGTCAAATTAACAACGAAAAGTATTTCGATAAGTTTCAGTTCAACAAATAGATAAATAGAAAAATCTTATTGTACAGTTAAAACTTTAATAAACGTAATAAATAATTAAGTGACTTCCTCGATTGTTCATTTTTAGTATTTTTATATTAACCGGTCTCCCGAGTAAATATTACGCCAATGATATGTGCAACATCAGCCAATCCTATTTATTTAATCCTAATTAATCCGCTCATGGACAGAAGGGACAGCTGCGCGAACTACGATTTTAATTTATTCCGAAGGAAAGAAGAGATTATTCGAGTCACCTGCTGTCCGTGGAGATTCGAGCAATCACTCTCCCGCGCTTCATCAATTCGCATTATAATATGCATAACAAAAAGAAATAGTTAATTCGATTAGTTACCCTCGATCTCATTCTTCCCTTTTTCATGTAGCTAGTTATTCTTTAGAGTAACTCGATTTCGCAACAAGTATTTACATTATGCTGCAAGTATTTATTCTTTGTGTTCTCTTAAAGAATCTCCTTTTTAAAAAAGCATTAAATTTTATATAGCTGCCTTTTACATACTTATATACAGAATTTCTGAAGCTTAAACATAAAGTTACATCTTCGTCGTAACGTTGTTTATTTCCCTCGTTATATTAAAAAAATTTTTCCATACGCCATCGCAAAAGAAAATTATTATTCTATAATCAGATAGTGACTTAATACAAAATTAAATTAAATAAAATAGTGATTTAATGCGAAACGTTGGTAGCGAAGATGCCACCTTTGTCGTCGAGCTCGTAAAACAGAATCCAGACATCGCTCGTTACGAGAGTGCCACAGCCGAGGCAACGCTGGCAGGAATCTGCCGAGCATTCGCCGAGACGAGCATTTTTTTTTTCTTTTTTTTTTTTCGGTTTGATTGACTAACGTCAGTCACCGAGAGATCCTGAGACTCGCCACAGTGAATCCCCATTTGGTATGCCATGTAGATAAGTACAGTCCTTGAAGAGATTTCGAGCGATGTACGCTCAATGTTGTGCCATGCCAAGATTCACGACAGTAGTCGTGCATTGCGCAACCCTAACTTCGTAAAACTTCTCTGGTGACTTTATGCACGATTCTATCTTCTTGCAAAAGCCTTCCTTGGTTTTGCATACTTAAGATACTTGTGTACACTTCTCAAACAGTATTCTTTGTTGGAAAAGACATTACCTTATACGGACGTTATAATTATCTTTATAATGTACCATAATTTCGAAAAAAAAATTAAAAGTAAATAAGAATTTAATTTATTTACGAAATAGCAGTAAGTTATATAAGTATAGATCGAGAATATTAACTTGTTTTTTTCTTTTTCTTTTTTTTAAATCATATTAAGAAATGTACGTTTAAAAAAAATGCGTATCAAGTAATAATAAACCGCGCGAGGCGAGGAAGAGTAATAATAGTTCGGACGAATGCACTGACAAGGCAAAAGACGTACACAAATCGACTTACACTCGAACGCGAGTGCATACACTAAAACGGAGTCGACGGTGTAAAGGGAGAGAAAGAAAGGCGAGCGGAGAGCAGAGAGCGACCTGGATGAGGAGGGAGGAAGAGCAAAAGTCTAACGTAGGAAGGCGAGCTGGCGACCATCACCAAGTCAAATCGTCTCGCAACGCGCCAGCGAATAATCTTAAATTCAAATTAAGAGCGGGTCTACAAATTTAAACAATAAACGATCAGATTCGCCGCGATTCAAATTTAAACGCGGCGGACAATGGGCCTGAAGAACGCGCGTTCGCGGCATTCCTCGACCTTACCTTGACCACCACATGTGCATCCCGATTTCGGCCGACTTCCACCGAGACTCGCACGTTCGAAATTAATGAACTCCAAACGCTAATAACGATACTGACTTTAAATAATTTTCGCGACATTTTTTCCTTTTTTTTTTTTTTTTTTCTTGCACGATACAAGTCACACGTACGACTGTTAGATCTATCGACCTCGATTTTTTTTTAATCTGCTAATTTTTTGTCAATTGATCCTTAAATATTATTATAGCACAGCCTGTATCCTGCTTTCCATTTTTATCACAAATCGACGATTGATGTCGAAAACTCGGTCTCATTACCAGGCGACGCACGGTGGTGGCGAAAGAAGATAGAAAAAAAATTTTTGGTAGTTCGCCGACCACTAAAAAGCGAACCCCTAATTCACCGGGCCGATTCCGCTAGCTGAGTCAACGAGCGGTGAAGCAGAACGGGGTGTCGAGAGAAAAACCCAACGACGATGGCGATCCGGTGGAAGCGAGATGTGGGATAAAGAAGGCGACACGTTGCCGAGAGGAGACCGAGGAGGACAAGGAAGCAGCGAAATAGTAGCGAAGGGAATTGCGGTGACAGGAGGGCGAGCACGAGAGGAACGAGAGGCGAGAGGGATAAGAAGTGATCGGGACGTCAGATCGGATCTCGTTGGTGAATCAAATTTGGCCAAATAAACGAAGAGACTATGGGATGGAGGAGGAGGAAAAGAAAGACGAAGAGAACCGGGAGGCACGCGGACTGAGGACCGGAGGGCCCGCGAGAACAGTTGCGCTTCGTGTGTGCATTAGCATGCGAGAGGGCTGCGAAGAAGGGACGCTCGAGAGAAGAAGAGACACGAAAAAGGGGAGCGAGAGGAACGCACGCGGAAAGAGGGACGGAAGAGAGGAGACGAGGTGCAGAAGCAGGAGGACAAGGGCAAAAAAAAAAAAAAAAAAAAAAAGAAGGGCTGGCAAGAAGGGACTTTTCGAACTTTCTTTGTGTGCTAAGCAGCTTCCCGGGCTATCCGGACGAGAACGTAGGACGGCTCTGTTCTTTTACGTGTCGCCCCACAGCCGATACCGTGTATCGGAGAATCGACGTAAGTGCAGAAGCCTCTTTTCGGCGATCGTTTAAAATCGTGTAATCGAGCGGCGCGAAAACGAACGCATAAAAAATAGTCCGACAATCTGATATCTCAGTTTCAGATCTACAACGTTAGTTTCTGCTTTATCGCGATTTTATCTTAATCTCGATTCTTTATCACTTTGTAAAAAGAAGATTCGAAAATAAAGAAAAAGCAAAAGAATTAACCAAAATTTATAACATTGTTAATTGAAAAATATATAAATTTTCCGCTCAATTAATTAACAAATAATAATTACTTTTATATCGCTTAAATTTTAAAATTATCACTACTGCGCGAAATGTCGTGTGAAAATCTGTCTTAACGCCTGAAGTTAGACGACCAGAAAACATTTATGCTGATGGTGTAGCCACGACTATTGCTACAGACTATTACCGAGGACTGTTGTAAGAAATACTCGAGCATAATTTTTATTTCGCTTTTTCTTTAAAATAAAAAATATAATTTTTATAAATAAAAATGTTTCTAATTGATAATTCATTGTTATTCTATTTTCCTATTTCAAGTAAGGGACTGAAAAGTTTTAGAATTTTTTTTTCTTTTTTTTTTTCAATTAGATATTCGCCCTTTCCTCGTCTTTTCCTCCTTATCGAGGGCAAATAAATGGTAAACTTTTATCATTCTAGTATATATAGCCAAAGCCACTTTTCTCGGCATATCGATATCGAACAGGACGCTCTCCGATATTTTCTCTCAAGTAAAAGAGATCCTACATGAGGTATATGACGGAAAGGCTCCATATAGATATACGCGACACGCTGGGGCAGCGCGTTATCATTCATTGCATCTCGAACTTTTGCTCGCTTTAAAGTAGAAGCCTGTTGAATATTAAACAACAGTGTCAACAGCGAGGTTCGATGTTTTTCAAGTTATGTCGCGTTATTTATATTGCTTCAATGTTACGGTGAACATCCATATGCCTGCAGTTTTCGATAAATAAGAAGATAATCGAATTCTTAACTGATAAGTTTTGAAATTATTTCTATTTCGTAATCTATATCGTGAGCAACGACGTAATAAAATTTCCAAAGTTAATCATTATCGGTTCTAGTGCCGGAAGTCACTTAAAAGTACGATTTTTTCGTGATAAATTGTGAAATTTATTTTAAAATTAATTCAAGCTACTTAAAAGATAAACCAACGTGAGTAAAGAGTCTCCTGTACAGTCACCCATGATTATTGATGTTAACCAAAATTGTTGGTCATGGAACATTTAAGGACTAATTTACAAAACTCTTATTAATGCACGGAAACGCATGCAAGCAGGCCGAGAGAATGCCGGGTAACCGTGACGCAGTGTGAATTTAAATCGTCCTCTTAAATGGAGCGCCGGTTGTCTAGCAGGGAGATCTTGCGCACGTATTCGGACACGTTTCTCTTAGGGGACTTATAAACCAGCCAGTATCGTTACACGTGTACACGCACGGACTTTGGTTAGAAGCGATCGGAGGCAATGCCACGCGTGTGTTCGTACGTCATTCATAGAAACATATGTTTCAAGATAAAAGTATCATATGTAAATTCACTACACAATTATATTAAAAAAAAAATAATAAAAAAAATAAAAAATTTCTCGCAAACAAAGGTAATTGTAAAATCTAATTCATTTTATTCAAATTAATTTTATCTATTAATTTTAAATTAATTTAGATGTCGTAATAAATCAAGATTATCTCCTTGAGATAAATGCACAGCAAGGATGCATAGCAAGGATCTTGAATTTTAATTCAATCGAGATTTGTGTTGCGATGTGCATTTGTGCCCGTCGGCAATGCAAATGATGGACTCCATACGCCACCACGCGTCGTAAATGGCGTTCAAGCGGTATCAATTAATTTATGCGCGATTGATGCACCGGCGCAGCACGTTGCAAAGCGAAACGCGCGTCTTGTGCGGCTTCGTTGCGCCTCAGTCCTGCTATTAAAGGTGAATTCACGCGGCTCGGCCGTAATCTGCGCGATCCATTAAACCAAATAAACAGGCGACAAGTAGAAACAGCCGCGCTTTTTCGTTTTTTTTTTTTTTTCGCTCGTCCGTGATAATTAATTATTTCGTCGAAAGTATTTTCTCCGCGATTGATCTGCCGCGTCGGATGATTAATCGTGAGGTAATCGTCAGAAAACGAACTGTGTAAAATCGCCTTAACACCAGGGAGAGAGGAAGAAACGCGCGGGAGATCTTCATCGCTCGCTGTTCCATCGCGCGCGGCAACCAATTATTACGGGGGCGAGAATATTGCCGGCGCTCTAGTGTGTTATTAGCGCGAGGCGTTCGTCGGCGCTCTTCTTTCCGGGCAGTGCCCGGATCGAGAGTATCTCCGGTGTCGATCGTTACCATCTTGGCACTGACGCGACGTGTCCTTCCCCGTTGCCATAACCCGCAAGATGGGCTTACCGATAAAAAGTGTATCGCCGCTGCGATCACGCTCGCGTATTTTGAATTGTTCTCGCGGCTTTGAACGGCGTCTTCGCCGATTTCAACAAGCCGCAGCACAGCGAGCGTGCCGATTATTACGAATACCGGTCTGCCGCGAGCGCACAGTCGAACATATTAATCTTATTGCCATTGGAACGGTGGGGCAGTGAGTTACGCGTCAAGAATATATTTTGTTGCGTGAGATAATGGCTCGGTATCAAAATCAACTCGATAGTTTGAAATGCTAGATCGAAGATTAGAACATTTTCGAGCAGAACTATCATCTATCTCGTACGTAAATCGTATATAAAATTTAATTTTTCATTAATATTCGTGCATATCACTCGATGTTTATTCCGATAATGCATATCGATGTTTCGCGACGGCATTGCAGCTCGAGTCCGTTCGTTCTGATCCTTCATAAAGTATCTGTCACCGTGTGTGAACAAAATCGAAAAACTATTGCCAGAACAGCGGCTCAGAATGTTCCCTATCCGTTTCCCGAAACACATATGTAAATGACGTGCAAAACGTAAAAGTAAAAGATAATGTGACACTTCTGTCTGAATCGCGCGAGCTGTCTCCGTATATTCCCTCTGCGTATGCATTATCCCGCCGGCGTTATCGTAAAATAAACATCATAATTTCATATTTATGAAAGATTCATTTCCTACAGCTCGTTTAAATACTGTTTAAATATCAGTTCGATCTGATGTATTATCGTATACCTAAATGCAATAACCTAACATATAACTTGTAAATACGGTCCACTGCCAGACTAAATTTTCTCAAAGTCGTTGCTAGGATGTTCACACAAGCAATTTTCAATCGGAACCACGTGCCGAATCGAAAAAATATAATATAAGACAGGCGAGAGCATTTATAATCAATATGAAATTCGAATGTGCGGGGACTAACTTCGCACGTCCAGCCACAGCTGTTTCTTTTTTTCTCTCTGAGGCGTGGATCCTTATCAGCCGTCGCGAGATCTCGTTTCGCGATGGAGATCGGCCGCCCTGAACGCAATCGTCCGTTTTAAATGAGAGTATTTCAAGCGGGATATACCTATTCGTTCATTCGCTCGCGCGAACGTTCGTTCGCCGAACAGAACAGAAACCCCCGACTACTTTCGAGAACCGTTCGCGCGCATCTGGAATGCAGCCCGGGACTATAAAAAAACGGTACAATTGCATTTGCTGGTACCTCTTCGACGTACGCACGCACGCACGCATAACAGGATATAATGCGGCTGCATAAAGTCTCGAATGTCTTCGCCGCGCATTTAACCTCCTGCGCTTCGCCGAATGAAGAATGCCCGACGTTGCGCGCGGAATGCCGTGTGTGTTTCGCGATTTATAAAACGGCCGAGAAAATCCGTGCGGGATGTTCGATGTCGATGATGCAGATCACGCAAATTGGAAATGATATGCGAGGAGAACGCCGCATGAACAATTACGATACGCGCTGTAACTGTAATCCTACAGTCCGGTGATAAGATCGAGTAGCGGAGCTGTTTTATGAGGCACGAAAGAAATTGTAGATTTTGTTTTTGTAATTAAAAATTATATATTATATCATATAGTATTATCTTAATATTATTTATAATATAAAATATCGAGAAATTAAATTAATTTTTAAAAAAAAGGTTACAAAAGTGAACGAATTTTTATTCACGTTTTATTTTCTACCAAATATATGTATTAAATCGAGTCGTTTAACAGTTACTTGAACAGAAAATTTCAGGATTTGAAACGAGTCGTGAAAGCGCGTGCTTGTTATTCCTGAAACGCGGAGACAAAAAGAGAGAAAGAGGAATACGCACGTAAACGCACTTACAGACAAAACATGAGTAGACGCCCTATCTAATAGCAAAAGATACTCGTATCGAATCTCGTATGTTATCCGGCCGGCGAGCGAGAAGAACTCGAGAGCACGGAACGGTGGAAAGTAGCGAAGGGCGAGAGACCAGCAGTCTCCGAATCAAGGGCGGTTGAAGCGCGAGCGAAAAGCGAGGTAGGGTCGAGGAAGGCCGAGAATCGCCTCTAATGAATTCAAATATTTGAATTACAAGAGTTGCGCCCGCGGTCTCATTCATGGCGGCGCCGCACTAGAAGACGGCCGGACCTCGCGCAGAGGTCTACGGTGAACCTCTACCGTCGTTCATCGGAGGCCGGGGGCCAGGGCGTCGGCAATCGGCCGGTAAGATCAGAAAAAAAAAGCAGGAGCGAGAAAAGAAAAAAGCCCGATGCGAACGGTGACGAGGGACGAAGAGGCCGGCGAGGCTGCGCCTAAAAGGAGAGGAATCACGTACGGACTTAGGCCGGAACCATCCGTCATGACCACGGAGAATTTCATAAACCCGAATGCGCGCGACAGAGCACCGTGGACCACGCGGGCCGAAATTAAGATGATATTACGGATAAACGGTCGACGCGCGCGATGAAACGGCAAGGAACCCTCGTTAAAGTCCTGCTTGAACTCGCCGACTTGAAAGGCTGTTTCGCTCGCCGGACTGTCTCGAAATTTCTCTTTCAGAGGGTAATTTGAAGACGGACCGCGGTTAGTGTATAAACAATCCTATTTGGCATCCTTTAAAACGTTGCGGCAATCGGCGAATAATATACGTAGTCGTGACGCGGCGGAATGAATGTTCTGACATTTAAAACCTAAGTGTCACCTCTCTGCGATAATTGAAGATACCGGCGAAACGTTGCTAATACGATATAAGATATCACGGCCGGCGGGTCCCGACTTACTCGTTTAACTCACGGCTGAGACGAATGAGTAACCGTTTAATTTCGAGTGGTCAGCTAGGCCCTCTTCGCTCTCGCGCGATGCTCCTTCTGCTCTCTTGTCTCGCGATCACCTTCCAACCGAAAGTGCCACTTCGCGGCGAGGACTCTTTCCAGGAAGGATTTCGATAAGGACACGCGGTTCCTCGTCAGGAGGGTCATTGAGCCGCGACTCCTACCCGCGCCGGGAACGCATCTTTAAGCTTGTTAGGGTAATTTCGTGCGAAAGAGCGCTTGGTAAAAGGATGGATTGTCATGCTTATTCCCAGCGCTCTTTCATGTCACGCGTGTCGAAGGTCCTGCCTCGAGGATATTGCAGAAGAGAAGGCGAATCTGCAGGCGCTGTCTCGCAAATTGCATATCGTACTGACGCTCATTATGTTAATTTTCAACACGTTAAATAAAAATGTAAAATGTCGAGAAATGATTATTATTCAGAAAAAGTGTTTAAATGTAAAGTAACTTTCGGGTTTAAAATGTAAATCGGTTAAGTAGGGTAACTTTATTGTTCTAATAAAATTTTCTAGAGAAATTTCTAAACCGAGATGAGCGAGATTATAATGTTTTAGCCGCGCTGTAGTATCGAAACGTTTCGGAATACGTTGCAGTCGTCATGTGCATATATGGAACGCGTATGCGCCATTGGCAATGAAAAGATCGAGAGACACTCGTTACATTGTACCTCTCGGCCGACCTTTCGCCATGTCGATCGCCATCGCCGATCGATCTCGATTTCTAACGAGTGGTCGCCCGGCGTCCACTAGCGATCGTTCGAATGTCAAGGTTTCTCGTCAATTTCCATAGCCGCCTATGGAAATTTTCTCAACCGCGACGCGAATCAGAACGGATTCTAGGATACAAATAAAAATAAAAGAGAGAGGGGGGGAGAGGGAGAGAAAGACGAAGAATGTACATGTTATGTATATCTATAGAAATAGATAGAGATTTCGTTACAAATATATGCGCCTTGCGTAATGATTCTTGAAGCGAAACGCATGATTCCGAGAGGCAACGAATCTATTACAATACATCACGAGCCGGTTGAACGTCCACCCGATCGTGGACGTGTCGTCGGTGATACGAGGGGAGGGATCATCTCTCCCTTTGCGGAGAAATCGAGTGCAAGATGGAGAAAAACGGAGCGGGATGGCGAGAGCCAAGCGTTAGAGATCGGATCGAGCTGATTTGAATTAGAACAATAGTCGTCCCCGATGCACACTCCGGCGCTGTCGGTGTCGTGCGAGATTAATGACCCGAAAATTCAAAAATCGAGACCCCGTGGGGCGCCCCACACCTACACCCCGTCTCTGTCTACGTTCGTCTCTATCTCTCTTTCGCGACTCTCGCTGAGCGCGCGTCCACTCGAGCTCTGCCGAGCCGATACTTATTGATCGATCGCGCTTTGTTTCGGCCAAATTAATTTTAAATGCTCCGCGGGCCCGATGATGCCGCGGACAGATATCTGGCTGCACTTAAATCATTCTCGCCGAGGCGCGACGGGTGTTCCGAGTCGATGCGATTCAACGGTGACGGCTCTCTCGGAGCAATCGTTGCGCGAGAATTTTTGTTCCGTGCGGGAAACATCGAGAAAATCGCGATATAAAATACTGTACCGTTACTTGATCAGTCTTACGTTAATAATTATTCGCTGGCACAAGAACGTGCGTTCTCGTGCGATCGCGTATCGCCGTGAAAATTGCGACAAAGTTTTGCTTGAAATTCCAATCGGCTTTCATTATCGGAGATTTGCTACAGATAATTATACGAAATGTTCTTACGCGAGAATATCAACGTGAATTTTATTACGTACGTTTTCGTTTCTACTTGCACGGACTATACTAGGCCAGCGTGTGCAGAGGGCCATGCAAATGTAAAAGAAAAAAAGAAAAAGAAGAGAAAGAGAGAAGCGAAAGGGGGAGGAAGCAACGAAATCGCCACGGCCCACCCGTTGTAACGAAGAGTTCGTAACTCTATAATGCGCCCTGCGGGGAAGAAGAGCCGTGCATTCCTGCCGGCATTCCATTCGACTCCCGCTTACATAGCCGCGGCCGGCTGGTGCATCCGCGACGGCGATGCATGCTGAAATGACTGCACGCGTGCACATGCACACGCGTTGCGTCCGTGATTACTCGCGCGACGTCGCGAGCGTATAACCCCGACAACGCGCTATTTTACGCATGCAGAGGCAACGTCGTAAACGAGCCACCGTAAATACACTAGCTGTAAATGCAGAGATTCTATCATTCCGATTTGCATACTACTTTTCCCGAATCTAATATTAATTCGACCAACCAATCTTTGCAATTTATTATTAAAAATCGCTTAATGTACAACTCAATAATTATCATTCGTTTAATACAAATGCAAAATAGACAATGATAATGCCGTGTTATTATCGCGTTGCGTGAGGTATACAAAGTGTGACATTTAACCGCGGTGGCGCGTATAAAGTGCACCGGACGCGGGACGCATACCGGAAACAGGCATTTAGTAATTACTATAATGAATCCCCCAACGACAAAAGCGGCGCTCGGGTTTCAACGAAATTTCGTCGCAATCCACATGGCAGATAACGATCATAAAGGACACGCACGTTGCCTCGCCGTTGGAAAATCGGTCCGGACCCCGTGACAACGACGATCGCGTGCTCGACGATAGCGATCGGTCTTTTGTTTCCATTCATCCCTTTTGGCACCTCGACGGGCGCACCCTCGGCAAGATATCGTCCCTCGTTCTTCACGATCCCGCCGGCCAGCCGGCCAGCGAGGTATGCTAATCTGGGAAACGATTCTCATTTACTTAATCGCTTGACCGAAACACCGCGTACTTTCGATCCTCCTCGGTGGACCTGTTTCCTATCTATGCGAGAGCGATAAAGCATCGGCGCGCAATAAGACGGTTATAATTATTATTAATTTAAAAAGATCGCCGTTCGTTATTATTCGGTGACGCTTATTCGAGTGATAAATTAATCCGCTTAAAAGTCGACGGTGCTCAATCCTTGTCGGGAATAAGAATTAGGACTATTTGAGATTATCGATTCAAAGATAAAGTCGAGAAACGTTTGCCTGCTGTTGGAAACGTATGTTGTCACCAGTTGCCTAATTGCCGCGTGACGGAAGTACGTACGAAGTTATTCCCGCTGGGCGCAAAAACGTGACATTTGGGCGACGTGCGTTCCTTCGAGCGAATTTACAATCGTGGGAGCCACCAAATGAAACGTCAATTCGTTTACGTGAGAATTGTCAATGATCACTTTAAAGTAGCGAACAAGAATTCCCGAGGAACTCGCAATTCCAACTGCAGTTGTCATAAAAAGACCCGAGAACACTCTCAACCTTTTAGACGTTGTTTTGCAAATTTGTTACTCGGGGAAAATCGCGTCTCTACTTGCAAAAGCTATTTTCAAGTCGCGCGGAAAGCTTCCCGAATGACACGCCTCGTGATCGTTCGGACGGCCGGCGTATTCTATCGACGTTGCATATAGCGAGATTTGTGATATTTCGAGGATGCCGACCTCGCAGAATCTGCGGGACACCACCTTCCAAGAAGGTAGCACGAGATTTTTGTTTCTTAGGACCCGTTCCGCCCGAGTCGCGCCGATGTGTTCGGCGTGTCTAGTGTTTCCCTCGCGAACAGACACGGCAAGATTAGATCTTAGCCACTACTATATAAGTCTCTCATATTACACGCGATGTCGGTTTTATTTGGGAGCAGGGCACACACTCGAGTTTGCGTGCTGCTGCGTCGGCTCCCGTTTTACCATTTCTCTCTTTTCTTCTTTTCTTCTACGGTTTACCTGCTACGTTCTTTTTTTTTTAAACGCCGCGTTAGCTATTTCGCTCTCTCTTTCGTCTCTTCTTTCTTTCTTAATCATTATCATCATTATGATTATTGCGTGATTATCATTATGACCACGTGCAGCTGCGACGCGTACTCGAAATGAAGCCGTACCACCGTAAGGACCCTGTCCCGACGACCTTATCTACTAATCTTAATTTTCCGGGTTCCCCGCCGGGGTTCTCGGGTAGATATAATGTTACCGGCGCGTCTTCTCGAGTGTGACTCGATTGCAAACGTTCCTGCTAGGACAGCGGACCAGCTCGTCGAGAATGTCGTCGAGGGATTTAATCTTATCCGGATACTTAGGAGTAGAGACGATGAGATTGTAGAGTCGAGAACGAGCGGCGCGATCATTGAACGTTTTGCTCGTGCTCGAGCGGAAAAAGACTAGAGTGTATTAAATTACTGGAAATGGAAATAATTTCAATATCATCTCTACTTTACAGCGTTCAGAAAAAAGTTTTATTTTCTAAAATACTGAATTTAAATTATCGAAGAGAAATATATATATATATATTTTTTTTTTTTTTAATTATTTCCGACAAGATAGAAAAAAATCTCGGATAATATCGGGTATTGCTCATCCGAGGATAAGGAAAGTCAGGGTGAGTTTCGTCTGTTTTCTGCGGCCGCGCAAGTAGAAATAATAATAACAATAGGATCTACGTAGGGTGGCCCTCGGGATAGTTTATTAGCGCTCGCGAGACAATGGAGGTCGAGACCCGAAAAGAAGAAGAGAAAGATGAAGAAGAAAAACGAGGAAGGATGAAAGAGATGAGGTAAGATTCAGCAACGGCAGCACGAGCCGAGGACGAGCGGCAATGGAAAGGAAGAAGACTAACAAGAATAAGACGATCACGAGAGGTAAGAGTCGAGCACGGGGAAGACTCGGCCCGTATTTAAGTATGCGCGACCGCCTTCGAATTTATGCACGGCGACAAATATTTCAAAATCATTCCCCTCTCCCCTTCGCCTTCGTCCCTTTGCGCTCCTTCCCCTCGCCCCATTTTGGCGGAGCAGAAAGGAGAGCGACAGCCTCCCGCGGGAGAGCCTCGATAATAACGCGGGCGGGAAGGTCCCCAAAGAAACGCCAGAAAGAAAGAGAGAAAGAGCGAGAGAAAAGCGGATTGTGCGAGGACACGACGAGCGAACAAAGCCAGGAGCCGGAATATATTCGAAAATTTAAATCGTCTATTAGAAACGATGGGACCTGCGCGACGACGCGTACGCGTCGATACGGGGTGAGGCCGAGGGAAGCGGACCCGAAGGTGGAAGCTGGAGGAAGTAAACGGAGAAGAGGTAGGGCCTTTTCTCGAGGCTACTCGAGATCCCGATACGAGATAAACGCGTGAAGAGAGAGAGGAAGTATATGCGAATTATAAATCGAATGATGGTAGCCAATGACTCTTTTTTTTTTTTTTTTTTTTTTTTTTTTTCCACGACGCGCGGTTCCCTATGCGCGGCTATGTGTCCTACAGGTACGCGTGTGTGCAACGAGCGGAACAGGTCGGCAGGATCCTTCCAGGACCCAGCTGGAGATCCTGCCCGCGCACTGCTCTGGTATTTAGAAGCAAGCCGAAACGCGTTAAGTGTTGACAAGATTTACAGAGAGAACGCAATGCAAGTAAATAAAAATGTTCGATAAAATCTAGAAAAAAAAAATCCTCGCCGCCTATCCGACTTTAATTGCAGCTACAAATTATACAGCGCTATTTAAATAAATGCTCTCTTGAATATTTTTTTCTTCTTCTACGTATCAGAGATGTATGTAATAATTTTTTATTTGAAAAATGTATTATTATTCGCCTAATCTATTAATCCATTAATCACTTACAAATTATTCGATAGACTTATGTCATGACTTATGTCTCAGTTACATGAATAAAATGTGATACGTAAGTAACCTATTGACCGACATAAATAATAGTACCGAGATTAATGATTCGTCTGATTGTATTGCATAGCAATGCTTCGAGAAAAAAATGCCAAGGCTGTGTCAAAGCATTCCTGAATCTGGATCACTCATTTGTATTACGAAGAGACTAACGACGATTGCAACTATTTCTCGATTCTACACAAGAAGCGACAGCCGATGGAACGGCATGGCATAAATCGTTATTGTGCGCTACAACTTCTTACTCTACCGACCATAGCGTAACACATAATGAAGAAACTTGAAGAAAGAATCACTGATTAACGTAAAATATTGCTCGCATACTGGCGCTACGAGCGCACGAGAAGATTTATGTTATTTAAGCAAACTTAATCGTTGTATAAGATTTCGCTGAATGTGTTTTATAAAAATTCAACAAATATAACAATATTGAAAATCGCGTAGCTATCAGGGGAAAAAAAACCCTCCCCCCCTCGTTTCAAATAAAGTGGACTCGATAATATGGTTCTTTCATATTTTATTGGAAGCGTTTATAGTTCGAAATGGATACTGTTATTTCAGAATCATATTGGTAGAGAAATTATGTTCGCGTATAACCATTACTGGTCTTCAGCTACGGTTGCACTTGAACGCACTCGCGCCATTTACATCGAGCAACAGCGGAAATAATCGTGAGTATGGCAGCGTTCGCCCGGTCCGGTAGTTCTACGCGTATCGACCTGGGTTTCGGGACTTAATTTCCAGCCGCGGCCGGAGATATTAAAGCGGACAGTGTGTGACGTCGTATGTATGCAAATTCCGCCGTTTCCCCTCCCCCCCGCCCCCCGTTCCGTTTGAAAAGGGGACGGATGTGGAAAGAGCGAGAGGAAGAGGAGGAGAAGGAAAAGGAGAGGAGACTTCGCTTCCGCGTAGAGGATCGCTGGAGCTTCGGCAATCGCGGATAACGGACGTGCGCATGCATGCACATGCACACGTATGTACACGCAGCCCCGTGCGAAAGAGTCGCGCACACGCGCGGCTCGCGACGAGACGATATATAGATCATGTATATTGATGGTGCGACGCGAGCGTTCGATTCTTGTGCCCTCTAAATATTCCACATCCCCGTCATCCGCGACCCCTCGCGCGCCGCGAGACGCCATCGTCGATGCCACGGTGTACACGCATTTCCATATGCACGCATCTATGAATGTGCGACTATGAAGCCAGCCGTTACCGCGACGGGTTATTGAACGTTTTTTTTTTTTTTTCATTTTTTTATATTTTTTTTTAACGATGCAGCGAATGCCAAGCGAACCGTGATGGTTTCTCATTATGAGAAAAATAACGAATAAATACCGTTTAACAAGATTATTCTGTCTCTGCGGGGATAACTTTGTGTCACGATAGAAAAAATCTCAAAGGCAATGCTTAGAATATTTCAAGAAAAAATTTTTGTAATTAAAATCGTTATATTTCACGGAAGATTTATTGATTATTGATTATTGAATTTTATTTTACTAAATATCACAAAAAAGTTATTTTATTTTATTGCATAAAGTTTGATTTGTAAAATATGAAATAATTGGAATAGCTTATCCCGTGAATGTGATATCTCTAAAATTGCAATTTACATTTATGCTTAAAAAGGAACGAACATGCGAACATTTATGTTATGATATGTTATATATGCTTTCCTTTCTCGTCTGCTGGCATTACGTACGTATGCAACTTTGTACGATCTTGTTACGGGAGCAGAAACGATCTTACGTCAAAGAAAAGAAATTCCGCAGTTAAGGGTTGAAGAAATTCCTTAGAGTCAAACTTATCGTAGCTACTTTTCCTTAACAGAATCCTGCTATTGCAACAGTTCGCTTACACGTGTATATTTCTCGTTAGTTTCGTTTTAAAGATCGGTATCGCATTTAAAAAGACGACGAAAAAAAGATTTGGCCGTTTGTACGCAATGCTGATTGCTTTCCCCTTGATTTTGATTATCATAATAATTAAATATATCGGAAATAAAAGTAAACGACGTGCAAAACGCCGTCGAAATTGCGCTCATGTTTCTTCTACATTTTTCACTCAAGTGTATGATCGTTGTTAAGTAACAGATTTATGAAACGTTATACTTATTTCTGGAATTATTATAATATATTACAATTAACTCGATGCGCTATATATTTGCATTTATTTTAAATTCAGATTACAAGCCTGACAAAATTTTCAGAAATCTGTTACCGTAACGTAGAATAAAGGATAATTTAACTCACCGTTTCGATGCGCGGCAGCAGAGTTACGAACTGCGTTGACCTGTAACACACAAACATATTTAAATTGTTACATCGTCCAAATAATTTAAGTTTCAGATAAATTATTATTACGCACGTTAAAAAGATATTTAATTTTAATTATTATTCGAATACATTAAATAATCTAAAGCAAAACGATATTGCATATAATAAGAAATATATTTAAACAATTAATTACCTCGTCTGTTGCTCCGCTGAAGCCCGATGTCTTTCCTAGACCTCCTCCTCCTCTCAGAACATCCGCGACGTCAGGCAGCACCCTCCTCTCGCACAAGAAACTCGCGAACACTCCCGGATAAGTTTAAATCGCGCGAATACGATACTCCCGTTTATAAATCCGCCGATCACTTGCGGCACTCCCGAAAACGCACGCCCGACGAACCGGCTGCGGTTCGTACAATTAATTACTTTTGCGACCCGCGCGGATAATTAAATCCGCGCGATACCGTACGGCGCTCCCGACGAAAAGCCCGACGAAAAGCCCGACGAGAAACCCGACGAAAAGTCCGACGAAAAGTCCAACGAACCGATAGCGGTTCGGTTATATCATATCGACGGCGACACGGTAGTCTCATCTTCGATGCATCATCTAAACAGAACATGAATGTCTCCGTTAAATTTTACAATACTGAGTCGACTCGTCGTAAGGTCATCGTACCAACAAAGGCAAACTACTTCGTAATTTATTATAATATCACAGCATCGGCACACTAGAGAAGTGTACACAGAAAGTCAGGTATGGCATGTGCTTTGGCGACGGCGGCTAGCGTAGATGACCTTTATAAATCCGCCGATTACTTAAGCAGCATTCCCGAAAACGTACGCCCGACGAACCGGCTGCGGTTCGTACAATTAATTACTCTTGCGACCCGCGCGATACCGTACGGCACTCGCGACGAAAGGCCCGACGAAAAGTCCAACGAGAAACCCGACGAAAAGTCCAACGAACCGATAGCGGTTCGGTTATATCATATCTACGGCGACACAGTAGTCTCATCTTCGATGCATCACCTAAACAGAGCATGAATGTCTCCGTTAAATTTTACAATACCGAGTCGACTCGTCGTAAGGTCATCGTATCAACAAAGGCAAACTACTTCGTAATTTAATATCAAAGCATCGGCACACTAGAGAAGTGTATACGGAAAGTCAGGTATGGGCATGTGCTTTGGCGAAGGCTGCTAGTGTACATGACCTTGGCGTGGTGTGCGTCGAATCTCACATGAAGCACGCGCGTAGATGTGTCGTGGAGCGTCGGTCGGCGTGGACTGAGGGGGATACGCGCCCCACTACTACTCCCATACTCGGTGGCCGAGGGAGGGGTTGGAGAGAGGAAGACTCACGTACGCTAGCCGCCGTCGCCGCTGCTAGCGCTTTACCTGCCTTTACGTGCACAAGACTGAAAGTCAGATATGGCATTTATCGTGGCGGCTATCGTAATTATAACAATGCAAAATGATTGAAGTAATCAATTAAATATATATTCAAGTTGCGGATAAGCTACAATCAGAAAATAATTTTTTCGCGAATCAGTATTACGGATCGAAGTAATAGAACGATGAATTGCGTATGTCTCTTGAAATCGAATCTCGGCCACGTCACTGTCGCGGTGGACATCGGATAAGTAAAGGGATGACAGGTAGCGAGTGTAACCGTGTAAGAGGGTTGGTCAGCGTCGAAGAGGGATGATCCTCGATGTATATAGCGGTGGGACGTGATTTGCGACTCGGGACATCCGAGTGCCGGATTTGAATTTATCTTATCCCGCCTCGCCCCCGTAACCTGCTCCCTCGATTCATCCATCCCCTGCTGCTCATCCCGCTGGATCAAGCCACGACTGTCCGACCGGACACTCGGATGTACTTCGAAATCTCGTTTAAGAGCAGCACACTTTCGCGCGGGCTTACACGGTGATTCATAAAGGAGGCCACGGACGAGGATTATCGTCTCTATGCAGATTATCCCATTCCCCGCGAAAATTGCGGACCTTCTTTTAGAATTTTTCACGACTGACGTTATCGCGGCGTTCAGCTCAGCCGAGGCTAAGGAAAGAATAGATCGAAGAAGCCAGTGAAATTCAACACGCCCGAGATCTGAATTATAAATTAATACCATAATTTATAATGCCCAACGTTATCGCGTTACTATTATATCACGTTCAAAAGTTTAAAAGAGATTTCTTTTTTTCTCTCTCTCTCTTTTTTTTTTTTTTTTTTAAATCTCGTTCGGTGTGATTTAATTATATGGAACTATTCCCGAAAATTATTCTACATGTTCGGTTTCCAACGAAACGGGTAACGAAATCACATGATTGCACAATGGATTCGAACTATGCGAAATCATGTACGATAGTAACGCACCATTATATTCGAAACAAGCGGCTAACGACCCGCCGTTGGACGTCGATTGGCCGAATTAGGCGCGATACATGCGCGTTCGCGTAGTCGAGCATGACCCGCGGGGATGATAATTAGCCTCGTATGAATGAGGTTTAATTGGCCCCAGAGAATCAGCCCCTCTCGGAAAGTCTCGCCGGAAGCTCCTAAAGTTACCGTGGCCTTTGACTCAACTAGACAGGGCAATCAAAAGCAGAACCGCGTCAGCAACGCTCATATCACTTTGTTGGAGTACTTGATAATTAATCGGTATGAATACTTAAATAGCAAAGAAAGAGATACAGAAAAATAAAAATAAAATATTCAAGCACTTGATTAAACAAATAATTAATTTTTTGCGAAATCTCTTAAAGCATGAAAAATAACTTTTAATAATAAATATTACTGTTCAAGATTAACTTTTAATACTGATAAGTTCGCTAAGCTGAGCGGCACTGCAACAGATCGAGTATAAAGGGCTCACTTCTCCGTTTCTGGCAGTCTCACTTGGATATTATTAGCATTGTTAACCAACTAACTCGAGCGATACTACCCTCTGATGTGTGAGACTCGACCCAGGATTCCAGATCATGATATTCCTCAACCCTTTCGGGCCCGCAGGCCATTCTCACTCCGCGCCCGCCCTTAATTGGCGTACTAACGTAATGCTGATCCTACCAAGTGATCACAGAACCCTCTTCTCCTGCCTTTCAACCCTTTCGCGATTGACGGGAATCTCTTTTGAAATTGCTTCGATTACTCTTTTTATACATGATCCCGATCTCAACAACAGTTGATATTCATACCTAAAGTGCGATATTAATAGCGTAAAATAACATTAATTAACGTATATATGATTTTTTTACTCCATAGTCGTTTTTTCTCATATTATTTATAATTTTAACAAAGAACTAAAAAAGACTTTACTTCAAATTTAAATTTAAAAATATAATTTTTACAATCAATATATACTTCATTAAATTAATATGTCAATGAAAATTAAATTACATGTTTGAGAGTGTGTTTTACGACGATTTTTCTCATCGCGCTTTTTTTTGTCGCGATGCCAACAGGAAAACAGAATGAATTCTGATGTTTCCGGAGAACACAAATACCGTCGTGGACGTAAAGACCGCAGTGGTAGTGAGTTGGCGGGGATCGAGCAGAGTGGGCGGGAGGGGAGGGAAATCGTGGAGACGAAAGTCGTTGGAAAGGACGAAAGCACGAGGCTGGCATGACGAGTCTCGGGTTGACGTTTCATTCCCGGCCAACTCCCGCACTATGCATACTAACTAGCCTTCGCTGTGTTAGCTATATTCTGTATCTAAACCCTCCTTTCCCCCTGTTGCCTCGCCTACGCCTCGTTCCTTTCCCCATCACATCCCTCTGTGCGTACTATTGCGAGGCGCTCGATTTCTTCGAAAACGAGAGAAAAAAAAAAACGGTGAAACGTAAAAGAGCGGTATTCCACATTGAACAGCCCCCGATTAGCTGGACCGAAGGGATGCTGGACACTAGCTAGTTCTCGCTTTTTCCAACAGATGTAGCCGAGTGTTACTCCGCGATTTCAATCTTTATCGTTCTCCAGAATTGTTTTCTTGCAAGTACGACGAGGAATTTAAGTAACGTTAATTATTGATAAATTCTTATCAGCATTATATAATATACATAAAAATAATAAGTTTAACTCGATTTTCAAATAAATTTTACATCGTTTAATAGCCAACTGTTATTTTTATACGTATTAACTGATTATTATTTCGCGTAATAAAGTATGCTTTAACAAAACGAATCCCTGCAAACAAATTTTCAATTCCAACTAGTTTTATACGAGATATCAGCTCCATTTTAAATTCGTATAAAGATGCAAGCGCGGAATAAATGTGCATAAGTTATCTTAAAAAAGCAAGATATATAAACATCTTTCTTTTTCTGTTGAGAGGGAGTATTAGCTTTCAAAGTAATTGCGAGGTGTACCCCCCCGCTCTCTTCTCGCGACGGTTTCCTAACGACGAAGATATATCGCGAGTCTTTCCTCGTGCCAGCGGCACAGGGACTCCGGCGTTGACATGTCCTTGCGGAAATACGGGGAGCGACCAACGTAAGTCTGATTAGACTTACAAATCGTAGACGTATCGCGCACAAGGACGACGCGTATCCCGCGAGCAATTACTCGTATTCCGCTGAAAAGAGTCGGACGGAGACGCGCATAGGGAACCAGGGCAGGAGGCTCAGGGATATAGAGAATTCCTCGCTCAATTTCGCGTAAGGGTACACACGTAAGAACCGTGCATATAAAGCACGTAAATCCCGGCATAACGGAGGCAGTCACGGAATCGCGAACGAGTCGGCCGCCTAAAGTCCTATTTTTAAACGGTTCCTTTTCCATTACCCCTGGCAACTATCTCCGATGACGGATCTAACCATTATTTTGGTCTAGTCTTGTTTTTAGCCCGCCCTCCCTTCATCGGGCCGTCGCCTTCCCGCCAGACTGCCTTCATCCAGGACTTCCCTTAACGGGACGAGCAAGGGAGGGGGGGGGGGGTGGATTTTATTTGCTTTTATTCCGACGTAATTGTTGGGGCCAGTCACCACTATCGCCATTGCCTAGCGATGCCTAACCATCCAATTCGCGAATGTTTCTCTGCCACGCGACCCTTTTATGGGATCTAGTCTTACTACCTACCATAACGGGCTTCGTCCTGCGACCGAAAGGATATCCTCTATACGTGTTACCACGCGAGCGGCAGAGCGGGCGCGAATCGTTTCGAGACGACACGCTGCTTATTCGCGACGTGCAAAATTTCTCGTTAGTTAATACCAAAACGCGCGTACGCAAGAGACAAAATACTTGTACGCTCTCATATCAGTAAAAAAAAAAATAATAATAATAAAACTACGTTTAACATTTTATCTAAATTATTGAATTAAACAGCAATTCCAAATATTAAATTTATTCTTAAAGTCAATTTTTTGTAATATATTTTTTTAATTCAGAATTTTCTTTAATCACGTTCCTATCTATCATCGAAAATAAGAAGTAACTTAAATTGCCTGACGCACTAAATAACGTGTTCACATCTGCATTTCTCATACCAGTCTTTTACTACCCTATTTCCCTGCATGACAGATTACATTCAATGCGCAAATGTCTTACGTGTAATCCGAATTAGAGGCGTGAGAGAGCCGGCTCGCCCAGTGGCGCGAATAAAATGCACGAATGCAAATTTCAGACCGCGCGATTTCCCTCAACGAGAAGTGTCGGGCGGACAAAGGGGAAAAGCAGCAGCTAGAACGGAAGGAGGGCAGGACTTCGGCCGGGACCGGCGGGACGCAGCGAGTTTAATTATCGGGTTAAACGTAGCGAACGCTGATTTTGATGAGAGTTCCGGATTCGAATGCCCTCGCCGGTACGTGACTGTCACCCTGGCGAGCCAGTTAACTAACTAACAGTCCGGGACAGTTAGCAAGTACCGGGCAGGAACCCGATCCGTGGGGGAGATACGGCACGTATAAACCTCCCCCTGCCCACCAGGTCCACCCCCGCACTTCGCGCGATGACATTGTTCGCACTCGGATTCATATTCAAATTGGCTGAGACCCGGGCGCGATTGTGATTATTGCGATTATTACTACCGTCGATGCGCCGACGATGTTACGGAAAGGGGTGAAGGGACTCGAGTTACACGCCCGTGATATTCGTCACGCCGTTAATCCTTTCGTTCCAATTCTCTACACGATGTCCCGTTCTGCAATTGCGTGACACAATCGCGATACGAAGACACGGCGCGTCTCTCTTTTCCTCTCTTTCGCGGAATAAACTATCAAAGAGAATTTGTTCATTATTTTTTAAATAGATTTATCTTCTACATTAAAAGAAAATTTTTTTTTTATTTTTTTTATTTTTTTATCAATTTCTATTTTCAATTGCACATTTATCGAAGAAACCGTGTATACATTATGAGGGATGAGGATGGCAAGAAATGAGAAACTTGTAAGTTATTAAGCTCCGGCGAAAAAAAAAAATAAAAATGTTGAACAGTTTAACGCGCGCCCGTAAACCGCGGAAGAGAATTGGCCGCGAGAAAGACGAGAGAGCCGCGGTAACCGCAAACGTAATCAGCGGTGAAAAATACAGCGTCTAATGAGAACCTACGCGAGAGGAAGACGGAGGAGGTAAAGAACGGAGGGGTTGTAAGGAATAATAATAACAATAAACACAGGGTGGATTCGCGGGGGCGAAGGATTAATGTAGCGCGAATCGTCCCAATTAAAAATCCAATTAAAGAAACTGCCGGTCGCTATGTTAAAATTTAAACGAGATGGAGTAGCGAGTCAACGAATCAAAATCACTTCCGCCCGATAAAGTACGCGTTCATTTGTTAATGGTTTTCTCACTGTTAAGATCCCGCCGCTCCTCCCTTGTTCCCTTTCGCATCGCTCTCTTTCCGTTTCCTCCTTTTCTCTCCTCGCCGTTAATTCTTCACGTTCAGGCGTTAGTTTTATGGCTCGTCATTTTTTTAAGTGCAAATGAGTTCCGCCACTACCCCGAGTCCTGCTTTTAACGCCAAAGGATCCTTCCTTCCTTTATTTCTTTAATTTAAAAACGGAACGATTACACGAGGGATAGCTCACTGGATTAAAAACTCCACGCCCGCAGAATCATACCCCGCTACCTTTTAGCCGTCAACCCTCGTTTCCTTACCCTCACTTTCGACGACGCAACTTTCTTCGTATAAAGCAACAGGGGAAAAGGGAGGGAATTATATTTCCGGATTAATTACCAAGTTAACCATAACTCTTGGATCAATGGATTATTTTCGAAGGATAAGCGCGCATTTAATTTTTAACATCAATATTCCGGTCGCGCAAAATTCATATTTATTATAATTATTATAAAAAGAAATTTTATATCGCAATTTTTGTGGCGAAACAAAGAATTCAAGTAATTGTAACGAGGTGCGTGGAACTTCATTCGTTCTGCGTGCTAGCCATTCCGTGATTTGTCAATCAAAATCAACGAATCTTTAAGCCACCAATTATATTAAAGTCCAATGAACTTGTGCACGCTTCGGTGAAAGGCGGCTAGCCACGGTATCCCGAACAATAGTAGATGGAATTAAGTAGTAATTACCAAAATAACGAGTGTACCATAACGGATATGTTTGCCATGATACTATCATTAAACAGTATAATTGCCTACATCCTGTATACGTTTCCGTTATCCTTCCATTTCTTAGATATCGTTTCGGGTCGACAACATAAAAGAAATCTCTTGTCAATTCTCACACGGTACCGCCTATTAAAATTTTTTTCTTTTTTCTCAATGAATATTGCATTCGACAACCGCTTATTTCTCGCGCTACACATTTTCGCACCTTTGTGAGATCGTGAAATCATTAATGCGCGGCTAAAATCTTGTGTAATTTAATTGATAAATCGCGATAAGGGATACGAAATTAATTGCGAATTACGTCGCGTCCATTATGGAAAATACAGAAAATACGTATTCATATTACATTTGGATGCGCCGCGAAGCTGTAATTATTTGAAAAAGTCGGAACGACGCGAAGAATAACTGTTGCAATTACACGTTGGCCTCGGCATAAACGACGTGAGCGCATTTGCAGCTCGCTTTCGTACTTTCGTCCGTATCTCCCCGTCTTTCGATACTTCAAGTGGCTACGCGCAGGAGGCACGTTCGTTATTAGACATTCCTCCGTTATACCGGCACATTCGACAAGCGTCCTCCCTCTCGCGCGCTGCCGGGTGTGTGGACGGTGTGCGCCTAATCGGGTGTGAACGTGCCTTTGTGGGGTGGCTCGTGCGGGCGTCCCCCCCTTCTCCTCCCCCCCTCCCCTTGAGATATTGCAGGTTGTTTAATTTCGCGTGCTTTCTCGGCCGCCCCCTTTGTTTCGAACGGTTCAATTTAAATCGGACCCAAACGGTCGGTCGATCGTTCGTTTGTTCGCTCGTTTCTGACCGCGCCGTATCCGGCCGGGGGGAGGGTTGAGGCGCCGATCCGTTATTAATTAGAGCGGCGTCGGGCGGAAAAGAGCGGCTATCCCAGAAAAGAGCGTCCGGGTCCGGTATCCGAGGCTCTCGGTTTCGGGAATCCCTCCCAGACACGAATCCCGCAGAACTCGTTCGCCGAATTCGCGCGAAATTAATTGCCGACCCGACCGGGATCCCGTTTGTTACTAAACCTTTCGATACGTTTCTCCGGAAGATGGGAGGAAAGGGTGAAGGGATCCTCGTCCTTGTGTCGCGGTCCTTTGTTAGATGTGGTTCCCCGATCAGAACGATTTGTCTACAAATCACGGCTGCTACGCGTTTGCAAGCGCGATCGTAAATGGTACAGTTTATTAGTGACGTTGTGTTAAAATAGCATTAACACGCAAAAGATTTGACAAATCTAATTAGAAAATAAGACCCATAAAAGTAATAACTGTGCTCTTAATCATATTTCAAATTAATACATATAAATAACGTTCCTGTAGTAATTGATACTTGCTTCTATTTCAACAGTTTACTACTATGTAATTATATTAAGACCGCGACTGGTTTATCATTAGCTTAAAAAAATTTTTTTTTTAGTATTAGAACCGCTAAGATATCCAGGTCTGCAATTAATTAAGTCAGCGGCGAGTGCCAAGGGTACGCCGAAGGTAAAGGATCCGACCCGATGTCACGAGATTTCTTTGGAATGGTACCCTTCCGCGAAGATTTGCGTAATTAATTCGAGGACAAACAAACTTTCTCGATTGCGAGATCTCTCGGTATGCTAGTCGGCGTTTCCTTTAAGCGCTTTGAATAAACGAGACGAAGTGGAAGGCAAGTCTTTTGAAACACGAGGGACTGAGTATTGTCATCGCGGCAAAATTTTGTACAAAAGAATATCGTACATGAATTATTTAATTTTTACACATTTTTTTTTCTATTATTATTCTACGCTTTCGCTAATAAAAAAAAATAAAACAAAAAGCCGAGACAAAGTATTTAAAGTATGAAATTCACGCTAAGGTGTAGCAATTTCGAATTAATTTAAAGAACTAGCTTACTTTCTCGACGTAATTTAACAATAAAGAAACATTCAATTTTTTGGCGAATCGAGGTGTGCGACTTAATACAACACGGCGAAAATACTCTGACGCCCAATAAGTTAACTTTATCGCATACATTGAGCATGTACGAGGCTGCATCTGCGGGAGTGATTTATCCTTAATGATAATACCGCACCTGGTTTCGAGCGATCAACAAGGAATGCGCATATAAGCCCATAAAGTCATGAGGCGGGCGAGTCAAAAACGCGCGGTACAGAAAAACTCGTCGGAACGGCGATGAAGAGGAAAAAGGGCTTATCGCTAATGAAGCGAAACGCCTTCTTCGCCATCGAGCACGGCCACTGTCTTGTAAGAAGTCTCGGTACAGCGGCCGTCATGTAACGAGTTTTGTAACGGCGAATCGAATTGAACCTGCTCGCATCAAAGGGCACCGTAAAAATCGAAGACCTTCGTATTGACGGTAGCGCGGTGCTCCCGCTGGTCGCGTTAATTGAACGCATTTACAGCGAAATTGCGGGATTGATTTCGTTGCACCTTTCGCGGATCGGATCTCGAATTATTATACCCGCGCGCGGTTGGCTCGAAGAAAAACAAGCACGCGGATTCACGATCGTGATTTCAAATTTATTCAAATACATTTATTTCGAGTGCAAAAATTATTCAATAAAAGAAGGACGTGTTATTTATAATATATATTTTTTTTTTTATCAAACTAATTAATGTACTCGAGCAACCGATTTTCAATTTCGCGACAAACTCGCTGTGCCAAAGAAAAAAAAAGGGAGCCAAAGAAATGGGAGAGAGGGATACATATAAACTGTAAAAGGGCGCGTCTTTTGTTCGTGGGACGATGCAGCTCGACTCGCGCCGATGCCATTAAGGTGGATTAAGGCCGGCGTGGCTAATAAATAAAATATAATAAGAATAATAGTGGCAATTTCGCCGGCGGCGGCCACCGGAGGAAGTCAGGTATTATAGTGCGGAGCGTAATGCAATCCGAGTATTTGAATACCTAATAGTTTTCAATGCATACATTAAGCCTTAAACGCCCATTACCCTGACGGCGTTGTCCTATAGCGTCCCGGGATGCTAATTTTAACCGAGCCGAATTCGAGCCCACGTACACACAATACAACAATACGTTCGTGCATTTCCTACGTCGAGCGCGACATCAACGTCTCGGCAAATGAGAAAGGTTGCTCGCAATATCGTGACGGCGGAAGTTCTCGATAACGCCGTCTCTATACTTCCTAAAGCGCGTCTCCGCTTTCCACGATTTCCTTCGCGTCTTGCGTTATTAATGAAAAAAAAAAGAGAGAGAGAAAGAAAAAAAAAAAAAAGAGTCGCCAATTCTCGGCGTGGAAAAGAACGCGATTCTCTCGTTATTTCTTCCTAAATAACGACGTTGTTTATTTTTCGCTATTTACTCGAGAGATCCCGGTTCGCCATTCACGCTTCTTTTAGTTAACGTCCGCTACTTTTTTTCCTTATTAGCATGCGATCATTTATTCCGCGTAATACCGGCGTCATTTACGGCGAAACTTCTGAGTATTCGGCTTAAACGCGAGGAACTTTAAATGATCGCGGGGAAAACCGGAAATTAAGTCGGAAGACGCGGAAGAAGGCTACGATTACGAGAACGGGAGAGCGAGGGAGGGAAGGTTAGGGGGGGAAAGGGAGAGGATTGAAAGCGGCAGGACGAGAGCGAACTAATTTGCCGCATTTGAATCAGTCTGCAAAGACTGTGATCGCGTCTTCCGGCGCGAAAGGTGAATTCTAAGTCGCCGATATGAGTCGTGTAATCCTCTGTAATGAACCTCTCAAGATCGTCAGGCGGACGCTTCAAATATTTATCCGGGAGAAACGTAGTTCGCGCCTCGGCTCCTAATGACCCGCCCGCCGATTTTCTATCGGCTCCAAGACATTATTCGGAAACGTTAAGCCGCTCGCAGCTGCCTCCGAGGGCCGCGTTTTAAAAAGCTCCGGCAACTCATCGTCGTTCGAGAAATTTATCCCGGTTGCCCATCGAACTATCGAAGTTATAATTTTGAAGAATCCCGAGGCGCGCGGTTGTGACACAAAGCGGAGCGCCTTTGTCGCTCCGAATATCTCGCGCTTCGTCAAATGCAACGAAAGCCCCCAATCTCAATATGGATTAACGACGGCCTCGAACTCTCGTTAGAATTAACGGAATCTTGTCGCGAGACGCTGGCCATCCCGCTTGATCGTATGAGCTATATATATGAATTGTAATAGTCGATCAAATATAATATATTGTTCGATAAAATTTAGTTAAAAGGTGAGCAAGACTATGGTTGTAGTGACGCTGGCAACGTTCTAAGTGCCCGGACAATGATTTATGCGACGATAAGTAAAGCTCGAGATAGACTCGGGGAACGAGCCGTTGTCGTTGAGCGAGCCGTTGTCGTCGAACGAGCACCGGGTCGCGATCTAACATTGTAAGAGGATAATCGCTACTTACCGCAGCTGTGCCTCGTCCAGTCGACAGACAGAATTGACCACGATCGGTGTAAACGGCGAGCGGCGGCCTTCGGGTGCTGGTCCAGGCGAGGGGGAGGATCAATCGTCGACATCAATTCCGGGACGAACACCTCTCGCGGTCCAACGAATTCGTTTGAAGTAACTCGGTACCTCGACGCAACATGGTGGATGTACGTAGTTCTCCTCAGATCCGTCAGATGGCGCCACCGGCATCGTTGACGCCGACACGACCGCCGACGTACTTGCTTCCGTGAAGTTGCCGGCGAGTTTGACTCTCGGTCGCCGGATTAATGGCGAGTCCGTTGCGATCTCGCGTCTTTTTTTCTGCCGCGGACCAGCCAGTGTTTGACGGCGTTCGACCAGTTCGACGTTCGACGACGCGCGTGACCCCGAGTACAACAGAGTCAACACGGCTGTCGGCGTGTGCGGCGATCTTGTCGCTCGACGTGACGAACGGGCACCCGAGGACGAGCGGGGGGGTCACCGGTACGTAAGTTATACCCGGCGAGCAACGCCGCAGCATCACTCCGCACGAAAAACAAAAGCAGTCGCGAATTGTTTCTCGTTGTTCGTCGCGTGTCGCTCAAGGCCGGACAGTAGGAGACGCGACACGCTCTCGATCGTTTGGCGAAAAGTGCTGAGTGTCGAATCGTGATCCAAGAATGAACTCGTCCTCTCGTATTGTCTTTTCGCGTTTCGCTGGCGTGCACGGAGAGACTAGGACAATTAATGACTCGATAAACATCGTCTCGTTCGTGCCGTTGTGTGTCGATGTAAACACTGAGTGCGTAGCAAGTTCTATCGCGAGCTGGACTTAGAGGTCGAGTAATGAGCTCGAGATCGTTCGGCGTTCGATCGTCGTTTCGCTCGTCGATTTTGCTCTCGTTTCACGTCGAAAATACGCCGGTGCGTCGCGACGACATAAGTGGTTGCCGTCCACGGGCGACATATTCTCCTCCGCGTACGTGTGTCGCGAAGGTCGGTCGAGTGCGAGAGCTCCGTACGAACGTAGGTTGCGACGCAATCTACACGAATATTGTATCAATTACCTGCGGAATATTGAATGCGACGATCAGTGATTAAATTCTATCGGGGACTCGAAGTGACGATAGCTACATTTAACCTAATTAACTCTAGTGCAACTGTGTGAGTGCGTCGAACGAGCTTGGCTGACGGAGACTGTGACGTCATTGAATCCTGCCTGGCGGAGATCGTGACGTCGTCGACCCCCCCTCACTTGTCTCCCCCCCGCCCCCGGTGGAAGGAGCCGCAGGTCTTATCAGCACGGTGAGTACCTTCTTTGTTTTTTGTTCTTTTTGTCTTTTTTATCGAAAATACAAGACTGACGAAAAAGCGGATCTCTATCGCTTTGCAAAACATTGCCATCTGATCGTACTCGTACCGGATCTCGATTTAAAGCCGCAGTGAAAGCTAAGATCTCGACCGTCCGCTAATATCTTACCCGCGTTACGTTACGCGGACGTCTCGCGCGCTCAAATCTCGCCCATGTCGAATTTCCTTCGTTCGCGGGCATACCGCACCGCGATAATTAATAACGGCCGAGGCGGGCAGGAAAAGGGGAGGGAAAGGGAGCGGGGCTTTTGTACACAAACGAGTTCCCGAGGGTCCCTCGCGGATGAGCATAATAGCGGAGTGACCGTACGAAAAAATGAGAGCTGAAGATCATCGCCGAGATCTGACCCGAGATAACGACGCGGGGTCTTATACATTCGAGCGTGCGCGGAGAGGTGAGCGGGTGTGTATCTCTGACTATGTAAAACACGTGCCCAGAAAATATTTAAACCAGTTTCCCCACCACGAGTTCTTCAGCCGTCTTCCTGGGTGAGTTGGGAGGGCCGAGGGAGCGGGCTAGTCATTGTCATTGACAACTCCGCGGAGGAGCGTCTTCGTCGAGGAGAAGAGAAAGAAAGAAAGAAAGAAAGAAAAAAAAATCAAATTTACGTTTAACCTCTTGTCGATCAATTTGTAAGACAAAAAAGATCGCTATCGATCTCGTATCTAACGTCGCTCGCGCACCGGAACGTATTATCGGGGAAAATTATAACGCGAAGCGAGAGGAATATATTTTTCTGCTCTTAATTATAAAAAGAAATTATTATTATCTTAAATAAATAACGCTCTGGCAATCTGTCGTGCGAAATGCCGCCGGTCGCGGAGCACGAGCCGCAGAAATAATAAGAATTAATTTAGTCGGGGCATTAAATCTAGACGATTGGACCCGCACGGGAATAGCCCAACTACCTCTGATTAGTCTCAATGTGTTAATTAGAGAAGATTGCTGCGTCTGACTCTCGCATTCTTCTTTCATCGCCACGGTCCTCCATGTCGCCAAAGTCGATGCTGGAACCGCATAGCGGACTCGCGATATAGGAGAGCCCTCGAGGGCGCGAGGGGGATAGAAGCCGGCCGCGGGGCGGAGAGGGGCGGTTTACCGAGTATCATATTTTACCGGGCATCGGCGTACCGACGTGCACGCACACGTCCCCGTTTCCACGCACACGCGCCCGCCCGCCCGATCATTAATCACTATTATCTCGAGGTAATTTTTCTTCGATATAATTTCGTCTGTTTACCCCCGCGCGAGTTGGCGCGCGAGCCTTGCACACCACGGAGAGGCCGGACGGCCCGTTTCGAAGAGTGGCGCCGGGTCCCTCTCTTCTATTCTTTTCTCCTCCGGACGGAGTTTCCTTGGTCGCGCTAGTTGCCTTCCTCTTCTTCCTCCACCTCTGCCACTTCTTCACGGTTCACGAACTCACGACGTTGACTTTGTGTATACGTATCCCTTGCAGCTTCGTTAGCCCGCAGCCCGCGTTTTTTTCACGTCGGCGACACGTTTACGTTCCTCGAATCCTTATGTCCTTACGCGGCCGAGGATGCCGCGACTCCCGGAGCTCACTTGTTGACACGAGATCCGCTAGTTTGCTCGCGCGCTACCGATTACAAAGTTTTTTTTTTCTTTTTTTATAACCTCGTCAACGTACGCGCGTAGATGAAGGACCGCGTTAATTCGTGTCAATAATAAAATAAAATTAAAATAAAACGATTCCGTTGAACCGTCGATATATACGCGTTATGCAAATTTATTATAATATAAGGCACTTTACCGCCGGTAACCACCCACGTAAATAATTTCTGTCGCTCACCACACGCGACTTTGATGTTTAATTAAGATAATTATGCACTTAGAGTTAAAATTACCTGGCGCTTCGCATATAAGAACTAGCTTGTAAAGTTTATATAAGAAATAGTTTGCAACATGGGGCATTTATCTTGTGATCTTTCGTGATCGTTTTCTTTCTTTATTGACCCGTGAAATATTGCATTCTTCTGTCCATTAAGTAAACGAGATAGATATTCAAAGTGGTTGATATAATTAACGATCGACATGGTCGCGTCACAAAAGTCGATTAATAAAACAGACGGAGATAATCATATGTAGGCTGACTATTAAAAATTCACATTATTTGCAGACAGTTATCTTTGAATTAATCATTGAATTAATTAGACGGCTATCAAATCTCGATAATTTCTTTACGAATGAAATAAATTCATAACCGTCGATACAATGAAATAAAAGAAGCTTGTTGCAATGTAAATTTTATTTAATTTATCGCTCTCGCGCATTATTTATAATTTATCCCGAAAACGCGGAATTAATTTTAAAAATTACAACGAACGATTTAGCTTCTATTTTATAAATGTAAACGGTTTATTTTATTGCACCTGGAAATCCTCTTTCGCAAAAAGCGTCAGTAATTTGTTGACTGCCACGATTGGTCAGGCAAGCGTGGAACTAGCGTAAAATTGCCGCAGATACAATGCAGAATATTGTGCGTAATAACTTCCGTCATTTTAAACATTGTTTCGACATTTCGTTGTTTCGATATTTTTCGCTAATTTCTCAAGCTGCATCGCGCTTGAACGATAAATAAATCACGCCGCGTCACGAGTGCATTAAGCGATCCGTTATTGTTATTAACATACGCGATTTTATTAAAAGGCACTTGGCGAAAAAGCATCGGCAACAATTTTTCAAGATTTTTATGAGAAAATCCGTGGAAATGGATAGAGAGTAAGAGAAGTAGCAAAAATCCACTCGGAGACACTTGAGACCCGCGACGCCATTTCCGCTTCTTTCTTTTCGTGTCTCTTCGGCGTTAAAACACTAATTCTTATCCAACCACTCGTAAGACAAATAGCTATTTACACAGTTAATGCGAGTACTTGTACGCATACTTACCCCGGAGAAAGAAAGGGGGATAACTTCGCGCCACGGTCGACCTATTGCCGTCTGTGCTATTTTAACATTGTTTGCCTCGGGGAATATGCACTTAACTTGGCGAGTCGGCTGGCCAATCAAAGTTGGCGAGAGCTATTGTGTTAATTCTTTTTCGGAGTGCACTCGTGGCTTTTGTTCCTTCGTGCCTCGCACCTCCGTCTGCGGGAGGTGATTTTATGCCGCACAATCGATAGTTCCCCCTGAATACATCCGATTTTTACTTTCTCATATCGAAAGCATAGAGACGCGGTGTAATTATTATATTCGCGTTCCGATGTAATTTCTCTCGTCCCGCGGCCCCGTAGGATCTTCGGGCCGACCGGCCGATTTCGTAACAATGCAATGAACGTCGGTGATTAAACAAACGATGATTTTAGATGGGAGTAACGAGAGTACGGCGGAATTATATGTTTCGGATTACATAAGGCCCCTATTATACGTTAAGTCCCTGTCGTACCACCCTCCCCCATTCGCCTCCACGTTTGTCCGCGCACCCATCGTAGGGACTAACTATCCTTCGTTCAGCGACTAACTAAGCGCCTCGGAGATCCTGTAGATCTTTCCACGAGATGATGGTCATTCGACCAGCGGGTATAAATCACCTACGAGAAGTGTCATCCTGGAGTCCCACCTACCCCACCCCATCCCACCGCCCCCGGCATTCCTTCATTTGAATGCAACTCTCTTTCTCTGTCTCTTTTTGCCTCATCTCGCCCCTCGATCCCCCCGCCGTGACATTATGAAGCATAGACACACGCAGCAGTAAATGAATATTGTATCAGTTGGCTCTGTTGTGTTGCCGGTCTTTCTTTCTTTTTTTTTCTTTTTTCTTTTTTTTTTTTCCTCTCTCCTCGAGTCATTGTAGCAAAGGTCTACGGAGATGAACTCTTTCGACGTGTGGAAATGAACAAAGGGGCCTGTGCGCACGTCGAATGCACGCGGATCGATATGTATAATTGAAATCGATGATAACACTCCGAGAGGAATCGGGTTCTGACCTCGAGCACCTCGTCGAGGTAGATTCAGTTTGTTGTAATTGAAAGCTGACACCTGACAGTATTTGTTTGCCGCGGGAATATCTCATTTTCAATCGTTTTACAATTTTTTTTTTTTTATGGCTGCACAGAAATTTTAAAATAAAATTTATTGATTACACAGATTTAACGACAAATTAAGAGGGACTTCTTTTAATTTAAGACGTCAGCCGTGAGAACAGATAATGCTTTAAGAGAATAAACAAACGCAATTGTATTTGCTTTTTTTTTTTTTTATTTTACAACAATAATTGAAATATTATAAATTATAATTTTTTTTTTTATAAATGAAAGAACGAACAATGTTTTATTCATGTATATTCGTGTTCGTATTTATCTTTTGCACATCTCTCCATATGATCTTGCAATATTCATTTCCTACGGAGCTATCGAATACATAGTATTCAAAGTTTGTTTTTAGTGAGAGGAGGGATCGAATGACGAGCTGGCGGATTGTGAGATGTTCTTAATTAATCATTCATATTCAATAACGAGAGGCCGAGCGAGAAGGCTTTGAATACTTCGACGATGATTCTGAGGTTTATCTCCGCGTGCTCGAGAACATTAATAATTAGGAGGAGAAAGAGAAGAAGAAAAAGGAGAGAGTGAGTTTGTGGTATCACTCTGTTAGTCGGTGTTGATTCGATCAACGGTTGTCTGAGATTTCTTCTTGGGTAGGTGTAGCACATAGGCGAGAGAGAAATAATCAGTGTGTGTCTTTGAGAGATAGAGATTGTTCCTTTTGCACATCGGTTGAAACGATTCTTGCCGCAGGATGAGATCAAATTCTTCAGGCCTCTCGCTAATCGAAATCGGAAATATTTCAGATTAAAATTCTTTTCTCTCATTAGCATAATTTTATTTTATTTTTTTTTATTATAATAAAATTTTTATTTTTGTATGCGTTCGTATGCAAGAGAATTACATATTTTACAGAATACTTATACAGCTTTTTCCTTCATTTTTTTTTCCAATGATAAAATACATCTTTTGTAAATTATAAAAAAAAAATTTGATTTTATCTTTATAATAATTTACTGGATTATCAGATAATTTTTAAATTCCTTGCCGCAGTTATCGTGAAATCACTCTGTAGAGAAATCCAGAGCGTAGTCTCTCGATGCGCACGATTACAACTGTAAAGTCACGGAGTGACCGGTTAAGATCTTTGCTAATTATCATCATTTATAATTGTCCTTTCTCGTGTCTCCCCTCTTAACACGGGCCGACCTCGGGGAGCAAGGCAGGCACACTCACTCCGTCTTTCTTCGTTCCTCTCGAGGTTTAATATTTCAAATAAATGCGTGCATTAACGCGCTATCTCAGCGCGATCCTCTGTTGACTCCTAACAACATCGAGTGAGCCACTATTATGACTTATCTCTGCCCGTCTCGTTACAATGCCTCCCCTGCTGTCCTGCACATCGCCCTGCCGTCTCCATTTCCGACCCGATAATAATTGCTCATAATGTGACATTGTCATACAATATCGCGTGTTAAAAAAGCATTAGAATTAGAAATTTTTATTTTTAAAATAAATTTTCACAAGTAAGTCACAACTTTCATAAATTAGAAGCTTGATTGAATATTTTATTTTATTTTATTTTATTTTTTTAATTAAATTTATTTATGTGTAAAATACAATTAAAATAATAATAGACGTTAATGAAGGGATTTATTTATTTTATTCCACATTTACTGCAATGAAATTTGTTTTGTATGCGTATAGTGACTGGTTAATATAAAAATCAATGTACGCAATATTAAATTTCTATTTGTCATATCACGTAGACATTTCTATACCTCGTTAGATTAACGTCAGTCATTCGATTGAACATGAACATCAGGAGTATCCAGAGGTTGAAAGACTCAGATGGACCGATGCGTTTACCCTACGAGAGTAATAAGTCAGCCGGATAAAACATTCGTTGCCACTTGTGCGTATCCATTAAGAGATCGGTGGGCTCTCGTTAATTCTAATGATGTAGATCACCCTTCACCGCACTTTCGTCTCATCCCTACTTGGAAATATGAGACAGGCGCTCCCCCAAGCAGCGTCGGCTGTATCGCGTCTCCGAATTTATCTTCGGCTCATTAATAAGGGACGACAAGCATCGATATGGAACTAAGAACTGTAGACAGTAGACTAGGGCGAAAGGACGAATAAACAAGGAGCAGGAAGAAAGCTACTGCTGCTTCA
Source organism: Cardiocondyla obscurior (assembly GCF_019399895.1). Taxonomy (NCBI): domain Eukaryota; kingdom Metazoa; phylum Arthropoda; class Insecta; order Hymenoptera; family Formicidae; genus Cardiocondyla; species Cardiocondyla obscurior. The sequence continues at coordinate 4,085,282 of NC_091880.1, read as the reverse complement.
GGTAGTCTCGTTTCTCAGTTAGGCCTTCTAGTCGCGTCTTTTCCGGTCATCAGTCATTAACGCGCTACCGGGTGTCCGTGAAAATGTTTGGCTACCTAATGAGCCGATCGTAATGGCAGGATCTGGTCTGGACGTCATCCGCAGGGCGGATTGGTTTCGACCTTGTAGCGACGACCAACCTGTCTAAAACATTCCCGCGGGAGTTTCTGATTTCGTAACCGATCGTGAGATTCCTTCATATTCGCTCGTCTCGCCGCTATTGTTGGGAAATCAAGATTTACCTCACCTCTTGATAGAACGTTGCAAAGAATATGCACCGCCATATTTTACATCTCTTAATCTCCCCAGCATGCAATACGATCTCAAACATGAAAAGTTTAACCAGATTCAACTCGAGAAGTAATAAGTTATTGTAATGTAAAACGTCATGTTTTAAGATAATTTTTTCGAATCGCCGAAGTCGTATAAATTTAATGTTAAAGAATTAAATTATCAAATGGAGGTCGAGGGAGCAGCGTTATGTACGAGGAACGTAGTTATGATAATTGATTCAACAAAGATAGAATATGTAAAATCAAATATCTTTCGTTAACAATATACTATCTCAGATCTACGGTTTCGTGATTAACGTATTCGGAAAAAAATACTCGCGGATCGTAACGAGATGAGAACGTCATCGCATTTCTCGCTTAGGGATTTGGTACCGACCGCACCCTTTGACCATGGGGCCCCACTTGCTCGCCCTCTTGAAAAAATACCACACCCCCCGTCGCGAGTCGGTTCCTCACTTCCCTCGCGCCTCCTCCCGCGCTCTCTTCTCTCTCTCTATCTCTCTCTCTCTCTCTTTCCTCTCGCTCCTAATATATATTTAATCAGGCTCGAAAGTGCGCTCGCGCGGCTGTACGAGGAGGAACTTAAAACCTCGACTCACACTCGACACACGATGGTCACCCACACTCGGACCGGGAACATTAAGCTGACACCCACACGAACGCCGCGAGGAGACCCTCCTCGTTCTTTTTCTCCCGTTCGGTCGCTCCTTCTCCCACCTGACGTCACCGGTCGGCGCTCTCTTTCTCGAATGGATTCGAATACCTTTTTTGAATCAGAGGGTCAAGCGACTCGGCCGTAGATCATCTTAATGCCTCCATTGTTGTTTTAGGATGCCCGCGACTGTACCGGGTCTCCGCCGCGATAATGTCGACGTATCTCGCGCGAGAACGGGAGAAAGAGGGCGAGACCGGTAGAGAGAACGCGGGAGAGGAAAGAGGTACGTTATTGACCAAATTCCAGGGCGTGTCTCGACACTTTAATGTCTTTTCGTTGCTGGAGGATTGCGCTCGGCGCGATGCACACACCGTGTATCGCGCGCTCCCGAACTTTTATTGCAGCCGAAAGTGAATTTTTACTTTATGCCGGGAGTCACTCGGCTCTCCCCGGCGGATCTTCCGCGATGCTCGGTCCACTAGGGTGAACTCCGGGCTCTTGGAACCGAATTCCTCTCGGAATTGGCCGTGCGAAGGAGTAGGTACATTCATTGCATCTTTATATACATATTACGTCCAGGATAATTTTTTTTTTTCACGTTTGTCATTCCTATGAGTCAGATTAAGTCAGATTTGTTATGATATATTTTTCGATTGACGAGTTTTATTTAATTCATTTTCATAATTTAATTACAATAATTGCGATGGGAAGATTCATTAATTGCAAAGGTTGCATTTTCGTTCGCTCTTTCTACTGACTAATAAGCTCTTAAGTATTCGCCGTCGGCTTGGTCGTGCTCGGTGCATTTTTTGTATTATCCTCAGCGATGTATCAAAATAATCGCGGTTGTTTCTTTCGAGCATTCCGCCTGCGCTCCATGCGCGATTCGCTTTTTCGGTACTTTCCGACGATTTCAGGACTAAGCGGGACGAACAGGAAAGGCCACTCTTGGTTGGCTTGTAAATCCGCCGCTCCTTGTAAATTCACCTGTAATTCCGGGCAGGGACGCTAGCACGGATGGTTTCGCAAGCGGAGGGGCGGATAGGACGATGAAAGAGAAACAAGAATTACGATCGACACGAATCGCGAATTATCCTTGAAAACAGACCGCGGTAGACGTTGGAGGTCGCAGTCGTTGACATCGGAAACTACTTCGATCTTCGATTGGCCAGTTCGCCCGGTCCCAGATCCGGACACCGAAAAGGGACCGGACCCTCGCGAAAAATTCCTTTTTATTGAAGAAACAAACTTCTTTGCTTCTGCGATTTAATCGATCTGCCTGAATAATCGGAACATAAATGAAGAAGAAATAAATTGAGGCCGTTTTAGCTTTTTACAGTGTTTCACGTCGAAAAATTATTCCGTTGTCTCTCTAAGCGGCATAAAATCAAAAGGGCATTACATATAAAAATACTTTAAGTACATTTGAAAAAGTTAGAGAGCGTCTTCTTTATTTTTAAAACTTTTAGACGTTTATATTATATAAATTCTCTAAAAAATAATCTCGGAAAAATATAATACGAACAATAAAATATAATTATTCGATTTATTTTATATATTATAATAATTTATTAATTTTTTTTTTCTTTTTTATGGAAAGATACATGAATTTCTGAGATATAAAATACCTCGAATCCTTACCGATCGCAATGTAGACGCGTCTATTGACGAGAGGTTGATGTCTAGACTTATCTCCGCGTGGGAGTGAGAGGAGCAAGGTAAATACAAGATGAGGGCACGTGTAATAAGACAGGCGCGAGGTGGGAGAGGGCGAAAAAGAGCACGGCGAGCAGACGAGTAAGAATCAGAACCCAGCCCTGACTAATCCGACTGTAGATCTGATCTCGCATCAATAACCTTAATAAACCAACAACCACTCACGCTAACGTGTAACACACAACGAAGACGCGATATCACGTGGTCCCTCTCCCGGGCCCTTTAGCTCCGGGGCCTTCTACCTACAAAGCTTCAGCTCGATTGGCATTTAACCCAAGGCCCCGGAGCTCTTTTTCGAACCACCTTCGGACGCGCCGCGCGCGCACTCGAACTCATCTTCGACACTCTCGAGATCGATGAAGTTAGTACTTTTTTGCCACGGTCAAATTCAATTTAGCTCGGAGCGAGTTAGCGAATCTAAATGCGCGACCAAATCGCTCGACGATTGATCATTATCTCCGGCTCGCACAAATTTGCCGTGGTATTTTGAATTTCTTTTTCTTTTTTTTTTTTTTTTTTTTTTAGCTAATCGAAACGACGCGCCAGCTGTCTTTTGCACACGTTACGAATTATTTATCTTTAACACGTAGTACCTTAATTATTTTTTTTTATTTTATTTTATAAACTCTCGGGGAGTAATCGATCGTAAGAAATCGAAAATCAAATAATTTCGGTGCTTGACGCGATGATAAAGCGCTAGTAAAAAGATGCGCGAGGATCCGGATTCGCGCGATTCAATTCCACGCGTTTTCTCTAAAAATGAACGCGGATAATTTAGGACTCCCGCTATACGCCGACGAATTTTGGTTCTGCCGAATGTTATATGCGGCGAGCGACATAAACCTGGCTCGTAACGACGTTTGCTATAGAGATTTCCTTGCTCTGGTCCTCTCACCCTCATTCACGAGTCTGAACGAAGGAGTTGCAGGCGATGGGTGAAGGGGGATGAGGAAGAAGGGGAGAGCGGTAGGTGGAGGAAACCTGGCATATGCATAAACGAACCTTACCGGTCTCTGACACCTTCGAACCGCTAAACCTCCCGCTTGCGCCCCACAGTCGCGCCTTTTTCTTCGTCGAATCTTTTTGGCTTTCGTCCGGGCTCGTTCTTTCGTTGGTTAATTAGATTTTGATGGTCGGCGCGAGCATTTGCATCCTTTATCCTGCAGATTCGCCGTTCCTCTCGCGCTCGCTTATCTCACTCCGTTCTCTCTTCGTCGGACTGGAAACGAAACGGAGAAAAGAGGGAGAGAGACGAGAGAAAAAGAGACGCCGCGTAGTGTTCTTCGAGCGCGTTCTACCGCCGCGTTGCTCTCTCTTTTTCGCGTTATTCCTCGGCTCCGCAGGGGAGAGACGTTTAGGCCTGCGGATGCTTAACTCCAAAGCGATTTAGCGGCCCAGGGGCCAAGTGTCAACAAGCCCGTACTGCTCAGGTACATACGTACCACCTAACTGCAATATTTCAGAACCAGCCGGCCCTTCGCTTGCCCTTCTCGCCCGCTCTTTAAATCCCTCATCTTTTTATTACTCTGTCTTCTGTGACGGACAAAGCCCGGCGTACACGTATCAGCTTGTGGACATGTCTTGCTTGCGCCCGCGAGCTACGCTCTTTCGTTCGGTATCGTTGAAAATTATCGAAAGTGATTGACATACGAGAATCAATAATTTTTCATCCCGCTGACATAATGGTGTGTGCTCATCTTAGAGAAACATCGACGGGAATCACTCTCAGGAGACGTACTTAAAAATAGATATGTTACAAACGCCAACAAATATTTCACATTTGCGTCTACTTCTTTATTCGTTTTATTTGCAAAAGTTACTCTGAAACGGCCGCTAAGGTCAACATTTTCCGAAGCTTACTTTGATATTGATTAAAAAATACTCTACTTTCAAATTGAATCTCGTAGGCGACAGCACCGCGACATTTTTTTAAATTACTCCCCGAAGAGATTTGCAGACTTTTACAAATATCTGCGATCGGCTTAATTGATTTTCAACGCAAGCAGAGCTGTATAGTTAATTCGCGAACGGCCGATCGGTCGCCCCGCGTTCGTCGTCGGCCTGCTTTAAAATCCGCGAATGCAGCCCGGTTGCGGGAGAGTTTCGCGCGTCTCGAATTCCGACACAACGGCATCAGAGGTACGAGAATACCTGGCGTGAGGGCAAACGTCAAAACACACCTCGTCCACCCACACGATCGCGCGAGCGAGCGTGTACTCGCTCGGACGTATGCGCTCGCGTTCGCACACACGCGCCGAGGATTCCTATAGAGCGACCAATGACTGGAATGACTTGCACTCGATGTCGAACCGAAGATCCCTCTCGGTCTTCCCCGGTTTCTCCCCGTTCCTCCGCGCGTTCACGTCTCTCTTCCACCGTCGATCTGCCCGACGTTCGTCGTCTCGGTCAGGCTCGCTCGGGTTACCTTCTCCGAGGGAGGCGCAGGCTTAATTTAATTAATTCCATGCGCCATCTTGACAAGTGTGCGCCCCGTACGCGCATCCAGAGAATAATTTTCATACTCATCCACCGACCCGTCTCTCCCCTTTCCCTCCCCTATCTCCGGCTTGTCTCCCTTCCCTCCGCCGATCCCTCACTTCGTTCTCCGGGTTCTCTCCGTCCGTCACCTCCCCTCGCGTGGCCCTCGCTCCGGACGCTCGAACCGTTTCTTCGGTTATCAGATCCCCGATTCATACTCGTCAAGCGCGAGCACGCTGCGAAGAGGCGAGGGAGAGTGGGAGGTCAGAAGAAAAAAGGACGCATTTATCCGCTCCCATCTCGCCGGGATCATTTGTCTTTTTGATGTCGCGCCGTATCTGATTCGTTAATTGCGAGACCTTGCGTGTGATCGACTCTCCTTGGCTCATGCGGGGAAACGGAGAGTGTAGGAAACGAATGCGGAGCAGAGGCGATACTTTCGACTAACAACGTTGTTTAAACTGCGTTATTTAAATTTACTTGGAGAGCGGTTAGGCCTGCGATACGCTCGAATACGAGATAAATTAATTGCGAAAAAAAGAAGTCCGTTTAGTATAGATAAAATGAGCGATCAGGAATTTAAATATGTGGATAAAGCAAACGGGGAGGGAGGGGAAGAAAAGGTATAATAAACGACTTAGAAGACACCGCGTCGTAGAATTATCAGTTTTACATATACTTTCAGTTTAACTATCTTTCGTTGAGAATATTAATGTCGAGCGAGATTTATTGTATAATTACCGACAATTTTCTTTTTTTTTTTTCTTTTATTTTAATCACTTATTTTTTGTACATTATCTTTTGCATCTTTAAAATTTAAAGAGGGCATATAACTTACCGCGGATATAAACGTTATGTGCATTGCGCATTAATGATACCTAGTATGACATGACGTCGCTATTGCGCGTACGAGACTTACGGGGCAATAAAAGTTCCGGATATCGGAGCAGCGGGCAACAAAAGCACAGACATCAAGTGGACGTGCGTTATACGCGGAGATGGAGATAAATCACAAATCGGTGGGCTGGATCCGAAACGATTTACTACGGTCTTCCCGAAAATAACCAGCGTTTAAAAAATTTCAGTAATTACGTACAGGCGAGGAGCGCAAAAATGCGCGATCCGCCGGGCCACTTTGCGTTCCACCCGCGGTCGCTCAAGGCGATACCGTTGTTGAGCATCAGCCGCAGGAAGGAAAGGAAGGAAGACGAGTCCGTCATTTAAGTCGCCGGCCTCAAACCTTTAGCGCAGATTTATGGGTAATCGAGCGGCAAAAGCGGCCATCATCCGCGACGAGTGCCGAGTTTCGCTCTTCAATCGGCCGACAGGATCGAAGCGCTCGCTAAAACCGAAAATTGCAAACGGAGAGAAATTTATACGGTGCGACTCACACAGGCGCGATCGTCTAATCGTTTCGTTTTACTTTTCTCCAGGGGGGTCGGAAATCCGTCTCGCCGATTAGCACTCCCGTTAAAATTCGCGCACCGTATTTGGTTTATTTTTAAATTCCTGCGTAGGAATCTGAAAATAAAGCAACGCGCACGCGTGGAAGAAACGTTTTATACGCTCACGGAAATTCCTCCCTACCGTTAAATGTATTCTCTTTTAATTGAAGATTCACGTAGAGTTAAAAAGAAGAAAATCATAAGCTTAATATTTGTTTTAAATTAAAAAAAAAAAAAAAATTAATTATTTAATTGCGTTGCGTTATGTAATTTATACAATAGATATATTTAATGTGCATTTGATAGTAATACGAAAATAACGTTGCATCTTTGAATGCCATATATCACATATGATTAGCTATAAGTCTTCTGCGCTTGAAAGCAGTTGTGCTCGCTACACTCTCGCGAATATCGAACATCTTGCAAACATCATTTTAGTTATCATATTGATATCTGTCGTTAAAAGAGAGTACAATTGGTCAACGACATCGTGTACATTTGCCAATGTAGTCAAAGGGCCGAGAGTGATACCTCATTCTTTAGTGATCGATTACACTCCTCTGTGAAACATGTCGCGGACTCAGGATGGCACTTAAGCTCCCTAATTTCCGATCAATCAAGGAACTTTTCGTTGAGGTAAAAAATGAATCACGATGACGCGCCGGGTGATTCCCGCTGCTAACTAGACGCACAATGCGTCGGCATTAGAGGATAGGCTCGGATTAGGTTTGTCAGACGTGGTGACCACGGATGCCAGAAGTGAAGTGAGAGGTTTGAGAAAGAAAGAAGAAATAAGAAGGAGGTAGAGAGACCTCGTCGCGAGATCTTCGATATCGGAGGTGAGAGGAGATGCGTGCGAGAAGGAGAAGATGAGAGATAACTTCTCTCTTCATCGGGAGCGCGCGATGAGAAATAGAAAACGAAGAATGACCGCTTGAGATTGGACCGCTACGAGGAAGGGGGGTGTCAGGGATGGTGGCCCGAGATGAGAAAGAGAGAGAGAGACGGAGAGAGATCCTTGCGATCGATAACTAACTCAGCGTGATTACTGAAAAATGGCTGTCAAACATTCTTGTCCTTTTAACTTGCTGGTGGGACCACCCCACCCACGGAGATCGTCCTCCCTCTTGACTTTTTCACCGGTCCTCCCCCGGTGCGCTCCTCTCTCTGTCTCTCCGCCATCCGCGCTAGAGAGGTCCGGGCAAGAGGAGACTAATGGTTCACGAACGTGACGGACCGTGGTCCCTCTCGACGAGCACAGATCGCTAATTTCCGGGATCCCGCTGCGGGCACCAAAATCTTCTCGATTCGGTATTCGGATACTCGTGTTCCCTCATCGTGGTTCTTTTATCGATCTTATCGATTCCTCGCGTCTCGCGATTGCTATACTTACATCATCTTTGATGACTCTTTATTAATATGCGGAATAAACGCGCACTCGGCACACTTGTGCCACTTTGAAAAATTGATGGTTAGTTTTTCAACGCTCTCTAACTTCCCAGCAAAATTACTTTTTTTTGATCTAAATAATTCGATAAAAATCACCGAGATAGCTGAACGAGATTAGCGTAAGCCGATTTTTTTTTAATCTTGTTAGCCAAGCGTACTTTGATTCAAACTGTTGAGATTGAAACGACGTTCTACAGAATGTATATTCCATTTTATGGTGTCAACATCGCCCGATAGTATTTCGTGGAGGCTTCACAGTACTTATATCATCTGCAGTCGTCACCCTTTAATAGAAACCGCACGGCTTCCAGTATCCCGCTTTTCTGTCGAAATTTCACGCACGTATCCACACGCTGTTACACACGATAGAACACAAACGGAGGCGCTGCTCGGTTAAAGTCAGCGGCAGCCGCTGGTGAGATTATGAACGAGCTCGACTTAAGAAAGGTCCGACCGTACACAAGGGTTGTGCTCTCGCTATATTTATTTATTTTTCACTCCTCCACGCTCGATCTTCTCTCTAACGACAGTTATAAATTTTTCCGCAAATGGCTCTTTAACAACGCTATCCTGATCTGTCCAACGGAAGTAGCACCCGCAAAAGATCACTTTCCAAATACTCGGGAAGTACGGAATATTATTAAAGGAAAAAAAAAAAATTAATAATATAAATGTAAAAATAATTTTTTTTTTATTTTCTTTTTATAATCTGTATAGCTGTTCAGATTTCAAATTTATTCAAATTTACTTAAATTTATTCGAAATCTATTCGGCAGTTTCTCAAGTGTAATATATAATTATGCTGTAAAAATTACGAAAGATTAAAATTATTAATCTTACGCGGCATCGAGAGATACTTGGTACGTTAGTTTATTCTTTTTTGAGAAAACACGAGATTGAGAGAAACGCTTCCGGCGAGCTGTTCCGAATCGTGCGTTCTAGCGCATCACGAAGCGAGTGCGCACGTCTTCGTCTTGTCGGACAATCAACGAGGATCGACGAGAACCGGACAGATAGGAAGACGGGCAGGCGGGAACGAGCGGCGGAAAGGGAGAATAAGGAGAGAGGAGCGGTGAGCATGGAGAACATGGCGAATGAGGCCGAGAGGAGAGCGGAGGTCTGGCCTGGTCCCGCGTGTTGCCCGGGGGTGCCAACCGCAGGATAATAATTTTATAATTGGGGGAATTACTCTGGCTCGCCGTGGTACAGTCCGTGTACGCGGCGTGGGAGGGTCCGCCGACATTGTTTCCATCCGTACGAACGGCGCGGCGATCTCCTCACCGGCTGTATCTCCGGGACGGAGCCGTGGGTGAGATATGGCCGCATAATCATCGAATCATTATATCCACTCTCGAAATACCACGGGGCCGGAGCCCATGGCCGAATTATAAGATTACGCGCGAGCGCGCCCGCGCGCGGCTCACTCGTTAAAAACATTATGAGCACTTTATCACGGGAACCCATGGGCCCGCGGTACGGGCGCACAATCCAGCCGGGGGAACCACATCCCGAAGGTCCTGTCGCAGAACGGCCCGTTTAACCCATGACCCGCGGGCTCCTCCGTGGAGAAACGATTAACCCGAACGTTGTCCCGCGGGACATTATCGAGCACGGGAAATGACGCTCTATAATTATCGTAGCGATTTAGTAATTTTATGCGAGAAGCCGCTTTCGGATCTCATCGTTCGTGCGTGAAAACCACTCGCGGATTACGATCCCCGCCGTCGTTTTTCGAATTCTCTCCTTTTCGTTTCTGCGTTTGATCTTTTCATTCTTCAGCTCGTTATCAGCGATGTGTGAATGCGATTCCGCATTAATATCGGCGGCATTCAAATGCGCGAAGGCGCGTGAAGCATCGCGGATCTATGCAACGTGTGCGATCATTATCTCAGACAATTACCTCGTATTCCCTCGAACCTCACACCTTATCCGTACTGAAAGCAAGAACAGAGTTGTACGCCCTGCAGGGATGTTCGGAGTATTCTCTCTCATATGGTACGTTCGTATCAACTTCTTCTGAATTGTCCGACAAGACGTGGCAATCGTGACCCTCTACCTACCCGATTCATCTCCCGGCTGCTTTATATATTCCTCCCTTTTTCTTTAACAATGATGAGAGATCTGAATTGCTATTCTAATTCACCCGGCACCCAATCGCACAGCATCGGTACAAGGTTATTTCACTGTATAAGCTCGCGTACAAATATGCAAGGCGCTTCGAAGTGCGTCGTACATTACGAGGTCAACACCCTCAATCTCTTTTTACAGAAACAACCTCGCGATAACGCATTAAAATATATTTAACGTGTCACAGTACTCGCGATATTTAAGTAATTTTTTTTTTTTTTATTTTATTAAATATTTTAATGCGATTTGAATACTGCTTCGTGATAATCAGAATGCAATCTGTATCGGTAACGTTATTACGTAAAGTATGTACGTATGCGTGAAACTCTTATATATCACTTACGTTACCGCGTTAAAAATGAAATACGTGCAAATTGCAACGAGATTTACTCGCTCAATAAAATGACCTCGCCGCGCGTAAAGTCCAAGTTTAATGCGGGCCAATCCATATTCTAATCCCTTGGGGATTGCGCGATTACGAGGTCCGAGCAACGGAGCGTACGATATTCGCGGCCGAATGCAACAGGGCGTACAGATCGCAGCCGAGAGGGATGATTGGGTTCGCACGAAGAATGAAGATGATGATGAGGAGGAAGGGGAACGAGGCGTTCGTATTTCGTGAGGCTGCTAAGGTCGTTGGTTAGTTGCTTGGAAATCGAAATAATGAGGCATCGCCTCCTGGGCATAGTCATTGGATCACGTGCCACTGCGGTCGCGATCATTTTCCATTATTATTGTTATCGATCGGCGTTCTCTACCATGCCTCCACCTCTCCTGGACTCGCTTTCTTTCTCCTCCTTCCCCCGACCGACATTGTGACGACTTGCGGTGTACTCCACCGAAGGATAGAAATACCTCGGGTAAATTTAACTTTCGATCTCATTTCGGAATGTGCGTTACCTACATGATTGCATACTACCGAACGGTCCGTTAAAAAGTCTCGCAGCGATTCGATTTCGTCCGAATTGAGCATCTCAATTGAACGCCAATAAAATATAGAATCATATTTTTAAAATCGCATCTTGTGGACTCTGCAGAATTACTGTCGAGTTTTTTTTTTTTTATTTCTTTATTTTTTTAATTTTTTAATTTTTTAATTTTTTTTTATTAATCAAGTACATGTTATTTGACATATAATTTCGTATTTTATAAAGAAAATACAGAGATTTAATCGTTGTCGCTTTTTTTTTAATTAATTAAAAAATATGGATTAACTTGCAGGCGATAATATGTGCCAATAAGATCGTCGCTAAAAATGTTTAATCTATCCCATCGCTAAATAGCGATCATTACCGTTATGTCGAAACTTGAGTAATAAAGAAGTTCCGCGAACTCGTACAGTTGGTTCGTTGCACGAAGCGGAATGGTTTGAGCGATCTTGCACGTCGCCGTCGGTTCCATCCACTTAGGCAGATTCTTGAGCGAATTCCAGTGGACAGCTGGTCCATCGTGAGACCGGGGTCTAATCTAATCGCCAAAAACTCACTCTGCGTGCGGAGAAACTCCCTTCATTTCGTTCGCCATATACTCGCCCTTCTCTTCCTCTTCCTTACGGCGGACTTACGAGAGTTAACAAACTTTAGGAACGCGAACCGCAACGAGAGAGGAACCCCTCGAGAGGTGGCGCCTCATCCATGGTTATTAGCAAAGTTCTCACCACGCGTAAGATATCTCCTTAATTACGCTTTTCTATAGGAAGCGGTTAATGCCGGCGAACTTTGATTTATCGCGCCAACGGAAGCTGTCGCTCGTCCACGTAATAAGATAGCAAACAATGATCTCGAAGGTGCTATTCGAGTCGTTCCAAAATTATTAAAAAACGTTACGCCGTATTTAATTTATCGAGTACCCGTGACAGTTTTAATTCCGCGATAACGTTCGATATGACTAAATAGCTTCCTTGTATCAAAGTACAGCGTGGCGATCTGTCACGCAAGATCATAACGCGGTGCCGCGGCGTATAATTACGAATAAGAAACGCAGGAAATCCCGAGTTTAACGCAGACGCGGAGTGAGAGATAGCTTCGACAAGCCGTTGACTTTTTCTCTTCGCGTTCTCTCCCGACGCTACAGATATCACTCGTTGCCGTATGTGCCTACGCGCTTGTTTGCCGCTACCGGTCGGTTACCGTTATACCCGGGCACGCGATGCGCGCACGATCGAAAGCGGCGATACCCAGGGGGGAGGAGGGAGGGAGGGAAGGGAGTTCGACTTAGGTTCCTCCGGCGGAACGTTCCCCGTCATCGGCGCGCCGGAGATAGGTAGAGAGCGCGGATAGTTACATGCGGCGAACAGAACCTAAGTGCGGCTCAACCATTAGAGCCTGTGCGAGCACGGTTCGACGGAACCGAGTTGTATAATGACCGGTAAGAGGTCGCGATGAGGGATACCCGGCGAGATCAGAGGGGGCCAGAGGGAGCACTGGCCGGAGATAGCCGATAAGTAGAAAATCGATGATTCGGAGGCATGCTAATTCCAGGTATGGAGCCCGCCCGGCCGCGTCGTGCTCTCTCATGAACGGCTAGGCGCTCGCCGTCGGCATTAATGTAACGAGATATCGCGGTCGAGTCAATCGGCGCGCCTACAACGTCGCTCTGATGAGACTCCACTCGCATTCCCAGATTGTGACAGTCTCTATTTTCAAGCTTGTTACCGATAATCAACGTTTGACGTGGAGGAACGAGGCAGACGGCGGCGCGCGTTGGAATCCGCGTGGCTCTTCACGTATAAACGCGAAAAGTACTCCGCCAACAACAGGGCTTCAGCCCCTGGAGTCAAATTCTACTTTCCGACCACTTGCCACATAATTTATTTCGCGCGTGGATTATTGTATAATATAAAAGCGCGGCCCCATTCACAGTTTATGCTATTTCAAGTCTGTAATAATTAAAAAAGTTTTATATCTCTGTGCCAAAATCGGCATAATTAATCTTGATAAATTTGATAAATCGAGCTACAACACCTGCTGTACCTAAAACATGATTTTTTTTTTTTTCCTCGGTATACAAATTTCTTAATTGCCTCGCCTGTGGGCACCATCTGGTTTGAAGGCTGGATAATCAACTCTTAGATTCGCTATTGGTCGAGACTTATTGCGACTTTTTTCTTTCTTTTCTTTTTTTTTTTATTCTCTCTCTCGGCTAGGTGCGAACGAAGAAGAATCGAACAGCGCATATAATACGCTCGTATTTCCATCTCGGTTACCAGCGTCGGCTATGTTGCTTAATGACGAGAATATTTCACGGGCTGGAAATCAATGGTTCGAAGCTAAGCTAATTCCCGGGCATAAAACCCGCCTCGGTCATCGTGCCCTCTCACGTGTCCGTTCCGCGCTCGCCGACGGCATTAATGTAACAAGAAATTGTGGTCGAGTCGGCCGCGCGCGCGCCTGATGGCACTCTATTTGCTCGCATTATGACATTTCCCGTCTGTTCCCGAGCTTGATACCAATAATCCGTGTGCCGCACGTTCATGTCCGTTCGCGAGGCGAACGCGTCTTTGCCTATGCAATTTGCATCCACGCGTGCACCATATCGTTCTTCCCCTTCATCCGTTCTCTCCTTCTGCCCGTTTCTCCCCGCGCGCGCCTTCGGAATCGTTATGGGTTTATGTCGCGACGTCCTTAGCGCAACTCGTAAATTCGTCTGGACATCGTGCATGCTCGCGTGTATCGCACGACGACGACGACGACGGATCCATTCTGCTGAAATCGTCACGCTTCGATTCTTTTCGTCGAGCGTAAGTCCAACGCTTCCTTATGGTCACCAGAACCGGTAACGAGGCACCGCGATGTTAATATTAAGATGTTACAAGTCGAATAACCATATAAAATGTTTAATACGTTTTAAGTGTACATTTTGCAAATTGACGATTCAATTTTAATCGCACGGATAAACGCCCGATTTTGAATATCGTGATATCTTCGACGATTCACAATGCGAGTTTAATAACGGCGGAAACATATTTATGGACGCTAATAAAAAGATTAATAAAATTTTCTACGTTAACTTTTTTTTTTTTTTTCTTCTGTCGCGTAAGTATGCACAAAGATATAATGATTCTGTGAACATACTGCTCGTAACAGAGGCCGGAAATTTAAAGTTGAATAGAAAATAAAATTATGTTCTACGCCATTGAATAAATTACTCAATGTGTTTCGGAGAATGGGAGGCTAAGAGTGTTCTACGGAAATCGCCGGACCAACGAATAACAACGAATCCGGTGTGCCCGGCGACTGCCGATCCCTGTGGGGCTAATTATGGAGGCAAGCTGTAATTAATCCGTTCCCGAATAGCGGCGCGCACCGTCCGGCTCATTGTCGGGATTCGTCGGGTTGTCCCTTCCCATCCCCTTGTCGCTTCTGTCTTCACGTGCACGCGCGTACTCTGAATCTTTTGTCGGTATGCGGCACATATGAAAGAGGGGCGGAGGAGGGAGGGAGGGGGGGGAGACCTCGGGGTAAAGAGGAGGGCGGAAAAGAGCGCGCGAGGAAAAAAAACTCACGCACTCGCGGGGCCCAAAGGGTGCTCCCGCCTTTTGATTCGAAACCGAGCCAGAGCTTGCTGAAAGAGGATGAATGGACGAGGGAGGACGTTTAGAAGCTGCTTTCTCTTTCTTTTTTATTTTTTTTTTCTTTTTTTTTCAACCTTCACCTCTATCCCCCGAACTTCTGTCCTCCCCTCGCTTCTCCGGGGACTTCCCTACTTCATCCGCGTATGAATCTCCTCGGTCCCTTTTGTGCACCGACGCTGGATCGGAAATTAGCTGCCTCCCAGCCATCGCTTTGTTTTCCCACCGCACAGACCCCGCCCCAAAAAACTACTTATTACGCTAATTATACGCGATGCCGTGCGCGTTTGACTCCCTTCCGCCGCCCACCCGCCGCTTATACCCCCGACGCGTATGTCGCGATCTTTTTGTTACGCGATGTGCCGCCCGGTCCCCGCGTGATTACCGCCAACTGTCGAACCGCGTGCCCGCTGTCGATTAAATCCGGTATTTAGGCAGCACGCTGGAAACACTATTGACTCACGGCCCTTTCTCTTCCGCCACATTCAAACGTAGCCGCACGAGGGTTCGCGAAGACGCTGCACGCGATGCACACCTGAAAGCAGAAATTCTCTTTTGACGAAAGTCGAAACGAAGAGAAAACGACATGTTGGACAAAACACTGTGTGTAGCGAAAAACGTGCTGCCAAACCTGATATTTTAAACGGAAAGTTGTAAAAAAAAAAAAAAAAAAATATGGTGTGTAACTATCGAAACGCATCTGTGAAGGAAAAAAAAATCTATTCAGCTTTTTTCTTTGCTGTCGCGTTATTTTATAGCATTTTGCATTTTTCAAAATTATTTTATACAAATACATGTAGCACCGTTACGTTCATTGTTCTGCTACGTATTCATCGTTCCCTTAAATTTCATACGCTTTGTTTCCTGCACCGTTGACGGCCTATCATTTCGTACAAAATTAATTTGCGCGTTGTTAACGGGGCATTACAAAATATGCCATAATACGTCCGGAGACTAATCGCAATCCAGCGGGTAATCGTCGTGATGAAGGGCTTGAGGGAGGACGAAAACGTCCGCTGCGCGCGACACCCCCGTAATTGCCGTGGCGGCATTAATTACTGTGTTTAGAGATAATTACGAACTGGCTCGCCCGCGTGCATTGTACCGCTCGTCATCGCTCATACCGCTCCGGCCTCATGCGCGTGAACGCGCGCTTATTTCGGCGAGAGAAGAGAGGCGAGGAGGCTGCAGGTACGCGATCGCGTGTGCGTCGGACACACGGGGTGCGTGCGCCCGGCCAGCGGATGTAAGCAAAGCCGCAGATGCAGTCTTTGTAATGCTAATGCCTAGTTTGCTAACAGCGCAACGCGTCACCCTTCTGTCCCGTATCGGGGTGAGATTAAATTCATGCCCTTGTTTCTCCCTTCGCACGTAACGCGGTATCTGTTTCTTTTCTCTTACGCTTGCTATTTCTCCGAAACAAATTCAATTGTAAGCTATATTTCTAATTAATCTCGCGATCGGCCGTGAAATTTCTACTCTAAGATTTGTTTGGCGGCGAGCGCGCGCTGCCTCGTCAAAATCGAGTGGCGCCCGTTTGCCGACGCGGCACCAAAGGGTGTTATATTAGAGAAAATATGAAACCGCTGGCCGCGATCGTTCGTCCTTGAAACGAGATCCCGCGGGAAGAGGCGGGCCACGCGGGGACTCCTTACGGTCCGTCCTGCGTTCTTCTTTAAATATTGACGGAATGAGATAAACGTATAAATTACCAGCCACCTCCAGAGGGCTGGATCCTCCGGCGGGCATCCTCCTATCTTACACGGACGTTGATTCGGGTTCGGTCCGGGCGCCAAAAAGGTGCCAAGATGCGCTGGTCTTGTTCACCTTTTTGATCCCCGGTGCTCGCGCGCTGCTCGTTGGCAAGCCGTTTCCTCGAAATCTGGTATCAATTACCTCGTGTAACGTACAAGCGGTAACCGCCGCTGGGACGATTATGAACACGTTAATGGTCTGCGTCCCGGGACGCCGGGCATGCCCGAGATACACGACAGACACCCACCGTGTAATTTGGCGTTATTTCACGTCTCTCGAACGTGCATATATTACATATCTATCGCGCTGTACCGTAACCATAGGAATCTTCACGATATCTTTACGACGGATTCTCGCTGCTTATGCTAAAGCGCTGGGGGTGAAAATTATTTTTTTATTCGCGCGTACTGGTGAACCTTTTTCCTATTATACGCCGACCTTGCGCGAGAGGCGATACTTATTTATGTTGCGCGTTATCCACGCACACAGTCGCGCTCTATCAATGCTACGCTTTCATAAATATATTATTACGTTTATTCCTACGTCTGTAAAGCCGGAGCGTTTTAAAATAGCAATCTACCGCGGTGTGCTCTCTCTCGGTTTTACGTAGTTTCCCATCGTGTTTATCCGAAATGCATCACGAAGTGTCAGAACATACGTCATATCGCGATCGACGTGTCGACGGGCAGATCGTGCGCATTCGTCAACTCGCCTCTCCTTCCCTACCGACAAACCGGGTTCAAGGTGCCTCGGGAGAAGGGCACCTCTAGGCTGAGAGGTCTGGAAGACGGCGAAGAATTTCGCATAGCAGGGTCCCGACACGGCGTGTCCGTCAGACGATGAGGTGCTAAGTACCCTCTGGCTGATGTTCGGTCAGCCGAGAAACTATTTCTGTTCCCGGTGGCAAAAAGGGACCGGTGGGACGCGCGTAACACACTCGGTCGTCCGCGGCGAGGAACGCGTGCGATTCGGCCGGCCAACAGGTGCTTTATACGCGGCTGTCCGTGCAAGAAGGATCGAGGAGAATTGTCCCCGGGGTCCCCGGCGTGACGTGAGCACCTTTCCGCACTCTTCGCGCGTATGCGTAGACACGCAGACCCGACCACGATGACCGGCCGACCGGCGAGAATCCACGCGTGTCTTCGGCCGTTTATTGAACGCGAAACACCTTTTGTCTTCCGCAGCGCCACGTTTGTCCGGCGTAATCGTCTTGGACAAAACAGTCCGGCAAGAAGTAACGGATTATATCTTTGAACGCAGTCATCGTGACTGTATGGAGAGTCTGACAATTCAAATGTCAAAAAATAGGAGTTTGATGCAGTTTATTAGTGTCTTCATATCGATAATAATTAGTCAGAAGAATCGTTTTCGAATTAATTTTATTTAAATGATATAAATATATTCAGCTATTAATGTAAAAATTTTTAAGTAATATTTCAGAGATAAATCTAACGGTCTTAATCGTTAAAAAAAAAAAAAACGTTAAAAAAAATATATTTAATAAGTTACTTTACTTCCTGGTTTATTCGTATGTAATATTTGCGCGGATAGAGCATTGTGCGTGCGAATCACGGATTATTTTAACGACGTTTTATCCATAAATCTGCGTTTCGACTGTATCCCTACTTCCGGCACGTTGATGCGGCAGCGGGAGCGTGTCGCGATGAGAGACTGGAGAGAAACAGAGAAAATAGACGGGGAACGAGCGAAATTGTCATGAGGATGTTGCCGTCGCTGAGGCGAGTCGGATTTAATCGAGGCGTACGCTATTACTCCCGCGTCGGGCTTGCTGGTACCAGGCGGACCTCCTCGCCAGGTGTGCAGAAATCACCGCAGCAACGACACGGTATGCACCAGCATCGCCGGTACCAGCAACGGCCGATGTCGGGAGTAGGAGCGGCTCGCTAACGACCCCGGGGAACACGAAGGTAAGACGGAAGGCGGGCGGGCGAGGGACCGCGGGTGGGTTAAACTCCGGGTTTAAATATCAATCAGCGAGCGAGCGAGAACGGCGAGGACGAACGATGGCGAGAGGAGAATCGACGCGGTTAGGAAAAGAGATGGATATGAAAGAAAGAGAGAGATGGGGAGACGACGGCCCTGGTGGTAACGTAGAACCGGTGTGCGACTCGTACGTCCGTGTGTCGGGGCACCTCTTCGCGGGTGTTTAATTAGCGGCTCGGCAAACCAGACGCCATATACTCAGAACTCAATCAGATCCCTTCATAAGCGCACCTCGGCTTGGCCCTCGTATGCATAATGTACCGCCGTGCGGCTGTTCCACGCGCGCGGCCGATGTCCCTTGTATCGAACTGACGGAGTCCCGAGGGAAGGGAACAGAGTGACAAAAGCTCGTAAAAGTAATTAAAAATTGTCCTCGTGGTATGTTAGGTACATCAGTAGCTACGATTTTAAGATACTTTGAGAATGAAATTAAAACGAATGGCTTTGCGAGTTTTATTTACAGATACTTAACAAATATTGCGGCATTTTTAATTTTTATTTTTATTACATATAATAAGAAAAAAAAATTATTAAAATTGTTATTGCTGATTTTACACAATTTAAGTGTATTCTACATATAATTCTATATATAAAAAATTGGAGATTAGATTTTTGCTAATAAAATATAATTTTTTTTTGTTTCAGATGAAAATCCAGAGGAAGAATTTCATCGAAGGAGCACCAGACTGACATTCTCGTTGAAGTGGCCAGGACTGAGAGGAGGAGGAGGGCCTAGGAAAGGCATCAGGCACCAGCGGAGCAACTTATAAGTAAGCATGAATTTTTTTAAATAAAATCTTTATTAAAAAATTACTTTTTTTATTAATTTTATTAACTAATATACTGACAATGTCTACATTAATGTATTTCATTTTATGTTACAGTCACCGGCAAAACTCATCAACTCCGCTGTCAGCAGATTGGTGAGTCGCAACATTTTTTTATTTTCGTAGTTTGTTATATCGGGTCTCTTAAAAAATAGAACGCATGTTGCTCGTGCATGGTTTCTTCTAGTTTTAATTCGAATTAGATATATTGTACATTTTTTTAGTCCTTTAATTATTATTAATATTTTAAAAATTAGAATTGCACGATCAACATGCAGAAAATGCAATTTACGGAGTCAGGTCTAAATATATTGCGCAGTGAATATATCTAAGGAGTACCGTTGCGTTGTTTTCACGCAGCTATATATACCGAGAAGACGAACGATGGTGCTCGCGGCTGTTTAATTAGCAGCTCGGCTAACCAGATGCCATTTACTCAGAACTCAATCAGATCCTTCATAAGTGCATCTCTCCGGTTCTCGTATGCATAATGCACGGACGCGCGAGAGTGGCCTGTTCGCAAGTCTCGAGATGAACAACGCGAGCGAAAGAGTAATTAAATTCTGGTATTGTGCTTCGAGATAATCGCATCCTTCAAACGAGGGTACGTTGAAAGTATGCTTAACGACGCGCGGTTTTAACGCCGATTATTATAATTAACGATCGCATCGAGTCATCTCTCAAAATTGCGCAAGATTCTTTTTTTTCTTTTTTTTTTTTATCTTTTCGGACGCTCTCATTACACTTATCGCGATTCGTGTCGAGAGACTCGCGCGCCCGTGCTTCTTTAAGATAATATTAATTATTAATTGCTCGCCAACCTCGGGATAGAACGTTTAGGCTCGATATTAACAATCCTTTTAAAAGCAGCCTGTGCACCTGCCGATCGAGTTCGCGCGTTCGCCGTTAAAGTCGAACCGCTCCGATTACGTCCGGCGAAAAAAAATCCGCAAACGGGCCGGCCGCGCGTTATTAGCGAGGAAACGGTCTACCACGGTGAAAATTCATTATTCCGAATGACCGCTGGAAACGATTTTATCGGAGATCGGCGGTTTCGGCTCTCGTAATTACCATTTCAAATGCTCACCTCTGCCCACCCGGGGCCAGGCGTTCGCTCTCGACGAGCGACTCTTCGTTCCCTTGCACCGGGTGGTCCGTTTGGGGTCCCGGGGAGGTAGTGGGCCAAGTGTGGGCTTTATTATTTAGTTTGCCTGTTTCGGTCTCTCATCTCCTCGCGCCCTACCGGCGATACTTCTCCCTCCAATCCCGGGAGATCCGTTTGCGCGTTCACGTCCGCGTCTATTCTCATTCTAATCAGCTCCGCCGCCTTTTCTTCGGGCTTAAGCCTTCGTTCCTTCGCGCCTCTCCCAGCCCGGACGGACCCTCCTTTTTCCCTTATTATTTTAGTACCTTCCTCTCGAGTCGTATCGAACGACTCCTCCGCAGAATCGTGCGGTACGCAAGACGCACATCGTTCTTATCCTTCTGGCCGGGCGTCAGTGCTCGACACCGCCAACGCGTGACAATAGGCAGTGGTGCTCACTGATTTCTAAAATTTCCCGCGCAATCTCGGACGTCCACTTTTCGCGGGCTATTCATCAGCAGACCCGGCGTTGTGTTTTTAATGCCCGCAATCGCGTTTAGACTGTACCTCCTTCGGTCGCGAAAGGTAAACGCGCCCAGGGTAATTTACATTCGCGCAGGCGTATCGGTGTGGAGAATTTATCACCGTTTTGGCAGCGGCACCCACGGATGCTAAATTAATTTCGCAGCTTTTTTAAATTATTACCGTCTACAAAGGATTTATCTCTCGGTCGCGCAGAAATAATTTACCCGTGTAACGAACTGAGTTTAGTCTTTTTTTTTTTCTCGTTTTTCGATAGCACGATATCGCGTTACGTGATGTCACACGACATCGAGCATAATTGATTGATTATGCGGGAATTAGTGAATTAAAAAATTTTTTTTTTTGTGTGTTTCGCATGTACAAAAAATTTGCCCGAAAATTTACGGCTATATTTCATTTAAGAGATCCGGCTTCTGTGTCTGTCGGGGAGAAAAAAAAAATCGAGTAGTCGAATTTGTAGCCCTAATACTGAAATCTATTCCTTGCACATAGTTCTGTCTGGTCGGCGGCGTGATTAGCATGCAGGTAGCCTCGATCTGATGACTATAGAGAGACGCCGAGGCGGTGACAGTCACACGCGAAAAATCGTAAAATGCGTATCAAATGAAAAATCCAGGAACGTGCCGAATAACAAGCGATAGCCACCTCGGCAACGCCTATAAATGGTTCTTCGGTTCTCGTCTGTCTTTCGCGAGACCTTTGTTTTTGCCGACACCAGATACTTGGAAGCGAGTCTTTACACCGCTGACCGTAGGATTTAATGACGTCTCTCTTCTCACCAGCTGTGATCTGCTTACAGATGTAATCCACATTTATTTACACGGAGAGACGTACCGCGACAATTTGACCGTAGATTACCGGCGTAGAAAGTAGCTCTTCAGAGACTGCGGGCACTCGAAAATTTTACACTCTCCTCCGTGATACATTAGCGCGCATATCGTTATTATTATCTTAGCTATAATACACCTATAAGAAACCATAATTATCGCGCCATTATCGTGGTACTAAAATACCAACGAGGGAAATAAAATGTAATACGCAGACGTCGTAAATACTTTTTCTCGCCGGGCTCTCGGGACCGCCATTATCGAACCGTTTATCGCGCGCATCCGGGTCGGCCGAGGAGCGCGAGGGCTCGTCACGCCAAAACGAATGGATAAATAGATCGGCAGGAGGACGCGGCGCGGTAATATACGAGCGTACGCATCCGAGAAGTACTTGGGAAGGAAGAGTCGTCGGCGGTGTATACGCGCACCGGGTATACATAACGTGGCACCGTTTGTGTGCCCAGTTAATTACTCGCGTAGTAAATTATCGGGTAATGAGGTGCCGGGTTCGAGCCCGGGGCCTTCTTCTCGTCTCCCCTCCGTCTCGGTCTTTCTCTTTCTCTCCGGATACTTCGCGAGGCACTGCCCTATCCCCCGCCGGACATCCACCGGTGGAAAGAGAGAGAACCAATAAATCCGCCAGGGCCTTAAGGAGGGATATTGTTAGTTGTAAGGTAAATCATCTCCGCGGCTCGAAAACGGCCTCCTCACCTCGCCGCGACCTCCTCTCCTCGCCTCGCGAGGCCTCGAGGAGACGTTTGTTACCTCGTGCACGCCGTTTCTGCACGATACTTTCTGCTCAGACATCGCCACTTCTGCCTCTCTCATCTTCTCGCCCACCCCGCCGCGTCCCCCGCATCTTTAGTACCATCGAGTCTTCCTCGTAGTCAGTCCAGTTAGCGTCAATATGCGGACACATAGCCTCGTCATTAGCGTCATCGGATCCCTGATGTCTGCACGAGTAATCCTTAGCGCGCCGGGCCGAGCCGCAGGATTCGATCGAAAGAAAATTAATTTTTCGAAACTTTCTCTTGTTTTAAAGAATTACGCAGATATTAAATAGAATATTACAAATAGAGTACTTTTCATAATACAGACGCGACGGCTAAGCGCAATAAATCATTTTTAGTCGCATTTATCGCCATTTATTCCACGCAGGCTTTAACGATCGAACACGAGAGTATTATTAACGATAGCAACAGAAACACAAATCAGTGATGTCATCATGAAAGTATTCAAACGCGAAAGAATTTTAAGACACCTTCCCAGGGGCTGCCGCGTTTCTTTTATTTTCTCATGCTCGGTTCATTTTCATATTGGAGATAGGGCTTCATTGCGAGTGTCATCACATTCCTAACGCCTGCACCGCCAACCTGTGCCAAGCGTGAAGTCATCCTCGGACCGTCAACGGTGCCTTATAGTTCATAGAACGCAACGGCGTAGCGTGACTGGCGCTTTATTCCGATTAACCACGGCAAATTATTCTTAAGCCGGCAGATATGTTGTAAAAATAATGAACACTTCCGGCCTCTTCCCTCTGACCCGACTTGTTACCGTCGATTTATCAAACCGACAAGGGAACCTAACAAACTGATCATCGTCACTTCTTCGTGGTACCCTCTCCCCTCCTCCCCCTTTCGTGGTCACTTAGTGTCACAACACGTGGACACACGGGGCCCGTCATTAGTGCCATCAGATCTGTAATGCTTGCACGACAAGTCCTTACCAACGCTTGTGTTCCACGAAGTCCTGTTACCGTTCTTGAAATAGAGATTCGAAACCTCTCTCTTATAATACGTACTCGCTCTTTCTCTTTCTCTCTATTATCGGCAAGTTATTTAATTTAATTTTATTTTTAATTTATACTCCAGAGATCCATAAGATATATCTTTATACGGAAGAAACTTGTTTTATAATTGCGCAATTTTTATTTAAACGCGTCGATACATTAAGCGTCGTTCAGTGGACGAAGGATTAGTAATTACTTACTAAATGCCATACTTTTGTCTCGATAACTATCTCGATTAGCAAAGTGTACCTCTGTAGGGAAAAAAAATGAAAAAAAAAAATTGAGGTAGCCAGCGTAACGAGCGAGGAAAATGATTGCTACGCGCTTGTAGGAAATATCATTGCCTCTCATCGAAATGCATTACTAGTCGTGCGTATAATACTGTGCGTAGTAATTAACCTTTCGCGATATCGCAACTTTCTTAGCCGCGGGTTTTTGTGATCGCATATATATTTTATGTATACTATCGGGTTTCTCATCCATTGTATGCTTCCTGCCACGCCTACGAGCCTTTCACTCAGGTATATTCGCTGCAGCTGTAATTAGATGACTTTATCAATACTCATTAGGACAGTCTCTCGCCGAACGACTTTATGACAATTCTTTTAAATTATGGACGCATCGTTTTTTTTTCCGGGTTATTTTTCTCTTTCGCCGCGCGTATCAGTCTGATAAAAATATCCTCGC
Source organism: Cardiocondyla obscurior (assembly GCF_019399895.1). NCBI lineage: Eukaryota > Metazoa > Arthropoda > Insecta > Hymenoptera > Formicidae > Cardiocondyla > Cardiocondyla obscurior. The sequence continues at coordinate 4,060,994 of NC_091880.1, read as the reverse complement.
GACGATATATTGTTCCGTTCAAAATCGTGTTAATAAAAAGTAGTATGCATTTAATATTTATCATAATGGGCGACGAGAAGTTACGTTCTGTTTAACAGTTCTGTTTAGACGAAACATTTTTTTTTTTTTTTTTTTTTTTTTGGCCCGAAAGTTAAATGCCTCTCTTACGCGAGTAAACAATAAACGTACAGATCGAGATCTGCCTCGTGGCAAAAGGAAACCAACTATCTTTCAAGGGGATACCTTACTAATGATTCGCTAGGACTTACCATCCTCTACGCGTGACGAAGTATCTATGCTCGCCACGCTCTTGTAGTAAGAAACAACTCCACTGCACCGGCAGTCATTAGCAACGCGATTGTGTTGCCTTCTGTTTAACGAGCACCCTCCGGAGCCCGCGACGACATTATTATTTGCAATAATTTATTGCATCCTGATCCACATAGATGTATATTGCTCTGTTCCGTTTTCCATCTTACGATTAATGTCAATCGCTTTTTATGCTGTCGTCACATTTGATTTACTGTAACATCTCGCAGTTAATGATTTCAAACATTTCTAACAAAATTTAATATCAATACCTATATATAATTTAACAGTCGATTAATTAAAAAAAAAAAGAAGTTGCATGATGAATTTCTTAAGTTAATAAAAAAAAAATATATATTTTTTTTTTCTTTTGCTCTGATTATAAATATTTCCAATCAATATGTAGAAGAGACATTATAGCCGCCGGTAATTAATTACTACGGTCGATCTTGATTTAGGCTTTCCTTATCGAGAAATGCCGTTATGCATCCGGTTACCAATGTCGAGTATCACAATAATCGGCACATCGATCAGGGCACACCGTTTTAATTAACCCACGCTAAATCAAATACAATCAGATTACCGTGCATATCTCTTCTATGCATAATTGGCAACATTTATTAGGAGCGTGCTCGCTTAAATCGTACGGCTGCGCTTTCACATACGCTTTAACGGGCGCGACAATAATTTTCTATTACGTTATTATCTATTAATTATAGCCGCATCACGTCTCTCATAAATTCATAACATGCCCGAATCGGAATTACGTAACGTGAAAATTACCAATTAATTTAACGTGGTATCTAAGAGATCGACTCGCGCATAAATGTCACGCTGATAGTGTCTCAACTATTTATTCCGTGAAATCATTTAGAATTTGATGAAAACTCGCCGAGGTGACGGCGGCGTAACGTTGAATTTAGATCGCTATCGAATATACATATATTCCCGCGAGGTGACCGGCGTAAATCACGAGGCGTTCGAACCGCCGTTAGTTCGCGGATCGCGGGGCCTCGTTTATCTATGTGCCCTCCCGCGCGTCAACGGCGCGGCATATCCAACGACATACGTAATAATGATCGGCGAAGCTGGCAATTACCCAGCGTCTCTCGTGGGTCCTCCCCTCCCCCTCCCCCTCTCCGAATTGTCATTCAGCTCGTGAGCGTAGATGCCCGTTGTTCAACCGCGGGGCTGACTGGAATATTATATGATCCTCGTAACAAAAGTGTGCCCGTCTCGAGGCCTCCGCTGATCGCTGACCGTTCGGCCCGCTCGCTCGTTGCTCATCGCTCGGGCGCGAGCCGACACTCGGAGAAGCGCGAAATACGCCTCGAAAACGTGGTCTACGGTCGTCGGGTGTTCTAGCCGGAGTTGTTGTTCGCGCGAGCCTCGACCGGGCCTCGGGAAGAGAGCCAATGGGAATTGTGCTTTGCCTACTAGTGGCCGACGTTATGGATTTTTTTTCGACTTGGCGAGTCTGGCATCCATGGGAACTCTTCGTGATGCGCCGCTCGTGAGGCCGTTCTCACCGACGCGCGTCGCTCTCTTTTCCTTGGTTCACGTCGCATACTATTTTTCGATCGTTTTCGAGCCGCGCTCGGCGAGAAGGTGGCCAGCGGCCGTCTCCCGTCGTAAAGTCGTTTCCACCAGATTGCACGCGGAGGGGAAAGGCTTTCGATATTTCTGCTTTCTTTTCCGTTCTTTACTAGTTCGTTTCTTAGCCGTCTTCTGCGATGCCGAAGCATCTCTCGCGGAATGCAAATGTCTTCCCACGCCATAAATTATTCTCACTGTCTTGCCAGCTATGCTTTTCAACGGTATGCGCACTTGTACACGATCTTCGCTCGAACGTGCGCGTCATACCGTAGCCGCGAAATATCATTCTTCGTTCGCTAAAATTGGTCAATCCCAAAACGTGCAAATACACGACGAGGAACATAAATTGTTTGTCAACGCACTAGAGCGATCTTTAATTCGAACGTTTAGATGACCTGAATACAAGCTCGGCTCGGGGATCTAAAATTCTTTTGAAGCGCTCCGCGAATAATCCGAAATAGCGAATCTCACCGTTGAGCGGTCCCAAAAAAAGCGTGGTATCGGCTGAGAATGTAAATCGTTCTTAAACTGACGGCGCATAACGAATACAAATTCTCGCGTAACCGCTCGCGTGCGTACGCTCCATGACGGCATTTACGGGCGTAGAAGAGGTGGTGCCTTTGAGATTCGTGCGTTAAGCTCGCGCTGCGTTTCGTTGCGTTGCGTTACCCCGCCGCAGCGCACTGCCGTCCCGAAACTCAAGTGCTGTCGGAGGCTTTATGATCGCGAGAGGGCCGGCCCGCGACTTGACTATCGTAAAAGTCATCGCGATCGATGGGCAAAAAGCTGTTCGGCGGATGATCCGGCCGCGGTGCATCGCGCTGCATTTAGCCGTCACGGGAATGCCCATCATAAAAACGACGATGGCCGCGCGGCATGAGGATATCGCCGTTCTTCGTCGGCGGCCTATAAAATTCAGAAGACTGAATGTAGATTTCAGGGCGGTGTATCGTTTGACCGTCTTGCACTCGCCCCGGTCTTTCGCGCGGCCACGCGGCAGTTAAAGTGCGGCGCAGATGTAACGACGAGGAATATTGCCGCGTTCCAACCGTTCGGTGTGCCGCTGAGATTCGTACCGACAGTTCGCACGTACTCGAACAATCGCCGCGAAGTACAATAATTACAACGGCCTTGCGGTAGTCGCTTCTTTCGCTTTCTCTCTTTCGTTCTCTCTTGAGTCCCCCTGCCATTTTGAATGCGCCCTGATGCGACAGTGGCGAACAAAGAATCCTAAGTCTCAATTACCGAACGGATTAAACTCCCGTCGCGTCAGATTCATCGACGTTCGTTGCGTTCGTCCCGTCTCGAATTTAAAAGTAAAATGCACGAGAAGTCGAATTATCTGTAATTTCTAAGACACGCTTTTACTTCATTTATTTAATCGACGCTGTCTATTCCAAGATTCTCTCGACGCTATTAATAAAAGGCGCGATTGTGCAAAAGATATTCGTGACCGTCTGATATGAGAAATAAAAAAAAAATATCGGGCAATTGTTGAACAGTTTTAATATCATTTTATGACTTCCATACGTAATCGTTGAACTGGAGGAATCATCTACCATTATGCTTAATTTATCGCGCATCGTGCTTCACTTCGCCGTGCAGCTTCTGTTATTACACCCCTTTCTTTTGAAGACTATTCCTGGCAATTCTCTGGATACGCTCGACACTCACGGTTCACCACGTGTCGCGGTGCACAAGGCCGAGAGGGAAAGCAACAATTCCAAATAGACGGTAGTAATAATAACGTTCCACGGTATTCTCTGTATTAGGGATAATTGGAGGATGAGCCGCAAACGGCAGCGCGGGTTTATCTCCGCACGATAAAAGTTCGCGGTGGAAGGGAAGTGCCCGACGCAAAGAGGAGCAGGGCGGACAAGAGGGGAGGAGGGGGGGGAAGGGGAGGGTGTACCCCGAGAGGGAAAAACGCGAATTCCACGAGTGGAGGCGCGTCCGGGAGCACTGGGTGGAACTATGAAAGCGAGTTGTACAATAAGCTCCTTCAGAGAGATTCAGGATAGAGCTAGAAATAGTTGGCGGGAGGAGGTAGGACAGACAGGTCGGTAGACTGAACTACAAAGCGTCCAGCCACATCGACTACGATCTCCCATGCGAAACGACAGACGGGGTAGGAGAATCGAAATAGGAGGCAAGGGACCGCGAGAGGGGAGGCGACCGGCCAAGACGACGATCCCGACTGCGTAGGCAAGGAGCACCGTCAAGACATTATCCACTTACAGGGAATTATCCTTCTTCTGGCAGACCCACGGAAGGTGCCTGCGCGCGCGCGCGCCCGCTCACGTTGTATATTCTTTTTCTCTTTTTCCCTTTATCTTTCACTGTGCCTCCACCTCCTCCTCCTCCTTCTTCTTTATTCAGCTGCCGGAAAAATCGCGGTGCGGAATCGCCGCTACCATTGTTCGGTGGACAGAGGGCGAGAGAAAGATCCAGCGAGGAACCTCCGCGAGAACAAAGGAGCTGCGATAGGGGCAGCAGCGCCGAGAACAGAAAGCGGGATGAGGTTCAGCGCGTTTCCCCCCCCGCCGTTCATTTGAGTGTTAATCGCCGGCCATCAGGCAAATTACCGGCCCTCTCGGTACACAGAGAGCAACTGCGTAGGTCCTCTCTTTTTTTTTTTTTTTTTTTTTTTTTTCTGGTCATTGTTCGATGGTCTTCGGGACCGTTCGCGCGCGTAACGCGCCCTTCTCGCCGAGATCCCTACGTATCCCTGCCATCCGGAACGGCTCCTTCGCGCTCAGACGATCGCTCGTCCTTTCGTACGAGAGGCGCAGGTTGTTGAGCGGCCTTGCGCAAACCTGTAACTCAAACAAACGGAAAATTCGTGCCGCCGTACGTCGGTAATCGCCGCGCAATTCGACAAAATTGCCGGGTCTGCCTTAGGCGAGCGCGAGCAGCATCGCTTATCTTTCGTTCGTGCGATTTTTTTTTTCGCGTCTCCTTGGCGTACGCTTACCCGCGCTTTTCGCATTATTCTGCCTCTGCGCCTGTGGTCTCTACGTATCGTATAATGCTCTCTCGTCGAAGACGCGCTCGTTACACATTCCCATAGGTACTATGATTCGAACTTGTCGAACAATTGGTACAAACAACATGACGAGCGAACAATTTTACGCAGGTACTCCGGCGTCTCTCACAGAGATAAATATCGCCTCCTTTGCGCTTCATATTTTTTAAAACCATTTTAACGCTTTCTTTTATTTTTTTAACGAGCTAAGTCTCCAAGTTCCACGAGCGACATCCGACGAATTTTAAATTAAAGGCCTTTAATTGATAACGTCACCGTAGTCGCGTCGAATTATCGTGCGGAGAATATTTTCTCTCCCGACGTAAGAAAATGTACTGCCGTGCGGCATTATTCGTGGAACCGCGATATCTCGCGGCACGTCATGCCGCTCGTATCGCAGGAATACAACGTAAAAATATAACGGCGTACGGACCGATTGAATGCGAGTCCGCTCGATGAAATGCGCGCCCGGCGCGCGATTTATGGGCGCCGGTGCGATTTCGCTTTCCAGTCGGCGCGCGAAAACCGATGCGGCTGATCTGGATACGCCGCGTCGGGGCGTATCGCCGGAGCTCGTCGCAACCCGACGCGGATAACTCTCGCCGGTGGACCCCGGGGATGGGTTGTACGCAACGGCACCTCGGGGTTTTGCGGGCACGAACGATTCAACGGCGCGCGCGGCTCTTCCGTGAGCTCAGCGTGGGAGTTGAAATCCACGCACGCATAAATTAGGCTCGTACGCGCGGGAGCGCGCGATAAGTTAAGCGGTTCACGTAGACACCGGTAATTATGGATGCGTTTAAGCCGCGGCGGTCCGGGTACCAAAAATAAAATAATATACGTGAGCCGGCGTTTTTATTACCGAATTAAGGGCGCACCGTCGAGACGTAACCCCCCGTTGTCGCGGCCTTATCCGCTCTCGCATCTCCGTCTCCGGCGAGGAGAGGCCCAGATGTAGCCTGCATATCATCCGATGCAAGAATATTTAATAAAAGGCCACGTCGTAAAGTAGTGGCCCCCGTGCACCTTTTTTCTTAAGCGGATCGGCAAGCGGGAGACGATTTTGCTGAGAGCTTTCGCGATTCAAATCGCTATAATTCGATGGCTCTCGCGACATGTATATACTAATATTAGCACGCGTTACGTGCGCCTCGATCTGTCTTGCTCGGTTCTATCTCGAATCAAGCTGTCAATAAAATAAACGTGCTACGAAATTAGCCAATATCACTTCTTGACCGATATTCCTGTCGATCGATTACCAATCTGTATTACGTACGGATTGGTAATACCTGTTCTGTGCAAAAATGGGATTATTTATTTTATCTTTCTAATCCAGCAATGCCGACGATTGCCAACGCGATTCCGTTTCTCCGCGCGCGGAGCTCAGATAAAGAGAAGAGATTTTCCGACAGTTTATTACCCCATTGTCTAGCGTAGCGAAACGATTTAACGTAGTGATACGCGCTTATCGCGCTAGCTACCGACTACTCGACGTTAAAATTACCACCGGATTTCGCTAAACAATCAACCGGCGGGACCGGCCGGCCGACAGGCGCAAAATCTTTTCGCGATTTCGCAATGTTCGTAACCGGGCGAGAAACCGAGTAACAATCGAAGCTTGCGCCCAGGAACGGGTGTGCGGGCACAATCGACGTCACCACCGGCCATCGGCGATTTATCGCGATAAACCTCACGGACCCCCCTTCGACCGGGCTCCTCCTTGCGTTCCTCCGAAGCAGCGGTGAGTTCCTCCGGCATTGCAAAAGGAGATCGTCGATGCGCGAAGAACGGCGCGACCGCAGCCGCGTAGCGGTTATTATAAAACAAAAGACGATGGCCGATGCCGATAATAAAGAAGGGGGGTACGCGCGTCGATGCGTACCCCGTAGGAGCGAAGAGCGCGGCCGACGGTGCGGGAAGCGGGACGAGGACCGGGACATCGAGAGGAGGCCCGATATCCGAAGGAGGCAGCGGGCGCGAAGGATGTGGTTCCACGCACCGCGATCGACTTAATTCGCGCGCTGCCCGACTCTTTTTCCAGCGGCCGTTCTTTCTCCCCTTCGCCTCGTTGCGATGTCCTCCTTCAGCATTGCCCGCGATTTCCCCCCCGGGCCTCCGTTCCCGTTCCCTCGTGGCTTTCTTATTTAGTACTCCTTTACGTGCCGTGCCTTCTCTACGGTCTCCCTTCCCCGCCCTCCTGCTCCTCCATCAACGCTGGCAGCCCGCTTACCGCCAATCATCATTTTCAATTCTCCGTGGTGCAGCGCCTCCGCCACCTTCTCTCTCTCTTTGCTCGTCCTGGACATCGTCCTGTCCCTCTGCAACGTCTACCTTTTGCCATTTCTTTCTTTCTCTCGTTTTCTTTTTTTTTTTTACTTTTTTTTTTATTTTATTTTATTTAAGATGCGTGGCCCCGTAAAAAAACTTAGGAATATTATTTCCGAGACCAAGGAACGACTGCTGGTGGTTCCGGTCCGTGCTGCCGCCGCCAAGTCTTGGTCGTTAGTGCGTCGCGATTTGATGCGCAGACGGCTGGCCTCTTCGGTAAACGAACGTGTTAAGATCAGCCTCGCTGTGGGGAACGTCGAAAACCTACACTAAGATGCAAGCGTCACTGCAATGTGAACGTTGTAAAAAGACAAGCGTAAAATGATAAGATACCGGATGTAACACATAAACGAGAGATCTTGTCGTAAACCCCCCTTTTTTTTCTTTTATTTAATAAAGCTCGCGTTCTTAGAGATATAAAATTATTACTACTGAGCGAATGCACCAGTACTTATCTAACTAATTCTCGCGCATTTATATTTCTTAAACTAAACTAATTTTTAAACTAATTCTTTTTAAGTAAAATTTTCTTTTTTTTTAATTTTACGTCTCGTACTCGCGTCTCTCTCATTCTTGCACGGGGCTAACAATCAGCACGGATAAATAAATATCTGCATCGCTCAAGGTGATATGATTTGCGTTCTCGTAACTTGTTCTCGCGTGACATTATTCCGTCCGCAATGACAAAGAACGGTGATTTCTATTCATTAGTATTCAACGTCTTTCGTTTAATGGTATCAGTTGTTTCGGTATTACCGCTTCCTTCTTCACGTTGTGTGTGCCCCCTTTTCCTACCGGACGGAGAATTCCAATTTCTACTTACGTGCATTTTAACGATCCGGAGTCGTGCAGGATTGTCGTGCTACGTAAGGAGATTCCGTCAACCTAAGTGGAAACAAACGAACGTGTGTACGTACATGCACGCGAAATAGGAGGAGCCTGCTTGACAGAGGTGGAATCCGTGGGACGTTTAAGAGTATCTTCACGAGGGCATAGATCCGCCTTCCTCCGTAACGTTGCCCTTGCGAGAGGAGCGAACGTCTCATTGTGCCGTCGCGTCGTATTTCGTGCAGACCGTCACAAATTGCGAGTCTCGCTATCGAGAAAAAAAAAAATGACGATTGTAAACGGCAATTCTCGGTGAATTTCTGGAACTTCTCGTACATATCTCCCGGTAGACAGATTTTTTTAATAACTCCGACCCAGTTCGGAGTCGGCCTCTTAAAAATTTGTTTAAGCGAGTCGGATATATTCGTCTCAATCAAGCTCGAATTATCGTTTCTTCTTTTCGTTAATATTCGCGGCAGTATTAGCCACGCGCGTGCATGCTGCATACAGGGATGAGATATCAAGTTTCTTCGGCGTGTCCCCGAGGAGGGTTTCCTATCGCGATAAATCGTTCGCGCCGGCGACGTTATTGATACAACGGTGAGCGTTTAAGAGCATCTCTACGGCTCGAATGGACCCACCTCGCGCCGCGATCCTTCGCCGTTCGCTTACGCCGATTTCTCTGTACGATTAGGCCCTTGTACTCGGTTCGCACTAGCGCGAGGACACGGAGGCCATTGGTGGAACTCGATGACGATGGTGTTAAGCATCCGCTCTTTCTCGTTCCCGATCGCTTCCCTCGTGCTGTCTTTCTTGCTCGGCTATCTTCTCGTATCTCTTCCTCTCTCCCCCTCGTTATTGGTACAGACTGTTAAGAGTAAGGTGCTCCGACCGTTGCAGACTGGTCGGTCGGATGGTTCGATGGTTGGCCGGTTGGTTGAACGACCTAGCCCGGATCCGCTGGCCGCGTCCATACCGATCGCCTCCTTCTGTCTCTTTCCTCGCCTTTCTGACCGGGTCCATGCCCATAAATACGCTCCGCGCATATACAGCTGTCTCTTTTCGATACATTTTAACGCCCAGGCTTGTAATTCCAACCGGGCGCACGCAGAGCGCCCACCTTTTACACCCAGGAGCATGTCCCGTTGATGGCCGTCTCGCGAATCGCATCTTCTGGCTTAATCCTAACGCTTAATCCTAAAAATATTAAGATCAGATAACTGCCCACCGTTCTTAATCATATCGATGCCGCATGTCGGCGTAAAACGTACGGCGGAAATAAAAATGGTCTCAAATAAACTAAACAGTATTTTGTAATTTGTAATAATAATTTTGTAGTAGCGCGATTAATTAGCAGCTTTAAGAAAAAAAAATAAAAGATTAATCGATTGAGAGCATTTTAAAAATATGCATGTTAATTACATACATAAGTTATAAAATGTATTATTTGTAGGTACGCAGGAATATTTCTCGGCCGTAAATTTTTGTTCATATTAAATTATCATGTTGAAAGATCGTATAATAGGAATTGTCATAGGATGACGTATCTTGAGAATTTGTCATTTGCCTCTCTTTCTATGCGTTCTCACAATTGACAAAGCTGAAAGACAGGAATTTATGAAGCACTTGTACGCAATGCTAACGTTAGCTTGAGCACGAACGAATGAACGACAGTTTGCTCAGCTGACGATAGCCCGATGAATTGATCTTGCAATCTCGCTTTTGTGTACGCCGTAGGAAAGTACAAAAATACACACTAACTATGCATAATGAAATACATTTCTTTTTAAAGCTTTGATTCGTAAACGTACAATCGTATCTGTGGTACGCGTGAAATAATCATTTCATCACCGCCGCCGTCCACACCGTTTTCCATTTTTAACTAATTCTGAATTAAAAAAAAAAAAAAAGAAATTGATTAACATAAACCTTCGATCGGCACGTGCACATTATCGATAGGAGAGAATAATGCGGTTGTAACGCACGACGAGTCGTGTATCTGTCTGACGACAATGATATTCCATAATTGTGCTCACGCGGCGTGAAAACCGATTTAATTCGATAAGAATATTCAAGTGCAGCGATGAAAAGGCACTGTCGTTGACTCGGGCCGTGCATGAAAATAACGGAACTAACGATCGAGAGGCCCGTGGAGGGAAAAAGGAGAGAGAGAGAGGTGTGCCGAGGGGGAGGGCGGTGAAAGGGAGGAGGGTGGAAAGAGTGCCATTAATGGCCGTAGCTACGAAGAAAAGGTTTCATAGAAACCATTGTACGATCGTCATACCAAGAGTCACCCTTGCCAACTCGTGCGTCTCTTTGTCTCTGGATTGGCGCTCACTCCATAACGCTAAATGCTTCAGCAACGGGCTATTCGAGAGCGTAGGGCGCACGCGACGTATAACAACGTTGTGTGACAATGCAGTCAAAACATTATTTTTTTATCCCCCCTTTTAAAGTCGGTCGTTCTGTGCACCGGCTACAAACGGCGACAGGTACTTTCGTCGCCACTTCGACGTTTCGCCGTCATATTTTTCGCGATTGACTCCACTCGAATGTTTCACGCGAGATCGGTGTTTCGAAAGTAAACACACACACATACAAATTGTAAAATAAACAACGATTGATGGATTACTGGCCACTCCATTAAACCTTCGCGGAAAACGCCTATCGAGTATCATCGTGAAGATATTATTTTAACGCGCTAAGAAATGTACATCGCGGGGGAAATACGGCAGATATTTCGGGAAAATAAACACGCGGCAGCGCAATGGACGTCAATTAATCTTGTCGTGTGATTCGGACTGTGTCTTTTGTGACGCGATGAATACGGAGGAAGGAGAATCGTTCGAGTTATAAGTACAATGGCGACATCATTTCCGTTGCATATGTCCGCACGTTTGGACGGAATACGTACCGCGCGAGCATCTGTCGCAATAGAAATAACAATAATTGTAGTTAATTTTTTCAGCGCGCTATTATATGACGCAAGTAATACGAGCTAGGCCAATAAACGTAATTCTGATGCAGAGGGTTTCTGCGCAGCGAAATACAAAAGACTTTTGTATTTATTCCCTATAGAATATAAATAAAATTTAAAATGTATAATTATTTTGTTACACAGTGAGCAATAATTCTATGAATTAACTTCGGAACCTTCGAAATAATATCGACGCGAAACGCGACATTTTCATTCAATGCCTCTTTTTTATATATATTTATTATTTGTATTTGCTTTACGTTTCGTTTAGCTCGTATCTAGAACTGTTACGATTGCGATTGGTAATTTTCTAAATTGCGAATTGCGCTATATTATCGTTGATGCACGAAGTTACGAAGCAGCTGCAACAAGCCAAGTTACTCTGCTTTATAATAGACAATAACGATCACGATCGGGCCATCTCGTTTCATCGACGTCTCTCTTATTGTTAGTCACTTCGAGACCAGGGACGGATTTAAATATCTTGCAATAAATATTTTAGACAACGTTCTTGGTAATTAATCGGCGAACGTAACTAAATCAAGCCACGCTCATTCCGACGAGTATTCATAACGCCAGTTATATTTCGCCTCTCCGCGACCTTTATTCCGGAATTAATAACAGTAATGATCGTCTCTCATAATTTCGTAAAATATTATGTCAATTTATTACGCCCGTCGCGCCGCATTTTTAGAACAGAGTCGCAATTCTCTTGTCTCCCCGACGTACGAAGAAAGGTACAGAATTAGCACGAAGCTGGCCGCTCGTGAAACATTGCAAAACCGAGATTAGTATGTCGCACCTGTCGCAGTGGCGAGAGAAGAAGCTCGCGTAGAAGAATAAAGTTCCGTCGCTCCGCGCCGCTCTTGATTACTTCTCGCACCGTCTACGGTTTGCCTAGTGATGACACTAATGCTCTCGCGTTGATGATATCGAATATTTGACGCTGCGTCAGTCTTTCGCAAGTTACCCTTGCGGCTAGTCGTCTTCGCGCGAGGCATGAATTCCTTGGGCAAGCTTCCAAATTGTCGCAAGTACCGTGAAATAAGCAAATCATTAGCTTTGAATTATATTTGAATGTGACAACAAAAATTGCGTGTTAATGTGAGCTTTAATCTGCCAACACGTGTGGCATATATTCTCATCCGGTATCACTCTGCCAATTTCTTTTTTTTCTTTTTTTTTTCTTTTTCTTTTTCGCCAAAAAATTTCGGAGTCTCAAAATGACTTTGGCAAACGCTGTTTCAAAGCCGCTTGCGAAGATTGGTTCGAGGGCTGCCGCTAGACCTGATTAGGGAACTCAGTTTCGTGGCGTAATTATCATCGCGATGGTACCGATCTTCGTCAATCTCGTTGGCTACCCACTACGTTCCTGACGTAATTCCGCCACTGGCTCTCTCTCTCTCTTTCTCTATCGTCTTTCTCGTATCGCATCTCGTTGCAAGAGACCGACATCTCCGCCGCCGCGTCGCTCTCCTCGCCCTATCTCTCGGTATCTTTTTCGCCGCCTTCACCCCTCGATGCCTCTCGCGCGCTTTGCTCTCGCTGATTGTATAATTGGGAGGCAGCAACGAGCTACGTGCGTCACTCCGATGATTTAGCCTCCCTCTCGGCGTCGCCTCGTCCTCGGCCACAGGCCCTCGGTCAATCACGTCGTAATTACTTTTAATGCTGGACGACTCGACTGACACAATATCTAACCCGTTGACGGCTCGTCCCTCTCGTCCTTCTCTCTCTCGCTCTCTCTTTTTCTCTCTTTCTCTCTTTGTCTTTCTCTTCTTCCCTGCCGTCCAACCTTGTGTCGCTCTTCCTTTTTTATTCCTATCTCTTTCGCGCACCGTGGCCTAGCTGCCCGCCGCAGCATACTTCGCACGATCGGATTAATTGGTAATAGAGAGCTCGACAAGGACCAAGCCGGGCAAATATCGCGATTAATATTGATAGGGCCACTTTGCTGCTGCTGCTGCGTCCGAGCGAGCGAGCAAAACACACGCCGTTGTCGAACGATACTTCAGATAGGTGACATCCTAGGAAAGGAACTATCCCGTCGTTCGAAATTAATTAAACGTCTAAATGTAAAAGTCAATCAGACTCACTGCCTCGCCGTTGGGCTTGAGGAAAAAAAAAAAGTAGCCGTCATTTTTACACCTCGCATAATGCGCTGCCGTACGACGTAGTGCGTTAATTTTTTCCGAAGGGTAGAGTGCGTCTTCGAATAATAGTTGGCGGCACCAGATTTTACGTTGCACCTAATACAGATATCGCCAGAATTGTATACAAATTGCGAGCCGAAAAGATACAGCTGTGCGATTCAACGATCTGCATCGAGAGGAGGTAATCGCACTCGAATGCTTCGTACCGATTCGAGCCGCTTCTATTTGCATAATCGGTCATTTCGACTGCAGCGTGGCTTATGACTGCCGGAAAGCTCATCGGCGATGTTGACAAAATTATGAGATCGAGCTTGAGAACGTCCGCGAGCAAATAGGTCGCGATGGGCCGCGTAGCGTGACTGCGAAACCTCCATAAATTCCGCCGAATCGACGTCACGTTGATGCTCCGTTCCGAAGATTCTTATTAGAAATGCTAATTTGTCGCAAGTGAGTTCGACTTGCCCCGACAGCGGTGAAGCGTAATCGCGATCGCTCATGCCCGGTACAGGGAGATCGGCGAGAGAGCTGTCTGTGTATTTCCGCGGTTCCTCGTTAGCTCGATAAAAAGAACGAATGATCGGGGATGAAGGAGCGGAGGGGCGAGGGAAAAGATAGTGTCTGTCGCCGTCCAATTCAGGGCGAGCGGGTAAAATCGGAGTACGAGACGAATCGTCGTCGCCGCCGTCATCGTCGTCGTCGTCGTAGTCGTCGGTACTGAAAAAGCGAGCAACTCGCCGTCGATGTCTCATCGCGTTTATTGGGATTATAAAGCGTGCAGAGGAAGGAGGGCAGGAAGGAGAGATTTGTTTGAATTATTCAAATTAGATACGAAATTGAATGCGTGCTCTGCTCGTGTGCAGGTAATGACGGCACTTGCATATAAATGGTAATTATTGTCATTATTCTGCCCCGGTCGTCGTGTCCTCTCCTCTTCGTCTTCCTCCCGCCCCACCCTGTCGCCCTCTTTCTCTCTCGTTCGCCGATTGTTTGCCTCTCTTTCCGCCTCTCTGTCTATGCGACGTGCCCGCCGTAATGTCGTGTGTTCCCATACACTAGTTGAGATAATTATCAAAATTGTTTTATTGTTGCTATAATTAGGGGGGACATGCCATGCTGCCCTCCCCCTCGTGCGTTCTGGACAGGCGAATATGCGCGTTTCTTTTCCCGCCGTCTCATCCCTCGCTGCTTCTCTTGCACCTCCCAGCCCCTCCGGTCCTCGTGCCCACCCTCTTATTCCTCTTTCCGCGCGAACTACAATACGGTCAGCTGACGTTTCGCCTTCTCGAATCGCTTCCGAGAAAATCGGCCTCGCGCCGGCACCGCAATTACTCGGACCCGCAATGTTGCAATCACGCGAGTTAGTCGCGAGTTCGTGGCACGGGCTCGGTTGCTTCCGTGTGAATTTTATTTGAAGCCTCCTCGCTCCTTTACATCGTGTTTCTCGCATAGGTGCGTCACGACGGCGCTTGCAATACGAGACACGTACAAATCCGAGAGTCCCGCCAATTCGTCCCGCGGCTCTGCATCGACAAATTAATATGCAGTAATTTTTTTTTTTTTTTATGCTACGGAAGATTAAGCGTCGCGTCATGGCGATGCGTGACTTTGGCAAACGTAAATTACCAATCGCAAGGAATTATCTAACAAAATTAATAACGAAATAGTCGTGATACTTGAAACTTTATTACGGTGCTTTCAAAAATAGAAAAAGGAAAGAATCCACAGATAGTATTGTCACCGACGAGACTTTCTATCTTTCTCGTTTATTTCTTTTCTACACACACATACACACCCACACGCGTATCTCTCTCTTTTCTTAAATGAAACACAAAGTCATAATAAAGCCAATAATTAAGCCGCAATATATATATATATATATATGTGCCGAGGAGAAAAAGAAAAGCGACATCTCTCTTATTCATTGTCCTTCCTGGGATGAAAAAGATACTATAGGAGGTGAATGCGGGGAGTTCTCGTCGCAAATACGAGCTTCGTCAGGGAAACAATAACCGCGGTAAGGATCGCACAATGCCGGAATTATTAGCTTTCCGGCGAATTAAAATCGCCGGATCTTTTTCTTCTTAGCACTAAAATCTTGGTTCCGCTTTTCGTTTCTATCTCGACGTTTCTCTTCGCCGTATAATATTTTATTATCGTTATTTCTTTGGTCTATTATGCGGTGGACGATGCTACGTCACAGCAGGATAATAATAATTAATGAAAGTAAACGGACTCTAAAAACGATAATATTTTTGGTAAATTTTTCTCTCAAAAAGAAACCAGTGGACGATATATCTTTTTTTTTTTTTTACTTTTTTGCGTCGAGAGAAAGCGTGCAATTCATTGAGCAGCTTATATAACTGTAATTTATAAATGTCACGCGATCTATTTTAGGACTCGGTTAATTTAATATTGACGCTTATTATTTCTTTAAGTATGCACAAAACGTATAAGTCGACCGATCAATCTATAAGCTTTCTAACGATAAGCTTACGACAAAGTTGTGGCGTAATTCCATTTAGTTAAACATAGTAGGAACTAGAACCGGTAATTAATTGGCCTATTAAATAAAAAAGTATGACATTTAATCGATGTTATCTCGCGCTCGATAAGTTATTTACCCCTTTAGTCATTATCGCGTTCTGCTAGACTGGCAATCCGCATTCTGGACCTGTCAACTTATCACCCGGTATTTTCAATTCTCTATACCAGATCTCGAGATCGACTCCCCTTACCTTCTTTAATCCGCCGATAAACCTCTTCGATCCGATCGATTTCGCGGCAGCGAAAATTTGACGAGCCCCGAAGCGACGAGAGATTGTCACGCACGCGTGACCGGTGGAAGAAGTCGAAGAAAAACCGGAGGTCATCGAGGCGTTGACGCGTTAAAACGTCTCTCCCTTTGCTCTCTTCTCCGTAACAGCCTTGTCCTCCTTTTCTCGCTTCTTCCCGCGTGGTCCCGCATCGCCGAGGACGGGACGAAAGAACCAGCCGCGGCGCGCGGTCGGGGCGAGTGCGCGAAAGATGAAGAGGACGCGACACAAAAACCGATCGCTTCTCTCCACGAGGAAAGGAAAGGGGACGGAATGACAGGTTCTCCGCGTCGTCTCGGAGGAAGTCGGGTGCGACGAGAGGAAGAGCATAGGTAAGGCTATATTCAAGAGTGTAGGAATGCACGAGATGAGAGAAAGAGCGGGCTGTGACTCAGCCTTCCTTCGTGGTCGGCGGTGTCGGTCAGGGTGCGTCGGGCAAAAGGACTAGGAGGTGGCGACGGTGGTGAACCCGGAGGGCTGAGACGACGGTGCAAGAAGAGGGGTCGTGAAGAAAAGGTGGCAAAAGGAGGAAACAAAAGGCGATCGCGTATGAGCGGCAATTAGCCCCTCTAATGGCGCGCGAAACAAAACAAAAGACCGAAGCGTCGAGCTCAAACACAATAAAGCCCACGGTGCGCGCCTCTCGCTCGCGCTTCTAGAAAAGAGGAAGAGGAGGTGGGATGAGGTGGAAGAGAAATAAAGAACCCGGGAGGGAACAATGGCGCGCGAGCCACCGCGAGTCGTGCTGCCGTTGCTGTTTGCTGTTGTCCGACGCCGCTGTCTTTGCCCTCCGTCTTCCTCCCTCCCGTCGTTCCTTCTCTTTCGTTGTTCCTTACTTACCGCTTTTCTCATTTCGTTCTTTTTTCCCCTTTTTTTCTCGGCTCTTCTTTCTTGCTTCTCACCGCTGACAACGCCGTGTGGCAACCGCTTCCGAGTGGCCCGGGAAGACTCGCTTTGGAAAATTAAAGATCGCTAATGAGGCACGGAGATGCTAGCCGCGCGCGCTCCTTGGCGCTGGCCGGGGCCGGTTGTTCATTAGGATTTTCTCGCCGTCTCGGGAACGCAACTTCAGTTTTCCACCGTCCCGTTAATTTTACGCGGTCTAATAGCTTGCGTTGTACTTCCGTGCAATGCATTTAGCCGTTGAAATTTTCTCGCGGAAGTATAGCAATTTTACAGCGTCTAATGCATCGTGGAATTGAATTACCGCCAATTATACGAATTTTTCGAATTTTCCGTTTCCTTTTCCTCGATGATTTATCCTTCTTTATAACGTGCCAGCTTTAAAGTAAAGAGAGAATGAGAGGAAGAAATTAATCAACGTAATCATTATTGTTTTTGTCTATTTCAAGACGCATGGTGTAGAACACGGCAAATATGTAATTAAAATGTCATCTGCCAATCCTCTTAACACGCTAACTTCTTTTTTTTTTTTTTACGTTTATCGTGGTTTTATTCTACAGTCGAATTACCACGCAGAAGCAAGTTAATTATTCCGAGATATGTTCACTCATGCTGCTGATATTATAAGCCGCGATTAACGACTACATGATTTCCTTTGATAATATGCAAATAGCATTTTCTATGCTAATATATGTAAATGATTTTTATGTAACTTTACTGAATTGCATTGAAAAATGTAGCATCACTGTAAAGCAAAACGAATTGAAACTCGGCGTCTATTAATTAAAACTATTCAGCAATTTTACTAAGTACATTAAAATAATATATTAACTCAAATAATATTTTTACGTATTTTAAGCATCTGTCAAACAAAATAAAATATCACACATGCTAATTCGTATATTACAATTTCATAAAAATAATAGCTGCATTATTTTACATACTCCATTCGGTCGCAGATATGAATGCAAACACGTGGCTAAAAATGTAAGTTGCTTCGGCTGGTTATATCCGTTCGATAAATAACGCGCGCTTACGAGACATTTTCCGCAAAATCATACGGGGGGGTCTTGGTCTACTTCGGCGTTTCACGAGCCTTCGCGTTTCGCGTGCGATACGTGACGGGATTCGGTGACGAAGAAGAAATTATTAATTGTCATCGAAGTACAAGTCGTACGTTGATCGTGGTCGCGGTGGCATTTGCGCGATGTCGCATTTACGAAATGTGAAAGCGATTAGTTCTGCGTCCGCGATCAGTTACGTGCCGGTATGCATCGCACACGCGGGCGAGCACATAGCCGGGGCGCTTAATAGAACTGTCCGTTTACCTCGTCATTACCGAGTCAATTACGTCTGCTCGCCGTGCCAGCGGTCTACCATTATTTCGTCAAGCGGCACTTTATTGGATTTCGCCGATGTTTGGTTACTCGGAGTCGCTTTAACGGATTATATCATCTTCTCGGCGGGAGTCTCGCAGAATTCATCGTGCCCGCCTCGTAAGGTCACCCTACACGACCCATAAAACGTTGCATCTATGATGTAGCACACACGCTTCGGCATACGGTGCATTCGCTCGAATGATAAAGGCACCGGCCTCGGGGGCGCGTGTAATCGCGAGTAAATCTTTCCCTGTAAATTCATATCGCGCTCTTCCCCCTGTGTCCACACGGGATACTAACGCAAGGAAACTTCAAACGTTGAAAATTGCGCCGATATTTAAATTGATAAACAGCGCGGCCCTTTTACTTCGGCTTTATATCCGCCTCGCGTTCCGAATGTCGAATTTCCGCTGTCGAGTGTTTTATGATTTTCAGCTTTAAAAATAGATGCCGAGCGACGTAGTATTTCATTGAAATTCATGGAACATTTTTAAATAATTATTTTATTTTGCGTGTACATTACGATCTTAATAATGCGCGCTTGAATTTGGCAAAAAAAAAAAAAAAAAAGAAAGTCGGGCAAGCGAAACTTTTTTTTTTATTTATTACATTTAATTATCTCGATGTTAAATATATATTTTCTAGCAAATACATTTGACAGTCAAAGAAACTGGCAATGGGAAACGTGGGATTATCGTTACTTCCTAGATGGCACCATGTTTTTTCATCAACTTCGCAAGTTTTATGACGTATACGTAGACGATATCGGTCGCGATGCACAGATAGAAAAAAAAAAAGGGGGGAGATGGAAGGGAAACCGGGGAGCCGTTGGCAAGGAGCAGCTGACGCCTCGAGTTCTTTAATTAAAACTGACCGCCCGCTTTTCTTCCTCGGCCAAGCAATAACGAGATTTATTTCATAATACCTCCGAACTCGTTCGCCGCGTGGACGAGCGTCTGCAATTTCTCAAGAGATAGCATTTTGCGGAAAAATCTGATTAAAGTAATGATCGCGATAATGGCCGCCACAATAGGAGTAATCTTGCGCAAACTTCTCTGAAAGGGTCTTACAAGATCTACAAATACAATCTGGAAGCGTATAACGAACTTCATACGTTTTAATCTGTTCGTCATTAATTCTCGTGAGTAGGTGAGGAATTATAGAAATGACGGCGCGCACATCGGGCAATTATATTATCATAAATTTCTCGCGGAAACGTGAAAGGACATTGATTTTACTCGTTACACGAGTGGGTGTATAGCGAGCAAATATAATTATGTGCGCCGACGTTAAAAAGAATTCTTTTATTTTTTTTTATTTTTTTTTTTTATTTCGTCCCTTCGAGGCTTAAATGCCTTCGAGTGTTGCGTAACAAAAGGTATATTCTACATTGATATGTGTATTACATATATGTATATGTAACGACGTTGTGTACTAGGCAGATTGAAAGAGAAATTATAGGATCCTAATCGGAGGCCATCGCCAGTTTGTACCTAACGCGCATACTTAACGTGAGAAATCGGCATGAAGGAGTAGAAATCGTCGATCGTAGAAACACGTCATTATGGCTAATTGGTGTACCGACGTTTCTAACCGTAGAAATCCTACGGCACATAATAATATATAAACATATTCTTAAGAAAACCCGTCCAGAGTAAACGGTGACAGATGCTATTTAGAAAGATTAATAACCGGCGTTCTTGCGCATATGTCTCAAATTTTCTAATTTATTTAAAGTTAAACAGATACACCTCCCTCTCTTGTGCAAATAAAATTGCGTTCCCGTATAAACCGTCGATTCCACGCAGCGTGACCGTGCACTTTTTGTTAAATCGGACGACTTAAATCGATAAAGCCACGTGAACATCCTGAAACACAATTTATTTCTATACGTTATACAAGATCAATTAAAGTGATCCGAAGTAAGTGGAGTCCAAGGAAAGTAGAACTAAACGGGAGACTGATTTATTTGAAACAATGTGCAAAAACGGCATTGAAGTTCTCGACTTTTTGTAGGTAAGGAAAACTTTACGGGGCATGTAGAAAATATTGATTTCTATTACCGTAAAATTGATATCATTACGATAGCGAACTTGTCAACGTGATGAAGAAATATATTATTCATGCACCGTAAGACTGACATTTATCTAATCACATCTACATTTATGTTTCTCTCGTTGCGTTCTATTAAAAAAAAAAATTAGTGTTACGCGTGTAATTTTATAAGAAATAAATTTTCACGGTTATTAGATTTTTTTTACGGCTCGGTGGAAAAGGAGTTTTCTAACGGCGATGATTTAGGAGCTCGAAGGTGACGGTTGAGCTTCGGAGTAAGGATAAAAACATGCTGGGTCTCGCTTGGGTTTTGGGGGAGGAAGCTTCGAGCTCGAGCTCGAGCGAGTTCGTCGAAAAAAACGTAAACAAACGGAGTCGGAGTCGAGCTCGGCGCTGCGAGAACCCAGCGCGAGAAGGACAACGGTCAATTGACGATCGACTCTATCGGCTGTCTCACTTCTTCCGTGGTTCTCTCTTCCTCGCACGGCCGAATTTCAGTCTAGTTGCGGAGCCTCAACCGTGAAGACGTATTGCTAATCGCTCCGCGATTTCACGTATTTCTCGACCGCGAATAGGACAGTCTCGCGTGCGGATAAGTGTTGACATCGTCGACACGGGAGCGAACGATCGTTTTTCGTACTCCCGTGTCGTTTCTCTCATCGTTTTGTGCTTAGTCTCGTGCCTCGAAAAAAGTACTTTGACGAGAAACGGTTACGTCGCGAGCGCAGCGCTCACGGAGCGTCCGGCGTGAATTACCCCGCGTATTACTCGGGCATTTCCGAGCAGCCATCAAAATTTTCTTCGATAGGTTCCGGTAACTGCTACCGTCAGTGCGTGAGATTCCCGCCTTCAGCCATCTTCTTCGCCGCGGCCGAGGTTTTCGTCCCGTTTTCGAGCAAGCGAACTTTTGAGGTATTTGAGAAAGACAAAGTGCGCGAGGAACATTTCGTCCAAAACATGCTGCTCGACGTATCTCGGCCGGTCCCATTCGCCGCTTCGCGCGAATTCTTAGCGTCGTTCACTCTGCTGAGAGTTGATCGAGGAATCACGAGTGATCTCGCTTTGCATCGCAGCCAGATTCTCGCGTCGAGATCGAGGAAGACCCGGCGAAAGTAAGTAAACTCGACGAATATCGGGATTGGACATTCGTAAAACAGTCGATCTTTCGTCGCGCTTCGTAATTTTAATTGTAAAAAATCGTCGCGATAATCCCCCGTCGTTCTGTCAATCGTTCGTCTCTCGAGTGAGCGGTAGTAATTAGTAATAATAATTATACAAAAAAAATATTAAAAAACGCAGAGCAGTGTAATATAGTGTCAAGTGATTTGCAGAGCTACAACACGTCAAGATAATCCTGAATCCTGCCACGAAAGAAGGAAGGAAGGAAGGAAGGAAGGAAGGAAGGAAGGAGGGAAGGACGGAAAATAACCTGACTTACCCTAACTGGCAGATATAAATGTAAGTGAATCGGCAACACGCCGTCGGCAGATCACTCAATTGTAATTGTTTTAATGAAATTATTATAATTAATATTCGAATATAAAAACGCGCGCGCATGGTCATTTCTAATTATTGTAAAAATAACTTTATGTTCTGTCATTATTTTTATATATTTAAAGATTGCACACAATGATAATGCAGTTAGATAACATTACGTTTGAGTGATTATACGAAAGTAATTATAAGATCGAATCTTTCCTTGCCAACAATCTTTCAGATATTCTCTTAATGATAATAGAACGAGGTTTTTTTTTCTTTTTTTTTTTTTATTTTTTATTTTTTACAAATTCAGTATTTATAATCTATTTTATTTAACTTGCGCCCTGTTTTACGGTACACATGTTCGGGCGGGATTTATTATTCGTGGTATTTATCGTAAAAGTCGGTTTGCAGATTAGGATCGGTTTCTTTTCGAGGAAACGTACCGGTCGTGCGTTTGCGTGGGTGGGAAAGAATCGGCGAGCGTACAGATAGAAAGAAAGAGAAGGAAAGAGAAGGGGCGGGAAGAAAGTGAAAAAGAGAGGACACAATAAAATTTATTACGCTTAAAACGTATCTCGTAAAATAATGATAGCACGGTGCAGAGACTGCGCTCGCATTCACGCGAATCTGCCATTTATCGGCACTTGCGACGGAGATTATCTCCGCGCCGTGGTACAAGGGTGATGGCGTCGGTCAATTATCGTTGCCGCGCAGGAAATTTAATTGATCGTGATAAACGATCAAATTGTAGAGAAGGAAGAGCCTCGGCCGAGCGCAATTTTTTATCGCGCCCGAGTGGAAAATTAATCTTTGAATATTATGTTTACGAGCCGGTGGCGAGTTGGCGAACAATTCAAGTTTGTTTTACTGAAAGTGGAAAAGTCCGGACTATCGAACGCGCGTGAAATGACCACGATTCCCACGTATTTTCCGCTATAGGGTGTAAAAAAAAAACAAAGTAACCTATCAATTCATCATTCAAAGATATAACAAAGATATACAAAAAAAAAATACATGCGCGATATAATCTATTTTATTATTAAGAACGCTACTTTTTTATGTTAACCAGAAACGGAATATTTCTGATTTTAATAATACTTCGACAGATGTACACGCATATGTTACCCATCGGTTATTGAGAGTATACTTTGATACACTGATAGTCCGACATTATTAAAACTGTAGCAATAATTCGATTTATCGGTGGTAAGCGCGCGATAAAATTCGCCGTGTGCGTTTCTGAAGCGTCACGCTCTGAGATTCGTATCGTCGAGACCATCGCCCACTCAATCGGAACGGCGCATTCCAACGGCGAAGCGATGGTGTAACTGTAATTGCTTTTTCTAGTTTACGCTCTTAGAATATTTCTTGTATTTTTTTTTTGTTTAAATTTTTTTTCTTTATGACGAGCAACGTGGTCAGCGATGCACGATTTACCACGCTCAATTAATTTCGCGAGTCGTGCCGAGGTGTTACCGAGGTCGTACCGATTTCCGCGCGATCGACGTCGACGCGCCCAAAATCTCTTCTTTCTCGCGCTGCTCGTCGTCGAAATAAAAATCGTCACCGATCGATTCGCGCTTCGTGACGTCGGGCCGGAAAAGCCGGCGTCTACTAAACGCTCGCTGGTCAACGCACTCGTTATCCTCGTTCGCCGATTTGCATATTCATAGTTCCCCGCGCTACGGTATACCGTAAGAATGCAGAAAAACAAGCGACTCCGGGGACTGTGGTCGCGCTTTCTGCCTTTCGCGGGTCTCCGGCCGTGAAACGTAAAAGTGTGCGTTTTTTATTTTATTTTATTTTATTTTATTTTATTTTTCCCTTATTTCTCGTCAATTTCTATTACCTCTCGTCAATTTTTAACGCGTGAATTTTTCGTTATCATTCGATGTATCGTATTCATTGCGCGCGTATTAAATACAGAACAAAAAAATTAATAGGGAATTAATTTTTAATAAAAATTTTAATATAGTCGACGTTGCGTAGAATTTTGACTAAATGACTCTGTTAGTTTTCGACCCCCGGCCGCGTCAATTCGTACGGTTCGAAGTTTCCTCACGCTCAGCTGTTCTGCGCGTGGACACGTGCGCGCGTTAAATTGGCGGGGGCGAGAGTGCGGCTTGCGCGTATATGCGTGCACTCGGCCGCTTTCTCGTGTCGAGCGTAACCGCACGCATGTGTCGCGAGCAAACAGCCCGCTCACATACGGACGGGAGAGCGTACATACACGCCGGCGGCTTCCTATCTGGCGGGCGTCGACGCGGCACGGTGTGTGCATGCGCGTGTACGCTCCCTCGCTCGTACGTGGCGTCCATGTACACCCACACACGCGGTAGCACGCGTGTGGCAGCCTCTGTGTGGGGACCCAAACGAAGGGAGGCAAGCCAGTAAGCTCGGGCGCGCCGGAGCGGCGAGAGCAGCCATTTTACTCGATTCCGGGTGGAAAACGTGTCGCTCGGTCGTCACCACGACGACGACGACGCACGACGTCGACGCCGTCATAGGCGACGTCCTGCATCGCGTCGCGACGCGAGACCGCAACGCGCGGGCAACGTCGCCGGTAACTCTTGACCGAACCGAGGATTATCATCAACAACGGCATTTTCTCGCGAGGATACGCGGTCGCCACTACCGTCGCCGTCGTCGTCGTTGCCGCCGCCGCCGTTGCGTGCACGTGTATCACGCTCGCGGCTAAGACGGAGTAGGAATCGCGAGAAGGGGACAGACAGAGAAAGAGAGAGAGAGAGAAAAGCGCAACTGTGTTGTATATGTGTGTTTTCGTCCTTATCGCGCGCACCGCGAGCTGCGAGGAGGGCACATAGGTGTGTATGTGTGTGCGTTGCGCGCGGGCGTGCATCGGCGCATCCACTATCAAAGAAATCTGCGAATATGAATGTAACGCGCGCGTGCAGCTCTGCCTGCGTGTGTATCCGCGTGCCGGCGAGGGGAGGGAGGGAGCGGATAGATAGATAGATAGAGAGATGAATAGATAGAGGAAGAGAGCAAGGGGTGAAACAGAGAGGGAGTCTCGAAGCACTCGGATAGCACGAGGTGAAGCTACACGTTCTGCGCAGGACCGTTCAAATTCGCCGCCTGCTTTGCATACCGCGTTTTCACCGACCGTCCGCCTCCACCCCCGCGTTCTCCCCGGTTTCATCCGCGACCCGCCCTTCGCGATTTTCCACGACCAACCCCCTTAGAAGGCACTCAGGACTGATTTCGGCGGCGGTCTCTCGCGGCCGCTCGCGTTCTCGCGAATTTTTCTTCAAATAATATTGTCTGGCAAAGAACGTTTTCTTGCCGTTATTAACGATACGTATATATTTTACACTTGTCCCAAAAAAAAAAAAGAAAAAAGAATAAAAAATTAAAATCTATGTTTTTTTTTCGTTCTTATTAAAAAGAGTTGCATCAACGGTACGATTAACGCGACGGATAAAAAAATCATCGACGCTACCTGCCGTCGCATTAAAGTTCAATTATTATGATAAATGATTTTTGAAATGATGTCGGCGGAATTATTTTAGATGTTTACGACAAACACGTTTTGCTATTTATTCTTCTTCTCTCTTGCTGCATTTATTACTCCGATCGAGCTGCTTGTCTCTCTCTCTCTCTCTCTTTCTCGTCTGCCACGAATTCCTTGGAGCCGTGTGAGGAATTGCGGCGTGCTTTTTGCGTTATTTGTTAATGGAGAACTCTATTCCCGATACGATCTTCAAATGCTCGGACTCGTGATTACGTCACGAGCAGATCGATTGATACCGTTGATTACGCTTCGAGGCAGAATTCCGTAATGACCACTCTCTCGAACGACGATAAACCCTCTAGGTCGTCATGTATATATCGATTCGCGAAGGCCGTTAAGTGAACGAGAGAGAACGAGAGACGATACGTATACCCGATCGTTTATGAAAACGTAATCGATATCGCACGTTTCCCTAAACGCGCTTAACCCGAAGGCCTGAAAATGCGCCGTGAAAATAAATATATCTTCGCTCTGTTCTGAGTAGCTTTCATACGGCGATCGAATATTTTATTCGCATACGGTACCGAATTTTTCAGTTACGCGGCTGCGATTCAGTCGTGCGCCGTGACAATACTAGGCAGCATTGACCTAGAAATTTCGCAAATAGAAAGAGGAATCGTAATGTTTTCAAGGGCCCCGCCTGTGAACTGACCACATGCAAGAAAATTTCGAGACGTCCGTCGCGGTGATACGGTACGTTTGTAAAGAATCGCGATGCTTCGCAAAGTTTGCATTATTTATTTCAAACTCAACCCCAGCAAAGTGCACTTAAACTTTTTCTTAACAATTTTTTTTTAATTACACCGTGCTGTATAAAAAATTTTTTTTTTTTTTAATAACGAAGATGTAGTTTATAATTAATTAAATCAATATTTGTATTTAAAATCGTTTAACACGAGACGTAACCTAACACTCGTTTTACGCAACAATTCGAAGATAGCTTGCTATTTCGTCGATATAACGCGCACGCAAGTAGAATCCCGCTAAAAGCAACGCCGGAAATTCCGGGGCGCAATTATTCCCAATTTATTTCCAATAAACTCGCGGTGATTTTCGGGCAAGGAAACGAGATCCCGAGTGCCAGCCGCGGGGATGTCGATTCCGCTGCGCAGATTGCTCGCCGCGTATACATACATTTCGACACGAGTGCATGGATGCTCAGAACTCCCTGGCTGCACCGACCGCGTTAATGCTGTCTCGCGTAATGAGCGACTTGGCTCCAACGGGCGCATATTTTCTTTTACGATGTCTAAATATAATCTTAACGATGGCTCTTATGGCTTAGAGCGGGCGCGCGCGGCTTCGCGTGAAATCCGAAATTCTGCGAGGTCTCGGGGAAAATCATCTGTCCCACCATTTCGATCAGCGACTCGATCGCGTCCTCGCGAAAAAAAAAAAACTCGAAACGCCGTCTATTTTCGCTCTCGCATATGCGTGTCGCGTGCTGGTGCAGTATGCGATGAATTTTTTTTATTTCAGTTTTTTTTTTTTCACGTATATCTTTAGTGTTCGATTCGAAGGATACTCTCTACCGTTCGGTGAAATTGGCACTTTATATAAATTCACATACGATGTAAGTAGTAATTAAATTATTGCATATCGTTGACTGAGTAAACGTTGAATAAGTTTCTACGTGAAACTCGTTACACAATGATACGTCTTTTTTATGCTGCTTGAGTACAATTTCAGTAATGATATGTTGGATTGTGAATGTTGTTACGTTTTTACATTTTTAATTTTGCAATGCGTTTATGTAGAATCTTGTAGATTTTAATAAACATTTCCGCCACCTTGTCCACCACGCTCTTACGCAATTATTACACGTGCCTCTATGATCTGCTTCATTTGTAATGATATTATATTGTAATAGATGTAATTCTGTGAAAGAAAATAAGACTTGGTTGCAAAATGTGAGATATTAGCTGAAGAAGTTTCATGCTTTCTGTATGCTAGAAGTAGATTTAATTCTATTTCCCCGTGAGATTATACGTTACGTCAATTTACATTTACATCTTTAAACAAAGATACGAAATCGATGCCGTAAGTCCGCGTCCAAGTCTCGGCGGATTACAGTTCTGTCTTCTCCGTGGTTTCTTCCCGTTCCCCCCTTTTCCTAAGTCCGTCACGATTAAGGATCGAAGTCACGTACCAACGAGTCGGCTGTCGATCGTCCAGCGATCGTCACGTGTCAGCCGATTTTCCCATAAAACCCGCAGAACAACTTTCGATCGGTGGTAATCAGCGATTATTATCCGCATGCCTGGCGATCTTCCTCAGGCTCGATCTAAGATCTTCACGACCGCGTTAGATCAGGCCAATTTTTTGAACTGCCAATTTTATACGTCTCGCACGCGAGCAGCGAGTAAAACAGATTAAATACCTACTTTGTAATTAAATACGTAGAACAAAAAAAAAATTTAATGTTATATATGCAAGAAATTAAATATCGCGAGATAAATAATCAGAAATTATTTCTGATTTTTAAAACCGTTAAGAGAAAAGATACAATTTTTTTTCCTTTTTTTTTTTATATATATTTAAGATAATTTTTTTTTTTCTGATAACATTTGCGTGTTACTCGATTTAGAGATACATTCATCGACACGCCAGACGACAATTAACCGGGCAGGCATGGTCTCGTGTTTTCATTCCACCATTTCGCCCCGTCGCGTCTCTTTTCGAGTCTTTCGAGAGGGTTGCCGGTGCAAACCTGTCATTATTCCGATTATTCTTCCGTGGTGGCTAATCACTGCTGTCGTTCGTGTCGTTGCCTCACTACGAATCATTATTTTTCCTATCTCCTCCCTTCTCGGGGGGGGAGTAGGCCCTACTCTCCCTATCGACGTCTGTTCTAAAAACAGATGAATGAAGAAAGATTGACGTGAATTCTTTCTGTAAAGGATCGTATTTCCGTTGATCCTTTGTTCCTTTTAATTACTTTCGCAGGAGGGCTAAATAGAATTAAAAAGTAATTAAATATAGAAATATGCATACGCCATTCGAATGCGCGAGCTAAATAAATTTCGCGGTTAAGTTCTAATTATTAAATTTAATTTCTAATTATCCTATCGCGGAAGAGCCCAAGCGAATGCGTTCCAAGCTTCTTTGGCAAAATAGAAATTCATAATTTCGCGAGATGAATTCCCGTTGCATTTTCTTTTGATTCTCCTTTTTTTTTTCTTCTTCCTTTTTTGCCGGCGCCGCTCTCTCGCCCCTTTCCACGGCCGCCCATCTATTGCGCGCCGTTTAATCCTACGCATTCGCTCTTTAGCTCGGGCGAAAAAGCCCATTAAGAGGAAAGAAATTAAAGCCTCGCTGTGTATGCGCGGCACGAGCTTAAGGGCATTCGCGTTACCCGATCGTTTCGATCGAGCTGCCCGAGGCACGGCCTCGATATCGCGAAGTGAAACGATCGTCAATTTTAAGACCGACTCGCACCGACGCTCTGAATTAATTAATCCTGTTTCAGCGATTTGCTATCCTATTTGGATTACAGCTGTCTTGATTTTAATCAATGATTTAATCAATATGATATTTAGAATCTAAAAGTTGGTGCGTATTAAATTAAGAAGTATTGATTACGTTAAATGTTCGCATTTACTTTATATATGCACAAGTATTTAAAATAAAATATTAATAGAATATTGAAAAAAAAAAAAAACCGCGATGTTGAATCAGATTTTTATTCAGAAAAGCTCGATTTTAGATTGATCAAAGAGCTCGTAGATGAAAGGCAAAGGAATCTAAAATATCCGGGATATGGACTAGGAAAGAGAATTTAGTTAATCAGAGTTAATGTTGACTGACATTGGCGCGAAGGCTCGAGAGCCGGTCTCTGGCTCGGCTGAAAATCGCCCGATGAAAGTCGAATCTCACCGAAAGCTTCGGCCAGTCCTCTCTTTTTGCTCCGCCGTCGTGGAACCGTCAAACGTAAATGAAACCTCTGCGCGCAGACTTGAATCCGTGCCAACAGCTAATTAGACATCAATGCGAGCTAAACAAATTCGGTCGCGGTATCGGGAATTATTGCGCCGCATTTTCGGCACGCCGGGATAACATGGCAGTTTCTGCGTGACGTGACGAAATCATTGCCGTATCGCGTAATATATTAAATCCGGATGACGTTCATTTTCGACAGTCTCGTAAATTGCGCGCGACACGCGTCGAATCAGAGACGCGAACCTGGAATGCGGTCCAGGAACTGGCGATATTCAGCTCTCGACGTAAGGGGACGAGGGTGGGCGATAAAACGGCTGTCAGGGCGAGGGGAAGCGAGTCGCGACGCGAGGGGAAAGAGCACAGGGGCTGAAGAGCGATGAGCCGCGCGCGAGCGAGAGAAGAGTCGCGGCCGTCCGCTCCGTGCGAAAGGGACGATGAAATATAAAATAGCGGGCGGTGCGCGTAGACTATATGCTCTAATTTTAGGCGATTGCCTCGCTCCCTCGCCCGAGGATTATAATTAGATACAGAAATACCCGAACGCCGCCGCCATCAGCCACCCACCCATCCCGACCGACAGGCCGAGGCGAAAGCGCTCGCGAATCACGGAGTCGTATCGCCATTCTCGCGTTCGCGCTCGTTGCCAGTCACGATGACGTTACGCATCCACGTCTGTTCCTCCAGCGACTTCCACAGAGCACTTCTGAACGGCACGTATCTTCGAGAAGCCGTGAGATTTTTTTCCTCGAGACCGGGTCTCCGGTGAAAGTCTTGGAGTAGGCGCGGATTTTGACGTCGTCGACGAAAGCATTTTTCCAAATTAATTAATCAAAATATTAAACTATATTATTTTTTTTTTTTTAATAATGTTAAGAAAAATTTGTTTCTTCGTATAGTGGAAATTATGAGCGTGCTTGTAGTTTGTTAAACTTAATTTACGTGAATAGATAATTTATATATATGTATTTTTTTATTTTTATTTTCTTATACGTCTGTCATATACGTAAATTGTATGGACGCTAAATTAAGTGCAACTACGGATAATCCGCGGTAGACATTGGCGTGTCATTTTATTAAGTTGCATGATGAATGAATTTTTCTGCACCGGGATACGTCGCCGTGGCGCGTTTATGCAGGCTTTATAATAAATTGCGGAAACCGCCGTGCGTGACAGGCAAGTTTATACGTAATATTGTTTGGCCAGGCTACATTCTAATGCGAATCAAGAGCAAAGCTAATTTTAAGGCCGCGAATACACGCTCGGTGGCGCAACGCGAAATTACTAATATGCCGCTTCTGTCTCTATGAAATACGAGGATTGCACTTGTGTCGCAACGCGGAATGCCGCGCACACTCGCGGGTGAACTGGACGCACACGTACGCGAACCAATTTCGCGCCGAGCGGTTCCCGTTGATCGATCGATCACGCGTGATATTTTTGGATCGCGCGTCTAGTTTCGGATTAGCGATTTTTTTTTTTAAACGCGGCGCTTCGAAAATCCGGCTAAGCGTATTTTCATTTACGGCGCCTCCGAGCGTCGTTAGAGCATCGCTCGGCGAGTTAAAGTTCCGCCCATGTAAAGGTTGCGAGCGTTTCTTAGGAACTGCCGATTGGTTACGCGGTACGATCGATGCCGCGATTCCCAGGAATCCCCGGACCTGCCCGGTCCGCCTCATCATAATCGGCAAATATTTATTCGCGACTCGGATAAATAATTAATTAACGCGGCCGGCGAAGGGTTGGACGGCGAGGCGGAGAGCGAGCTATTCCGAACGGTCGCGCGATTCTACTTCGATTTCACCACCCTCCGCCCGCCCCTTTATTCGTGGCAGAGTCTAGTCTAGGAAAAGACAGCGGGGCTCGTTTGCCCCACGGAGGGGGTAGCTGCCCCTAATGCGGGAGAGGTAATTATTATACGAACCAATCGATACTTCGATGAACGAATCGCCTTCTAGCCCCGAGGAAAAAAGCGCGGCGCGCTTCGACGAAGTCGACGGTATTCGAACGGCTGAGTCGTTAACAACCGTTCGTTTCTCTCCGTGGAAACTTCTACGCACGTTGTTGCACGACGATAAATCATTGCCCCTGTTACAATGGGCACAAAAGAGCTCACGCGCGCGTGTATTACAACGTATGTGCGTGTCTGCGTGCCTCGGAACGTATGGATTTTGTAATTGCGTAAGCAAATTCCCCGGCTCGTTCTGCCTTTCGGCAACGGCAATTATCGAAACTGATTTAATAATTGCCGATAATTACTGCGAAAAATTTCAACCGTAATAGGAGGATTAACGAACGGCTTTGTAACATGAGATTTTTTTTTTTTTTTTTTTTTTTAATGAATTATGTTATAAAATGGAAGCAAGAGCGATAAGCCGGGAGAAATAATTTGCGCCATTAGTAATACAATTTACTCACTTGAGATAAATGTTTGACTTACTTGCACTAGCATCGCTAGAGTAATTGAAACGAAGAAATCATTTTAACGTCGCACACGCTGGCGCACATGGTGTCGGCGCGGAGCCAGGCAGAAACTATTAATAATGTCGATAATTACCAATTATTTTTAAAAGCAGTGAGGCCGGAGTTAATTTCAGCACGTGAGCTCATGCACTCCCACACCGGCGTCTCGCGGTATACACAATGCAATATGCATGCTGCGATGTGTGTTATTGAAATGAGAAATATTACTATGCTTATTTTTTCTCCCGTCTAACTCAAAAGCCTTTTATATTTATTTGCCGAACTATAATTAAGAATCGCGTTTAACGTATTTGATTTAAAGATTTTCGAGTAAGATTTAAAACGCGAAATTAATTGTCTCCGTTTTAACGATGGACGCAGCTTATGTCATCGTTGCTTCTTCAAAGATCTACTTAGAGTCAATTAAAAAAAAATGTTATGTACATATTAAAAAAAAAAAAAAAAAAAAAAAAAAAAAAATAAAAAAGAATGCGAGAGATTTGAAGACAGTATTCTGTCGGTGTACAAAGCAATCGATGCGATTAGGGATAATCGTAGATGCGTATCGATCGTCGGATAACCGATTGCCTTCGGCACGATAGGCACCAAGCGTCTACGCAGGTTACGTTCGTTACGATATGAAACCGGCCGGTCCCACAGCCCTGCCTGATTGCCGGTTAAAAGATCAGCGGACTGTGACAGGGCCGTTTCTCTCTGGCGGGCGCACAAGGCGTACCGGTGACACACGAGGACGAAGAAGCAGCGATGGACGGGCGAAGGCGGGAGGAGGGTCCCTGAGGATTCATGGTCTCTAATTTTTACGGTGTAACTAACATGCGCGTCCCGTGCCATCTATATTTACAAGTACAAGTAGCCGGTCATTAAATCCGATAATTAATCACAATCGTCTCTATTAACGGGAGGACTTAATTGCTGTTATCCGCACGGCGCTCTGCTAGGAGAGTGAGAGAGAGAAAAATCATCGCGGCGGGGGCGGGGTTGGTGGACGAGGGCCGACCCAGGATGTACCTGAAGAATGGGCCAGTCGATCCGTACGGATGTCTTTTCCCTGTGCTTCGAACGGTAGCCGGCTACCGTTTCGCCGTGCGAAACCGACGACGAAGTTTTCACGGTTAAAGACTACGCGGGCGGTGCGCAACGACGACGGATGCCCCTCGCGCCGGTAACTTCGCGCTCGCCTCTGAACGGAGGGACTTCCACGGACGTATATCGTCGCCCGCGCACGAAAGTTGTTCGAGGCATTTCCACTTTTCCTTACGACTCATCAATTGCGCGCGTGACTTTCATTCGATCGCGAACGAATCGACCGGCGGACTCATTAGCCGCTCGCCGCGCGTCGCACCGTGCGCCGAAATAATTTTTGCCGACGTAATTATGGCTCGGCAGCGCGCGCCGGAGACCCCGCGGTTAATTCGCGCGGTATCGCGAAAGTGACCAGGCGAAGTCATCGCTGCCTCAGCTTCGCAGCAACGGCGGCGGCAATGTGGCGATACACGGCGGGGTTAAGACCCGCAGTTACGTTCGCGTAACTCTTGCCGGCCGAGAGTCTCGGCCGTGGTACCACGGCAACGGAATATGGCCACACGCGCGCTTGCTCGTATATAACCATATACATCCACACCCACACGTGTGTACGTATCCATTTATACGCGTAACATGTACGTGGGCTTCTCTCGCACGTAACCGCGCTCGCGCGCGTATTCCGCACGCACACAAACGCGTCCGGTTCCCTGTACGTGGCCATCTACTTACTTTAGTGGTCAGCGCGGAAGAAAAGAATTAGCTAGACGGGGGCGCGTCTCATCTAGGTCACCTACACCGTCGCGGACCGGCCAATATGTGCACGGTCGTGGGCGCACACTCGCCCGCACCCGAGGAGCCTCATTACGGGAGCACGGTGGCGAGGGGGTGTGCAGCAAAAGAGGCGAGCGTTAATTAAGAACAGACTCGCCACCCTCTAAGTAAGGAGCACTGACCAACCCTACCCCGCACTCCGCCCTTCTCCGCGCTCTCCCTCGACCGCCACCTTCCGCCGTTCCTCTATTCCTTCATGGTCGTCTTAGCCACGGCACCCTCCCCGGGCTCCCACTGCGAGAGGAAAAACCGAGAGGACCGGTGTGAGGGAACTTGAAGGAAGTGAGGGGTGAGAGGGTGGCGGGAAAGGGACGGAGAAAAGGATGAGAGAAAGAAAGGATAGTGGAGAAGCACTTACGTTTCTTAATGTTGTCGGATTAGACAGATTGGACGCGACTTTATACGTGTTGCGATGATTAGAAAATGGCATGGTATCAAAAGGATATTTCGCCGAGGGAGAGAGAGAGATCGTCGTATAATTTATCGGCGCTGCTTCGCGCACGCCTCGACAACCGTCACTCCGCTCTTTAGCCTTCCGCGCTCTTTTATTCCCGGTCCCGGTTATGATTTTATCCATTCTCTCTCACGTTCTGTCTTTGCTCTTCACCGTTCTTCGTAAAAGAAAGGGTTCCGACGTGTAAAACGTCTCCTTCGGCAAAGGGGAAGAAGACGGCGAGCGACCGAGATAGAAGGTGGCAGAGAAAGATGACCACGAGGAAAATTAACCAAGACCCCGCAATATGCCGCATTGACTGTAGTACTGTTACATTCTTACAATAGTAGAAAGTTCTCTGTCCACGTTGCTAATTTATCAGAAGGATACACGATACATACAGAATTTCGAAATTAGGTAATTAAAAAAAAAAAAAATTAATTTTATTAAAAATTAAACTTAAAAATTAGACTTGAAATAAAAAAAAAATTAATTAGATTAAAAATTAAACTTCAAATTTAGACTTGAAATTAAAAAAAAATTAATTAGATTTATTACAACGTTACTTGTAATTTAATGTTATATTTTTCCGACGAAACATTGACGTCTCTTTATTATGATATCTCGTTAAGTTAAATAATTTCCCTTAAAAATTGACGCGAGCCACTGCTCCTAAATCACGACGCGGCGATGATCAGTCGATCTCGTTCTGACGACACGAAGGCACACATGTTGCCAATGTTGCACAATAGGTGTTCTTCTTAGAGGCGAAAAAAAAAGTCACCCAACTGTTCATCCCTCCCGTGAGCCATAAGCTGGCCCGAGCCTGGGGGAGCCGTGGCCGATTGTTTCCAACAGGTTTGTCAGCTTTTGTTTCAGTCCGTTCTCATGCGCGGCGGAACTGGTCATTGCTCGAACCCCAAAAACGGTTGAACAATGACCTTTAGGGCCGTTACATCGCGCTGCAATAACGACCCCCATTACCCCGAACTCAATGAGAGTGAGATCTGGACGGGCTGAGAATTAATCCAACGAATCCCAACGGCAGTAGGACGGATGGATGATGAATTTAAATAACGCGATGCGATCTTGTGAAACTAGGGTCTCTATTCTTTTTACTTCCCCTCCCCCCCTCCGCCCCCCTTTAGTCTCCCTTTCTCACTGCCGCTGATAAAGGATATTTTTTTTTACAAGATTTTTTTCTCCCGCTGAGTGTAATTATAATTGTAGATTTACGTTTACTTATTATTATTATTTAATGCTAAATTTTAGATGTGTAGTTTCTTAAATTTTCTTCAAACATATTATTTAGAGAGCATTAAAAAATATTGCAATAACGATATTGAGACGATAAATGAAAACGTCTTCTGTTATCTGCAGTTTCGCGAGAAGGTACAAATGAAAATATTTTATTGTTTCTTTGTAACTCTTCCCCGACAAAAATCCTGTTTAAGCAACGAACGAAAATTCTCTAAAAATATCTCATTCAATATTTACAATGGATTTTCGAGGTACGCTCTAGATTCTTCAAATATCTTTCTGTGCGTTTGCGAGGCGGAAGCTTAATGATACGAAACCACGAGGGTTCTCCGACTGTGCTAGCAAGACGTATACCGTATCATCCCTTGCGTAATCCTTCGTCTAACCGAAGGATTTTCGTCGCTTAGAAATCTGATTTTGTATGCCTTATTTATGTGCATGGAAATTGACGGAAATTATGTTAACTTGTCCGCCCGTAATCGTTGTGACTTACTTCATAATGTCTATGCAATAGTCGGCATTACTTTAATCGCCTTATTTTATTTTATTTTTATTTTTTATATATATATAAGATTTATACACCGCGGAATTAAATGTCATTTATTTGAACGTAATATTGTCCTAGACACTTTACTCCGGTTCGGTACGAATAGCGGTTCTTTACGTAAACAAGGATATTTTTATTTCACGTTTCACTGGAATAGAAATATTGCGTAAACGCCGAGGCGGGGGAGGGAGAAAAAAAATTCAACGAGTTATGATGCGCTTATTCGAGCGGAAGTTGAGTTGCACTGAGCGGACAGCTCCCTTGCGAAGTTACGGAGACACAAGCCGACGAATCCGCAAATTAAACAAACACCCTATTGACGCGCTGATCCTCCGCCGAGGAGGCATCCCCCGGCTCATTCGCGAGGGCGAGAGAAAGACGGTAGAGAAAGAAACGATCGCCACCTCCGCGGAGCCCTCGTTCGGCGGATACGAAGGACCGTGAGGTAGAGAACGACGAGAAGTGAGGAGGGAGACAGAGACTCGGCAATCCGAATGAACGGACTACACCGCATACAGGGTCTTAGCAGGACTTAACGAATATTGCCGTCGATATCCAGGAGTCCCCAATTCGACACTACACCCACCGCCTCTCTTCGAATGTCCTT
This sequence comes from Cardiocondyla obscurior, assembly GCF_019399895.1. NCBI lineage: Eukaryota > Metazoa > Arthropoda > Insecta > Hymenoptera > Formicidae > Cardiocondyla > Cardiocondyla obscurior. The sequence goes on along the minus strand of NC_091880.1, from coordinate 4,024,492 downwards.
TATCCCTCGCATAGATATACGTCACGGGATCTTCGTTCGTCAATTCTTAGCTTATCAAGTTTATTCCGGATCCTCGTCTCTTTTATACTTTTTATATAATATCTAATGAAATATGGATTTATTTAATTTTTCCCGCGCGGTATTAACTGATTTTCGAAGGCAATAATTTATAATCGATTTAAAATGAATTAAATCTAAATAATAATTTACGTCGCGTCTTCCGATTGTGATTTTTCAACGGTGCCGATTTAATGTTACGCGTACGCGCGAGAGCGATTTTTTGAGAATCTAAATTTAATTATCGCATGGCTTTCTTATCTTTATTTAAAAAGCAACGTGAGCTCGCTGCGTCTGCAAGCATTTTAAAAGTGAGCCACGACAGCGTGTTTGTGAATTTACTCGCGTAAATTAAAACGGGGTAGATTCTTTGTTACATTACGGTTGTCTTTCACGTATGTATCGCGCAAGGGTCGAAAACGTCCAGACGCAGAGACCAGAAGGAGTCTGACGACACAACCCAGATAAATTAGTGTGGGTAATGAAGACTGAGCCTTGTGTCTGATTAAACAAACACAGAGAAGCGCAAATAAGTGAGAAAACGCCGAGAAGGCGAAGACGAGGGAAAGCGAAGAAAAGGGGACTCCAAGACGGAACGGCAAAGGAAAGAGCGAAGGACGCGACAGGAGAAGAATCTGTGATTCCTCGGACCTTTCTCTCATTTTACTTCCAATTAACTTAAGCAGACTCAGTAATACACCGCGTCCAGGTTATTGTCCGCCATTCTTCCTTCGCTTTTCTTTCGTCTCTTCTCTCCCTTATATACTGAACTATGATGCAGAAAAAGGCATTTATTTCCTAATTTTAAGCTAGGACGAATTTGCACGATAAAAAAAGCCTTATAACACGCTGTTTTGTCTTATATATACGTTATTTAACAACGTCCTATTTATCGATGTCGTTTGCAAAGATCAGTTCTTTTACTTTAATTTTTTTATAAGCATCTTATCAGCGTACTTCGTGACGTCTCATCTCCGCTTAAATCGAGAAATTTAAAAACAAGGATGCCAGACGTCAAGCGTGTGTCTGCGCCACAGCGTCAGGGAAAATTTATTTATAATCCTCGCTTTTTTGACCGCCCGACCGCCGCGTGCGAAAGAATTAGGGGTCCACGAATGCGACGCGGGCGATCTTATTCCGGCGGAACGAGACAAGGACGGGGCTAGGTGAAAAAATAAGTCCGACAATAATTATTATCGAACCGACGTTGACTCAGATACCCCAGTCGTGGAAGAGAGGAGAAGAACGACGACGCGAATGTGCCGGCGACGAACGATGTTCGCCAGGCAAGGACGTTCAAGTTTAAACGAAAATAAAAATTCCCCGTGCTCCGCTACTAATTATAGAATGCGCTCATCGAACCGCTGGCTTAAATCGCCGATACGCGTACGGTTACGTCGGCCTGGCCGGATTTTTCTTTGGCGGTTCTCGCGACAACCGGTAATACCGTACGAGGCCCAACGACGGGCCGATAAATCGCGGAAAATTAATATTGTTTTTACTGCCGGTAAGGTAATTAGCTGCGGTGGGCCTTTCGCAAGAACGCGGACTCGTGATCGAAGTGGTCTCGTTTCTGCCCACATCGAGATAAACTTCGCGGCAAAGAAGATGATAGAAAACCCACAAAAAGATTTTCAACGTGTATCACGTTTCTGTATTTAATCTAAATATTATTTTTCCCTTTAATTGACGTTTAATTAAGACTGTGATATATACCTGTATGATATAAATGCATACATATTTAATTTCGGTAAATGTAAATTTGACAGGCGCGCGTAACTCATTTCTGACGGGATAATACGTTTTTACAATTTTTTCTTTTTTTTTTTAATTCTCTTTTATATCTATATCGCGACTGTCCACGTCAAAATTGGGAAGTGAAGGAAGGAAGGGGTGAGGGAGAGCTTCATTCTCGTTTGCCTCTTTATAAAATTCTCTCGCGTGCACACGGAACGCCGTTATATATTTATTTTCTCTTGCATGATTAAATTTATAGATAAAAGATCTGGTGCGCGTGCGAGACGTCTCGCACGTGCAAATTTATTCAGCCTTCGTCTCCTTTTGAATTCAACATCGTCGTTTAATGCAAATTTTTTTTGCGTTTTAGACTCGCGCGGAGGATGTGACGTCAGCAGAAGCTCGCAGAACGAAGGTCGCAGAGAGGTGAGTCACTGATTAATCAACACAAAGCGGTCTCCCTCAGCCCGGCGATAATTATTTAACTTGGCAATCGAAGTAATTACCGCGCGTATTGACACACCTATCCTATCTCGCGCGCGCACGTACGCGCGCGTGCAGTTATCTTTCGCATCGGGTTGCCGTGGGTCGACTCGCGCGATTAGAATGACTATCTCTGTATCTGTCGCTGCCAATCAAGCCGGTCTCGTTATTAAGCGAAATAACGTGCCGAGCCGGATTGCGAAAAAAGGTCGCGGAAACGCGTTAAATAACGCAATATATTGTTTCATAGTGCATCGAGTCGAAAGCACGCTGTCGAAACGAGGGAAAACGGAATGCCTTATTTAGGACGCTGGGAGGCGTCTATAAAAGAACGCCATTGATCGTTTTCCATTTCACGTCGTTTTTGCACTTACGTCGTAATCCGGGAAAATTGATCGCGGGCAATTAGCGGTCCGTTCGCGTGAATTTAGGGTGAATTTTTATAGGAATTTCTTCGAGGCGCGCTAACGCTTGCTTTTATTATCGCGATCCCGGGGTTTACAGCTCCGGGGGCAGTAGAAACGTTTAAAATACTACCCGGCATACTCTCGCGAGCAAGAAGGATACGTATTGTCGAAACAAAAGAAAAATTGAGAGCAAACGCGCGGAGCGTAAGAGCGCGGGTGCGCTCTCCGCCAAGTATACTCTGCAGTATATACCTCCGTCCTCTCATTAAAGTAGTATCGTGTCTATTAAACGTAATTTCACGCGCGGGGAAGAACACGCTTCATCGTAGAGGCGACGAACCGCCTGTATCCACACGACGTAAAACGTCCGATTTGGATTTCGCACGCGTTGCACTCGAACCTAAAGTAATTTAATCCACGGGCAAAATGATTTATCGCGAGCGGCTGGAAATTTATATATTATATTCCGCACCGGCAACTCCCGTCGAAGACAACGGCTTTCGAGACGCCGATGCAGATTCTCAAGACTGTAAAAAAAATCGAGTGCCTCCGATATTTCACCCGGTTCCTCTAACAAACGCGGCTATCAATCATATTGGATTTCGCTTATCGCCCCAGATCGCCATTAATTAAAGATCATTACACGTGCGATTCTTCGATCGGGGCCGAGCGGATTCGAGACGCCGAGCCGTTCTCAGGACCGTTTTAACGAATACAATAAGCGATTCAACGGCGCGGCTATTATATCTAATTCCAGCCGAATAGAAAAGGACTCGAAACGCCGTCGTCCTTGCCGCTCTTCCCGCCGGACGAGGAAGGAATACCGTGCGCGAGAAGGACGGGTGCCCCACCACACGCGCGTTGCCCCGAGGCGACGCGGAATCACTCAGAGAGCGCCGGCCGTTAGTTCATTTTTGCGGAGCGTTTACAACGTCCTGTCCACTCGCGTGGCATCGTTGCTGGCATTTCGATGCATAATAAACGACCGGTTAGCCCTGTGCACCACGGCTCACACCTCTGCCCCCTCTCCGCAGCGATCTGCGAAAGCGCGGGGTAAAGGGGCCATCTCCTTTTCGCTCCCTCTTCGGGTCCCCCGGCGATCTCTCTCGCCTTCTCCTCGTTCAACGTCCGTAAGCTGGATGCACTCCGACTTCCTTTGTGGACTTTCTTCCTCCGCGAGGTGCATCTAACGAGATGCGAGAGGAAAGAGAAAAGCCGCGCGATGCGGACGAGGAGAGACGGGCCACGGCTGGCTGGGTGAGCGTTCAGAAGAGAGAGGAGGAAGGCCGTTACGAACGAAGTTTAACGAAAGGAAATCCGATTTGCACAGCGCGCACCTCTTTCTCTCTCCCGCTCCTCCGTAACCGCGTCCGATTCTCGCGTGCATGCACGAGATGACGCGTCTCGCGCGAGGTACGTTGTTTCCAGAGAGGATGCACTTCGGGATATGTTTTTAGCTTCTCAAGGATTGTCGTACAGCTTGTCTCGGGCCTAAAGTAGAAGTGACACCCTATTAATATCTCGAACCCCTCGAATTCGCGCGCGATCCTCTTTTCCGTTGATAATTGCATATTTCACGGCACATACGGCGGTATTTCTTTCTTTCTTTTTTTTTTTTTCCTCTCTCTCTCTCTTTTTTTTCCAACCGTTAATACGCGCGACTGCTTCGCGTTTTCCCGAAGCACTCGGAATCAAATGTGCTCCAGTTGCAACATCAAATCGATTATAGTTGCCACCTGTGTGACATACCGCGAAAAAGTGGATGCGGCGCGCATCGGAGCGATTATTTGCGCGACTATAATGGATACGGAAAGGCCGGTTTGAATCCGCCCGAATGGGCGTATGAATGGTCGCCGTTTAGCGTAATTATTGGCGCATTGTCTACGGCACAATGCCGGGCGCGAAATTGGCATGCAAAAATCGGATGCGATCCCATTGTCAGCTATTGTCCGATCCAAGCCGTTGCCGCGTTGCACCCCCGCCCTTCCTCCGCGTGGCCTCAGTTTTCGAATATTTCGTCGCCGATTCTCTCGATTCCATACCGCCAATAGATTTACGCGGGCCGGCAAAAGGAATTTTCCAACGGGCACAGTGATTCTCGAACGTATGCCTGTTCACGAGCGCAGGAAACACGGCTGTTAAGCTTTAAAAGTGCTTTCACGCTGTAACAAAAAAAAAAAAGAAAAAAGAAAAAAAAAGAAATTCATTGATTATCGCTCAGCGGAATAAAATTAAAAAGTATTTTAATAACGACGTGATGGAATTGAATTTAAGAAAATGTTTAACTCGTTCGCTTGGAGAGAGTAAATCAATATTCTAACGTAAAACGCGGCACGTCTGCGTTCTATATTTCGATTTTAATACCATTGGAAGACTTACTAATTGCAAGAAACTTTGTCATGCGATCCGATCTCACCTTGTCGTCGTAAATCGTTGCGAGCGCAGCCGCTACGATTTTCTCATATTAGGAGAAGAAAGCTAGATGTGAAGATTGGAAAGGCCAACCGGTGAATTTTGTCGGTTATTAGACAGGGATGGCATGGTTTCGGCTCGTCTTGAAAGCCACCATAGGCTTTTTGTACGGTCAGATTGGCGGCCATTATGCCCACAAAATTAGGCCTTAATTGTGCCAGCGGTAATGAGTCGGGCTGCTCTAATGCATCGGGACCAACTAACCACCACACATAGTATCTCGAGGTACCACGTATCCTATAACGGGTGATTTTTTTAACGATAATCAATATATTCGTATTAGTTCGCGCTGTAGTAATTATCTTTGACTCTACCGATTCATTAAAGCACGCGTGCATAAGTAATTAAATTCACAGCGTTTTCTAATTTTTTTTTTTTCTTCCGCACAGTTTATGGAAACTATTAAAATTGATTTTAAATGAATTAATTTTTAAACATTATTCTTATCAAGTACCGCGTGATTTAACGCGACTGTTGTTTAAAATATAATTCTACGTACCTGTATTATCTTTATAGATTACCGAATACTTGCATTGTCTAGATGTTCGGGACACCCGATAGAAGCAAAGGGCGGTAGGGAACGCTACTATGTAGCGACGTAGTATTATTTAATTGCTCTTCCGTTGTTTTTTCGTCGCCAGATAATTTGTGTACCTGGCGGCGATCTCTTTGTTTCTCTCCATTCTTTTTCTCTGTCGTCCCCGCTTCCTCTTTGTCTCTACCCTTTCGCGACCTCCTCCGTCCGGGCGGCCCAGTTGTCGTTTTTTCCACCAGTTTATATCGTCTTAGAGTTTAGTCATCATCTGGATTCAATGTAAGAGAGAGGTCGGTAAAATTTACACGTGCGTGAGGAAGAGAGAGAGAACGAGGAAAAAAAAAAGAAAAGTAAATAGCACGACGGACGAAAGCTTGAGAAAGAGGTGCGGTCGGCCTACTCCTAATTGCGTGTAATTACCTATGGAGGCCAATTAGGTTAGATTGACTGGACGATTCGCAACTAACCCGGGGATTTCGGGGCTCCCAACTAGATCTTCGTGCCTCCCTGCCTTAGGTAAGCTCACGCGAAAGCAGCCAAGAATCGTTTTTCAGACGTTTTTTTTTTGTCTAGTCACTCGGTACATAAGAAACTTTGTATTTTTTAATTAACTCTCGATACTCGTTGATTAGATCAATCCATTTGTAGTTTTATTTTAAAGAAGTGAACACAGTTCACGTTTGAATATATATTTAAATTACATTTAAAATACCGAGGGGTACATTCATGCAAGACACATACTTAGACTCGAAGTTTGTTATTGCAAATTATTAAATGTAAAACAGTTTTTTTTTTTTTTTTTTTTAACGTAGAAGAAGTGAGAATAAATAACACGCGCGATCCGTAATGTCTACGACGATAAAAACGAGCATTAAACTTTAATAACTAATATTAACATATTTAAGTATGTTCTTCATTTCACGTTCACGAATGTTTTAAAGCAACGTAAAACGTACACAGACATATCTATTAAACATTTAAGTCCAATAAAAATATGAAGTTTTAACAATGATAAAAAATCATTCTGATTTTGCAATACACTTACTTTCGGAAAAATTATTATCACTACTACTATTATCTGCAGATTACTATCTGGTCTGCGATCTGGTAAGAGTTATGATGTTCTCGCTTGTTCTTTCGTAAGTCAACTGGCGTTGCATCGCATTTAACAAAGGCGCTATAGATGACTTTTTTTTTTATCCCTTCCCTTTGAGGGCGAAGAAACAATTGAATGCGAAAATCTTTCCACGTTGATTTAGGTTGATTTCTTACAATATGTCTTTTGTAATCTTAAGGTATAGTTAGCCTTAAAATTTATTTGAATAGAAACTTTAAGAAAGCAGGTTTTATAGCGTCATGGAAGATTTTAAATTATTGACGAAGCAACAAAGTTATTAATGGTAAATAAATAGTTTCCGAGATCGAAAAGATAGACCTAAATCAACTATGAGTCAGAATGAATAGTTACAATAGAAGAAAATGAATGGAATGTCCGGCCGTTCTCGCACCTGGCTTTTTATTTTATAAAATCTGTTACCTGAACTCGGAAAGGTGTGCATTTTCATGTCACGTGCAGGTTTAAAGAATTATTTGTCATTAGAAATTACTGCATAATGAGCTAATTCTTTAATAATAATTTTTTTTTTATTTCCTTTATTGAATTATTTTACCTGAATTAATTATATATTTTCACAACTTTTTATTTAATTATTTGATTTAATTAATTGCATTTTATTTGCATAAAGCAGATGGACACGTAAAAACTCGTGGGTGGCGAGAGGTCTACGTGAGCCATCCAGTGTTGCTTACACTTTATGTATTCTTTAAATTAAATTTGAAAGAAATACTCCGTGGGGTTCTTTTAGAAAAGTTTTATCTTTTTTGTGATTTTAAGAATAGTTTAGAAAACAACTTTCTATTTAGCTATGCAACTCTCTCTCTCTTTTTTTCTGTTGTAACAATAAGCGGTTGCAATTTCACTAGCAAGCACTCATCTGTTTCAACTTGTTACATAAATATCTTTAAAACTTACATTACAAGACGTGTTCGAAAATAAATTAATAATCTATCAGGGAAAAACTTTAATATTTCTTTGGGTCATTGAATATCCATTGGTGGAATTAATCTTCGAGATTAATACTCAATTATTTTTATTCTCTGAATTTTGACAATGGAATTTTTTTTCTATACCTGGATTTTCTATTATTCTTTAAGTAACTGTATAAAAATTATCTCTGTTAAGTAGTTCTTTCTTAACATTTAAAACGTAAAATTCTTTACCTCTGAGGTACAGTTTTAACAAATAAGATCTTTTAAAAACGATATTGTAAGAGATATAATAGGTTAGGAAGGAAATTCGGATCAGGTACCGATTGGGAATCACAAATAAATTTGACAGATCACTAATGAACGATATTTCAAGATTAATTGCTTAAACTCTGCTCTGGCATATATTAATGGTGTCATTTAACTTTCGGTATTTCTTAAGATCGTGCGATTGGCTACCGAGGACTCGGTGGTCAGTCGTTCCCTGAATACACAGTCGTGAAACACAAACGAATTTGTGACTGACCTGAGAGCAAAGATTTTCACTATTTCGGTATCCTTTCCAGGTGGACAAGTATCGGCGTTATGCTAATACACGTGCTGCGATTTTATATCAAGCTCGTTAAGACTGCAACTTTGACAAAATTAACTAGGATTAATTCGTTCAATCTCCATTCGTTGATCTTTTGAGGTAAATTTTTTTTTCTTTAGTTTTATAATAAGTAAGCGATATGATTGAGTCAGTCTCGTTGCTCATTCTTGCACTGATGAAATTATCTACTCATATCAGTCACATTTGGACACGGTTGATCGTTCTACATTTATTGAACATATATGCAATAGGAAATATTTTATTATTAAATCTTTTTTTTTTAATTATATGCTAAACTGAAATAAAAATAATTTTATTCTGGTATAGGAAAAAAAAGATTTATTTTATCTACTTCGGTAATTAAATCTTAATCTATATAAAGATTAAATTTTTTTCTTTAATATTTCTTTTTCTTTTTTTTTTCTTTTTATGTTTCTTCGCCTTTAACCTGTATGTAACGCAGGCCGATTTCTGCTTTGTGCCCTTCTTCGTGTTTCGCTCTTTTTCTCCTGCATCTCTCCCGTGGTCCTTTACAGAAGGATTTTGAACGATAAATACGCGCGGCATATAACTCAATATCGGGCCACGAAAAAGAAGGCGGTGGGCAGAAATGTTCGTGGTTCGACCTCGAGGGCAGACCCGAGCGGGGCATTAAAAGGGAGAGGACATTAAGAACCGCTACAGATCTTGTGTATAAGGATCCGCAGTTGCGAGAAGAGGGTGGTGGGGATGCTGTTGGTGGAAAAAGATAAAAAAAAAATAAGAAAAAAAAAAAAGGCAGAGTGAGAGCGCGGTGAGCGGGGAAGGGGGGGGAGGTAGAGGGGTGACGGTGGCGAGGAGGCAGAGGCAAGGATGCTCACGTATGAGGCAGGACCTCATAACTCCTTATAATGTCCTCTTCTGCGGATGCCTAGCATACACCCCCGTTCCCGTATGCCGTCTCGGGAACACCGTGAACACACCAATGGCCCTCCTCTTGTGTCTCCTCTCTCATTCTTTCCTCTCTATCTTTTCGCTCTGTTACGCTCGTCCCTTTCGCGCTCATTCTCGTCGTTGTCGTTCAAGTGTGGGTGGTTTGTGTGTACGTGCCATAAGGCCTGCTTGCAACCTCTACCTCCTGGCCGTTCCACCTCCCATCCTCCCTCGGGAGCCTGTGTACTTCTATATGCCCTTCTATACGAAAGCCATACCTTCGCCAAGGGAATAAGAGAGTTAATCTTGATATAATGGCCGCGACTGTCGCGGCCCACAAGACAATAGTCCAAGATATATCGTTAGCTTCGCCCTTTCGCGTCTCGGCGCCATTATACCGGCACGCTCGGCTCTCCTTCCTCTTCTTCTCTTCCTCCGTCTCCTTCTTCTTCTCTGTCGTCGTTGCCGTCGTCGTCGCGCTTGTCTTTTTATTCGCGTTCTTATTCGGCTTCACGGGGTGTTACGATGCACGTGGAGTTTCGGCGCAACGATAATGCGATTCGCGCTCGATACGCCACCGATGCGAGCTCCGAGTCCGAAGGCGGGAACACAGTCTCCTCGGTTATTTCAGTACCGAAACTGGTAGGCCGATGGAATCGTAGATTATAGTCCATCCTCGGTACTTACTTCTTTTAGTCGCCGTTATTTTCACGTGCGAGGTCCGTACAATCGTAACCGTGACGTTATTTCACGCGACTTTCATAAGTGTATAATTAAAATACAGTTTGCTCGTCGTATTAAAAAAAAATCTTATCGTATAAAAAAAAAAGGGTATAAAAAAATTAAATCGAGAAGTTGTTTAATTTTATCTTTATTGATCGAGACCGTAACAGCGTCTGTACAAAAAAAAAGAAATTTGGTCTTCGAATGCCGCAAAAATTCGACGAGTTACCACGATATCCCTCCCTCTAATCACAAGGAAGGAGAAAAGTGGCGGAGAGAGAACGGCGAGCCCTCGACACTCCGAAACTCTTAAAGACCAGCTTCTCTCCATCTCGCCGGTCGACTCCCCCGCAAAATCATAATCTGATCTCGTATTAAGGATCCGTTCTTGCGCTCCGCTCGATCTACTCCCCGCTCCCGGTGCTCCCCTATTTTTATGCAGATCAGAAGCGAAGCGCCCTGAGGTGGGAAGCTACGCTATAAACGCTTTATAATCTCGGTTTCGCTTGGCGGTACGTGCCCCGTCCGTTTCCAAGAGCCAGCGGGTATACTTCCACGCGTTTTCGTGACAGAAATCGATTAATTTCGAAGAGAACCGAATCACGGAGCCCCGATCGAGATAATTGACGAACAAAGTTCATCGGGTGAACGCGTATGCGTGTTGCGACGTTCAGAGTTTTGCGAATAAACGTTCACATTTTTATTTGCGAGCTCACGAAAATAAAATTGAATAAAATCACTTTTAAATAAATAAGTTTATTGAGTGAAACCAAATAGCGTTGCGATTCAAAAAGATAATTTTATTAAAAAAAAATTTCTTTTACTTTCTGTAAAAAAAAAAAAAAAAAATTTTGAAGTTACGCGTTAATTAGTTATTAATTATTAATGCTTTTTTTGTGACGCTAATTGGTTTTCTCGCATGGCTCACTTCGTGCACGAGCGAGAATAAATGTGAACAGTTAATATTCCTGCGTGTGATTTTTTTAAGAAATAAATTGTTACGATTATCAGATTATTTTTGGGGCTTGACCGAGTACGAGTTTTTTAACGGCGACGATTTCGGAGCTCGAAAGTAGTAGCTGGGCTCGGAATAGCGATAAAAACATGTTCGAACTCGTTTGGGTCTGTTGTGGGGGAGGAAGCATCGAGCTCTCGGACGCGTCGAAAAAAACGTAAACAAACGGGCTCGGAGTCGAGCTCGGCGTTGCGAGAACTCAGCGCGAGAAGGACAACGGTCAATTGACGATCGACTATCGGCTCTCTCACTTCCTCCGTGGTTCTCTCTTCCTCGCACGGCCGAATTTCAGTCTAGTTGCGGAGCCTCAACCGCGAAGACGTATTGCTAATCGCTCCGCGATTTTGCGTATTTCTTGACCGCGAATAGGACAGTCCCGCATGCGGATAAGTGTCGACATCGTCGACACGGGAGCGGTAGATCGTTTTTCGTACTCTTGTGCCATTCATCTCATCGTTTTGTGCTTCGTCTCGCGCCTCGAAAAAAGTACTTTGACGAGAAACGGTTACGTCGCGAGCGCAGCGCTCACGGAGCGTCCGACGTGAATTACCCCGCGTATTACTCGGGCATTTCCGAGCAGCCATCAAAATTTTCATCGGCAGATTCCGGTAACTGCCACCGTCAGTGCGTCAGATTCGCGCCTTCAGCCATCTTCTTCGTCGCGGCCGAGATTTTCGTCCCGTTTTCGAGCAAGAGAACTTGAGGTGTTAGAGAAAGACAAAGTGCGCGGGGAACATTTCGTCCAAAACATGCTGCTCAACGTATCGCGGCCGGTCCCATTCGCCGCTTCGCGCGAATTCTTAGCGTCGTTCACTGTGCCGAGAGTTGATCGAGGAATCACAAGTGATCTCGCTTTGCATCGCAGCCAGATTCTTGCGTCGAGATCGAGAAAGACCCGGCGAAAGTAAGTAAACTCGACGAATATCGGTACTGGACATTCGCTCAACAGTCGATCGTTCGTCGCGCTTCGTAATTTTAATTGTAAAAAATCGCCGCGAATCCCCTGTCGTTATTTCGGTCTCTCGAGTGAGCGTTAGTAATTAGTGATAATAATTATAAAAAAAATTTTTTTAACGCAGAGCAGTGTAATCTAATGTCAAATAATTTATAGTGTTTCAAGATAATCCAGCCAGAACACTGCCACCGAAAGAAGGAAGGAAGGAAGGAAGGAAAGATAGAAAGAAAGAAAGAAAGAAAGAAGGAAGGAAGGACGGAAGGATGAAAAATAATCTAATCTATCCCTATCCTAACCGGAAAATATAAAGGTAAGTGAAACCGACAACATGCCATTTATTGTATATCTCTCAATTGTAATTAAAAAAAAATTATAATTAACCAATGTCTCCAAATATAACAACGCGCGTACGTGATTTTTTCTAAAAAAAAAAAAGCCGTGTTTAAATCAATTTTAAAATATTAAAAAATTATATAAAATATTATTCTAAACAAAATTAACAATTTATTTAATCGTTTAATTAATTGATCGTACTCTACCGATTACAATCGCTTGCTTCGTTATGCTTAAATGCGAGGAAGCAATGTTAACCGTTTCTTGCGTTTTTTTTTTTTTTAATCTTCACGCGTACATTGTCTACTTTTTGAGGCGTCGAAACGGAAGGACAAGGTTCTCTAACGTTGTCTATGGGATCACATTAAACGCATTCGGACGTTACTTGACAATGTATTAAGCGCCCTGAGCCGGTGCGACACGAAGGGTGACCGGCGCAGGACATGCGAGGATTCGGTTGCTCCTACTTTCGCACAATAGTTTCCGGACTCGTGGCACTGCCTCTCCCGAGGGGAGAAATTACCCATGAAATATTGACGGACCTCGCGAGCATTAACCCTCCATCCAATTGCATCGCGTATGCCGCATAACCGACACTTATAACGTTCACGTTGCTCGTACAGGTGTGCTAATCTCCGTCTCACCCTTGAATTCTACGTCTACTCCTCTATTATCAGCTTGAGCCTGCTCTATATTTTATTAACGATTCGACAACTGCTGGAGTAACATATTCCCGGTTAAACTTTTTAACGGCGACACCGGCGAACCGCTAATTTCTATAATTCTGGCGACTCGCGAGAAGCGTTTACATCTAAAAAATTAATCGAATACACTTCAGTCGAATCAGGTCAAACGTTAATTATTAAATTAACTGTTCTAAACGTTAATTACGCGAACGGAATACCGAATGAGTTTACGTACGCGAAACCGTTGACTAAATAATATCTGCCTCTTTTATTATAATTACCATTTCCACGTAATTACGTTAGCTCATTAGTAATGTAAGAGCGGTACGATATTCTTTCCTCAGTTTCTTAATGCGCGGACGTGGAACGTGTCTTTTCTCGGAAGAGCATTTCGTGTGGAGGCACAAAGCTATCCACTGACGGATAATCAAGAAAATAACCGAATGTGCCGTTGTGGCCATACACGCGGCACGGACGACGTATCCCGGGGTTTTTTTTTTCCCCCCCACCTCTCTCCCTCAGCGCGCGGTAGCACTTTAATCATCTCGTACTTGGCCAAGTGCGCTCGTCCCGCTCTCGCAACCCGCTATTGTTTTCACCGGCGAGAAGAAGAACTTGCCGAGCGGAAAATCGGCCCGATAGATTCGGGGATGTTGCACTCCCTCCCCCTCGCACCCAGCCGTGAGTTGATAACGCCAGCGCGGCTATACGTGCGAGTGAACCGTACATCTCTCTCCCCCGCGTGTGCGTAACTATGTACGTGAGCGCGGCGTTTGTGTGCGCGTGATAGACCGAAGGGATGGAAACGTCGATCGCCGTACAGCGGCCGCCGATGCTTATAAGAATCTACTTCTCGGGTAGAAACGTATCCAGAAGGGTATCTCGGAGGGGTAGTTGGCGCGGCCATTAATTCATCTGCTCGTTGATTGCCTGACGAACCCCGCGCATCCCCGCGGCCTGCCCGTTCTCTCGCTCTCTCTCGCTCCGCACTTTTCTAATTAATTTCTAACTCGAGGTTAGCCCTATCGGTCGGTCGACCGGCCGACCGGCGCGGCCTGCCTGCCTTCCTCCCTTCCCTCCCTCCCCCCAATCTGCCCCCTTCCTCCCCCAGCGATTTCTTCCTCGCGTGGTAAGAGGGAATGGAACGTTTCCGTCGTCACTTTTATAGGCGGTGTAATCGATGCCGACGACGGCGGAGCGACTTCTGGGTAATCCGGACGGACCTATACGGCAACTTGACTAACTCGCGGAAGGAGAGTTTCAGCCTGGATTAATTGCGATATAAGAAAACGCGAAGGAAAATTTCGCAAGAAAGCTGGCTCGCGCGAAAAGAAAGTTTAATTTTGATATTGTTAGATCGGATATATGAATAGCGGATAGCTGAAGACACGTATGTTACTTGAAAATCGCAGGTTTCGTCGAATCGATTTTCAATAAGCGGTACAAACGAATAGTCGATGCTGCGTGTAATTCTTATCTCGTCTTCATTAGTTACGCCGGTTCTGGTTCGCGTGATATTGTCTCGTCGTGTCTCATTTATTCGAAATCGAATCAACCGCGCACGAATATAATCGTGTTAAATCGCACCATCGAAATAGAAGAAATTGCGATATTTTTTGCATATCTGCTGTACTCGTTACGTACGTGATTAGATGCTGTTTTTTTTTCTTGTTCTTTTTTTTTTTTTAGCTATTTTGGATTTAATCTCGTCGAGTCTTGTAAAAATGATGACGGTATTTAACTATTATCGTATTCTGCACCGTTAAATATAGAAGATACGATATTTACGTGTTTCTAAAATTAATCGTTTAAATACAAAAGCATGTAATTAAAAAAAAAAACATATTTTAATACTTGCGTACATCCATGATTAGTATTACCGATTTCTCGCGTTACGTTCGCGCAAAATATCACGACGTTCCAATCGCATGATTAGGCCTTATTGTTATCATGGCTCGCGGGGACTTGTCATTATTTCCACTCTTTTTAAAATTATCTTTATACATCAAAGCGATCATTATCCCAATACATTTGCGCAAAAAGGGAACGCAGCCTTGGTAATTAACTGCAACACATTCACTTACGTGATTATAAGAATTTCAGCTGGCTAGAATGATGGAGTCATTGACGCAATGCGGACACGCGTTGGATAATGCTCGGCGATCAGAATAACCATAGCGTGACCGGACGTGTAATTTCTGAAAAACTGCAGCTCTCTCGCGCGCGCGTGGCCGCTCGTCATGAAATTCCAGGGCTGCAAATAATATAGAGCCAGTTTCGTAATCTTGTTGCAATCCTTAATTAAAGTTTTAGTCTTAGCTTAAGGGTTCCCGATAATTTCCAATCAATTTATTCGTAATTATTGAAAAATTATTGACGACTTATTTGCCGGTGTTATAATAACTCTTGATTTCTCATTTCGAATAATCAAATTGCTTTTTTAACAATCGAATTAATTAGTCGAACAGACACGGGATTATCTTAAATGTTTACGTTAATTTAAAAAACTTTATTAAAATAATTGAATTTTTGTCATCTCACGAAGGTTTGTACAATAGAAGTGTTTGGCGATTTAAATCCTTTTTCTTCGTCTTTTTGTTCTGAACGAAAGATATTGTTAAAAATTCAAGTCTTTTTTTTCCCACATTACTTGTTAACTGTTTTCCAAAGCTATCTACGTGCTTTTCTTTTCGCTTTATAATGAATATACGCACACGAGAAAAAAAGTACGGATCGGGCGACAAAAAGAGACAGACAGAGAGAGAGAGAGAGAACAGAATGAACGGACCGTGGACTGTGCGGTTGGTACACTTCAGCATTGTGATGCAAATGTGTCTAATCGGTCGAGCCAGTCGACCATATGTCCGTTTGCACGAGGAGCCCTGACGCGACGTTGTGTTGTACTCGCGAAGTACACGTTAAACTTAACCATTAATCATTATTGCGCACTAATGATGATCGTAGACACGCTTACTTATCGTACATTTTGTTCTTAATAACTTGAAGCGCCGATGCGACAAGCCGTCGTTAACCATGGGCGCAGTGCCATTCTTTGAAGAGAGCTCGGTATTGAATTTGTTGCGGTAGTCCATTGCATTTATCTTCTCCGTTTGTACCTACTAGCACGTACTTGCTCGACAGGCAACCGACACAAATCGTGATCATTTCCTAATCTCTTCCGAAAACTTATGAAGAGTCAATGCTTTTCTTTCTCCTCTTTTTTTTTTTTTTTTTTTTACCAAAATTATATCAATCTCAATTTTTATTTTTGTAACTCAAACGCACGCGTGATAAAGTTTTTGAATTAAACTGTATCGAGCGGTATTGAAAGATATTCAAATTTTAATTCGCTATTAATTAATTCAGATTGCGGAGATTGGTCGTGTTTGAGGACGCGATTTAAAAAGAGTCAGGTGTCCCGACATCTGCCTTACGTCTCGTAGCTTAATTTCGAGTCGATCGCGGCGACGGTAATGCGCGTTTGTAACCCGATACAATTCCATCCCGGTCGTCTCTTCGTCATCCGGTTATCCGGCCCAGCCGTGGCATCTATATGCTAATGACGACCGATTCATTACGCAAAACGCACACGGCGGACCATTATCTTCCCTTTTTTTTCTTTTTTTTTTTTTTTTTTATTTGCGAGAGGCGCGGCGCGGGAGCGACGTCGGGGAAAAGCCTTGCGGAAACAGAAACGCAGGAATGGACGAGGGGAAAAAAAAAGAAATGCAAAAGCAGAGGAAACGAGCGATCGCCCGGTAGTGGCCGATTTCCATACGCGTTAACGGTTCGCGGACGGCAGTTGGTACTCGAGAAAGAAGAAGGAAGAAAGAGAGAAAGAGAGGAATAGGCCTCGCGAGAGCGCATTACCGCGAGCTCCGACGTATATTTAGGCCCTCCGATTATTTATGATTACGATTATCCCGGACGGCTTTCGAGCGCTTTATTGAATGTTTAGCATGTGCCGGCCACGCTAATTCTGAGCCGTACGTTTATAGCGTATGGGTGGAAAGAGAGACAGAGAGAGAGCCCGGAGAAGAAGGTGGTGGGAGGGTCATCTTCTCTTCTCTTACGCGCGCTCCTTAGACGAGTTTTCGCTCTGTCGCTAATTCGACCCGTTCGATCAAATTACTCGTCGACGAAACAGCCTCAGCCTCCGCCGCTTCGTTCTCCCTCCGTAGTTTCATTCCGTCCTCCGCTTCTCCGCTGGCTAATGATCGTCGTTAATCGTCCTTCTTGGACCTCCCGATCCGTCCGTCTCGCGTAATATCTCCCTCGCGATTCTATATGATAATCATTTCCGCCGTGAATCGCGCGAGCGCGCTGCGCGGCCCGAATCGACGCCGGCTAAAGTGGAGCTCGGCTTCAAGATCGCCCGTGGATGTCGTTAACTAATTATAGTTGAGCCCGCCAAATAGTCGCCTATGCCGCGAGTACTAATGAACACTTGAGTAAACACATTTTACCGTTTTCCCTTCGCGACTTGGAGCTATCTTGGTGCCGCGGCAAGGCGTCTCTAGCGGGAACTCGAGTGTGCTAATGACATCAGGTGGGGTGGAGGGGAACAGCGGAAGAGAAGCGTACTCGCGGAGTATCGAGGAGAGCGTGCCTTCGATACTTTTGGATTCGCACTCCGCGCGAGTCCCCGTCGAACCGCGGCCTCGGCTTCTTTCGAAGTACCGCGACGCGAGACACTCGAAAATATTAATTGCAATTTAATTTTAGTATACGGGGGTCGTTTTCTTTTTTTTTTTACGGGAGCGGCTCAGCGAGAACGTGCGTTCGTCGGTGACAACGTGTCCTGGACGCCGCCACCGACCTTGCGGTCTAAGAAAAACAATGCGAAGTGTAGCGTGTACCGGGGCAATACGTGTGCGGCCGCGTGCTATTTCGGGGTCACAAATGCTTCTCCGCGCTTCGACTGCGGCGGCGAGCTGCTGCGCGGACCGTTGCGCCTGCTGGGCGTAGGTGGTGCACAATTTATCCAAAATAATTACTGCGGCGATACCGGAACGTGCGCGCGCGCGTATTTGGGACGCCGTGTGTCGGGGGCTCTCTATTTCGAGGCGCGGATGTTTCGACTTTAATTAATCGGCCGCTTTTGTAATGCCGGGCGCCGTGTGTTTGAAATAACCGCGTAAGACACAACGTAAGGCGCCCGATAGTCCAACCGGTTCCGCGATAAATCACGCCGCGCCGCGTGATGCTAATTGACAAGAAGCGATTGTTAAACTTTCGAGCATTTGCCAGCGTGTCGAGGCTCACCTTTGGTCTAGCTGTAGGCCTGCTATGTTTGGAAGCGTCGGTGCGCGAAGCGATTTCTCGCGAGATCTTTTACGAGCCGGGCATCGCGCTGCACTATTCATGTGTTGCAACTTATTAAAGCCCACCGCGATTGGATTTATCGATTGTACGCTTTTCGTGGAAGCGTGTGCGTTCTAAAGAAGCAGCGCCGAAAACGGGTCACTCCCGCGGATCAGTGACTTTCTTAATATTTCACTTAATGTAATATAAGTATTATTAATTTAATATTACCTATACGGGCTGGGAACCCGTCGTATATTCGATACCGTATATTAATACGTTAAACTCCACGTGCGATCTTATTCCTATTCATTCTTTCATAAATTGTTCAATATCCTACTTCCCGCCGGTATCAAGAGACAATTTCGAATCACGTTCGTTCGCGGCTTTACGATTGTTTCTGAAATTCAGCGTATCCGCGGAGGAAAACGTCAGCTATTTTCGGATGGCGAACTGCTCTCGCGCGTGGTGGCCGGTTCGCAGATAATTTCCTGTCGTGGCATATGGTTCGCCGTGAATCGCGAACGACACGGCGCGACGGTGCCGATGAGAAAACGTTAAGGATAATTTCAGCGCGTCTTTCCTAATCCACGGCATTCTCGGCTGCGCACCGGTCGACCCACTTTAATCCGAACTTACCGGCCACTTGTCCCCGCTGAGAATGCCTCGCTTATTTAAAACGGTTATCCGCCAATTAAATACGGATTGCGGCTTGGCTGGTAGGCGGGTGATCCGCAATAATTATCGCGTCGACTCGCGCGAGCTTTAGCACCGCGAGCGCCGGATATTTCAAGCCGCGCACGTTCCGTCTTTAGACGTGAACTCATTGATAATACTTTCCGGTGAAAGCGCGCCGTGCCTACGTGTGTATCGTTGCACCTAACGAGACTCCGCGAAAGCCGCGCTTACGGTATCCGTTACGCGTTATTATAACTTAACGCGGTGTCAGCCCGCCTGGACCGCCGGCTGCACTTACGTCACGTTAACGTAAGCTCCTATAAATGTCGACTTTATGCCGGGTCGTCCGTTGCCAAATTCGATTCGTCGTACATATCATTATTTCGGTTCGGAAGGATCCCCGATGATGATCGGAGCCAAAAATAAATATCAAATTGCCTTTCGAAAATAACGAATTATTGCTCTCCTGGAATAAATGTCTTCATAATTTACGCGGACAGTCACGCGTAATACTTGGCGCGTTTAAATATTAACGCGCGCTGTGTCTCCAGCTAAAAAATTCATCGCGGACAAATGTTATTGCTATCGCGGCATATGACACCTCGCTATAGAAGTAATCTCTTATCTCGCATAAAAGATATCTTTCTCGGTACAATCGATCCCGTTGCATAAAGCACGAGGATTGCATCGACGCAAATAATCGAATTTGATCCGTAAAGAAAACCATCTAACAAAGCCCCGGAGGTTTCAGTTGTGAGTGCACTTGGCGCTTACAAACGGATAGCAGGATAGGCTCAACGAGCGCGCGCCGTGCGGTATCTGTGTGCAAGTTCACAAATTTGAGCGAATAAAGAAAAGGCGCCGCGTCGGGTGGACCCTTGGCGGCGAGTCCGCGTCTCCTCTCGGCCGATTCTTCTTCGCGGTGCCACGCTCGACAATAATAATATTATCCGTAATCGTGAATCGGGAGAGAAAGAGGAGGATACTCGTCGTTAACATCTACATTCACGCGCTCGCGAGGCCTAACTCGTTTCGATCCGCGCCGGACGCGTCAGTGCGTTTATTGAAAATAAATACACAACGCCGCCGCGCCTCTCATTACAAAACCCGCGGACGAAACCCCGAGCCTTAAGTGCCGGGACCTTTCGCCCCGGTGATTACCGCCGACGATGGTATCGCGTGAAAGGTGTCTTTGCACTCACGGCGTTTTCCACTGGCCGCAGTCACGTGCTGAAGGGAGACGGACAAGCTGCGCGGTTCGCAGGCGAGGAGGGAAAAGAATACAGTCTCGGCTTGTACACCTCATCTTTAAATAGCGGTGGACGTCGCGAGCGCGGCAAAATCCATTTCCAAGTAGCTACGGACGTTTTAGACGGACCACCCACCGCGACATCCTCTCCACGGCTCGCTCTCCGCTCGCGCGGCAATCGGCGCGCTTCCCTGACGTTTCTTCCGCGAATTAAAACTGCACTTCCTATCGCTAATGTCGTCCACGTGATTCCACCGGCGACGTGTATCAGGCCTCCCGCACGTTAATGTCAAAATTATCCTCGCATTTTTCTCATTTCTTTGCACAATTCTTTTTTTTATTTTTTTTTTTTTTTTTATTTTTTTTTTTTTGGTCTTTATCTCGCCCGGAATGTTTCTGAACTTCTTAAAAGGTACTTTACGGTTATCTGAAGAATGCCACGACGATAACGTCCTTTGGATGCTGCGCAATCGATCCCAGGCGTGTGCGATCGTGATTGACGAACAACTATTTCAAGTTCGAATAAATACATATGTATATCTATATATCTATATATATTTTTTTTTTAATTTAACTCGATAAAAAAGTTACGAAAGAGGGTCACTGAAATTTCGGCAAAACACAATGGCCGCGATAATTTTATCAGGGAATGTTTACCGACTGCACTTTCATATATTTTTCGAGAGTCTGTTCTTGCCTCGGAAATTCAACTAATGTTCCACAGCGCGGTAAAGTTCTCCCGTTTAACGAGAGATTCTAGAAATTGTGTGCGAACTACTTTGTTCCTTTTACGAACTTTTACGCTTCATCTCGGGACGCATAAGCAATCGATGACCTTTCCCTCCACTTCGCTCGTTCATGGATGATCAATAGCTAACTGTTACAAAGTTCTGCTGTGCAACTATGTCAATTAGATTGTTTGCCTGTGTGAATATTGCCGTACAGAACGGGGATTTCTGACGTCATTAAAGCGTTTGTTTTGCAAGCGGCATGCGACGCCGAGATTGTCTGCTGATAAATTTTTGACAGACTGTACGCTAATAATTGTAAAAAGATACGTGCGAAAAAAAAAAACACGTGAATGTTCAATTACGGGAGAAAGAGGAGATAAAAACATGTCTGCAAAGATTTCTTTCTACTAATTGTGAGCCAGCATCACCTCGCGGTTCTATTAGAAACGGCGCGAACAGCGTTATGTCACGAGGCGCTTTATTCGATATAATTTTACTTCGAAACAAGCCAGACGATCATGCCAAAAATAATAATCGCCGTGAAATAAAATCGAGACAAGTACGCGTGTAATTTCAGCGAAGATGACTACGTTAACTCTTTGCACTCTCGCGTTGAGCTTGTTTCGTAACGCTCTCTACATTTAATAATACCACCGCGTTTAATAATTGAAAGCAGGGTGGAAGCGTTATTCGAATGCCGCGGTAGGTCTGCGTCCGCCTTCGCGCCGCTCCCGACGCGGTTTCGTGAAATTTTCAAGCCCAAGCCTCGGCTATATCTTTCATCAATCATGATCGCGCATGCTGGGATCAATTACGCGGCGAGAGGCGCGAACGGACGTCGCGCTTCTCTTTCTCTCTCGCGGATTTCGATAGTATCATTGCTCCTGACGTCACCGCGGCGTTTAATGAGCGGCTACCAGAGAGTAGTTCTCTCCCCACGTCTCCTCCCTACCCGCGCGCGGGTGATCGCGACCAGAGGGAGACGGAGCGAGTGGAGGCGCCGGTGGAGGGGGCGTAGGGAGAGCGAGAAAGACAGAGGAAGGGGAGAGAGGTAGTATCGTGTCGGACGCTGGACGAGGCGCACGCTCGATGCGAGACAGCGCGTACTTTCATGCGTGCGGAGATCGAAAGAAGCGGTACCAGGACTACGGTCAGTCCTGGACGTCCTGGTCGTAGGCGTCACCGCGATCCGTTCTCGCGGCTGTCCCCGAGACCAGTTCGGAAAGTGGTTACGGACGTTGGTGCTCAGCCACCGCCGCCGCCGACCACGCGGCACACGCACGCACGTACACGCGCGTGATAACGCGTGAGTGCGACGGAGACAAGCGGCTACCGACCGTGCCCGATCGCGGACGAGGACCCACGATTCTAGCTCGCGGCGTTCTGGCGCGCAGCCGATTGGTCCGACTGTCCGAGGAAGTGGTCACCGCCGACAGGGTTCAGACCGGGTCGCCACGTGAGTCGGGTGCAGCATCGCGAGGCAGAGTAGCGCGCGCGAAATCCTCAATCTTTCGGAGAACTCGCGGGAACATTATCAGAATCGTGCGGAATCTTTACGGTTGCCGTTCCCTGCCGAGGGACGTCATGGGCCGCGGAAGGCACCTGTGATCCGGAAGTGTCCCAGTGCGCGGCACCAGACGCGCGCGGACTTGGAGAACGCAATGAAATCGCTCGAAGAAACTTTCAGATGAGGAATAACGCCGTAGCTCGGTTCACCATTTCGATCGGGAAGATCACGTTATTTCGAAGCACCGCGGATCCTCCGCTTGACGATGAGAAAGAGGGAAATCGTGTTTAATGAAGACCTCGCGACGTTCCCGTTGAAGCGGACCGTGTGATCGCGAGAGGAACTTACCGAACATATCGTTTAAACTCACGTGACTCCGATTACCTGCCGAGTCACGTTCGTGATAGAAAGGCGGAGTTGTGTCTTTAGAGACTTCGATACGCCGGTTAATCCTGAGGATTATTAAGAGTAATCTCGAGCATTTGCGCGTTCCGAGAGACCGAGTCGAACTATTCTCGCGCTCCCACCCGCTTTGCTATACTAAACTTTAGCATATTTATATGATATTCGTGTACAGATATTTAAGCGAGTGGCCGGTTCTGCCAGTCGGCGCTTTTTAACCGAGTCTGAAAGTTTAAAGCCGAGACGAAGTGTGCAGACGCGAATTTAACGTCGTCGATTTATTTAGTTGCCATCGAATTTCGACACGGTCCGAAAAGATCGACACGTTGACGTAACACTCGCCACGTGAGTGATTGATCGCAACCTAGGGTAACGTTACGCACGTTCCCCGTGTGTGTTTGACATTTCGAACGGGGCACGAAGACGCGCGCCCGGCGTCGGCGCTTGACGCAACCGGAAGTGAACCTCGCGCTACGAGTTTCCGGCGAAGATGGAAGATCGATTCGGCGAGGGTAATCGAAGATCGCGGGATGAGACCTGGGTCGGCACGGTGCTATTCTCGTGAACGTGCCGTTCGCTTCGAGTCTAATTCGTGTTTCGTGATCGCCGATTGATACTCGGGACGATATAATCGCACGGTGCTGAAATAAACGTGCGCGAGAAACCTATCGCGAGTTTTTGCGCGGCTTTAAACGCGTATTCGCGCGCAAGTTTTCACGGTGAAATTAAAAAATGCGACGAACGCTCGTACCGGTGATTAAAGGTCGCCAGTGATTTTTCGCCGGGCACGTGTCTGGAACGAACACTTTGTTAGGATCTCGCAGGCGTCGCGGGACGTTGACGCGAAGTTCCGGTCCACGTGACAATTGAGATCCGCGAAGTCTGGCGAACGTTAGGGAGTTCTCGCGAAGAAGAAGAATCGCGTTGGCAAATACGCATTATCCGAAATTAATTGCGACGATGGTACGTCAAGGAGCGCGTCAGTGACTCGACGAACTCGTCGGTGACAATTAGAGGTAGGACAAAAGTAAAAAGGTGGTGCGTGCTTCGAGGAAGTAACGAGAAACTCCGGCCACGAGAGAAAGAGAGCAAGGCGTAGCGGGCATTTAAAGACTGTCGGAACTTGGATCAAGTTGGATTCGTGTCTCTAGCATGTCGCCCTTTCCTCTTGGGATTTCGATATTTTCGCGATACACTCCTTCTGAGGTGAGCAAGATAAATACGTTTCTATAAATTTCTGTCTTTTGTAGAGCGTTTAATAATCTCAATAATTAATACACAAATCAAACATACCGCACGAATGCACACACACATAGATACGACTCTTCCACTTTTAGAAATATCAGCAAAGAAAAACAAATCGCGTAAACCTTGAGGCGAATAAATTGAACTAAATGTTGGATTCGATTTTAGTTTCAAATCTAATTCCGTTCCATTCTTTCGAGACGTTTTAATTGAATGAGAAAAATCAAGACGTAAAATGATCAAGATAGCGCTGAATGTATATTACAAATTGAGGTCGCTCCAATTTAACCGACTAATCCAAGGAAACCGCGAAAACTAGCCGCGAGAATGACCGAAAAACATATTTCGCTCGAAAAAGTGCCCGATACTTTTTATCGATCGCAACGCTATAATTAGGACGATATCGCGCAATGCACCATTCCTCCCTCGAAACGAAGGAATAAACAATTTAAGACGCAACGGAGTTCCGTCGACGATAAACGCCGCTGAAATTGGCGTTTACATCGACGGTTATTAATGACTCGCAAAGTGATGGGTGCAGCACTCATAAACTCGGTGACTATACAATTGAAACGAAAATAAATCGGTAGATAAAAGGACAGAATATTTCACATTTTCAGGCAATAAAAGACAACTTTTTCCACAACAAAATAAAAGTATTATCGTAAAACGCATCTCTGCCGCTTTATCCTTTCCGCTAAAAGAAAAACAAAAAAGACCGCAATTTTTATCGCGAAATCGTGTAAACCATGACTCCACTCGAACAACACAGAGAATCTTTTTTTTTCTCACTTCTGCCGATTCCGCTTATCATCCGCTCTTTGAATGAACAGCGCGAATGCATTCTCGTGCCAACGTGGCGTTGGCATTAGTGTCACCAGTAGCTGCCAGAAACGTCCATAGTGCATTAACTGCGGTAAAGACCATCCAGAATAATTTGTGCATAATGTAGAAATAAACAACGCAAAAAGTATCGCGTTATACAACGGCAAATCGGTCAATAAGAAAATCACGCTGCAGCTTATTCCCTTTTCACTTTTCACGCGCGAAACATATCGTTGTTTTTTTAATAAAACACAAGACGTAACTTCTCAAAGATATAAATTGAAAAAAAAATAAAAATAAAAGTATTTCGTTGCTACTATTGAAAACGTAAAAAAAATTGTGATTAGTAGGCCATTCTTCGCCGCCAAAAAGTTTCCTAGGCGGCTCTTGACTTTCCAAGCTTTCGTAATTAATAACGTTTATTATGTTCTGACAATTAGACAAAACGAAAAGAAAAAAAAAAGAAAAAGAAAAAAAAATACGAAACTCGAATCTGGCAGCATTGCGTGTTCTCGCGCGAATGTCGCGCTCTAATCGTCGTCGGCCGGTAAGCGAGCGAGTTAATGACAGACCGGAAGCGGCGTTTAATTAAAGTACGCACGTCCGGCAGAGACGTTTTCACGAGGCTCGGTTGCTTGCCTGGCTGGTTGCGTAATTTCGAAGGGAAGAACAATAAATTATCGCGGTGCACGCTGATAAACCTGAGTTTCCGAATGCATGTCGCCACTTAACGAACTAAGCACCGCGGAATCGAATGCGTCATCGAACTATCGCGGCATTGTTGTAATGATTATGTAATAGGTGCTAATAGTGCACTCACGCGTTAATTTGTACAATAGTATAATTGCCGCGGATGCCTCTCAAAGCAGGATATAATCGTTACATACTATTATGTATAATTCTAAAGCTGAAAAATTACGTCCGTTTCGACCCAACGACGAAAAATCGGTCCAGGCTACTCTTAATATAACTTCATATTAATTATATTTTATTCCTGGATTAAAATAATTTCTGCACGGGACAAATCGTTGCATTAAAAAAATATTTGTTTTGCGCGGTTAAATGTCGCATAGGTTAATTGAATACGCTTGACTTTTATGATTCATGAATATTCACGCTTTGAAATAACGTGGAATTAGAAACGACGCGAAGTTAGAATTACCGCGCAGTTGACGAACGCGTCTAAGTACAACGTAAATTTACTACTGAAAAATTAATTGCCGTTGCCAACGCGACTCTCAATTCGATCGCGTCGCCGTGAATAACGGGACCAAATTTTTACACGCAGCGAAACATGAGCGATCACTCACAGCGTTAATGACTTCTGCGAATGCCAGTCGTGCTTAAATTATTAGCAATTAGTTTATGGCGATTTCTGCGATTTCTTCGTAAATTCGGATTAACAGACGTTCGCGCTAAGCGAGTCGCGCGAAACGTCACACACGTTGATGAATGGAAAACGAAAGTCCTTTCTTATAATTACCTACAATAATTAGGCGCGCGTATATAACTAACTTAATAATTGGCCTATTGATTATACAAGATATTTCAAATGTAGTTCACGCGGTTATTTCCAGATTCTGTCTTCCCATATTAAATGAATGAGAAAGATTCATATAATTAATACATTTGACATCTACTCATTAAATACCTCCTTATAACTAAGTCTCGATAGAGATATTTTTGCACGTTTAAAAATTTGAAATAACGAACATACACACATGTGTCATTCATCTTTATACGTAATCCGACAGGGACCCGAAATAGCGACCTCATTTTCTTCGGGACGTCTTTTTTTTTTTTTTTTTTACTGGCGGCACTCGGAAGATCTCGACGCGAGAGGCGTAGAATCGAACGATCGAAAGCCATGAGAGCGATCGTTGTTTGAAGAAACGTGATGCCAGGTGATCCGGCAAAAACCGATAAACGCAGCGCAGCCGAAAGTTACGGCGGAGGAGGAGAGAGAGAGAGAGAAAGCGATTTCTACGGATCATAATAAACGGACGAGGCCGGGCCCGGTCGGGTGCAAATGATTTTATTGCTAAGTGCGTTACGGCGGGAATTAACGACCTAGCAATTATTCCGTCGTTTGGGTTTTTATGCGCGAGCGATTCCTGTGGGAAAGCAGGCGCGAACGGCGCGCGCGGAAGTGCACCGCGCCTCGCGATCGTTACAATGTAACAGATTCGTAGAAATTGTTGTCCATTAGTGCTGTCGGATCGCTGGTCAACGTCGCGGTAGGGCAATTACACGACGCCCTTTCAGTGAATTTAGAAAATTCTGTGACTCCGGTTACTGCTCCCTTCGCGCAACTCGTAATCGAATATACGTACATACCTTCTTCCATAATATATAGATTAAAAAAGAAAAGAAAAAGTTTATTTAATAACGTATTTAATAACGTAATAGGTTCGGCTTTAAGTTGTGTAGTTCTTAATTTTCGCGAAAGTTAATTGCATGTATTTTGCAGGATGAAATGTACTTTTTTTTTTTTTTTTTTTTTTTTTTTCAAGAATATTATCCAGCATTCCAACCGTTAATTATCTCCGACGCGCAGCCGCTTATTACAACAAAAAACTGGGCGCGTTTAGTTAATAAGATAAGCCTGTGTGTCAAATACGTAAAGGTTTATCTCGAAAATTTGCACGCCATGTACATTGTGGAAATCAATGGAAATCAATACGTGCAACACGACTCAGATCGTTTTGCGTTCGACGCGAACGATCTTTGTAGCACGCAAAGCGCTAATTACATTCTTACGGACTATTTTGTATCGCGTAAGAACTAATTATACTCCTATGGCCAGGTTTGTGTTGCTCGACCGGCGCGATTGATAAACCGTTCCCACGTTCTCATTACGTCTCTCATTAACGTTTTACCGATGGTGAATTGCTAAATAACACTTTCAGCGAGTTTTGTTCGTACGATTTTGTCATTACGCAGGATACTTGCATGGTTCAGTTCGATTGTATGTAAGAATTATGCCGATCGGTGCTAAACGTAGGGACTTTTCTCAATGATACGATAACGCAATCAATTAAATATGATAAATTACATTTTTTTGATACATCTCTTTCGATCTATAGAGAACCTTTCACGTGCACAGCTTAGAAGTGTTTTTTTTTTCTTTTAGAACGATAAAGAGGACCCTGGCAAATTTCTTGCGCGCGTTGTTCGGGATTAATTGACCGATGCCGGTTCAAAGCCGGCTATGGATCATTTTTATCATAGTAAAACACAGTAAATTTCCAACTTGTTGGCAACAAGTGTCTCGGCGTGTTATACAGCACGCGCGGCTTAAGTTTCAGCCGCGGACGTACCGAATTTCCGCCGCACCTGTTGCGAAACGTTTCGAATTTGCCAGCGAGCAGCACTTTCTACACGGTACAGCGGTTCGGTTTAATTTCGGGAATTATTATATCCCTCGTGTGTGCGCGGCTTCGTCTCTATTTTTAAATATTATCGGCCGCATCCTCGGCATATCCTCCCTTTCCTTCCCTTCCCCGCGAATCTCATATTCCAGTCCTCGCGACTTGCCGTTTCTTTTTCTCTTTCCCCCGATCGAAATTAATCGCGGTCTACGGATCGACGCTTTGCGGTGTGACCGCCGACCTTCTATTTTTACCTCGCGATTCCTCTTCTGCCTTCTCGCCCCTTCGCTCTTTCTTCCTCGCCGGCAGAAGTAAAGCGCGCGCGCGAATAAAACGGGCGACTAACGTTTCGGAAAACAGGCTGCTCGTCGAAATCGTTGCTTTAATCATCGACGATAACGTTTGATAAGTAGGCTTCGATCTTACTGACGATTGGCCGTCGCGACTTTTACGAGTAATCAGGAACACGAGTCGTAGACGCGGGAGTCGTCGACAGAGAACGTAAAAATGTTTAGGAGGCCAAAGCTAAAAAAAGAAAAAAAAAAAAAAAACGAAAAAAAAAGACGTGCAACCTTGAACTCGCGATGTCATGCGCTTGTAGACTGCCGCTCTAGTTCCGGACGATTTTTACGATTTTCGTATGGATTTACAGCGCGAGTATCACGGCCTCTCGTTTCTCTCCGCGAGATGACCACCGCCGTTCTTCGCGATATGCAGCAGCCTAATGACGCACGATTATGACTGACGAAGCGACGTATTCGCGCGACATGCCGTAATCGTCTCCTCGTCAATTAACACCGCGCCAAACCCGTGCCGGGCTTCATTAACGCCGTTATGAATAATGCGCGCAACACGAGGCGGTAAGAGAGAAAGAGAGAGAAAGGAAGAGAGGGAGAGAGAGCAAGATATATCGCGCCGTCGTTTGAGTAATACTTTTTCTGGGATCGCTCGCCCGCCTCGCAGCCTCGGCCTCGCTCCAAATAATCCAGATAGTCCTCGAAACGTTCGGCGATCTTTAACTTCCATCGGCGCTATCGTTCGTCAGGAATACGCCGGGCTCGATTGTCGAGCGAACGAAGTCGGGGGAGATAATCGATTCGTTCGGTACACCAGGAAATCAATTGCGAGACGTTTAATTACTGTACGGAGGTCGCGTAATTGCGGGATCCTAGGCTTCGCGGTACAACGATTATGCGAGCGTGCTCGTTTAGAGTGCAAAGCGCGTCATGTCTTTCCGTGATACGGCTGCATGGGACTATCGTAGTTAATACTGTACGCGAGTTTAATAATGTGTTTTCGATATGCACGTAGCTTTCCTCCCCATTGTCCGGAGATTTCTAGCGGATATTCTCTTTCAACGCTAGAAGAATCGATATTCGGCGGCATTTGGGCACACGTAGATGCGAGCGATACTACTTGAAGTGCTATGAAATTACGGCAACGTGGATTTGCGATAGACAGACGGAAGTAGGAAGTGTTTAATGATCGTAGCCGGTGAGAAATGCATCGCGCGATTTTTTAATAAAAAAAAAAATTTAATTGTCGGTTACGAGATGAGGCCGAGTGATAGCGAGGGTGCTTAGAAACCGCGGGTAAACGATGGTCGATTTTATAATGCGAAACGGCGCGCCGCATCGACTGGCCAAGCGAAAATTGAACGCTATTAATACTTCAAATAATAGTCCGAATGCATTACGCAACCGAATAGAGAGCTATTAAATGCGGAATGCGTGGCAAAACGAGATAATGGCGAAACTATCAATTCGCCGTTAAAGATGAAAAATGTGACTCCGGTTAGGAAATGGCGGCCACAAATAATAGGATCGTAATAGTGTCCACGCGAAAAAGTTCGCTACGAATAGACGGATCATTTCGTGTCGCTCAAACGTGAACGAATACACTTCGATGACAATAAAAAATTTACGTTCCCATTATTTCGATATTACATTGTGTCCCGCTAGTCGACGTTATTGAGTTATTCAAACATCTGACACGCGAACAAATATTATACTACAGCTTTTCGACAAATGCAACCGATAAACGTAAGAAATGATATTTATAATTGCGACCGGTGAATGCAAATATGTCACCGTTGACATCAGCCTGCACGTCTCATTGGTATTACATAGATTATAAACTTTACGTGAGAATAGCCGTTGTATTAACGTAGAATCCGCGAGTTTTATTTTTACCTCGAACGATGATGCGCGAAACATAATTTTAAAACGTTACATCAAGATGTATTTTTACAGGTGCCTCTGATAGTTTTTATCTTTTATTTCGTCATAGACGGTTTAATTTCTGCTTTTTGCGGGCAATTTTAATCCGATACTCTATTTGCAGCTTATAATTTAAAAAAAAAAAAAGAAAAAAAAATACGTTGTGAGTATTTATAAGTTATCAATTTATTAGTTCGCGTAATTGAACATTTTATTGAGTATTTCATATTTTGCAAATTTCTTTTTTTGTAAAATGATTAATACGCACTCGTGCTTGCGCTTATAGGAACACGTTTGCTCCGTTAAATCCTTTCGAAAGTCAAATGCCGAAATGCTGCAGCATCCTCACGTATCACCCGGTATAGTTGCACGAGTGGGGTTAATTATCGGCTCGGAGAGCGCAACAACTTGCGCGACACTCGAACAATTAACGGGCCGAGTGTTTACAATCTAGCGCTTAGCGACGGCAAGTGGGCAATCAACCCGGCCAATTAATCGGCGGTCGAGACCGGCCGACGTTCCGCTCCTTAAATTCCTTAATTTGCGACGATTATGCGCGAGTCGGGTAATTAAACCCGCGCGCGGCGCGTCTTTACGATATGCCGAAGGTGTCCTTACGGCAAAATGTAGATCGGGAAGGCTCCCACCGTGTGCCGTAGGCGCGAGGATACCGCGATCGCGAGATATCGGCGCCCAGGCCGGATCCTTCTAATTGATGGGAGAAAGGAGGCTCGATTCGACATGGGCTAAAACGATCGAGATGTAAACGACCCGTTAATCTGTCCGCCTTCTTTTTGATAATAACGACGTTAACAGCCTAAAAGTACGTTTAATGTCGTTTCGTGAAACGTTGACTCGTATAATATTTATTATTTAATACTGGGGGAATCACAAAGCTCTAAATATGCAAATTTCTCGTTTTAAAATATGACGATAACGCCAGCAGCCGTTTTGTGATTCTTTTTTTTTTTTTTTTTTTCTTTTTTATAATATCGACGTTTGCAATTGCAACACTCAAGATATTTTTATGCGACCTTTTTTTTATTAATTACACTAATGCTAACATGCTTTACTTGACATTCCAAATCACAATTTCTTTTGTACGAACCTTTTTTATCTCACTAATACCAACGTCGGTACTCTACAAATTGGTCCTTTAATTTTCTTTAATGATAGAGAAAGAAAGGGAGCGAGAGTGAGACTCGACACGTCCTTATCGAGCATTCTTACGGAATACCTGTCTGTTGAATAAGACGGCAATAGCTGCGATAAATTATTCCTTAGCGATACCGCGTTATAGTATCACTTTCGAGATCGTTTTCTGTATAGGTCGGGTCGGCCCGCAGTTATATAGGTTTTTAATCTACACCGTGTCTCGAACAAGTCATCAGCCGATCGCATTAACCTTCGAGAGCGGAGGAGTCAAACATTACCAAGCTAAGAACACGTTCTTATCCTCATTGTTCCAACGCCGAGGCCCCGAAGCGCGGCGCAATGGGGCAAGAGTAATTGAACATCAGATTCAACTGGCAAGTGTACGTCATTAATTGGTCGTTTTTGATCCGGCCTCCTATTATTATGGCTACGGCCATCGTAGATCACGTGCGAAGGGGATACGGTATCAGTGTGCGAAGCGCGCGAAGGAATACGTGCACCGCAAATTACGGAGTGCTTTCGCGAGAAAGTTTATCAACTTAGATTAAACCCCTCTCAATCCTGAAATCCGAGATACGAGATTCCTCAGCTTTACATTTCGCCTCGCGATCCCTCCTCGAAACGTAAGTTTCGGAAAATTGGTATCGAGAAATTGTGACTCGCCGGACGGACCCTTAAGCGCTGTTAATTTTTTTTTATTTCGAACGGTGTCAATGTGATCGTTAATTGCTTCCCGCGCGTAAAAATAATTGCATCTTTTTGTAGAAAATTCTTTATGAGATTTAGATGTTTTTTTTTATTGTAATTTTTTATCCTAAACATTTTAGATTTAAGACTTTTTAAATTTTAGAATATTAAGTTCTGTGTTGCGCGATAAATTACATAAGATAGAATATTGAAATCTTACGATTTATAGAATGCAAAGTTTAGAAATTCTAACTGGTTTAACGTGCAGAAAGATACCAAGAAAGAGATCGGAACAATTGAGAATAAAAGTCCGTGCGTACGTGGCCCTTTAAAAGAGAGAAAAAGAAAACGAAGTGTCGCTCGAGACAGCTGGACGCACGCTGCTCGTCTGGGCAATTAATAATTAATAGCCCATGGCGTCGAGGGGTGGGAACGGGAGGGACATTCCTTTAATTAATCGAGGCTACGTGGCCGCGCGCGAACACTAATTACAATTTATAATTAAGCAGCTTAACTTTGCTGGGCCCCGAACGGCGGCTGGACCTGGCTACGTGCAATTAATATGATTAATCGTTCCGCGAATTGTCGGGCTCTGGCCCCTGACGCTGGCTCTCTTGCCTCGGCACATGCATTTGTATTTAAAATCGCCCATTGCGATCTCCGGCTTCTCTCGACCGTGCCATGATATCAACTTTCGAAACGTCGTGGAAAAGAAAAGAAAAGGAAAAAAAAGAAAGAAAAAATGGAGGTAGGCGGCCTTCGAAACATTGTCGGACAATCAAAAAAATTTTTCAAAAATTTTGCTTAAATTAGCAATTAATAAAACTTTTTAATTAAATTCCGTGACCTTTAACTGCTGAGCTCTATGAATATTCTCTTAACTGTAAATTCTGATATTTAGCAGTTTTAAAAGCTTTAAGTCTATTCACTTTTTTGCTAATTTTTTTTTTATTGTGAATAATTACACAGTTTTCTATTTTTTAATATATTATATTAAAATAAATATTCCTCTCGTTCTTATTTAAAATGTTAATTTTGAATTATATCTCAGTTCTTTTTTTTTTTTCTTCTTTTTCGCAAACGGACAATAATACGAACGTTACGTCACTATTGATTTCGCAGCGTCTTCTTCCTCGATTTAACGTCGCATTCTTCGAGGGCGGCGAGTGCCCGATTTTTCGGCCGGGATATACAAGCGTCTCTGATTTAGGGAACTTTCTCCTCCACTTGTGCAACGAGGTGGAGCAACGACGCGCGTTTTATGACGCGAACTGGCGCGCGAGATTTACGATGCTTCCAGATACTTTATTATTTACTTTGAGAGATTCATTTACAGATTGCATTGAGATGTTTCCTGCGACGCGAGTTCTTTCATGGCATAACATATCATGTCCCGGGCATTTGTTCGCTACGTCGTCGGTGTTTTATAGGACGATCGTGAATTATTCCCGCCGTGGAATAGATAAACGTGACTTAAAATTAACGTTACATAAAATATTGATATTGAACGGCAATTAAATTCGCTAGGTACTGCGGGTGGGAGTTGGCACGTCGTCGTTGATAAAGTTGCCTCGCGCAAACGAATTTTTTTTTTTTCAAATATGAAAATGATATTTTGCAAAGATATGCATAGGAAGACATCTTACGCGATGCGGAGGATATATTACCGATAACGGCGATGGGAGGAACATCAATTACAGCAATCTGATACGCGAAAAGTATCTGATACCACCGCACCGGTTAATTAATCGCGGCGGTCGAACGATAGTATTAATTTCTTATAACGTCGCGGCTCTGCACTTCGCCGAATAACTAGCGACGCGCAAAGAAGTATCTTCGTGCGCCGATCGTATTATCCCCTCAATTATCAACTTGTGCAATCCCGCATCCGGTTATGTCCGCGCGGTCATGAAGCCGTCATGAGTCCCATTCCGCGGATAAAACGCCTGCCTCGCGTAAGGGCATTAAACCTCGGTCTGTAAACACAGGCATTATCATACATTAAGAGCCGAAAAAAAAAAAAAGATTAAGGATATTTGGAACGTTACCGTAAATTGCAACGCCACGATATGTCGTTTTTCTATTTCATTGTACTGCAAAATCGCTGATCCAAGCACGCCGGGGCTAAGCATCAAACGATGAATCTACGAGGCATCGTGGAAAATAAGAAGGCGCATTAGTGTGTAAATGAGGGGTTATACGAAAGGGAGAGAAGAGGAAGAGCGAGGGGGAGGCGGAGGGTTGAGCGAAAAACAACCTTCGTCCGATATTAATAAGAAATCGTTCGTTTCTGCTGTCTAATGAAGGTACGTAGAGCAGAGGATGCGCGTGTGCGTGCGTGCGTGCTCGCGAAATAGCGCACACGTACGCCGTAACACGCGGCCACAGCGGTCGGTCGGGGGTGGGTCTATAGCGGCGGAGGCAGAGGGGCTCGGGGTTGATTGTGTTTCTCCGAATCAATATCATTAATGTAATACAGCAGAGTGTGCTTGATGAAGGCGCGACTACGCCGTTCGGAAAAATCCACGGCGCTTCCCTAATCGGAGCCGCGGCATCGATCGAGCGCATCGACAGAGATCCGCGTTCCACTTCCGGTGTAACGTTTTACTGCCACGGGTGCTGCGCTTTTCGCGGGGGATTCACGAAAATTTGTAGGCGGGGGCCGTCGCGAAACGGGTATCTTTAACGGAACCGTAATATTTAATCTTCTTGATATTCGATAAGTATGTGTCGTACACGTCTCTCACGGTTCGAAGATAATTTACGAATATTACTATCTTGCTTTTTTTTAATACACTGCATACGGAATTAATTATATTTTATTAAAAGTATAATTGACACGTTTTTTTTTTTTCGGGATTCGTGCAACTAGCTTGTAGCTCAAATTATTTCAAATTTTGACTGAAATAAAGTCCCGCTTAAATGTATTTTTTTTGTCTTACGATTTTATTTAATAAAACGTAACAGAGGTTATTATTTTGCACAGCGAAAATACTGTTTCTTATAATACTTTACGGTGTAACGTATTATAATTTATTCGCAACATGCATACAATTTTTTACGTGTATTAAGCATAGATCTAGTTATTAATTTAAATCTCTATAATTACCGCTTGCGGTAATTGCCGCTCTCTATCTGTTTTCCGTTCGGTTGCAACATTTTATAAACGAATCGGCTTTGTGATTAAGCCGTGACTCAGTATTCATAATCGTATTCCGTGTCGAATGCTCGACACACCGATAAGCCGGTTGTCAATGGCCGACAAAAAAGTTCGATTTTAGATAACTACGCGCTTTGTTCATCACGGTCGTGATTAGAGTGCAGATTACAGGTGAGAGCGTATGCTAGCGGCGGGTTAATGTTGATACTCATAACGTATGTAAAACACGACGGCACGATGACAGCCACGTTGTCAATGACCTACGCAAAAGTCTTCATTTCAAGTGCTATTGCGCTTGTAGGAAATACATGTGCGAGGAAAACGCGATTAAATGCGCCGCTTTTAAATACAATATATGTAAGATTTTAACAAATCTAATAATTATATAAAATAATTAATATATATATATATATTTTTTTTTTTAAGTTTCGGATAGGAAAAGTAATAAAAAGATGTAAGAAACACAATTTTTCATCACTTGTCGAACAAACGACGTATAAACGATATATGTTTCGAAGATTCGAGTAGATTTATATGGAATATTAATTATCTTTTATTAATGATATATAATGATACAGATGTGCCGTTTTTATTTATGGCTCCATTCACCCCCGCTCGTGATTAGAGTGCAAATGTATATTAGCGCGGTCACTCGTATCTGGCGTTCTCGTCACGCTTTATCGTGACGGAGGCGCGAGGACGTTTCTTAGGTATGTAATTCATGAAAAGAATATTCAATGGAATTGCTCGGGCATTGGCAATGGATATGTCCGACGTGCACCACATTGCAATTTACGGCGATCTAATCGCGGCTAAAGTTCAGGGTCGTGCAGCCTCGAGCACCTCTCGCAAGCACGCGGGATCACGCGTTGATCAATATCGGAGGAAAGTAAATTTTTTCTCTTCAATTTTTATCCCCCGCGTCTTCCGACCGCGACTCGGTTTTCGCGCGGTCTCTGCAAAGACCATCTGCATAATACAATGTGGCAATGTTCCATTCCCTGAACGATCGAATTGGCATTTTTGAAGAATACTTTCTATATACTCTTTATATATTTTCTTTTCATGAAATGTATTAAATTAAACATAATTTTTTTTTTTAATTAATTAGAAAAAAAGCTTTTTTTTTATATTTTTGTTAAATTTAAAGTGATATATTATTTCAGTTATATTTATTATTTAGTTATATATTATAGTGCGTCGTTGATATTTTCAATTGGGAAAATAATTTTATATTATTTCGACCTGGCTACAAAGCTATCGGATTACTTGCAGAACCAGTTCACGCGTCTGGCTCAATTTTTATTTCCCGAATCAAGCGTACGTATCTCATATCCTCGTATCTCGTATTCCATCCTAGAGCGACCGTCGCGATAGATTCCGCTAGGTATACATATAACAGGACACAAGTACGGTTTGCATGCTCTTCAGAATCGGTCGATCGATAGCTGCGTCTTTAGTGAAAAAGCGGCGACATGTGAGGAGCGAAAGATAAAAAGAAGTACATATGTGTCGCCGTTGAATAATCATGAGAGAATGTCACGACGCGTTAAAAATCTTTTTTTTTTCTAAATCCGTGCTTAAACAGCTCGCGAAGAGTCGAGAGTTCATCATGCGGAGTAATTTAGATTTTCAACGGCAGAAAATCGCTTTCGAACGGAGGGGCGAAATTGGCCGGCGGAAACTGCAGACGCGAAAATAGAGCCGGAATGACCTCTAGTTAACATAATTACGTTCAATACGTCGGGGTCTCCTTTGAGGAAGATTAACTTTTCTCCGCGATATTAACTTCCGTTGAAGCTGTCGACGCCACAGTGAAATTTTCCAGGGGATTATTAGCGGGGCTCGCGCTGCATCGACCGTGCGTAGAACGGTCGCGGGTGCGACCTTCGTAATACCCCCGGTCTCCTGTCCACGAGGGAGTGTGGCACCTTCGACTAAGTCGGTGTGAGTTAATTAGAGGCCACTGTGTACGTCGTGCCCGCTTTCTCTCTCAACCCTGCCGGAGTGCCTTTTTCTAGCGCGACAGTTCTCGGCCGAGCGCGGAACGGAAGAACCCTTGTAAGGGCTTCGCCCTGGTGGGGGTGTCGCGGTAATATCTAGTACGTGCTACAGGTCGACCGCTTATTAAAAACATCGAGCCTCGGCCGAGCGCGTCCCTTTCTACCCTTAGGGCACAATACGCGGGGCTCAACGATCGCGAGCGAGAGCTACACGCAGACACGGGCGTGACGCGTACCTACACATACGCGCGCGCGGGGCAAGTGTACTGTAACCCGAAAGAATGTTACCGCCACTCGCCCTTGCACACGGGCTAAACTCGCAGCTTATTACGTCTCTGGCAGCCAGGCACGGGGATTATTAACTTTCGCAATTTTACGCACGGGCCTCCGATATTGTAGACCCGCAATCCTTGTCTATTTAAATTTGCACGATCCTCCCGCCCGACGTTGCACGGAGCGGTTTCACCGCGGAATTGTTGCGTCTCGGTGCAATCTTCGCAGCCGGGGCTAATATGGGTATGTACGACGCCTCACGTGACTCGCGCCGGCGGTATTTACTGGAAGTTATGAGAGTAGAGTTAATCCACGAGTTATGACTTTTATATTTAACCGAGCCTTTCACATTGACATATTCCGTGGATATTTCACGAGCATGGTTTTTTCTTTCTTTTTTTTTTTTTAATATCGCGGTTCTTCGAAATTTAATAAAAAATTGTTTAATATTGCACAGCGTGTAGTTTTTAACTTAAAATCGAATTTAATCCATATTAAATTAGAGCCGAGACTCAGTCTGTTATAGATATCGGAGTCATGTAATTTTTAAAGGTACCTGTTATAAATCAGCCAGTTTAATACTTATGCGTCTCTCGGTACGGGGAAGGGATAAGGGAAAGCGCGATAAATCGCTATAATGATCGCTGGGTCGGGTTTGATGTGTCGCGCAGTTACCCTTCCATTGCGGTAAATACCTGTACTGCAGGAAATTGTTGCAGTGTAGCATGTCACGGTTGCAGGTGCAATTACTGCTATCTGCGTTTGTAATCGTACGTACGCCGCACCGGCGCTTTTCACAGAACAATAGAAACGCGGCCGCGGGGTCTTATTTATCACGCACCACGCTGTAAATTTGCGCCTACTGAGATCAATTTGTTCGACGAAACGAACCTCTAACCGATTGCCTCCCTCGCATCCATTTCGCAGATTACTTTTGCCCCTTTCTTCGTCCGCAACGACGTTTCTGCCTAGCGCAAACAATCGGCTTCCCGGTATTACGTGGCAGACGCAAAATTGCAGCGGACCTGTAATTGTGCCGTTCGAGTTGATAATTGTCCGGTTTCGTACCGATTTCAGCACCGGCAACGGTATAGACTTGATAGCTACGGTCGAGTAATGCTCTCTGAAATATCGTTTATGATTAGCAGTAAAAAAAAAAGGAAAAAAAAACTACGTTTATTAGTAATACGTGGTAGAATTTTTTATGACTGATATATAATCAAGTAAGATACAAGCTTAAGACACAGAAGAAAGACAGAGGTAGAACTTACCAACAAAAATTGTTTTTTTATATATCTTATAACTCTAAAAAAAAAAATTATACTTTATTATTCATGAATTTACAGAAAAACAACTTTATGTATTTTTTTTTTTTTTATTACAGATCGTGATCTTTTAAATATTTCGACTTATGAAAAATTAAATGAATTAAAATTTGAAGTAAAATCCAGTTCAGTCATTGTACATCTATAAAATTTTACGGTTCGTATGCGATTGTATGAGGTCCGCTTCGATAAGTAGAACCCTTGAATTTTCGAGGAGCTACGAGCTTGGCGACGTTCGTCTTTCCGTCGTGACAACGCCTTCAATAATGTCGCGTCCCCGCGGGGGGTTGGCAGAGTTAACGAGACGTCATAAGGGCCGGGGCATAATTGCGTCAAAGGCGTATAACGGGAGCGATCGCACGTCAGTGTAGTCGACTGCAACGAGTCCTCACGTAGAGCGAAAACGAAGGAGCGACGAATCGTTGATAGCGGGACGGGAGAGACGTTAGGCCAAGGCAGAGCGCGTATCTCGTAGGGGAATGAAACGGAATTAAGGAGAGAAATAGTGCGCCGAGAGAGACCGTGCCCGTCACGGGGGTTCGCCTCGACGACGGCTGGCACGCACACAGTCGCCGACGCGCGGAGGGAAGGCCGTGGTACACGCGTTGATGACCGAGACTCGTCCCTAATTGCGCCTGATGACACCGTGTCCTCGAGGGGGTGGAACCGCAGAGCACCCTCCATGCCTTTCTCCCCGACCGCCGGCGACGCTGACCCAACGACGAACCCTCCGCCACGACACGACCAGGGAAAAGTCTGCTCGGCCGGGACATGTGTCGTGCTCAAGCATCCGGAAAAGCACACCGGGTTATCTAGGATCCGGACCAAAATACACGGCGCACAGCGGAGGGTTCCTCGCACTTCTCTTTTGTTTCTTTTTTTTCTTTTATTTTATTTTCCTCTTTCTTTGTCACCGATGTATTCGCGAACGCGACGATTTTACCGCCCGAGTACGCGTCTATTACACAAATCACGAAATTAATATACGTTTTTTATGCAAGAATTTACTCGTCTAATTGTTAATTATAATAATCGGTAATATTGAAAAAATTTATCGACTTGAATTTGCGTTGTACTTAATTTTTTTAATACGAAACTCGGCGATTTACGAGCGAACGCGACGTTATTAAATGCAATAAGTACTTAAGATCTGGATAAATAAAAAAATACAAAATGTCGAATAAAAAATTCTGTTTGACGAACGTACGCTACATTTAATGACTGACGGGTATCATTATTGTCTTCAAAGAGAAATATTATTGAAGAGGTATATTCAACCATTCTTAGCGCTACTATCTTTGAACAGAAGAAGGTAAAAGGCTTGCGACATGGTAGAAAGTAATCGTAATCGAGAATATATACCGCGAGCAAAGGAACAAGATTGTTATTCGCCATATCTTTGTGAATTTTACTTTCATCGTATTTCCATTGCAGCTCATTACTTCGCGGTAACCTGAAATAACGTCTGCCCCGCGTTCTCCCTTGCCGCGGGACATAAGAAGAACGAGTTTTTAAATTCGACGACGTTACTGACCGATGGTTTCTCTATATCTAGACGGCAAATTGCGCCGATGGGGGCCAATTTTCCTCCGGGTTGCGAAACGTAATAATTCGACGTCGATCGATTAACCAACGGCCAGTCTTGGCATTGAATCGGGAATAAGTCTCGCGGAGGAACGATGCACCGAAACGGAGATAGAACGTCGACCGGGCACGTTATGAATATATTATATCGCCGGCTCCAAGGGATGCTGGCACATGCGCCGACTAGGTGGCTCCACCCTGTCCCCCGTCGGGACACTGTCTTCCTCTCACTCCGTCCTGGGAGCCCTCCCGCTTCTGCTTGCACTAATTATACATGCGCTAACCAACCCACCTCCAATGAGGCCCGACCTGTCGCCCTCTCTGCAGAGAGGGTTGAACCGCTCTTGTCCTCCCCGCCTAGGGAGGCTGGGTAAAGCGTGGACCTGCTCTCGGTGTCTACCATGAGCCTCACTTTGCTTAATTACACGGAGGCGTTAACTAACTTTCGCCCACCCATGCTCTGCAACCCTTTGCTCACCCAGGAAAGGGAACCGTTCGTTGATTGGCTCCTGGTGCACCGATAACGTTGATTTCATCGGAGAAATGTTCGGGTTCTGAATAGTTAATTGTGTAATTTACCGCGACTCTTGTAGTCTAGGGTGATTTGAATATCGCAGAGCTTGGCACGCTTATTTTTACATTTCTTATTATAAAAATGTATATTTTACAAGGTACAAGTTTTTTTTTTTTTTTCGTAATTGTTATTAACATATTTTACTACGTATAGCGGATCGTCATTGTCGCTACTATTTGAAATGCGCCATCGTACTCGAATGTCTTGCATCTGAAATTTACCTGCCAATTGGCTACCTTCTCGACCAGTTTCACGAAGTTTGTCTAGAAAAAACGGGCGTAGCTTTTATTATAATTTTAACTACTAGTTTACATAATTCTTGTCACGTTTGTCTCGTCACATCGACCTAATTCTCGATCACGAATGAGCTCCCGCAATTTCTACGAATCCGAGAGAAACTCGTAAAGTCGGTACTCGGAACTGACGTAAGCGTACTCGATTTGAATGAGTTAAACGTAGTTTATAATTATGACATAAAAAAAGTTAAAAGCGAAACAGAAAAAAAAAATGATAAAATTAATACAAAATTTATCAGCTCTTTAGGAGTATTTTTAATAGACATTCCGAACGAAGTAACCGATCGCGTAACGTTCAATTTACGATTGCGCGCGGGCTGTCGAGATAGAACATTTCCCTGCTCCAGCTTGCCTCTCGTTTTCATGGTGGAAATGACCGAGACGAGGCAATGTCGGAGCAGCGAGAGGATAAATAAAAAGCGGGTGAAGACGAGGAGCGCGAATGCGCGCGGGCACGCGGCGCGATAAAGAGAGACAAAGGGAAACGCGATAACGGAGGGCGGGCGGGCGGGAAGGCGGAGAAGGTTGAAGCGGAGGTTGACGGTACCGGCGGCGGAGGGATCGAACCTCTTTTTCCTTCGCGGAAGAGGCCAGGAGAGAGCCGCGAAACGCGGATTCGACAAATCGAAGTGTGTGCCCCTCGAAGTGTGCGCGGACGGGGAGGTAGCGAGGGAGATGGGCGACCAGCGGGGCAAAACGAGGGTCCGCGGGAGACACGACTGTGCGGGATGAAATAAGAGAGAGAAAGAGGGGAGCGAGAGATATAGCGTGGGTGGCGGTGTGTATGCCGCCTTCGACGCGCAGGCCCTATGCAAAATAGCTGGGCTGGTGGGGTGGAGGTGCCGTTGGAGACCCCCCGGAGCCGTGCGACGGGGCAAACAACCCCTTAGTTCTGCCGTAGTAGCGGCCGCAGACGCCCCCACCACGTGTGCGTGTCGCGCGAGACGCTTCTCGTCGTCGTCATCGTCGTCGCCGATCGTCGTCGTATGTCGTCGTCGTCG
Source organism: Cardiocondyla obscurior (assembly GCF_019399895.1). Taxonomy (NCBI): domain Eukaryota; kingdom Metazoa; phylum Arthropoda; class Insecta; order Hymenoptera; family Formicidae; genus Cardiocondyla; species Cardiocondyla obscurior. Next base: position 3,981,950 of record NC_091880.1, on the reverse strand, counting down.
ACGGTAGCGCCACTTCCGACCGGAAGTCCATTCGGACCCCCGGTCTGTTTGCTCCCCTTTTGATGAGAAGATCCCTCTCCCTTCCCTCCCCTCCGCCTCTCCCCCCCGCACCGCCCAGTGGGCCTCGTATACCGGTCGATTTTCTTTGAATCACGGGAATGATCGGAGTCCGCGGTTTTCGAAGTCTGGAGTGAAGACTAGTGTGAACGTGTGACACCGGGAAAGAAATCTCGCGATACGTGCGCGAACCAAGGGACATCCTTGACGAGGGATGAGTTACTGGAATCGTTGGCAGTATCGGCTCTGAGCGAGAACGAGGTAAAATTAAAGTGATGCGGAACAACTGAGCGAATCGTCAACCTTGAAGCCCGTTCGTTTTGCAACCGAGCCGAATTTTTATCCGCTCGTGAATTTTTTTTCCGTGGCTCGCGAGCTACTTCGGTTGGCTTCAAGTTCATCCGCGTAAATCAGTTGGATCCGAAATCAATAACGTAGCGCGTCTATAAGCCAGCGCTTACCTTGTCTTCGCGGAGCTAAAAGTTATTTACCGTAATGTGTTTCCGCGAGCGTACACGCTTTGCATACGCAGAGAGCTACGAAATTACGATCGCGAGAATTGCGAGGCGCTATATTCAGATTAGCGATAACGCAAATGACTACGCTAAAGCGGCGATCTGAATTACTGGTTTGGTATCGCGGCGGTATCGCCGGAGGATTTCGCCGATCGAGCCGACGTGGAAAAATATCGTGAGAGTACGATCGACGCGCAACACGAGCGGGCTCACGAGTTTTTTTTTTTTTTTTATGGCGCGCGCAATTTCCATTTTTTTAATTGCTCGTAAACCACGAGCATTCGTGCGCACACACTAGCGCGCGGGCGCGAGAGAGAAAAATAGAATCGCCGTGTCGTTCACGACGGGCAATTAGCCACCCAACGTAATTAATACGCTCGACCGCGCTCGTAAATCCTACACGAAGACGCTATTATCGTCTTCACGGAATCTCTGATGATCGACGGTCCCGGGGTCCTCGCAATTGGGCGGCTGACGACAGCGGATACCGAAACGAGTATCCCTGCGCTGGTGGATCTAAGGGACGAGTGGAAGCCGAGTGAATCGACGGCACGCGCGGGTAAAGGAGGGAAGGTTTAAAAATAGGTAGTAGAGACGTGGCTGATTAATCGCCGATCAATTAACAGCCCGTGAGGCCCGGAGGCGGCCGGCGTTACGTCACCCGGCTCAGCACAGCCCGGCAAGGCTCTCTCATTAATTAGTTATTAACGGCGCGCCGCGGTAATTACAGATGCAAATTGGTGCCAGTCTACGATCTACGCCCGTCATTATTTCCACGGTGATTTCGCAATCCCGCCGGCGCGTCCGCGTTATCCCGCCTCGCCGCCCAACTCCGCGCGAGAAACCGCCGCCGCAGCGTCGTGAAAAAGTGCGCGAAGGTGGAAGGTCGAGGTAAAGACGAATCGTCTTGGGACGGATCGAATGAGTCGGAGCCGCGGATTCGAGCGCCGGAGATATCTACTTGAGAAAAGGAGACGGCCGGTCTCTCTTTCTCTCTCCGTATTTTCTCTTCTCGCATCTCCCGGGCCATCTGGCGTAACGAGCGCGTGCGAACAATTCGGTGAACATTTCGCGAAATTATTTACGACGCGAGAATGTGCGCGAGGTGAGACGCGCGTCGATAAAACCCAACGAGCGTCTCTTTATCGCGCTTATGTAAACTATATACGGTAATGCGCGTATATCTCTCTTTTCCCGGCATTTAATATTTTAGCGAGGCAAAGGAGCCTCCGATGTTTACTGCTGAATCTTCCACGGGGGAGGCCGAGGGGAAAGGGTGAATAAATTAAACAGAAATTTCACGATAGGGGAGAGAAAGAGAGATAGAGAGAGAGAAACGAATCGCTTTCGCGCGACGACTTCGCCGCTTAACGCGAGCGAACGCGACGCTCGTTCGCGAGAAATTATTCCCTGCCCAGGATTATTTAAGGCCGCGCGCTTTCTTGAATAATGTGCGACTCGATGAGCCGAAACTGCGGCACGGTTCGAGGCGGGATCCATCTTACGCTTATTGGCGAAATGCCAAAAAACACGCGCGATGATGGGGGACCGCGGTAAGAGACGTATCGCGTCCGTTCGTATCCGGAGATCCACCGACGCGTTTATTTCAAGACCGCGCCTTTTGTTCCTCCCCCACATTCCCCCCCGTTCTCGCGCTTAACGCGATTATTCGCGTTCGCCGCATTTCGATAAAAACGACCTTACCCCGCTGGCCGATTGCCACGAAAAAATAACGACGAGTGGGATTGAATTTTAGATGAATCGCCCGGCGACAAACCGAATGTTGACTTACGATTTAGCGCTTGACCTTTGGAAACAAGATTCTCCCCTTAATGTCGTAATCACTTCGGCAAACAGCTCGCAGATTTATCTTGTGCTAACAGATTTATCTTGCGCTCTCTCTTTCTCTTCGGTTAATTATTTGTCTATTAATTACTTTAGCGCCTCGGAAATATCGATGTAGATTGTAGAATGTATGTGCATAATTCTATTTTAGGTTTCATAAATGTTTTTCCCTTTTTTTCTTTTCTTTTTCTTTTTTTTTTTTCTTTTTTTTTTATTTTATCGCGCGTAATAAGACGGACTTGATTAATGGAAAAAAAAATTGACAAGATTTAAACGATTGTCACAATTATTACTGCCGTTCTAAATTGGTATACATTTTGTGTACCATTTCTAAATCAATCCCGGCGGACATGGTAGATAAACCTTTACAGCAAACGCAGCGGGAATGTAAAGCTCACTATTTTCCATTCCTTCGTCGTTTCGTTCTCTCGATCGTGTTCGTCGATCATCTCCCGTGATCTACGATCGGTCGCGGCGCCGTTGCCTAGCGGGAACGAGTCGCGCGATAATTACGATAAAACCGACGACGGCTCTGATCGAAGTTAATTATTCAACGCCACGCGTGCGCGCCCACGTCGTGTTCCACAAAGGGAAATGCCTCGTGGCGATAGCCCTTCGACGGTGGAATTTCGATGAAATGCACGTCGACTAATAGAGAACGATAGAACGCGACCGGAGTTTTATAAAAACCGACACCGAGATCCATCTCGGTCGAGCGGAGCCTGTCGTAGAATTTGCTCTACAAATGAAAAGTTCAGCCGTTATTCACTTTGCAGTAAAACTTTTTATGTATCACAGTAAATCGTTATTTTTTAAATTTTTTTTTTAATTTTTTTAATTTTGCAGTGAGTCCGTACTTTTAATATGTCAAGAGTCAAAATATGAAATTTGATAGATAGCAGTTTACACGCGCTAGCATTGCATTTACATTCATCTGCAATAATATCTTACGTCGTTACATGCTTAAAAAGTGCTGATCTCTTTTTTTTTTTTTTTTTTAACAAAAACCACGTGTATGAAAAAAATTTACGATTAATTACAATAACGACATATTAAAAATTCATACTTTCTATTTTTGTCGTCACAACGACGAGCTGCCGCGAAGTGATGAAGGAAACCAAATTATTTCTCATTCACAATTTTAAGAAAACCCGCTTCTTGCAACTTTACAGCGTTTGTTCCACTTTTTAAAAAATAGGGGGAAGAAGGAAATATTGCGACATGTAATAAAATCCATCTTGGCTCGCATTTTTTTACGCCGTGCGCGGAAAGAAATGTTCCCGCGTTTCCCGCCACGACTCGCCGCGAGTTTACGACGTTTTGCCAAAATCGAAGGGCTATCACCGAGGCAGAGATCGGTAACGATCGGCATCCTGTTGATTTCGCGGGGGGATTCAGGAGCCTCTGGCGGGAATCGCCACCACGGGCGGTCCACGATCGTCCCGTCGATTCGAGGGTGGGCGCGGGGGGGAGGGTGAAATCCCCCGTCGAGGAAAAAAAGGCAGGAAGCTGTCCTTTACCGTTGGATCGACTACCAGCACGTTGAAAATCAGCGGAACGCAAGGAGAAAGGGGCGGATGTAGGCGGTCATTCGTTGCTGTTTATTAATTCGAGGCGAGGCGAGATGCGTCCACTTTGTGCGGTTCGGTTGCTCGTTTCGCCCACGCGCTCGTCACTGTGTTTCCATCCGACACGCTAGCGAACGCATACATGCTCGGGCGCGCGACGCTAATGCAGGACATCGCGAATAAAATACGTCCGGTAAGAGGAAGAGAGAGAGAGGCGAGATCGAAATTACCAAATGAAGATTTTTGAAAGACGCTTAATGGCACAGGGGGATGCACGAAACATGCAAATAGGGCGTCGTAAAGACGACGATAAAGGCGTCGCTACTAGAATACCGCGACTTTTTTTTTTTTAAAGAGACGTGTGGGTACCCGCGATGTTACTTTATTGACGACAGCCGTAATGAGGCATCTGTCCACTAATCGTGCGACGATATTCCAGATCGTTAATAACAACGATTTTGCCGCGTGAGGTAAATTATCGCCCGTAAAAAAAACACGATTAATGATGTTTGGTGGACGCATACATTATCCGGTGATATCATCCGTAAATGTAGAAAATTAATTTTGCCGAACGTATTACGCGACTGTGAAGGATAGTGCCGTCGGTGTTCAGGCGCTAGTCACAAAGTTCGAAAGCGCCATGTTTGCATTAGCGAGTGGTATGTTGACGCTAATTAAGAAACTTATTCTCTCTCGCGTATACACGGGACGCATTAAATCCGACGTACATTAATCGTCGTGCCGCGGCGGCTATAAATTTTTCCTAAGCTAATTCTACGGAGTCACGTAGATACAATTTGGTAACGGCCAATAATCTGTTCATTATATCACTCGCAAAAATAGCGAGCGTGACAACACCAGAGAGCTCTCGGTAGCATTTGTTAGCTGCCGTACCTGACTTTTATAACTGCCGTAAAGCTATAATTACATTTGTGTCCCAAAATCGTGTTTTTAGACTTGTTAATGGATTCCTGCCAGAACACCAACATGACGCGAATGCAAAACGCATTTAAAGGGTAAGGTGTATAGAGACATATGTCACTCATTCACTTGCGTCTTAACTCGGACAGCTATACTCTACTAAACCCCTTTACGAAACCGATGAAGCGAGTTGCCGCGATTTCGCGGATGAAGAAGTTCCCGCGGCATCTGTACCCGGCTATGCATTCCTCTTTTCGAGCGGTGGAGGTCATTAAAAATAACTGTCTAAAGACACTCCGCGCGCTAAACCATCCACGACCCGTCTCACGTTACGATCGCATATCTCTTTTAACGGAGCAAGAAATAACGAGGCCGATATTCGAACGTCATTATACAAAAATTTTTTTTTTTTTTTGGATTTCAAAAACGTTCCATATCGTCGGAAATAGCCGTTCGCCATGGTAACCGAAACAACTGGCAGCCGAGCAAATCGCATTTATTACACGAAAAATAGATCGCATTTCTTCGTCATCTAAAATTAAGACCGAGATGTCCTGTCTAGCTTGCGAATTATGTTTAAAAAAAAAATGTCTTCGCGTTGTTACAAAGCGTGCATGTTGTTTTCCCACTTTTTTTGGCTCTTCGCCATACGTTTTTCCCTTATCATCAATAACACGGCGATATTAATTATCTTCTTGAATTAAATAAATTATAGTACTTTACATTTTTATTAAAAAAAAATATAAAATAAAATAAAACTTGCTGCTACTTTATTTATAAAGTACATAAATTGTCTAAATTAATTTTACTCTATTATATACGAATAGCGCAAAGAGACTAAGCATCGATATTTTTAATTTCAACCTCGACTTTGCTGACAAATCCCGGTGGACTCGCGCGCACACGTGGGCACCTGCTTTATGGAAAGAGTGACTCGCGATTGTGTCCTAAAGGAGCGAGAATTACGGTCCGGGTCGTAAAGCTTAAAAAAATATCCCGATCGAGACGCGTGCACGCGGCGGATAACGAGGTCGGACCTCGGGGGCACCTTCCGCGCCCGCGGAGAGACATCGATGGTTATTATGGACAACACCGTGGGGACCCGTGATATGGCCGTAGCGTTGCTGTAGGTCCTCGGACTCCGACTCTTCTCTCCCTGAGTCCCTCTTCTCGCCTTTTTCACCGGCGCGTTCTCTTAACGGCTGTAAAAAATGATTCTCGCGGCGGAGGACATGTAAATTTATGAAGGCCCGGGGCCTTACAGCCGGCCGGCATTCGCGCGCACATCCCTACGGCCCGACCCAGTCGCATTGTTATGCTAACAATTAATTAATGTCGCTTTAATTGCGCCGACAGCACGTCACGCTTCCTCCCTCCCTTCCGCGCTCCGCGGGCTTCGCGCACCACCTTTCTTTTCCAGCGCCCGTCGATCCTCCTTTCTCAACGCTTTCGGTAGACGGAAATTATGCTGATTAAGACGGCCCATTGTTTCTATCTCTCATTGTTGTGTCTTTAGGTGTTTAAAGAACCGCTAAAGAGGCTTGCCGCATTTCTTTCTTCCCGCGTATATCTCTTTCTCTCGTAAGGGAACGATTAGAAACGGGGCTCGTGTTGCGCTTATTGTCTACGCGTTGTGGATATCTCAGGCGCGACGCCTTTACGCAACGCGCAGCGCTATTGTCAGTTTGATTAATTATTGTTTCGCAATTAGGCGTTTTAGGATTCGCGCATGTATACGTCCTGCAGCGAATTTAAAGTTTATCCTGTTTTTATTTCTCTAGCTTAAAACTTTATTTATTCATATCTCATATAATAAAAGAAAAGAAAAAGAAAAAGAAAAAAATTAATAAGAAACGGAGATCAAAATAACAAGAAATAATGGAGATAACAACAAGAAGTTATAAGCCAATGTTCAAGGCACGTCATTAACAAATGTGAAAATTAGCATATTGAATTACGTATCGGTGAACATTGATACGGCGATGTCGAGGTGATTAATGCCGAACGTGTTACTCATTATGCACGCGCTCTTTATTACTTGTTCATTACGCTAATTTAATTCGCCTTTACTTTTTTATTTCAGGACATAAGGGGGAGCGAAGAAGCGTAGATGAGTTATACTGTCCACGTCCTCGGTAAGTTGTAACACATACGAGCGGTACAAATATAGAGATCGCGTCTCGCGCCGACAGAATCGCGCGACCGTCGGCGTAAAATTGCGTAAAATCAGACGCGAGCGCAGGGGGTCCTTCCCGTTCGCGTTCCCTTCTCACTTTTCTCACCGGGCCCCCCCCCTGGCTAATTATACACGCAGCCCGAACGCCCGTAATTCCAGATGCGACTCCGCGATGCGTCACCGAAATGTTTAACAACTCGCCGCCCGCGCGCGAACGTTAACGACCGCGCCTTCGGATTTCGCGCCACGGGCGTTTTATCGGTTTTGCATCCTTCGCTCTAGGAGAACCGGTTCTATCTTTGGCAGCATGCGCCGCGGAGCGGAACAGATCTCTCGCCCGATGAAAGAGTCAATTTCAGCTGATCGACTTAAAAACGCCTGCAATCGGGAAAATCATATTTATGTTGATCGCGATACAACCACTCCAAAGTTTAAGAGAAATATACTCTGGACTTATATTATTAGCTTTTTAATTAAGTTTGGTTTAAATGATAATGTCAGAAATAATCTTAGTTTTATTTTTTTCTTTTTTTTTTTTTTTTTTAAATAGCATTAAGTATGGGTACCTTGTTTTGCAATTTATTACTGTTACATTTATATTTGCCAACTATGTGTCAGATATTAATTTTTTGCCGCAAATAATTATTTAAGAATTTTATTAACGACTCTAGTTGGTACGTGGCGTAAAAACATTTACGTCGTCCTCAGTCTTCGTAATTTAGCAGTGCCCCGATTTAAATTTCCTGTTAATTAAAACGCGAATATTATTAAAGTCGCTGAACTATGTATCTATAATCCGTTCGATGAATTTAAATTGATAAATTTATGACCCTGGCTCTCGTAAACTTCGGCGAGATCATAAAATTCCGGACGCACGATTACCGGTGGACTCGTTCGCGCTCGCCTTTTTTTTTTTTTCTTTTCTTACTCTCCCTCCTACCCCGCTATTAAATCCGCATCTGCATTCGCGGTTCTAAAACTGAAACTGCGCCACCACGTCCGCCTCGGCATTCGTGGAGAAAGTACCAGATTGAGAAGTAATTAGCGATCGGGCGGCTCGACGTGCTCGTTTTGCGTGTCGACGACCCACTCCGCTTTACGATATTATAACGACTGCGGCTAATGTCAATCGATCGCGTGTACCACTCGATACCGATCGTGATTAAATGCAGATCGCACCGAGCAATGAGTTAATTGAACGACCGATCGTAACCCTCGCGCCCGAACATCGACGCCGATCGAGGCCGGCCGATTGACGCGTTGCGCAACTCGTGCCCCGTGGAATTTGATTAATGTACCGCGCGCTGATTAATGAATGTAAATGGTTCCTTAAGCGCGCCTTCGCGAGTATGTACGCGCGCAAAAATGTAAACCAGAGGCGTTTTTTCTTTTTTTTTTTTTTCTCGCGCGACATGCCCGGATCGATCAGTCGTTGAAGGCACGAGAGGGTCGGCCGCGAGAGCCTCCTCGGACCTTTTCGATCGGTTCGCCGGTCGGTGGTTCCCCTTCGTTTCGCGCCGCGACAAGGCGTAGGAGCGAGGCGAACGGAGGAGGCGCGAGTGGTGGTAGAAAGGAGACGAGACCGCGGCCACGCCGGACTTGCCTTCTCTTCCCCATAAATACGGATTTAGTCGCGCGGTTTACGACCGAAAACGTGTCGAGTCTCGCGAGCGGAGAGCCGCGCCTAAATTATTAAAGTCGTAAACGATCGAAATCGTCGTTAAGCGTCGCGCGAAGAAACCCATCGGGGCTCGGCCACCCCTCCTCCGCGCATCTCCTCCGACCGGAGATCGTTTTTCTCGAGGTTTCATTGTTAGGCAGCGTTAGGTGGGATCCCGATAGCCCGCGCGCGGGCAGAGCGGAGGGCCCCGGCACGATCCGTCGTAGGCGACAGTAAACGGGCTGATCGCCGCGATATTCCGCGATGGACTTCTGCGAAGCGTCCGTATAGATTAGGCTCGAAGACGCGGTAAGGAGACACTTACGATGGATAATCACACGGTGACTGCGCGTGCCGGTCGTGCTGGAAGATCGATCTCTTGCCAGTTTTATTTCGTCGCCTAAGAAAAATGATATTTTATTCGACCCCTCTTCGCACACCGAACGCTGAATGCAACGAGCATGCGATCTTACGCGGAATGGAGAGAAAGAATTCGAGAAATTTTAACGCGATAGAATATATGTATTTACAACACGAAATCGCAATTTTTTTATTTTAGTCGCGGACAATTACTATAATATAAGCGTAATGCATTATTGTTATAATATAATTAATATTGAATATTTTTATCATTATTAATGTATTAACACACGTCCATGATTCACGGTATTAATTGTCGGCTGCAAAAACGATTGAAAAACGACAGACACGCTTTCCGAATTAATCTCGGGAGGAAAAAAAAAAAAAAAAAATAGGGGGAGGAAAAATTAGATTCCGCGCGCGCAGTCGCGATATGTAATTAAATGTGCGACGCAATACAAAATAGTGTAATAATTAATGAATCGAAGATGAGTTGCGATAAATTGATGTGTTGTGATTTTAAACGTTGCGTTTAATGATCGGTCATACGAACAAAGAAATACGAATGTATAGCATTAGCATATTTGTAATTATCCGGGTTTGCTCAAGGTGTTGATCGGCCGTAATCGTTAGTAGATAATTACTAGACCGTCGTCATATTTATTTCTGTAGATGCGTCCGTGGTAAAAAGTCCGAAACAACGGCGTCACGTTACCTCGGCGGAGTAGAGACGTTGCGCGCCGCATAAGAAACGCGATTAAAATTTGTAATTAAAATCAGTTGTGGTATATTACCTGCAGACAATGTAGCCGACGAATTGCAACGTGGTTTGCTTACGGCGGTGCAGCCGGGCAAAAGATTTAATTGCCACATAATTGCCCGTTATTATCCCGATGATTGACGCGACGTGTTTTATTGCCGTTGCATCGCCGCGATAAGCATTCAAATTGAAACGCGGTTACGTAACACGGCCATATCGCCTGGGTTCAACGAGAAGACACCACCGCGGCGTCTTAAAATAAGGACTCGGCTCCGTTTAGCTACGGGATATAAAATATGAACCGCTAGCGCGCGCGCGCGGTCGCGCGATTTCGCTATAAATATCCTTCCCAAGATTTCCTTATAAATAGAACGGGGAATAATTTAGTTGCACCTTCGCGCACTGTTTTTCTCGCCGCGCGTTAAACGAGGTACACCCCGTAATGGCGCTTAAGGAGTCTTCCTTTGTCGGGCCTCGTTACTTTGTAATTTACTGCTTCCCTTTGAGCGTCGCATTAAGGATTTCCTCGCGGCACGGGCGAGAAAGAGAATGCGGGATCGCGTGTAACGATGATACATGCAAGCGTATCGCGTCGCCGTATCAAAGCACGAATAAAGAAAAAAAAAATAAAAAGAAAAAGAAAAATAGGGACGGAGTTGCGAAAAGGGATACGTGTGTGCGTCGGAAGAATCGACCACCCGGTTTTTCGAAGGTGATTCTGATTTCGCAAGATATTCTTCGAAATAGAGCCAGCCGCGCGTGTAACGGGCTCACTTATTGTTAGCATCTAATCTTTTTATCTCCGCTGATCAAGCAGACGTTTTGAAGAGATATCGACAGGAATTATCTTAATTATTCTAAAAAAGTATAAAGTTCTAGGCTACAATTGTAATTGTGATTTATAATTACTAGTTTCTATTATTAATATTATTAAACAAAACACGCGCACATATATTTGCATATATTCGCTACGCTTTGATATAAATCATGTTAAAAGATGTTATACCACGCAAATAATTGATTATTTTTAAAGGAAAAATTCTGCGTAATCTTTTATCTCGTAACTTTTTTTTGTCTGCAAATAACTTTAATGTGTTTTCATAATTAACTGTAAAATTCACATTACTGCATATTATAAAAATAGGAAATTTATCGCTCATTGCAGTAATTTAACGTGAAGTCGCACAAATTTGCATGTTTATTTAACGTACGACATGTTAAATTATTTTTCCAATTAACTCTCCACTGGTCTATAAATCATTATTTAATGAACGTAGAACATTGTCTTCAAAAATACTTTTACATTGTATATGACAACCGATTATAATAATAATATAAAAAAATAAAGAAGAGACGGCTCTTTTTCAGCATTATTTTATTTTTAAAGGATAAGATTCTTTTTTTTTCATTAGATAATTGCATTTTAATAGCAAATAGATTTATATCTTGAGTTTTCCAGAATTAATTAATTTCCATGATTCTATGCAAATTTACGAGTCACGTGTTTCTCAGATGCGAATATTAATCCTTCGGATGTGATTCAATGCGAAGCCGCGCGATGATCGATGATCTTCTCACGCGTGCCCTCCGAGAATGAAATGTCGCCCGGATCTCCGGCGCACCTGTCAGAACTCCAGCACGTTTGAGATTAGAACTAATTCCGGGAAGAGTTCGCGCCTATGCTTGCGGGCGGCGAGATGCGTGTCGAGCTACCGCGTCACGTATCGAAGATAGGTGGTACGCACTAGGTGGCTGACTACAAAGAAGCGAAATCAATTTGCAATTTAAATCCGTCGGTGTACGTGCCCGCGGGTCATCCGATCGCCGTGCCGCGTTCGCGGCGATGATTTCGCTGAACCTGGATAGGTACGATAACGGCAAGCCGCGCGGTGAGATTCACGCGAGATCGAGAGTCGTTCGGCTGCATTTGGACGCTCGCTACGTCTATCCGCGACTCGAGGTTCCTGACCCGAGAACTTTTCATACGACGACGATATTCCCCGCGGACGTGCCGCACCGAAGTGAGAATCTCTCCATCGATATCAATCAGTCATGTATATTCCCGCGTTGATTCTCTTTTGCTTTTGCAAGCGTACCTCACACTCTCGTTTAAATTGTTCTTTCCTTTTCCCCGTAAAAAGGAAAATGTGTGAGATCTCGTGGATATGTAAAAACATTTCTATCTATACATTAAAATAAGCATGAATTGTTCTACATTTTAAAACATTCAATTTTTTTGTTACCATTGACTTCAACGTCATTGTAATGTCTTTAATTACGATAAACATCTAGTTGCGAGGAAACGATTCAGCTGCGAGTATCTCCGCGAGAAAAACTCAAGCGGAAGCTTCTTCGTTCATTCCGTATCGCTCATCGGGGAAACGATCGAGGTCAGTTACGCTACGGTTTTGCTTATTTCACCGTGCGATGTTAGAGCCCGCGCGCTCGCTTCTCGGCGTCAAACAAGAAGCCGTGCAACGTGAAACAGCAACGTCTCTTACTAATTGCGCGACTGTCTCCTCGAATAAAGTAAATCGCGCGCGGTGCGCACAAATTCGCGCGGCTAAAGGTAACGCGAACATTTTTCGTCTCCGTCCACGGAAATGCGGAGGAGCTTCCGTGCCGACGGAGACGTCTCAAACAAAGGAAGGGGCGGTCACCCCGCCATGCTCGTCTTTTCTCGAGTAATGCCATCCCTTATGCATCCGTAACCCTCCCCCGACGCCCGTTGTCGCCCGATGTCTTTCTTTACCCTATCTCTCTCCTTTTTTTTTCTTCTTTTTTTTTTCTTTGTGTTCCCCTCGTATACTTCATCTTTCTCAGGTGCCCGTTTCCTCGTCTCGCTCACCATCCTCCTCTCCCCACCTCCTCCTTCTCGTCCTGCGTGTCTCTTCTTCGCGACTCACCCCTATGTCGATATTTCCCTATCGATTGATCCGCAAGAAGGCATCCCTCCCGTCACTCTGCACGGGCTTCTCTTTTATCTCTCTTTTCTTTCCATTCGATCCTTTCTTTATACGACAAGCCAGCCCGCCTGCCCTCCCGTCCCCCTTCTCCCCCGCTGCCTCACTCTGTTTTCTCCACTTTCCATCCGGAGCCTCCAACTTCTCTTGCTTATTCCATTCGACGTGGGCTATACACCCGAAGTTTTCAATACCGTTTTTAGGCCTGGATTAGGGATTAGGAGCGGGCCACGGTTTGCTTTTTAGTTTTTAATCAACAATGGAAATGTATGCGGCTACAGAAAGGAACGATTCTTTCTTTATCGCGATGAAGCTTGGATAACACCGCTCTAATAAAATATACGTATAGATGGTTGTTACACATTAACATTTATCGAAATTGTTTATACAATAGAAAATGTATGAGTAAATTCAAATAGTTATATCTTAAGTATGTAAATTTTTTTTTTCTTTTTTACATATAATCAACAAGAGATAAATATACGCATAGGGCTACAAATACTTTAAGAGAAAAGATAAAATTTGTTTAAAATACATTAAGATCAGATCTATCTGTCTTGGCAGATAAAAATTGGACACGTAGCCACGTAAACGTTTAAACGTAACCGATGCTTTAAGATACTCGAACAATAGAGCACGATTAGACGTTGCTTCGTTAGATTTCTTCGCGTCCGTTGCCATTTCGAAGACAATCGCAGAAATCGGTTGGCAGGTGGCAACTGTTCGATTCATCTTAGATCCCTCGTCTCCGTTGAAGGGCGGGAATATCGAGTTCGGAAGGGTCCTTGGAAACGGTTCGATCGGTTCGATCAGGGCCCCCGGGACCCTTGCCCCCTTACACAATGTTTCTCACGTCACACAGACAAAGAGACGCAAATTCTACGTGAAAAATCCGCTCGATACGTACTTCCGTATCGATGTGCGCGTGTTACAATGAGGCCCACATACTCGTACGTGCGTGTCCGCGCACTTTCACGCGCGCGCATACGTGTGTGCGCGCGAGAAGGCTGGCAGTCACGCCGTGAAATCAGTTACGAAATCACGGGGTCCCATTGCCGTGGCGGCCCCCTCCCCCCTTTCTCCTTCTCGGCCTGCGCGGGGTCGATCATTAATTTGTAACGAACCGGCACCGCCTGTTATTATCCTACGGTTACGCGATCACGCGTGATTACACGCGCACGCATTGGCTCCTCTCGCGCCTGATTCTACCGAAAGACTTTCAGGTTAAATTGGAGAACCTATACGCAGTTTGTATAAGACAATGAAGTTGATCGTTTATTTTTTTTTAATTAAAAAAGATAAAAAAATTTTTTTTTTTTCTTAATTTAACATCATTAAAAGAAATGGCAATGTCTTTGGTTCTATAATGTTTGCTTCATAGTGAAATAAATAATTCTTTCGTTATTGTATAATTCAGAGATAATGTCTCACAATTTTAACTCGGGATCTACGAAGCTCTCCAAATAAACGACTTGAATTTTTGATTCCGTCGATTTAATTGCGGCGATTATTTGGCCATAAATTTTCCCGGTTGATCAATTACCGCGGTATCTCGGGAGAATCAATTAGCTGCGAGAGAAGCCGGGCCTGAAGAGCCTGAGAGTCGAGGGAAGAAATTCCTGCCGATGTGTCCGCCGCGCGCAACAAGGAGATGGTCAATGAAGAATGAGACCGGGCGATTAGCGAATTCGATCGGCGTGCCCCAGGTCGAGTCGAAGAGCGACTATCGATCGGTTATTCCCGGAAGGTAAGGGTCGCCGTGTAATCCGTCGTCGTCCGTCTTGAAATGGAGTTATTTCGACTTGGGTTTCGATCGGGGAGTCTCCACTCGACACGGCATCGTCTCGCGTCGCGGTCTGCCCGCAATCGAAAAGTTAACCGTCGGAAACGCGCCCTAACGAAGACCTCGACCCCCTCGATCTCTCTCTCCCCTTGCTCCTCCCCGTCTTCCCGTTTCATCCCCCTTTTCTCCTTCGTCGTAAAATTATGGCCCAATACGTCGATCTCATTACTCGTGCGTTCCGTTTTAGGGTTTCAACGGCGGAGCCGTTTGCTTGCAGATGTCTGCGAAATGGCGCAGCGTAATGCGTGCTCGATGTCGCAAAAGATATCGACTTAGGTGGCATCCGGACGATACCGCCGCGCGATGGGCGTATAATATTTTTCAATCGACGGTATTTCGTTTCGCGGTAAAAAAGAAAAAGAATAAAAAAAAAAAAATTGAAAGTTTCAAGGCGCGCACATACGCATCAGTAATTAAATGCTGAACCCTTCCTCTCCTCCTCGGTAATTTCATTATCGCTGCCATTGTATTCTGGCCGAGCCGCAGAAAATCCTATTAGTCACGTTCGTCGCAACGTTACGATTTTAATCCCGTATATAGACGGCCAAACTCAGCTGGATTTGTAAGATTCGTGACGTTCGTGTCCTCGGACGATCGATGACGAGTGCCTCGATGACCTTCTCCTCGATGCTTCCGGCTAATGATGAGATTCTCCCCGGAAGTTCGTCTGCTTAAAGCCTCGCCGCGGTAATAAGTTGAAAATTTTTAACTTTTGAAAATCGACGTTTGAGAAGTCTTTGACATTTCCTTCGCAAGTATTCCGCTGTAGGTCAAGATTCGGAAAAAAAAAAAAAAAAGAAAGCTACCTAACTAACCAATTTCCTTTCTTAACGGGTACCTGCCTCCTACCTTCCCCCTCGGTAGAGAAGACCTCTTTTACGATCTGCTCACGATCATTTTTTACGAGTCTATCAACGTGGCCCCGCAGCATATACATCATCGTACGTAATCCTAACTATAGCGACGCTAGCCAAGCGCGTTAGTCAGGCAATGACGTGTATTAATAGAGTTTGGAAATCCTCGCGACACGTCGTCGGTCGTAAATTCCGCCTCGCGCGGCACCGATGTTATAATTAAAGCCTTCGATATCAATCAATACGCGCTCGGCCGTCGCAACGGGCGTGCGTCGGCGTGCCGGCATAAATTGCTGCGCGTCGAAACAACGGGGACGCCACGGCTCACTCGTAACGTATACATCTATACATTCATATGTCCATATGTATTTTTATTATACATATATGTATTATACAATATATTTATATATATATACGCGCTCACGAACGCCGAAAGTTTTATATTTATAGCGTGCCATTAGCGGTGCGCGCGACGCGTCGTGAAAACGGTTTTCTCCCGTGCAAACAATGTGTACTGTGCGGCGATAAATTCGTTTCATGCGACAAACAGCGAGAACATTCCGGGAAACTGAGCTCGGCCGTAATAATTAACAGTTGGCGCGACGCGACGTTTAATTGCGGTAATTACGATAATTACTGGCGAGCGTAGCCCGCCGCGGGCGCCGACGTCATTCGTCGCGGCACGGCACGTTAACGGCAATTTGTTGCCAGCATTTCGCTTCGTGTCATCGAGAGCGGGTTCGCGTGATCGTCCCGATCGATACCAAGCCGAGATAAAATCGTCGATCTCGTCCGCCGCGGCCGCGCGGCGTTGAAGATTTCGATCGGCGTCGCGCCTTGGAATTCGCTTATAAATCCTCCCCCTGCGCCTTTAATTAGCATGGGATTAACCAGGTTAATGACCGGAAATAAAAAAAGGCTGGCTGTGTCCCGTTTTGCGCGTCAACTTTGTTTCAGGCGATAAAGTCGGCTTTTAATTATCCGTGGCGCAATGATAGAATATCGTCTTTTCGTGTAAATTAAAATTTTTTACACTCGCAAACGTATTTTTTTTTTTCTTTTTCTCATTTATATTATTTCCTGCTCGTATGCATTTCGACGGTGTTTAAATTTAGATCACGCTTGACTTAAGTGACTGCGACACTCACGCATAACTCTCCTCCGAAAGACTGTAATAACTTATGTCATCATATCCTCTCGTGTAGGATTCGCGTGCGATAATTAAGGTGCGCGGGGTTTTTTTTTTTTCCTCTCTTTTCCTGCGCGAGGAAAAAAACAAAGTGACGAAACGACAGGTTAACGCTGCGATTTGATTTTGGAAAAATCGCGGTCATCCGTTTCCACGGAAATAGTGCGAGGTTGAGGAACGGGAATGAGAAGGGCGGCTGAAGGGCCAGAGCGAAGGAAGAAACGGACCGGCATAAAACTCGCCCCACAGAATTTTTCGTTCGCACGGTTTCATTTCAATTAACGTTCCCTCGTCCCAGGAGGGTTGCCACCGTCGTCAGTATATATGTATGTATATAGCCTATCTCGATGTCTCGCCGATAATTGCGCCGCGGTAACACGGCCGAGTTAGCGACTCCTAAAGGGATGGATTTCCGAACCGGTTTTGCGCATTATGCGCGATTCTCACCCCGAGGCACTCGTAAAAACCTTGGGCAAGAAATCGCGCCGCGGGGGCGGGTAGAGAGGAAGCGGTTTTGAAGACCCCACGATCGATTCTCGGTGACTGCGTGATTCCCGAAAATCGCACCCGCGCCGCGATTCAATTTAGAAACCTCGTTGTGTCTCGTCCGGTTTTGTATTACCTCTTATTTTCTTCGCGCCGGAATCGGTCTTGCATTATTAAAATAAGTTCCAGTTAAGTAAACAGGACGAATTAGTAAAAATGAGGACTGAGATAAATATTTTACGAAACTTGAATAACTTATCTAATTATCAGCGAATGCTGTAAAGCATTGGCTTTTATGAAATTTTAACTGGGAGTAAATTAAATGATCAATTTCGAGGGAAATATTTAGTACCTTTCGATGTAGTGAAAGATTGGAGGAGAGTTGCGCGTGAATGTGAATAAATTAAATATAACAAAATTATATCTGCAATAATTTGCAGACAACGACGTTTTGTTAATCTATGCGGGTACTCGCGAAATCTATTTGACGGATTGCGATTGTCTCGAAACGAAGCGTTGGGGAAGAATGCGATCTAGGCCCCGGAGACACAATGGTACGTTAACGCAGCGGAGATGATCTCCCGATCGCAGAGCGGCAATCGAAGTTGCGAGTCTCTCGGCGGAAGTTACGATTTCGATTATTTGAACTGCACATCTGGCAACAAGTTGCAATCTATTCCTGCCCGGTGCATCAACGTGGTAACCACGACGATGCATACCGAAGCATATGTTCCACTCCCCCACGTACGTAGTCAGATTCTCACGGCACACACACACATGCACGGGGCGCGCGTGTTACTCGAAATTATTTCTAATGTGTGAATCGCATCAACCGACTGGCACGGATTTAGATACGTTCATCAACGGACTGTCTCTCCTTCCCGATAATGTGATTTATTCGCGCCGTTTTCATCCGCGCTGACCCGATTCCGCAACGCCGGATGTGACACACACGTCGGCTGCGCGAGTCGACAACCTCCGACGCTCGTTTTTTACTTTTAACCAACACACATTCCCGACCGCTACTCGATATGAAACTTGAATGTGATTCAGAGTTCCGGCGCGACTATTACGCGATCCACCGCGCGAGCGTGATTGACTGTGCGCTCATTAGCCGGCCGGACTAAAAACGAGAACTACTCGGATGTCCGTCATTCATAATCTCGGAGCAAGATGAATATTCTCTCTAAGATTTAAACCTGCACAAAGATATTTTGGAGCTTAGTTTGTCAATATCTTTTTTTTAGAATTGCATCTTTTTTTTTACGCCTGTTTAATATTGAAATAAATTTGAAATACGTGAAACATATTTAAAACATTTTAAAAATAATAAAAATATTAAAATGGTCAATTAACATAAATTACATTAATGTAACTATTGTTTTTATTTTATTTTATTTTATTTTATTTTACCTTTTTTTTATTTCGTATCAGAATCAAGTAACTAAAATATTATTTTATAAAATGCATTTTTTAATGTTTAAGCGTAATATTAGCTTGCCTGTCGAACGAAGCTGCGGTCAGCGGATCAAACTAGCGGTATTAGACCCATTAAAATCGACGCTGGGAAATAATTAAGTGACCTACCCCTGACCCCATGGTATTCGCCCCTAGCGCGCACGGCGCCTTTTCTTGCCCTTTACCATCGCCGTTTCACCCGGCCTCTTCCTTGTTTATCTCCTTTCTTTTTTACTGCAGTGCACGTAGACTAAGAAACACGACTTCACCGGAGTCGCACGCGTTGCTTGGCGGTGTAATTATGCCGCGCAGTGATTGGCGTGGTTCGTGGAACAGAGGGTGGCGGCGTGGTCTAAGCACGAGGGTGGCGGTCGCGGTCGGGACGGGGCCGAGAGAGAAAGAGAGAGAGAGTGAGAGCAGGGGGGAGTGAGGGCGAGGGGAGGAGTGGTTTTTAGCTCGAATTCATTAGAAGTAAAAATCGATAGGCGACGCTCTCGCTGCCTCCGCCGGCGGCGTTTCACTCGGTAAAAAGAATGCGAGAGCGCCTCGGCCGCCCTGGAGAGGTTGCCTTCCTCTTTCCTTCTTTGACTTTCCTAGCTACGAATCGCGCTTCTTCCTCCGCTTCCTCAACTTTCCCCATCGCCACCATCCCGTTCCAGAAATCACCCCCCGACCCGGACTATCTTAACCTCTCCACAAGACGATATTCGGTGGTTCAAGAGGGAATCGCGGTTCAAGATTCAGCCGCCACTTCGTTTGCTTTTTTTCTTTCTTTTTTTTTCCCTTTTTTTATATATATTTTTTTTAAGTTTATTCTTTGTTTGCCTCGAGTCCCGTCATGTAGTCGTTGTCGTACAAATACTTGAAATTTTTTTTAATAACACACAAATGTCAGCATTTTTGACAATTCTTATAGCGCGATTAAATGATTCACGTCGTGGTTGCGTAATAAAATTCGTCCAGAAGATTTAAATACCTCGCTTCTTCAAATCTCGCTCGTATTTCCGTCGTATCTTTAGTACCAGATATATAATCAAGCAAACAGTAACATTAAGTGCAATCTTTTATTATTGGACGAAACAAAACCTAGAATCAGGCGAGCAAATTTATTTCTGTATACGCTATCTTTACATTCGTCTTCTATCTTTAAGTGAATGAGAGCTTTCGTTTTCCATTAACGACGCGTCTGAATTAATCGAGCCAGAAAATGCAAAGCGTCCATAACGCTCGCGCAATCGTTGACTCGATTATTCCCCGCGTTTAAATATTTCGCCTGAGAGACACCGAGTCCTGCCGCCCGTATAAATAGCCCCGCGCAAGACGGATACAATCGTGTAATGGAGGCGACGTCTCGGAAGGAGACAGAGGCGCGTCGTGGTTTTCTCGTTGGTGTCATATCTCGTTCTACAATATAGTCGGGCGAAGTGTAAATTCGTGACTACCCCGCTACGCGCCATGCTCTACGTGCGCTCACCGGGCTCGCCAATTGGGATTTCGATGATAATGCAGCCAACTAAGACGCCCGCGTATATAAATACATCGCGTCGGAAGCGATTGCCGCTGGCCACCCCGACACTCGCGTGTAAATTGCGGACGGGCCGGCCGTCCGGCTTACCCATTGTGCTTTTCCCGTCGCGTATAAACTCGCTCGATATCGATTACACGGACGTATTTATGGCACGGGAGACAAGAATTAAGTCGTGCACGCGGTTTCCACCGGCGTAGCACGGCACTAAAGTGCATCCACCGGCTTGGAATAAAAGATCAAAACGAGGATGCACTTTAAAACACTTTAAACGTAGCGGCGCTATGTTTATCAGGCGGCGGCGTATATTTCAGTGCGTAACATCTGTTCGCGGGTATAACATGGTGTAATAACAGGAAACATTATCTTTAGCGGATCGTTAAAGTTATAGGAGCGACAGTGATAATATTAAGGATACGTGTATTATTTATATTCGATGATTATCATCGGAACTGCATCGTATGGTAAAGAATCAGTTTTAGCAGTTTTAATCGTAACGAAGAGTCTGCACTTTAAAAGGTATTTAAGAAGATAGTTTGCATATAATTTTATTATTTATCGACGTAGCTTTCGTCCTCGATCACTTATTATAAAATGCCGCAAATCCCCCAACAATTTATCGATTCTTCTTCGAAGATGATCGAGCTGGCGTTGTTTTTCTGGGTCACCCTATAAACACGATGGTGGGGTCAGGGCAAGTGATGAAAGGAGAAAAGAGGAGGAAACGATAGGGAGACGATTGCACGGGGAACGGTCGGGCTGGTCTAAATTAACGGTTACCACTTCGGCTCGGTCATTAGGGAAAAACTTTCTTTCCAGTGGTGCCGGCGAATCCCAATCCACCAAGATCTCGGGGACCCCGAAAGAATTTTCAATCGAATCGCTATCCACGAAATGCTTTCGCCCTCGTTTCCGTAACGAGGACGCTACCGAACATCCCTCTATTTCGTCTCCCTTCGGCAATCCCTCTCGCCGAGCTATCTCGTATATTTCTCTCTCTCTGCACGCGCGATTTCAGTTGCAAATGAAATGCGAACCAGTCCAGGAACGTATATCGAGAAACTACAACGCAATCCACTAAAAGTGTGAGACTTTAATTAGATTAGACAAAGCCCTGCGCCATGCAGCTGCATGTTGTACGATTTTTTTATTTTTATATCCTTCAGCGATATAATGCATTCGCTTTTTTTTTCTTTTTTACATTTTTACATTTTTTTTTCTTTTTAATATACATATATTTTATATACATTTATTTTTATTATGTTTAAAAAGAGTTAACTCACTCTTGATTCCCGAAATTGTAACAAATGTGTTGTAAGTATCGCTTAAAAAAAAAAAAAAAAACTAGAGCAACGCGTCTGAAGTCCGATACAACGTCCGTTAATAATCTACGTATCACGGAGTGCATTGACCAGCCTGATTGTCACGCTTGCACACGTAGTTTTTATTTTTAATAGGACATGACGTTCTCGCGGCGCGACTAAAATATGAGTCTGCATAAATACGTATTAGTGCGATGAACCTTTAAAACGCGTACTCGATATGAAGCGCTAATTATAAGTATTCTCGTATCTGCGCACACGAATATTTTAGAATTATTTTGCTCGGTGTGCGCGCCGGCGTTCTCCGCGATCGTGCTCCTCGGAAGAAAAACTCTTTCTTAATATCGTTCGTCCTTCGTACACACCATCTTTGCCCGGCACTTAATTACAACCCGGGCGATGGCGAAAGAATGGCGAGGCTAGTGGCGGCTATTAACGTCCGGCGATCGAAGGTAAGAGCGTGCCGGAAAGGTAGAAAGGGAGAGAAAGAAAAAGACAGGCGAAAAGAAGCGTAATAAAGTTGAAGCGAGAGGAGATGCTAGGTACTTTTATGTATTCTATACCCAACGTGTGTGGTTTCACCGATCGGTCGCGGCCACGACGCGGGAGTGTCCGGGGTGAGAGGAGACCGATGGGAAGGGTGCGGTGAAATCGACGAGGAGACGGCGGGGATAATTAGGCGGCGAGAGCGAGAGAGAGACGTCGAGAAAAGCTGGAGGAAAAAGGAGAGAAAAAGGAGACTTCTGGGTAAAGCGGCGCCAGATAAGACTTAATATTTGATCGTGAGCCCACCCTTGGCTCAACCGCCGAGTCAACCCGCTTCCACTTGCCCACCTACCGCGTTTTTCTCTCTCTCTCTCTTTCTTTCTCTTTCTTCCCTCTTTCCCTCCGCGTCCGATCGATCTCCGCTCCGTTACTTCCTCCGGACGAGGGACCTATCGGGGGCAAATCTGTTGACACTACTGTCCGGAACCTTGTTTCCGATTTCCGCGCAAACGTCCACGCGTGGGATCGACAAAACTGCTCGGTGTCGTCGTCTAATGTCTTTCTGACTTCACGCTCGATTGGCCGGCACGCGAGACGGGTCTTGTCCCGTCGGGAAGTTTGACCAAACATTCCTCCCTTATCTACTACGGAAATATGCCTGGCGTAATGACGCTCGTGAATTTTTAATGCCTCGAGAAATTAAACCTATTGGCCGTCAAATGATTCATCGTTTTCTTCTATCAACTTTATTTTTTTATTTTTTTTTAGAAAATTAAAATTCTTTTTTCCAAAATTAGTTATTTTATTTCAGCGTTATAAGATTTTATCTCTTTTTTTTTAGCAATTGTACTTTCACTAATTTTTTATTTTATTTACCAATATATAATTTTAATTATTTATTAGAAGAAATCATGCGCGCGCTACGCACGCATTATTTTTTAAGAAACCCCAATTACAAACTACGAAAAAAAAAATCATGCGACTTACCAATCTGCATGAGCTTCAGCGGAGTTATAGAAAATATTAATGTAGACG
Source organism: Cardiocondyla obscurior (assembly GCF_019399895.1). Lineage (NCBI taxonomy): Eukaryota > Metazoa > Arthropoda > Insecta > Hymenoptera > Formicidae > Cardiocondyla > Cardiocondyla obscurior. Next base: position 3,958,927 of record NC_091880.1, on the reverse strand, counting down.
TGCTACTATATTAATTCATAAAATTAATAAAAAAAAAGTTTAAGTTTTTTTTTAATAAAGATTTTATTCAAAAAAGTTTATGCTTACCTAAAAGTTGCTCCGCTGATGCAAGATACTCGTCCCGGGCCTGCTCCTCCTCTCATATTGGACGTGTCGAGTCATCTTTCCGCGCACTGGACACTCGCGAACGCGCTCGATAAATTACTGTCACAAAAATCAATTTTTTATTGATCACTTTCGCACGATAGCCCACGACACTCCCGTTACAAAATTTTTATATAAAAGAATGACGCCGGAATACTTTGCGGAACTCCCGAAGCGACCGACGAACCGGCTGCGGTTCGTAATAGTATAGTTTCGACGTGCGACACTTTTCTCCTTCGGATTTCTATCTAAGCAGAATTCTTGTTTCGCTCAGATAAAAATCCAAAGAAGTGTTGAGCCGTAATAATATCAACGTAAATTCCATACAAATGTATACAATTTACATTGATATGTGAAACTGAAATTAAGACAAAATATATAAATTGATCAAAAATTTTTTTAATTTACTTATATTGGTTTTAAGTTCTTATTATTTTAGAACACCGGCGCGATGTATTAATATTTTATTTTATTAAACAATTAGTTGTGCCGCGGGTAATATAAAAACGTTTTTCTACCCGAAATGTTAATAATTAAAATTTACAAAAAGAAATCATGCGACTCACGAATATGCAGCAGCGGAGTGTTGGTAAAATGATCTGTAACAAATTAATGAAAAAAATTAAACTGTAAAAATCTCAATAATTATTTAGAAAAAAAAAGATTATACGCGTCTCTGATTTTTTAATTAAGTAACACAAAATTAAGTTTCAAAAACGGCAAAGAAAAAAAAATATATCCTTACCAGTAAGTTGCTCCGCCGGTGCTCGATGCCTTTCCTAGGCTCTCCTCCTCCTCTCAGCACTGGTCACTCCAACGGGAATGTCAGTCTGATGCTTCTTCGGCGAAAGTCTTTCTCTGGATTTTCACTGAAACAAAAAAGTTATATTTTATTAGCAAAAATGTGATATATAAAATTATTACAACAATTATTTCAAGTTCACGCTTTAATTGCCGGTTATATTATTACGTGAAAAACACGTTTAACTTCTATGGGGAGTTTCGTTGGTGTAATTTTAAGGGTTGCGCGCCGCCTTGTCTTCATTCTTTCGTGCTTCCTGCGAAGTCACGAAATTCGTTATGTACAATGTAAACGGCATTCGTGACTTTAAAAGCGTTTGTTTCATTGCGCTCATTTTAATCGGGGACAGCGCGTCTCGTAAACCTCCGCAAAGCTCGTAATGAGGTATTTAAAGCCTGAGAATTCGAAGAAAACGGATCGATTAAGCGGTGAAGCGCTAGTTTATTCTCGTAATCATACCGCTGCTCTTGATAAAAAGGGACGTTAAACATTTTTCGATTAGTTGAAAGCCATGTTTCAAAGAATGTCGATAATTATTCAGCGTTAACATAAGCTTTACATATTTACAGAAATATTACATTTTTTAAAATGAAAAAAGTACTTTACAACATTATTATAATATATAATATAATAGAATCTACTTAATACGTTTTTGATTATTTTAATTTTTCTCACATTTTTGTTTAAACAAATAACAGTTTATTAATTAGAGGGGAATTACTGTGTAAGCGTAATTTGTTTCGCATTTTTACGCACGATGGTTTTATTGTATTTGCTTATAATATAGATTATGGGCATTACCCGAGGTTAAGTGAGTTACTTGTATATAATATTCTGCCTCGAGGGTTAAAAAGTGGAAATACTTGGAGGCCAAAGAGAAAGATGATAAAATTGCGGGTATATGTTCAACATAGGGCGTTGTTAGCACGCAAATGAAGTTTAATTACGTCTTCCTGAAAACATCAGTGCCTCGCTGGAGCGGTTAATATCGCCAACCTGTCAATTAACGGAGCGGACTGGCTGATTGACATCCAACGCGCGGGTACGAGATCACGAAATGTCCGGATGGAATGTTAGGAACGGCTAATCTTTACAAAACAAGTACGTCATCGTCGGATCATCGAACTTGCGGGCTGGAGAAAATAGGGAGAGACGAGCGCGGGAACAAACTGATAAGAGGGCTAGATAGAAAGGCGGGGAAGAGGAAAAGGTAGACGGAGACCGCGTTCTGGTGAGATGGTAGGTGTTGCAGAAGAAGGGTAGCCCTGCGGGCTCCCCGAAGAAATTTCCATGTCGAGGCGGCGAATCGATTAGACGCCGGTCAACTCCGACCCTGTCGAACCGCAGACTCGATAGTCCTCCGTCCCTCTCGCCCTCGCTTTCGTCTCGCCGTACCTCTCTTTCTCTCTTTCTTTCTCTCTCTCGCTTTCTTTCCCCTCTTCCAAGGCTCGGTTCGAGCGTATAATTATCGGAGGCACGCGAGCCCACGGACTCTCCTCGAGAGGGCCTCGACGGAGTCCTCTCTTCCTCCTCATCCCCGGTCTATTCCGCGCTTCTCCGACTGCCCTGCCGGGCCGATTCTCCTATTCTAATCCCTCGGTTCGCTAATACCAGGAAGAAACCTAGACTTACGCCGTGGACTTTCTGGTCATCCTGGAGGAGCCACGCCGGTACCCTATTACCATACGATTTTCATGTTAGCGCCTCCGGGTTCCGAAAGCCGCACGATCGCGCATTATGCTGCATCTCGACCCGAGCCGCAACGCACGATGCACTTCACGTACGCGTGTGTGCGATGCACAAACGAGACTCGCGTAGCTGCGTATATTCGCGTGTACTGCTTTGCTAGGGCGACTCTCCAGGCGTAGGTGTAGGTGTGGCAGGACCATGGAATCCCGGTCTAGGTAATTGTACAATACTGAAAACGTTTTTACTCGAACCCAGCGGCGTGGGTAGCCGTGGACTCGGAATTCCTAAGCTCCGCCGTGGAAAGGAATAAAGGAAGGACCGACGAAAACGTAAAATAAATCCGGGAAGGCTGTCGCCTCGCATACGCGCGCATTTAATTTTTATCTCTCTTTCTCTCGCTGTTTCTTCGAGGACGTCCCTTCACGCATCAATCGATACCTCCAAGCGTTACGTGCGATTGCCTGACGACGACTCGGGGACGCGTTTACTTCAACCGGGGGAAAAAAAAAAAAAAAAGAAAAAAAGAAGAAGGACGGGAAAACGAGTGCGGTCTACGCTAATGTCGTTCCCATCGTCCGTGCACGTATCTACGCGAGCTGCGGCCGCGCGTGATTATGCGTGGCTACAAAGTTATTTGCAACGGTCGCGGGTTATGCACTGACAGGTAGCTTTATTTACCTAATTGCCGGATTTAACTTGGGAAAAATGAACAGCGAACGATACGTCGAGGCCGACGCTCGGGTTAACTATACGTGCGTGCCGCGTGCGTGTGTCTCTTCGCATGCGTACGCGCGCGCCAAGTCGAGGAGAAGATTGAAGGGCCCCGCCGTTGTCGCGCTCTTTTTATCTACACAGCGGCGAAACCTCCCGTTTTGTCGGGATAACATCGGCGTCCGGCAATGACGTAATAGAAACACACGTATAATTAGCTAGTGAATCGTTACGTCGCAAATTTGACACGGAACAGACACGAATTTACTTTGCCACACGTACGTACGTATGTATAATTAAAAGTCGGCAAAAAGCAGCGGGGAATCGATACGAAGCACTTGGCGCATGTATACAGCTGTAAAATCAAAATAAAACGAACGAGGGTTTGTGAATATGAATTTTTTTTTTCTTTTTCTTTTTTTTTAACGGTAATTTTTATGCCGACGCGACAAAACTTATCCGGGCAGATAAATATCTCCGCGTCACGAGCGGTATATCGCGGGGAAACAACAGAATCTCGTGCTCGCTATCCGTAAAGCTTCAAGAGGCCGTTCGCATGGTGCAAAACTGTAAACGGCGATCGCGGGAGTGGAGAGGCTCGCCGTTGTTAGACAATTACTTATTCCCCGAGAGAGCACCGACACCGTACGCGGCCGCACGTCGCCTCCACCCCACCGAACTTTTAATTCGCGGAACACGAATCGCCCCGGATCCGAGACGCTCCCCCGCCCCGATCCGGATTTCGCAATCGGGTCTGCGCCCGGCGGTTATTTCGGATACACCAGTGGATCCAGATAGCGATCGCCCCGATGCAAATGCGACACGCTACGCGACGGCAATGCGACGTAATCAGTCAACGCTGGTCTTGAACCGCGACTATCTCGAAAACGAATATCTAAACCCGAATACGGAACCTACGGATCGGAGTATCAATCAATCCTCTGGCACACTTCGAAAATTAAAATATTCCACGTGTTTTTCTCACTCTTCGCCGGGGCACTCGATTTATATCGCGAGTTTTATATTTTTACATGAGCCACCGGGGTCACGCGGACGTGCCCGCGTGAATGAAACTTTGGTGGACAAACCCTTTTTACGGATTCAATTATTATTATAAATTGTTTCGCAGCGGATATTTTGTTTCGCGCGCAGAAGGTATTTTCGTAGGCCGCGTATCGAATTGCGCATCATGCCGGACGAGAGGAGTATCATCGTCGTCGAATCGAAATAAATATGATCGTCGCGATATATAAAGCTTCGGGACGGAATTGGCAGTGTAAAACCTACGCTGTCTCGTCGCTCCGTTAAATAATATAACCATACCGTCCACCTCGCTCGGGCTTCGGGATCCGCTAAAACTTTTTCACGTGAACGTTCCGTGTTATACTGCCGATTCTACGAGACTCGGTGCTACAAATGTCGCATTGTAGTCCGGCCAATAAAGTAGGCCTTCGCCTACGCCGAGCCATCTTTCTCCCGTTCCCTTTAAAGTCGGGCAAGAAGACCTAAAAGTACCTATCGAAGGTACATGTTCTCGTAAATGTATCCACTCTTCGCGATATTTTTTCATTCTAAATAAGGTGCTTCGCGGCGAATAATAGGGGGGATCGCCTTCTGCGACGATATCGACGAAAAGACCGTACTGAATACATTCACTAATAAATGCCGCATTTTATTAATTATTAACCCCGCTAACGGTGCATTATCTATCGAAGATATTTTAATATTTTACAATAATTTTGCAAAAAGAAAAAAAAAAAGGAGATATAACGTTTTACTATTTTTTATCTCATTTATTTTATATCCGTATTATAAATTGTCATCGAAAGAATCAGTTTCTACTGCCGTTTCAATGTTTTGTCCTTTTTTTAAAAAGTGGGAATAGACGAAAATAGCGTTTTTTATTGATTGATATGGAACTGTGCGCTCGCTGACGGATATTTGATAAAACAGATTTACGGACTTACGGACAGATATTTTCTAATAAATATTTATGAGCCGTGCCGCCGCGCACGATCGTAAACTAGAAACATAATTCGAAATTCGTCACGGACGCGCGGACCATTTGCATCGATTTCTAACGTCATCGTCGCCGTTCTCTCGTCATCATCGTCGCCGTCGTTCTTCTCGTTGATGTCGAAACCACGTGTCGCCAAGTACATACGTGGTGCTTTTCCCTTTTACCGTGGATGCCCCTCGAAAAGCATTCCGTTTTATTAAGGATATAATCGAATGATTCTCGATCGAGGCGCGGCGTCATTCCTAATTTTATTATCTCGCGCGACATAAAGCCCCTGCCTTCCGCATAAATCTGCGGCCGTCTTCAACGACACGCGACCATTCGGAATTTGAATATCGCCCGAGTTCTCGTGCCGGGTCGCGCCATGCCGATCGCATTTGCATCATTTTGATTTTTCACTCCCGGTCTGTTTTGCATGATCCTCTATATGCTCGCGCCCCTCTGGTCGAATCTACTTTCGAGCAGATGAAACCATAACAGTCCATTATACGATGACGCGGCGTGCGGCACAGATACAAATGACACGTTGTACTTTTTTAAGGCACCGAACGCTTAATCAAGTGTAACGTCAAAATCACGTTAATGTGAACATGTTGATTACAAATTAAAAAATAGAAAAAAATTATTTAATTATCTGATACTAATTTTGCTTTCGCTATTCGCTCATTCTCTTTATTCTTCCCGGAAGAAGATGCTTACGCATCGGCCCGCTGCATATTCTCATTTACTGCGCAACTGTCGTATTGTCCATAAAGTACAACGTGTCAACGAACGTTGCGGGTCGACACGCCCGTTGTAAAGCTAAAATCGTTATAGTCACCCACGAATCTCGGCGGAACAGACGTACGGCCCGTTCTTGAAAAAGAAAAAAAGAAAAAAAAAAAAATCAGCGAACCTAACCGGCGCGGCGGGCCTTCAATAGCCCGTTCAGCGACTCCATTCGGATGCAGGTACGGCCGTACAATTATTATCATTGTCACCCACGGGTTTCCATACTCGTCAGGAGACGGTCCAGGTTCGGGCCCGCGCGGTCGTTAAGCTGGCCCCGGTGGAATATCGCGGAGGCGACCTATCGGGAGGAACGCCGAACGGTCGATCGATCGGCCATACGCGCGACAATTATTACTATCGTCATCCGGCGATCTTCCGTGCTGGTTGTAAAACGGCGCGGGAACTTCGTTAACACGATAAAAATCGCCGCGGGAAAAAAAAAAAGATCCGGGGAAAGAACGGGCTAGCCAAGGCGAGCGGGGTGACGGGCGGGGGACGCGAAATCGCGGGATCGATCGACAGTTATTGCTATCGATGAGTCCCCCGCGAAAAGGTGTGCTCGCCACAAAAGTGGAGAGAGAGAGAGAGCGCGCGAAAGTCGTGATATTCACTGTTCGTAACCCGGCCCGTTGATCGCGGTAAATTTTTGCAACGCGTTTGTGTGCCTCGCGAGCTGGCCGCGTTTTCTTTTTCTTCTTCTTTCCCATTCGCACGGAAATGAATTCCCGAGGGATGTCAACGGACGCGATTAAAATCGGAGAGAAGGGCCCGAACGTTCCGTTTACGATCTTCTACTCTCTCCCGATAGCGTCGAGCGTGGATTTGAATCGAGACGTTTTACGACCTTATCGGAGATCCGTGGAGATATTTTAACGTGACTTTTAATAAGATTGGTAATTAACGATTTAATATTTTTCTCCTTGTTATAAATAAATAATTTCAACTCGTCGTTCGAACTACAGAAATATAAATGCCGTGTATACGTTAAATGGGTAAATTATGCGAGAGAGCTTATCGTCTAGAATGTAAGACGTAAGCGGGATAAATATATAACAGTAAACGTTCTTTTTTTTTTTTTTTTTCTCGGGGAAGAGAAGAGCGTTTTAGTTTTGACGTGATCAATTAGCAATTTTTCTAAATGAATGTTTTTCCTCACGTGACATTTTTTATCCCGTCCTTTGTGTTAGTACTTTCAACCCCTATATATCACAGAGATTTCCATTTTTTTTTTTCGTGCTTGGGATGCAGGTACTTATGCAACATCCCCCTGTATGCGCGGCAGATTCGAGATTCGAATAGAAAAGACTCGTGCCTCTAAGAAGCGGGCGAATCATGCAAAGTAGCGCGCGCTGTATTCTAAGAGTGGAAATCAGAAACGATGCAAATCGCCGGTGGGCCCATGGCGGAATTCGAATGTGATTCAAATGCGGTCGCGTGTCCTCGGTTATAGCGGGCGCGCGCGACAGGATCGCGTCACAGGATCGTGCGGCGTCGGGAGGTAAAAAAAAAAAATATTCAAACCCGTCGTATGCGGAGATTAGAATTAGAATCGACGTTTCGTCGGACACGTGTCTGCGCATCGAAAATCGCTACACGGCCCGAAATGAGATGGAAGGTGCGCGGCTCGCGTGGACGGGGAAAAAATATTCAAATTTCAACACGAGCCGGATATAACGAGAGCCTCCTTTGTCGTTTATACGAATGATTTATTTACGATGCACGGGGAGCGCGTGAACTTTATATGAGGTGATTAGACGAACGTTTTGCATAAGAAACATGGCTTATCTGCCTTCTCGCTTCAGATTCTATTGGCGATAATTAAATTTCTAACGCCGAGAAATTCCCGACGTTTCAACTTTTTTGATAAAAAATAAAAATTTACCTTGAGAAATTATTTCATTTAATAGTGGTTTCGAGTAAAACGCGATCTTTGGAGAGTGAATCCTATCAAAGGTGCGAGCGCACAAAAGTCACATCCTTCCTCGATCAGAATAACCGTCGTGCACGCGAGACAAAGCTTCTGCATCGGCGATCTAGGTCCTCGAGATTCAGTACACCGAAGCATGTCGCCGTTCACAAGGGCGCTCCACTTCGTCATCCCCTTTCACGTGCTCGGCCGTATGCAAATTCCGAGATCCGTGACCGCACGCGACCGACCGCGATCGGGATTCAAATTCAAATTTCCCACTGCGAGGGTACCTCGCGCCTAGGTTACCTTTTCCGCGTCGCTCGCTGAGACCCGTACACTTGTCACCCCTTTCGGGCGGTGACGATACCTGTTTTTCTTCGAAAGAAAAACGGAGAAAGAGAGAGAGAAAGAAGAATAAAAGGATACAAAAGCTTAACAGACCATTTCGAGGCGGGAGGGAGTCCGTATCGAACCGCGGAAACCGCCATCGGGAAATTTGAAATCGAAAATCAGACCGTGAATGCTAACCGTCGACGCATCGATTTCACGAGCCATGGGAAGATCGGGATTCTCGCACGAGGTCTCCCACCCGTCCCTGCTGCTCGTATCCTCGTTCCTGGTCCACGCTCGAAATAACACAACCGTGAAAGTCCTCGGCGGCATTAACATGCATACCTGCGAGGATCAGGGCGCGCGCACCATCACTCTGTGTTTCATCCGAGATGTTCCCACACCCGTACGGCACACGGACACCCTTAATTCGGCGCATTGTTATAGCCGATGCCTGCCTGGCCCCAGACAGATATATCCCGCAGGAGCGAAACTCTGTCACTTCGTGTCGTTCGACGTTAGTGGGGGCCCGCGGAGTGAATGCACGCGCGGCTCGGTACCTCCGCGCGGTGCTGAATTAGAAGGTGGATAAGGGGGTCCCGGGAAGTAAAAAAAAAAAGGGGAGGAAGAAGGGGGGCGCTCCCCCCTTGAGACAATAATAGAAACAGTGCCCGCGCACCCCTCGCGACCCAAATACCTTAAAATACGTGATACACGACGAGCCCCTCTCTCCCGTGTGCTCTCATCTCCGCGCTCTACCTTTTTCGCCCGGCTGATACAATTAAAGTACGTTGCGGTCTTTAAAAGGTCGCACCGCACCTCCGTTTGTCCGCCGATTTATGCACACGGCCCGAAAGGGTGAAAAGGAAAATCTGGGACAGTGTCGTGAATTCTACCTGTTCCGGGTTCCTAAACCTGGATGCCGTGCCCAATCGGATCGGACCCTCTCTTCCATCATAATAGCTCCGAATCTTCGGTGCACTCTCTCCCCTCACCTTGCCCCTCTCTAACCGATGAATCGAAAGGGCTCGGTCCGTGCACGGATTCTTTGATTTGTTGGATATTGCGGGGCCCCCGCTCGACAGTCTATGGGTTTTGTTAAAAGGGACGCGTATAGCCCATCAGGCCGGAAGTCGCCTCTCTCACTCAAATAGCAACATTAGACGAGCTCGTACTTCGCAGGCTGTAAATTTTCGACCGCCTGCGATAATGACGATTCAACCGTCGAAAATTAACATGGGATTTTCGGCCGTTCGCCTCTTTCATAAAAATCATTCTCAAATTATTTATTACCACAATGCCGGCGAAGCAATTTGTTTATTACTTAATATATTAACAATTTTTTATTAATTTTATTCAAATTTCTTTTGTGTTTGCGTTAAAATTGAAACCTACAATTTACGTTAACAAAAAAAAAAAAGAAAAAAAAATGTTACAAGACCTGTATATCGATTATTAATTAAGTCACTACGTAATCTATGCATCGATGTACTTATTTAGATGTTACATCCGGCGCAGATGTAAGCAGTACTTTAAAGTACCTGTTAAATTATTTAATTGATAACTAAATATTGTTGCGCTGTGCAGTTACATCTGGTAGATAATCGATAATAACTCTTTATTTTTATCTAAGCAATCGCAGTCGCTGCACGATTGTAAATTCACACGTCGTTTTCGTTATAAATAACAGCGTGCGACATTTATAGGCACGGTTCGGCAGAGAGAACAACTATGAAATAAGAAAAAGAAATTGGGCGACAGTTGACGAAAATTATACACACGTCGGGAGTAGAAAGTTATTTTTTATTCAGGTGTCGATCCGAGTAATCAGCCGTGCTTACAACGTGCTAATTATGTTACGTAATTATAGGTATTAGGACGCTAATTGTGGACCGAGTTTTCTTGGAAAAGCGATCGATTTCGTTAAAGTAACCGATAATAACGTTAGGAATTATCAAAGACTGTTCACCTGTCGCATTAATCGCTGTCGTGCTCTTACCAGAATACACTCCTATTATCCGCTGGATTTCATATACCGTGTCAACTAATAGCGAACTTTTCACGCAGCATTCGTCACATTCTTGCCTGGAAAATTAATTTACAGTAGTCGCTAATATATCGAGTATTAGCAATTTCCTGTCAGATAACCTTTTTTTAAAGCTTTCATCGGAAAGTATTTTAAGCGGGAATGTATTATTAAATATGGACAATAACTACTTTTTTCTTTTTTTTTCTTGTTAATGACAATAAACGACACGATTCTAAAAATGCTCTAAGAAACGCTACGCTTGACAAATTAATGGCAGTAAAAAAATTGTATTAAAATAAGAAAGATCGTTATCAAAATGTCACGTTGACACGATTGTATCGGACATTTCCTATTATCAGACAAATTCTAACAAGTATCCAATTTTTTTTTTCCATTAGTTATTTTTTTTTAATTGTTTATTTCAGTAAAATTTTTACGTTACTTAGTAACTCAAATTTTTCATCAGTTCTTTTTTTTTTATTAGCTGGTTTCTCACTTCATGCAGCAATGAACGTTACAGAACTCAATTGCGTACTGAATCGCGGTCGGCTGAACACTCGACTTACATTTTTACTTTTTTTTTTCTCTCTTTCTCTCTCAAAATTGCATGCCAATCGTTACGAAGCTACGGCGGAAGTTGTCTTTCGACAGTGGCCGTGGGAAACCGCATGAGCAAATCCAGGCGTGGAGCATTTTTCGCCGCATTCTTCCATAATTCATCTTCGCCCTTCGCCGCCCGTGCCTCGTCTATTCCTTTCTTAACTTTTGCGCCCACTTGCGAACTATGCTCATTCATTCCGAATTCCAGGCGTCTCCGCGCGGGATCCGGGGACGCGGCGCAGGGACCTCGGCCTGAACGGTTGAGATTCGACGTGTTCTCCCGTATCGAATCCTGAACGCGTATCCGCATTCGTGCGTTACACGTAGGCACACGTACGTACGCGCCGACCAGTTGTCGAGACACCGTGCACGTGGGCGTGGCATTATCGCGAGCGTAATATTAAATTAAAATAACACATTGGCACGTCGTACCGCCACTATCTTATCCCGCTTTAATTCGCTATAATAATCGTTAAACATATCCCGGAATTTTACGCGCGGACCATTCGCCTCGATCGCGGCGTGTATACTAATTCAAGTGAAAATTTGCAACTGGCGTAGATTTTAACTCGCGATCCGTACTCGCGTTATCAGCTGCATAGCGGACGAGCGCACAGGGTGTGCTCGCAAGACAGTGCTTTTGGCTGCCGCAATAAAGAAAAAAATCTAACGACGCGAAGGGTGATAGGTGACGGCAGTCGTGTAAATATTTAAACACGCCCGAAGATCTCGAAACGTAAAAAAAGCGCGTGATATATTTTACATTTAATTTTTTTCTTTTTTTTTCTATTTCTTTTTCCGTTGAGCGTGTCTTTTCTCACGGCCTCGCGAGTTTTGCACCCAGCGATTTAATTCAGATTCAAAAACAACACCCTGTATATAGCTGTTGTTACGCGCATAGATACGCATAGGAACTATCGCCGGTGAACGACTAGATACGCATCGCTGCTTTTTTCCCATCGTGGCCGATCATCGGCGCGATCGCCAATTCAAATTCGAGCCGATCACCGGAGGCTAGAGAGCGAAAGAAAAAGGGAGACTGACAGAGATGAATATATATATATTTTTTTTTTTTTTTACTGCGACCCGTAACGCTTCCGTCAAGCCACGCGAGAGAGCGGCTGCTCGCACGTGGATTCTTCGAAATTAATGAGCCGCGAGATTCGAAGCTATTTGCAAAGAGGCGCATCCGAGCCTGAGCGATCGGGCCCGCGGTAACTGCTAATTATCTGCCCGGCTGAGCTACGTGGCGGAAAATGCGAATATCCACGACGTCGAATAACTTCTCGATCGGCAGGAGCGAGCGAGATAATGTCGCATACATTATTGCGCGCCAGGTATAAGGTAACGCGTACTCGTTACGCGGCCGTCTCTCGCAAATCGCGGCGAACGAAAATGAATGCCGTACGATGTTCCACGAGTATCACGCGCTCTGCTTCATCGGCGGGATATTTCACGCGGCTTGATCGGCAGAAATCTCTCTCGCGGCCGCTCCATTACTCTTATCGTATACAGAGATACGATAACGAAAAGCCGGAGTGTGGAAACAAATAATTAAAATACTCTAAGCTATCGTACTTCGATACCGTAGGCCGAAAGATTCTAACGCTTTTAATTCCCTTTCTGCATTTTCTAACACTTCTGCGATGTCTCGCGAATCGAAAGTGAACGGGGGAGCTCGAAATTTATACCGGCTGAAGTAACGAATATTGCAAGTTATTTTTATTGTTACGTAACTGTGGCGCGGACAGTTGAATCAGTTGATCGGTATATTAATGAGGAAAAAGTCACTGACACGCGGGTGCGCGGTGCATCCGCGCTGGAAAGTACCGCAAATTCTCAATAAGTACAAACGAAGCTTTGATTATTCGAATGGCCTCTCACCGCGGGCGTGCATTTGCCGCACGTCAGATCGGTATCGCGGCGGAGCGATCGTAGGATGTGACCGCTTCGGGCTTCTCGCGAGCGTGTACGCACGTCAAATGGAATTTTTCTAGGTGTAGCTTCCTGCCTGACGTCACAATTAGCCCGATTATAATTAGAAAGACGAAGAGGCGACACGCGCTAAAGCGGAAAGTACACAAAGCGAGAGGGAGAGGTAGAGATAACGCGCATTAACGGCGTAGCGAACGGCAGTAGAGCTGACAAGCGGGATAATTAGACGGGACAGGACGTGCGCATTAATTAATTAGCCCAATCTAAACCCACTTCGCTTATTGTGCGGCGCTCGTGCGCGCACAAACTAGCCGCGACCTCAAAACCCAACCGCCGCGATTTCGAAAGCGATACGTCCTCGCGGTCGCGTTAATGCGACAGTTCGGCCCGAACGTTGTATCACACGAAGCACCAACGATCGTTAATTCAGCGGGAGTGTTATCGAAATTTGCACGCCACCGGGCAGGTTTCGAATTCAACATTCGGAATTACGTTAATTTTCCGAAGCTCCGCCGCGCGGCGTGACAATATCGCGACGATGTTGTAGCAAAAGCCGATAATTATTATACGATGATTATTATCATATATATTATTCAAATTGTCTGAGCTAATTACCTATTCCTGGTTTATTTTGAAATTGATTTCAACAACGCTTTTATTTAATTAATTCAGTGTCTGTAGACGCTTTTTCCGTTCTATTTAGTGCTTTAATACCCGGATTTATTCAGAGCCTTTAACATCATAGCGAGCAACTATCAACCGCGAGGTCCGCATTGCGGCGTCTGGATTTCCGCGTGCGAGCATCAAGCCATCGGGTAACGAACGTTCGGGGATCCGAGATCTTTAGCGAGGTCAGACCGCCCCTGGCTACGATCTCCCCTCCCCCCGCTGCGCGTCCCTGAAAAAATAATTAATTTATGCTAACGAATGAGAAGCATAACGGCTGGCGCTCTTAAATTCGCGCCATTGAGCGGCCAAGTGTCCGTAAGTCCCTCCTGCGAGCGCGAGTGCGCTCGCTCCTCCTCGCTTTTCGTTCTCTCCCTCTCGCTCGACTGGTTTCCGTCGAACTGTTCGAAACTGGTTGCAGCCCGAGGGACGCGGCCGCCCTCCCGAGACCGAGAGGCATAGCGAAACGGGAACGAGCCCGAGCGAACGTAGGATCGAAATCAGACCGAGTCCTTCAGGGGAAGTATTTCTCCATAATTAATTCTATTATCAGAAATTAAAGCGGCCGCGCAACTTACGACTCACGAGTTCTGTCCATTCCTTGAACAATGGCTTTCACGATTATTTGCTAGAATTGCAACGACGTCGTAAAGCTAGTGCTCGTGTCTACAAAGTAGCTTTCGAGAGTCCCGGGTGATTATATTATTTCTTCAGCGACGCATCCGAAGAGACTTGCTATTTATCTCTCAAGCAGAATTTTATTAATTATTTAACATTATTCGAAATGACTTAAACTATCTTTACTTAAATTATTTATATTATTGTAAATTTCTTTTTTTTTTTTTTTCTCTTCGATGCTTTTGAAAGCAATTTAAGCGCGTATGAAAAGTTCTTTGAGTATTATTGAACGTATTAGTTGTCGCAGAAGTGACGAATATTTTAAGAGAGAAGGGACTTTCCAGGAGGATACTCTTGCTGCGTTATTTTCGCTTAATCTCTTTTCTCAGGAAAATTAAGTCGAATTCAGATGCAGTCGCTCGAATATAACTCAGTAACAATACGTAATGGTGAGAACGGTCTAGTCGTCCTTTCCTCCTTCAGTTCCCCTCGGTTTAAAACCACCCTCTCGGCCAAGAGAAATCCGAGTCTGTCCATTCTTCTTTAGCTGCGCTCATCGCTCGTCATCCTGCTAACGTATTTTTTGAATGCAAACTATCTTCTCGCACAGCGAGGTGTATCTTTTTCATTTTGAATTAGACACGCATATTAATTGAAATGTGGTTCCGCTGGTGTTACAAATGCAAGAATTCCCAATAAAATTATTAATAACGATGCGATAGTTCTTTTCTTTTTTTTTTTTTTTTTTTTTTTTGCGACTATAATTCACGATCGTCTGGCTCTGATTGAAGCCGTAACAATCGGAGTCTGTAAGTAAAAATAAATAAACGGAGAGCCCTCGGTTTCTTTTGTCCCTGGATAAGTCTGCGCGACATTTAGAAAGTCTTTTCGCCAAATTAGATGGCGCAAAAAGGGAGCTTACGTCGTGCACGAGCGCACGTCGCGACGCTATTATGAACGTTACAGAGATTGAAGGGCGGCGAGCGTTCCTCCACCCTCGGCACCGCGAAATTTTGCTGGGCGCATCTTTCGAAAGGGGAAAGGAATACGGTTCCGGCGCGACAGCGAGATGAAGGAGGAGGAGGGAAAGGGGATGGGGTACGCACGATGGCAATTTTATAACGAATAAAATTTTAAGCGCCTTATAAAACCCGGCAAGTGTGCACTAGCAGTCTGTAATATGGGCCGTATATCCGTATATCCGGTGCACCGTCTCGTGTACATAAAGTCCGTCTCACTTGGTCTATCGTTCCCTCCTGATCTTCTCTTTTGCCGTTCGTTCCCTTGGCCTACCCATCCCCCTCCCCCTCCCCCAGCCTCCGTACGGCACCGTCCTCTTTGTGCGTTCCCTGGACGACGATATTTATTATTTCGTACTCGCCTTTATATTATTTCGCTGCGACGTTCTCCGACACGATGCACAGTCTGCCCGCGCACGACGCTTTAACGATCCCGATTGCAGTTGATATACTCGGATTTTAACAACGGCGCGTTACGATTCGTACGAAACAACGAACGTGGCAATAGCCGGCGTCACGCGCGGATTATGGATAATAGATGATAGATCTTGCTCGTTTTGGAAATCCGACAATTTCACACGGTCACGAGCCAGCGTTTTCGTGGCATTTAACGGTGCCGAAACTTTTCTTTCTTCTTCTTTTTTATTTTTTTATTTTTTATAATTACGGTGGATAATAATAGAGACCGCGGAACGCGACCGATTTCAGGCCCAACTTTCCAACGCCACCTGGCAAGCAGTTAGAATCGAATTAAGTGCCTCGTGTGCAGCATACTTTTCATACGAGAACGCCGCTGCTTTAATGATATTTCGGAATGTAAAAATGTCCAGACTAGCTAGACTCTAATTGGCTGGCCAGCTATCTCTCTTCGAGAAGTCGGGAACTTCGGTGGCGAGAGTAACCTGCGTACGTGTTATCCGTCTTTCCTTTAGGCTACGTTCCCAAGCAAATAAGGCCTGTACCCTTATTTACTCGCTATATCCTGCGTTTGCCACGCACAGCTACGTTATATACTCACAATATACGTCTATCGAGATGTAGAATAGCCAAAGGATATAGTAATCTCTTCGTACGACGAAGATACGGCATTGAGATAACGCGCTGCTTGTAATTATATCCGTATCAGCATCAACTTTTAATGCGGCAAAATTAGTCGGCCGATGCGCCAGGAATGCGAGTACAATTTAACGCGCAGAGCTTGTTACGGGATTATTACCGAGTCGCACAAATGAATTAAATATGCGAATATTATAAACGTCAAGAAACATGTCGCGGTTAATAAAGTGAATAACAAGGACTTTGTATTAAGGTAAAAGTATGGACTTATAAGTTTATACGTTATTACTGAAATCTTTTTATAATTATGTTAAGTAAAATATTTTTTTTTTAATGCTTCTAATGCATTACGCGTTACCTCGGAATTTTGTATCGCGGTCATTACTGGTCGTGACGTATATACGCTTATTTTTATATATTAACATCTATAAAAGAAAAAAAAAATTTTTTTTCTAATCGGCGACAAATTATTTGTCTTACATCAGTATTTCTGACGGAAATAGATAAATGAACTTCGGCACGTGTTATTAATTACAGATTATAAAAAAGAATGCAGATAAGATAAGAGATACATTTTGTTGGAAAATTCAGTCCTCTTTTCTTGATTTTTCCTACTATTATAAATATTAATTTTATTCTATTATTGTATTCGAGATTCTTTTTTTCCTTTTTCTCCAAGATTCAATTTTGTTCATTTATTTGTTCAATTAATTTAATTTTCTTACGCTAAATAGCCTTATCGTTTGTCAAAAGACTAGAAACAAAAAAAAACGATCGGCGTGTTAGCGCGATAACAACTTGCAATGGTCTACGACTAGACGTCTTTATGATTAATTATTATCTTATCATTTCTGTCATCCGACTTCTTTCGATCGATCTTAATATTGATAATAAGTGCAGCGTATTAGATATCTCGCGTACAGATCTTTAAATCTATAAAATTATTAAGATACGTGGTCTTACGCATAACATTTAACAATGCGAGGAAATGTGGACACTGGCGTGAAAAAATTTTCATGACAAATTGCAGTAAGACGAGATGAAATGTACCTATTTATAAAATGTATTATTTATCGCGAGTGTTAATTTACGCGACGAAGCTCGCGAGCGCGACGACATTATCTTACGATCGCGAATCAGCATGATACTTTTTAATGATCGGCGAAATGACGTGTCGTTAATAAATTCTTTTGCATTCCTCTTGAGGTTCGCGCGTAGTAACCGGCAAGCCGGCGCTAATGCGTCCGAAACGAGATAATAAATTTTTGTGCGGCGAGTATAAAAATCGCGCCGTACATAACGTACCTGTGTGAAAACACCTGCCGCGAAATAAAAGGCGATCTTCTATAAACGCCGTAAAATCTAGATAGGCGCTGATTCGAACGAGCGGTACACAGGGTAAACGTGTCGTGAAGTATTTATCATTCCCCAGTAGATTACGTTTATTTATGATTTCCCCTAAGTTCCGTATGCTTAAGAGAAGATCATTTAAACATATGCGGCGATAAACCGCGTCCCTCCCTCGGCTAAACCGTTTTTATATTCGTCATCAAGCGCGACGGAGTTTCGTGGTCTGTCGCGAGGAGAAAAAGAGAGCTCTCCAAGAATAGTTCGGTGAGAAAAAAAAAAAAAATCAGTTTTGAAAGAATCGCCCGGTGCAAAAAGCGGGCAAGGTGAATTCATATTCCCCCAGGGTCCAGTGTTATAAAATTCTGTTACGAGGTCCGCTCGATAAATTCCGATCGGCCTACCGGAATCTTGAATTCGGATCCCACCGGCCACCGGGTGCGGGTGCCCCCCGCGGATGCGCGGGGCATTATACCCCGTGAGCATACCTCTCGTCTGTCATTAATTCTCGGAAAAACCGGACCGAGTCTTCCCCACCCTTCCACGTCCACCGGGCACGTATATGAGCTTCTACGAGTGGTAGCTAATGTATGGAAATGCATTCCGAACCTGGCCGGTGTCACCGGGGTCAGCACGCCGAGAACCCCGGTCAGCGTCCCTTTTTCGCCGGACCAGTAAATCCGTTTCGCTGCTCCACGAGAGATCATCTCCGACCCGTTTTGACGCGTCTGCCTACGACCCGATCTTTATTTTCCACCGCTACTTCGTTCCTCTTTCCATCCCTGCTGTATCTCATTCCATCAGCGCGGTCTCCTTCCGAGGATACCTGGCCGAATCCATTCAGATGCTTGGGGGACTCGCTTTCTTTCTTTTATGCTACCAACCGTCATTTTATAACTGCACGCTTGCCGCGGTCGTCGGTCGACGTTATTCACCGATTATGTCATTTCACGTTTACAACGACGTCGCGGATCAAATTCACGAAAATACTAAACCCGGATATCCCTCCCTCACGAAAAGAAAAATGTAACTTAAAAAGAAAATATCCCCGCGCGACTCAAATGTGTTTGTAAAAATATTTTAATTAACTATATATTTTATTAATTAATTTATTATCATGGTTTTTTTTAAGTTTAATATTTATTGTACGCATTATTGTGTTTCACGATGCAACGTTAATTTCGACGTTCCCTGCAATTTATCTACGTTTCATTTCTAAAATATTGCCGTCTTCGTGAGTCATTTGTTATTTTATAAACCTATGCTTGGATTTATACATGAAAATTTCTTTAGTTCGTCGGAACAAAAACGAGAAACCATTATGCCCCGTCGATTCCTTCGCTATAATCTTACTCACCATAGAGTCAAATCCCAAGGTACGAGGGTGACAATCTTCACCTGGCCGGTTCCTGTCAAAAAGAAGGTGACGCTTCTTGTTTACACACCTGGATGCCGTGTGTGAATGGTCCATCATAATGGCTAGTTTACACGTGCGTGCACGCGTTATGGCGCGGCGGGCTTTTATGTTATATTTCCTTGAGAAAAATAGTGCGCGATTCTAAGACACGAAAAATAACAGCGATCGGTTTTCGGGCGTAGACCGTCGATCACAATAACGTCGGAAAGAGCAGGGCGGCATTTCGTTTTATAATTAACAAATATATTCCCGTCTTTTCTTTCTGTGCCGCATGGCAATTTGAAGGAGCGACCCGATACGACTTTCATACAGTTATTCTATGTACTTAGCAAACGCACGTGCCTGCAATGCATTAAAGAGAAAGTTTGTATGCAACATTCGCGTAATTATTTTGAATCTTCCTGCGAGATTAGAAAATCGCTTCGCTTCTGCGTGGTGAACGGACGTATTGAAGTCAAATGTTAATGCGTCTCAGATGCGAAAATCAGGCCATTAAGCGACCACATCGCTAATCGATTTCGAGTCGCTATTGCGTGACGCATAAACATAATTAATCGCGCTTTGTTCCGTACATTGTAACGTAAGAAACATTAAAAAAAAATCCATTTAATACAATTTAAATATTTAACTATCGAGAAAATGTTAGAGACCTTTTCAAATATTGTTTTTTTTATTTTAATATGTAATATATATATTTTTTTTACTTGTCTTATCTATTTGAACACAAAGGGCGTCACAAGTCATATCTAATTTACCTACCTGATTACTCATTTAAACAAAAAGTTTTCTGTCGCCTATCTCAATCGTATCATATTTCGATGCCGGAAGAAATTCCTAACATTCCCGAACGACAGCAGGACGACAATGTTGCACCGGCAGAAAGCCCTTTCAAGTTTCCCCTCCCCCTTCTCCCCTTTCCCTCCGCGACGTTATATCCGATCGATCCGTCGATCGCCAGGATTGCTACGTTTGATCCTGGGTAGTGCGCTGTACGCTCCGGGGAATTGGTTTCAATCTGAAACGAGCCGCGGACACATGGCCTAATCACTACGGGGGATATTAGCTAATCTCGACCAATTAGACATAATGGCTGGATTAAGACGGGTCGCACGCATGCTAAAATTGAATATTATATAATGCTCGGACGGAGTCATGCCACGTTTCCCACGTACGTATATATCGCGGCGAGCACGGCCCGAGTCATTAGCCGTCGACTTCTACCTACGGCCGCGGTCGTGGCCGCCTGCGTGTGGGACTCGGGGGAAAACGAGACTAACGATCTTCTACGGGGAGCGATTTTCTGCGCCGCAAAACGCCACGCGGAAAGCCTTTGTCGCCCAGACACGCGCAAATATCCCGCAAACCTGTTGCCGTTAATAGAAAGTGACGCACGCCAGCGACAGTGTAGCGATCCGAGAAATGCACAAACTGCTACGGCCGTTAAATGAATTAGTTGTTTATCGTTAAATATAAATTGTCGAACCAATACGTATGTCCGGTGCGCACGGAGGTCTTTTCTTTTTAGTATCAGTCGTATTATAATTATTTACTTCTTCAAAAATTTTTATTGGAGATCAAGCAAGTTAAATAACTTTGATAAAACGTGCGACAATTACTTTCGAAAGAACCACGCGCCACTCCGGGTTTATGTCGCGTCAAATTATCGAAATACATATTCACAAATTTGTTCTTGCTAAACCTCCTTGAAGATACATTGTGAAAGATCGTTAACAGGTCAACCGTAAAGTAGAGAAAAAGAAAAAAAAATGGAAAAATGAGATAATCGCTGGCAAAGGTAGTAGTAGTCGCGTGTAATAGGAGAAACATGTGGAACGTTAATGCCTACAGAACGTTAATTACAGTTATAAAGATGACCACTGCACAAGAGTTCAGCGTAAACAATTACCACGGGCAGCGTCGAACACGGTGAAATACAATTCGTAATAATAGGTTGTATCTCCCGCCGCGAGAGTTACAGATAATAGCTCCTAATAATTGATCACATTGACATCAAGAAGACGTTTCTTTGTCGCGTTTCTGTCGAGTTTGTGATGTGTATCTTCCCCGCGCTGTTATTGACTTCCAGAATCGTTACTAATTATTGGAAATTATTGCCGCAACTGAGTTTGGAGAATGTAGGTAATCTGTATTTCGTGTCAATTATAATGTTTTATCTTTGTTCCGAGAGAAGTTTTATTAGATGTAGTATCGCTACAACCGTTGCTACATCGTTGAGTTTAAAGAAAGGTAAAAATAAGAAATTTCCACGTACCACCTCGTATCGCTAATGTTCCAATCGGCGGACGGATTTTTTTTTTCTTTTTTTTTTGAGTCGATATAATTATCTTTAAATATCGCGTTTCGTTATTTTAAAAACCGCTTGTCAGAATTACCTTTAAATTTAAATTATTAAGTGTCGATATTATTAAATATTTTTCGATTTCACAAATTTTGTTAGAGTTTAAAAAACGACAGAAAAAGAAATTCTTTATAAATAGGGAAGTGATATAATTTTACAAAATTACAACTCGCAAAAATATGACGTGTAATAATTAAATTACCGTGTGAAAATTGTTCCGAAGATCGCAACGCTAACAAAGAGGCCTGCTCGGCAAACACGTGTATTGTCTGTTTCCGGGGACCCGAGATCCAAGGGACTTAAGGTTCCTTAGGTCTATCGTTGGCGCGATTATCATGCCAGTGCAGCAAGACACGGTTCTACCTAAATAGCAGATAAAAAAAATTTCGTGTAAACCGCGCGTATATTTGTGTTTGCCACGGCACGTTTGTGCATCCATCGGGAACTCACTTTGATGAAGGCGCGACGAACAAGCTCGGAACACCATCGATTGTTTGCATTATTCCTTCGATAACGATAATCTCTGAAATGCCTACGTCTCACGAAAGGACCAGAGCCGGCGTGCCCCATTCGTTTTGCGCGGAAAAATTTCAATCGCGATCCAGCGCGCAAAGCGACTGTTTAAATAAGTAGCGTGTCTCGAGAAGAACGGCGAAATAGATAAGAAGAACGAAGGAGAGAAGCCGTACCTCGCGTGTAGCGGCCCGTGTTTGTATATGAAACTCGTTCTTCATACTAGTAAAAAAAAAAAAAAAAAAAATCGGATGAAGAGGATGTTGCAGAAAGTAATTGAAAACTTAAATGATGGCTCGGATATAGCGCATGAATTAAAGTTACTACCTAAGTTCTCAACTACGACTAAACAAAGTAAGATATCGGTGCGTTAATCTCGACAAATAATCTTGACTTTGAGAAATTACCATAAAATATTGCCGCGTCTTAGAGACCGTTGTTAGAATTTTCCTTTACTTTATTGTTGGGTTACGATTCAGTTTCGCCAAGTGTTCTACTTCGTATGCAAATTTCGTTGCGCAAAAACAAACTGTTCTTATTAGACTTTACTTCTCATCGATACCGCGAAGATAATTGGATATACCAAAGTCTAGCCAAGTAAAGAAATTGAGTATTCATTTTTTTTTCTTTCTTTTTTTTTTTTCTTCTTCTAATGATTGCACCTGTCATGTTTTCGCAATTGTACACTTTACGATACCAAGTATGTCGCAGCTATTTCGAGAACTTGAAAAATCTTCAAGATATCAAGATTCCTATATGAAATTATTAATAAGTTTAAATGTCAAGCTACGCTAAGGATTTCTAATATTTTTCAACAAATCCGAAAGTAAAAGTTTCGCAAGGCGAACTTTCCGAATTATAATAATCTCACTGGGATTCAATTACCGCTTCGATTTCAGACGCCCGGTCGAAAAATCGCGAGTGGGTTTTCCAAGTTTAGATAATCCCAGCTTCCACGCTTAGAAGCTTTCACTCGCGCGCTCGTGGTGTCGACGAGAAACGTGCGAACAAGAAAACGGAAAAACAAAAGGGGGAGATCGGCAATTCGCCCATCGGGGCAGAGTCGCCGACCTAATCCACCGGAGAAAAGATCTCGGAGGAGCACGCTTTGGTCGCCGGGTGGTTTGTCGGCGGTCGAACGACAAGCGTTCCCCAAACACAGAGGGACAAGGCCAACCCTCGGGGGTGGCAGGCAACAAGTGACCACAGAACAGACATACACGAACAACAGCCGTGAGCGCTTTTACTCCCCTTTGTGTCTCTCTCCCTTGCCTTTCTCTTTCTCTTTTCTACTTTCGTGGCTGTCGACCAGCCGGTCGTTCAGCAACAATCGATATATCGACCGCGGAAACCCGATGTTATGTCGAGCACACGTGAGAGTAAGAACGTACGTATGTCGGCGCGGAGAGAGAAGGGAACCCAAGCGGATAGAACGGATCCGTTGCCTTACGTGGGTTGCGGTAGGCCACGGACGTCCGTTCATCCGTCTTTCGTGCCCTTCGAAGGTTTGCCATCGATAGCGAGCTCTTCCTATACGGGAGTGAGCGAACTATGACTGCGCATCGAAGGTGAAATATCGTGCTACGCGTAGTACGGAATGCGCCGAGCTTTCAGCCTATCCTTAGCGCGCTTCCTTCATTTCGAAGATGCATATCATCATCTCGGTGGAATTTTCACACACGATTTTAATACACGACGTGAATAAGAATTTTATTATAGTATTGCAAAAACATATTCAAAAATTTTAAATTTAATTATTTTATTTTAATTAAATTATAATTTAAATTTTTTTAATATCATACATTCAATATTAATATGTTTTAAAAAGATTTAATTCGATTTTAATTCTATCAATTTTCATCGGTTTAATTTCATGAAAAAAAAAAAGAAAAAAAGAACAACGCAAGAAATTCACGGTTAAAATCCTTTTATATTTTGTCGAATGAGAGAACGGTAAATTTCGGATAGCGTCCAAACAAAGGCATAAGCCAAGACAGAACGAGCCGTTTGCGATTGTTAGGAGAAAGGAAGGAAGAAAGCGAAACGGAGGAAGCCGATGACGACAGTCGGATGGTGAAAGGGTCGAAAACCGGAAGTTCGTTAGCCGCGCGAACGACGAAGACGC
The DNA here is from genome assembly GCF_019399895.1 of Cardiocondyla obscurior. Classification (NCBI taxonomy): domain Eukaryota; kingdom Metazoa; phylum Arthropoda; class Insecta; order Hymenoptera; family Formicidae; genus Cardiocondyla; species Cardiocondyla obscurior. The sequence continues at coordinate 3,934,867 of NC_091880.1, read as the reverse complement.
CGGTGGCCACTGGCTAAAGGAAAACACCGCCCCCGCAATAGTATTTCTTTCAGGTTTTACACGGCGGCGTCTCGACGTGGCAATGTTTTAGCGTATTGATCCGTTGGGGGTTTAGTCGAGTCGGTAGTAAGAGAACCACCGCGGTTAAAGCACAAGGGTAGGAAACGAAGAGAGGGGGGGTTGCTGGTCGCCGCAGCGATGGTGGAGGAACGGTCAGCCGGAGCTGCGGGGAGGGCAGGGGAGTAAAAACTGGACGGCGGCACTTACTCGCTCATAATCACCCCCCGAGCCACTCCAACCACCCTCAACACCACCCCGGTGTTAGTGCTTCGCTGCACTCCCGTCGACACACGTAACGGGTTTCGCATTTATGTTGATCTGTGTGTGTATATATGTATATGCACACGCGTTCGCGCGGGGCTAAAGACACCGACAGGACCGGATACCCGATCTCCGTCGTACGTGCGACGATTAGGAGCCGTATGCGAGCATTAGCCCCGAATAGTTAACAGTTTGAGTTTGAATTTATGTCGGTCGAGCCTAAAATATAAAGTTGGAATTGATATTTTTGTACGAGAGAGAGAGAGAGGACGCGAAAGGTACGGCGATTTAAAAGTATCGCGTGAGATTGCATGTCTGAATAATGATATTAAATTTATTACAATTATATATATATATATATAATAATAATATATTAAAAAAAGAAGTTTGACACGAATGCAATATATTATATTGATAGCATTAGACATATTCGACGGCACGTACGTGCTTCTGATTCTTTGATGGCTACATGAAAAATGATTGCATCAACATTTCTAATAACTAGAAAATGAAATTGAATGCTATTATAAGCGGAAGTTATGCCCTTATCTAAAATATATTATCTCTTTCTCGTTTTCCACAAATAGTCTTTCAATTTTTCGCTTATAAATATTCATACCTTAATTTCTTTCGTTAGATTGAACGAACGGAATTTCAAGATTTTAGATAGATTCTTCCATTTTATCGTCGAATGTTTCTAATATGTCCATGCCTATTTAAGTATGTAAATTTCTTTTGCATTTTTTATAAAAATAAAAATGGGACACTTAAAATAAAAAAAAAATGTTTCTAGGCGAGGAGGAAGAGAGAAACAACACGGTTTTTACCTTAATAGCCTAATAGCTTTCCTTCTTTTTATAGTAAAATTTAATGCAAGTGACCCTTCATAATAACTGGGATATAGCAGTGATACGGGGAATCATAATTAACCCTTGGAAGCAACCCAGCCATTATCATCCCCTTTCTCGATAACATTACTTACTTGATAAGGCTTTGTAAGAAGCTTGAAGTTACCTATTCCACTAAAGCTAAAAACCTTGCTAATTCATATAAACAATCGCTAAAGCTTCTCCACCGATCCGCTTACTTTTTGAAGCTCCGCAACGCTCCCGCTTCAATTTTGGCCCAAGTGTTCTCACACGCGATCTCGAATCTCGCGCTTTGATCTCGTCCCGGAATTGCAATCGGCATTGCAAGCTACGCTTGAATTTCTAGCTTAGCGATTCGTAAAATGGCGAGCGGTTACCTCGGGGCGAAGAGCAAACACTGGGCTGAGCGTCGTTTCGCGTCGACGTGCATATCTATTACTTAAAGAAAGGTAGCAATTCTCGGAAGAAGTTACGAGTTCGCGGCTCCGTCGACATCGACGTGCACGGCGACGCGAATCGATAGAGGCCGCGCGTCCGACACTCGAGCAGAATGCGGGGCCCCACGGCCGAGGGAAAGAAAGGGGAAAAAGATCGGCAGGGAGAGAGAGAAAGAAGGAGAGCCACCCTCTTTACGTATGCACACCCTTAAATAATTGCGGCTCGTTCGCGCAAATTATCCCGGGGTTTCCGCGTCGACCAAAGTAAAATATAATAACACGGCTGGGGCACGGTCGCACCGCGCGCGCACACGCGTGCGTGCCGTGCGTGCGTGCGTGCACGTAATGCGAGTGTCTTTCTCGCCTCGTCTGGACGATTTGCACTCGCGCCCGCTTCGTGCGCTTACACGTAAGTACGCCTAGATGTCTTGGACACTAACGTGGAACACAAAGTGCGAACGTGCATTCAAGTCCCCGAGCTATCGTAAAATTCCCGGGGGGTAGTAACGAGCCCTCACGTCGCGATAACTCGCGCTCTCATGCGTGAATTCACCGGGAAAGATTAGACGGTAGAGAGACTGACATAGGAAGCTTGAGCCTATTCACGGTTGTACCTCTAACATCAATCGCATGTTATACCGTCTACATAATCGGAACAAATTCTTTTTTTTTTTTTTTTATTGTTTTCTGTTCAGCGACATAATATTTTATTACTATATAAAGCACGAGACTTAAAATAACTTCTATTTAATTTTATTGCGAAGCGTTAAACATTTTCAACATTTTGGATGTTTTTTTTTTTCATCATCAGCTTGTATTTCATCTAATTCTTTGATATGGCGTCGCGTGCAGGCAGCCTGTTTCACGAAATCGTGTCGTGTTGAATTGTTTTTACCTCTTGGATCATTTCCCGGTGCCCTATCTTTGTCGGATCTGAGTTTTGTAAAACGTAACATTGAATTTGTCACGACCATTGCGCCCTTGTTCGAAGCTGCCTAAGAGGGCATTACTCGAGCACAATTGTTCACATTTTATAATATACTTATACAGAAAAAAGAAACCGTTTATCTTGCCACCGTGACAAATATATTACATTTATGAGAAAGTGTTAAATTTTTATTTTTATGAATAATCTTTTATCTGTTTCAGAACGAGTTTCCAGTTCTATGCTGGCGAACTTATTCGGTGAGTTAACTTTCTATGGTACTTTTTATGTAAAAAGAGACGCTGGCGCGACTTTCCTTGTAACGGAGCCTTAACGCCTTTGATCGGGATTCTCCGGATGACCGTTTGTCTTATCATTTTGTTATATGTTTTTTTGTTACATCGTTTATTTTACATTTTAACGTTTCGCCTTTCACGCAGTCGCCTAACGTTTCGTCCGGCTAATTAAATTTATAAGTTTTTACGCAATTTCCAACAAGCGACGTCGTTTGTGTCTACCGATATCAGGCTATATATAGAACCCATTTTTACAAACTTAGCATAAAATAAAATTGGACAAAATACCGCCATAAAACTGTATAATCCTTGCATAAATCAAACCTTGAAATATTTTTAATCCTGCATTCGAGCATACGAATGGATGAATTTGCCCCAAAGGAATTTTTGCTATTCCGAAATTTTTTTTTTAATTCTTTTCTTTTCTTTTTTTTTTTATATTTTATTTTAAGTATCGCCGTTCGTAAAAATGCAATGAGCATTCGGAACTTTCGAAATTTCTTCGCCACTCACGCTGGCGTCGTCGATGTTCTCGCGTCTCTTTGACTATTTCCCCAAGTTTCCTCTCGATCGCGAAAAGTCAACGGAGGGAGCGAGCCGATCCCCCTGGTTTGCACGGTGTAAACTCGGACGTATAACACACCCGAGGTGGTCGTTGGGACGCGCGCGATTACTTATTCCGCGCCGGCGAATTAACGACGAATCACCGATGGGAAAACCGGTTGCCGGTCGAACGAACGGCACGCAGCCTAACGACTTCTCTCCTCGGCTTCAACGGGCATTCCAACGGCACGAGTTCGCCCCGCGACGCGAATTAATGGAAACACGCCGCGGCATGCCGCGCGCGCGTATGCGCTGATAAAGCGAAACGCGCATCCTCTTACCTGCCTCTCTATCCCGCCGTCGTCATGACGTGTTCCGTCGCGTTTTGTATTAAGCGATTTGCGATAAAATTCTTTCTTAGAAAGAAAAAAAAATAAAAAAATGTCTCTCCCACGCTAAAACAGCAAGTACGTGAAATCACGGACGAAAGATATATAAATCGTAGTATCAGGATTCGTGAAATTGCAATTCCACGATTGGAATTTAAGTAACGTGATTACTATAACGGATTCATTTAATTTTCATAGATATATAGATGAAATAAAGTATTCGTAGAATTATGAAAGGGTCAGACGATTTTAAATGGCATCGATTGAGAAGCGTAAAAAAAGATTTTTTTTTTCTTTTTTTGAAAATTTAGTGTTCTTTCGCTTTGAGTGTGCTAGGGTAAATATTAAATTCGAGTTTTATAGATATTTTCATTAACGTAATAACGTCGCATGTATCAGTTAATTCGCTGTATTTCATCGACAGTAAATTTCCGGTCGAATTAACTGTTATAGCTCTGCGTCGAAAGGGAACTCGCGTTTCCGCGTGTTATTTATGCATCTCGCGGGTCAATGTGCACGGCGCGCGGATCGAACTCGCTCGGAAAAACTCCGGTGCAACATTCGGAAGTGGACTCGTTCCGGCGATACAAAATTGTTAAGGTACATTAATAGAATGCTCCGTCAGGAGCGATTATTACGCGCTGATGGAACGGACGAACGTGTCCCTCCTTGCGCAGCCCCCCCGCCGTTCATCGCGATGTGTTTCAGTGCGTTTGAAATTAAGCGATTCCGCATTCACGCATGAGCGCGATCGCCGTGCATCGAGTTCGATCGCGGTTATTACATGAGGCAAGACGAAACGCGAGGGAGCACGATGTAATCGATCGTAACTGTCTTTTTTTTTTCTTTTTCTTCCCCCTCGCGGCTAAATATTCCTTCCTGAATCGGACAACCTTTCAGCATCCATAAATACTCGAGGCAAGAGCTTTGTACACTCATTAATGAAATAAACTGACGCCTTCCCGTGTAATGCATACGCACATTAACCCGTTATACCAATAACTTCATATTAGAATAACCGATTCCCCGGCATCAAGGTAACAGGAAACAAATCGCATGCATATTCAAGCGCGGGACACTGTGAACCTCGCGGTAATTGAAAATCCCCTACGTGCCAATTAGCCGATAAAGAATAATTTGTATCGGACAGAGCCGAGACAAGATTGCAAATGCACTGGGAAGTAGGTGCAAAAGTTTTATCACGCGAATAATCATAAATAGCAGTCCCACGCGGACGAATATCTGCTTTAGAGGCCATCGCGTTTGCTTGATCGCGGGTTTAAGGATTTCCGCGCGATTTCGGGTAAAAATCGAGCCACGCCGTCCTAAAGTGATGAGGGTTAATTGGATTTAGCTTATCAGATTCGAGCCGGGGACTTATTTACAGCCGATATTTCGCGAGTGGGCCGCTCGCGTATGTTCGTGACAATGTAGCAAATTAGGTTGCTCCGTCTTGCCTTTTATAACCCGACGACTCCGACGGGCATTCCAACGGCACGAGCTCGCCATGCAACGCGAATTAATGGAAACAAGCCGCGGCATGCCGGTACGCGTTCTGACAAACCGGAACGTTTTGCCGATCCGCGTCTCCGTCCCCCCTTTCCGCACCGCGGCCCCGGCGATTCCGGCGCGTTTGGATTAACCGATTTCGTGTTCTCGCGCGCGGAAAAGTGTAAAGGGATAGAGACGTGGCACCTAATGTCGCATTAACATTTGTAACGCGTCCTGTTCGCCACGAATGCCGACGATGTTAAATATATCCACGGCATTTCTGAGACATTCCCCTCGCGACACTTGACATTTCTTAACTATCTCAAGACAGATCGAATAGATAATAATTAATAAGTATCGCTTAACGTTTATATTCTAAATTTTTATACTTTAATTGTCTTACTGAAGGAAGAGAGGATGTTAAAATTATTATCGGAGCTGTTTCTTAATTAAAAAAAATATTCCCGCAGTTACGCGGAATATAGGCTCCCAAGGGAACCTTGAAAAATCACGTCGCACACCCGATTCGAATGACTGAAATTAAACCCGCTCTGTGTCGTTATCGCGATGGCGGTTAATTCATTGAATTGAATGAGAATTCGTCGCCTGGTGGACGATTACAGCAGCCGTGATTGCCCCGTCGGTCGCCGGTGGTTCGTTCGGTGTAAATGCCGTTTCTCGAATCAGGTTTAAAAATTTGCTCTCACGGGCAATGGCAGTGACATCGTCGCGGTCTTGTAAAGAGTTAACTTTACCTCAAATTGCCTAACGACTTCGCCTCTCGGCTTCGATGAGCGTTCCAATGGCACGAGTTCACCCGGCGACAGAATAAATGGAAACACGACGGCACGCCGTATGCACTGATAAACCGGAACATCCGTTCAATGCACCGTTCTATTCACATGACTGCCTCAGCACATTCTACACACATCAAACGATTTAATCCCGACGCTCGAGCGAATCGACATTAAAAAACAAAGACTTGTGCTCGTCACAAATTTGTATATTCAAATTTTTTTTTTTTTTTTTTTTCTCGATTCTTTGTATATAATTTATTAATAATTCTAACATGAGCTATTATTAAGTAAGCGATACGTAAAGAGAAAATAATGTATTACTTTGCGCGTGTTGAATTATTAAACGATTTTATTCGGAAATTCTTTCTGCTATCATTTTGTAAGGGACATTACGATTTCTTAACGAATTCTATCGTCGTTTATAAAAATGCAGGCTGACCGGACAAAGTCTGTCTTCGCGACGTGGTAAAAAAAAGAAAAAAAAGAAAAAAAAAATTCCTTTGTGCGCCCCGCGCCTTACATCAACTTAATTTGCGCGCGAACACCTTTAGCGCTGTCGAAAAGCGTTTCCAGACCGTAAAACGGCACCTTGCCGAGCGTTTTTCACGACTTAAATCGGTAAGATTGTAGTTGCTAACAAAACGCCAAGTACTCCCGACGTCATCGTGGACAGGCTAACGACTTCTCCGCTTGACTTTAATGGACATTCCACGGCACGATTTTACTCGGCGATTTGAATTAATGGAAACACGCTGGCATCCCATTTGCACTGATAAAGCGGAACGTCCTCGCAGATCTTCCCTTTTCTCTCTCTCTTTCTCTCTCTTTCTCTTCCTTTTCCGCACTTTTCTCTTTCTCTGTCTCGCTCGCCCGCCACGTGCGTACCTCTCTATCATCTTCGGTCGATTCCAAGCGCGTTTCACATCGCGTCACGATGCCAACGTATTAAGCGATTACGGCGTTAGCTTTAACGCAGGCTTAAGCTCGCGCGCGCGAGCGTGCGTATTAATCGCGCGGATGGTCTCGCGCGAGCGCCCAAAGCGTATCCGCCGCGAATTCAGTTAAAGCGCGGAAATCGATGTGTGATTACAGCCGGGAAACAAACAATCATGATATAAAGTCCTGTGTAACGGTTTCGGATCGCTCGAAGTCGTCGTCACCTGAAGAGATGTCTCGAAGACATCTTGACGAAGAACGTTAAGTTGAATTGTTGCGATAAAAGTTTCTTTTTGCGATAACTTTGTTCTTTTTCTAAATGTTCGGAAAATGCTTCTTTTTTTTTTTTCACGTATCGTTTTATATAATAGCTGCATTACGCGGGAACAGATTTCACGCATTCTCCGTTCATTTAATTCATATAAATTTTTAACGTCACCTTATCAGCCGCGCGTACATTAATAAGGGGACAAAGGTACAGGAATATTAGAATTATAGCGTTACGGAGTGTCGACCGGGATGCGCGACATTATTTATAATACGCAGTCAGCAGATCGGGAATGGTAATTCGCGATATCCGGAATGCAGACGTGTCGAGCCCGCACTCGAGAGTCGTCCCGATAACGATCGTCATGACGATTAATCTGGTGCCCGTAGAAATCGCTAGAGGTGACGTGGCGACAAGGGCGGGCATAGCTCTGCCGGCGTTAAATTATTTCTGACGCAAATTAACCGGCGGAGAGCGGATAAAGCAACGCGCTTGCGTGCGGGCGAAACGCAACGAGACAGAAGCGAGGAGGAAGCGAAGCAACCGGGAGAGCGAAGAAGCTGAAGCGAGATGGACAGCGCGCGGTAATCCGACTCACGGTATTGTTTCACCGACGGAAGTCGCTCTTTTTATTACGAGACACTTCCGGCGCCGTGCGGGAGGCAACGTCGACGTCCCTGTTTACAAAATGTACGCACCACGTGCGTGAATGCACGCTTCCGTGAACTCCAGCGCTCTCGACGATTGTCAGGTCGACGCAATTTCTTTTTTCTACTTAACAAACGTTTTTACTTAGTAACTTTTCCCCTTTTTTTCGTATCTGGCAGAATACTCCGAAAGATAATTACCACATCTCATTTTCAACGCGTAATTATTTCACTTGGGCAATTTTTTTTTTTTTTTTTCTTAACGTCACGCTATTTTATTACATCATTTGCGCGATATAATTATAGAGTCTAGGAATCGTCAAGAGATTAGTCCGTGGCTGAAAGATTATTAAACCAAAGACGTCTTGCGTAACGTACGTTTCACGTCAGCAGCGATTTATCTGAATATAGAGGGGACCGTTCGCTCTCCATTTCGGTCGGGCAAGAAATACGCTCGAAATGATCTTTCGATTTACGTGCGATCGGGGAGTGCGGCGGGGCACGCAATCTTCCGCGTGGCAACCGCGGCGTCGTCCCCCGTAATCAAGGTGACCACGTTAATTTTTACAACCGACGAGGAATTGGTGGTGGAAGAAAATCGGCGCGGCGCGCCATGTCGCGGAGCGTGCACGAGTGCGTTTCTGTCGCTTCGCTGGCCTAATTGCGCCCCACGAATTCCGGTAATTATCATAATTGCCCGGCGGCCCCGTCACGCCCGAATCGAGACTCGGTACGCTCTATAGGCACGGTCATTTCGCGATGTGGTCGCACAGCCGGCGAGACTCCGTTTCTCGTTTTGTCTCCACGGCGCGTTGCGCGTCTCGTATATCGATGCCGGTTTTCGTGCGCGTCTTTTGCGCCCGGCAATTTCCGAAATGAGAGTATAATCGCCCCACGATCGGCCCCGCGTTGACCATCCGGACGCGCGGAGACTGGTGTTTATACATCACGTCGGTGATACGGGTCTTGCCGTGCACATTGAAACTTAATATAAGCCGGCAATTAACGCGCAATGAGATAAGACTTGAAGCAAAATTATATGTAAACCTGCTAAACTTAATTTTAATACGCTGCAATTTGCGAACTATTTTTCTCATACTTAATTACTTTTTCTGTCCGACGCAATTTGTATAATTTATTCTGGCGCTCGCGCAGACTGGATAACGCGCATTCACGGACTGCTGAGGCACGGGGATTGACATTTGACCTGGAACGAAAACGCTCGGGCATACACGTGTTGGAATTAATTACTCGAGCGAGCGCTATTTGTATAGCAGAGAATCAAAACGATTGATCAAACGTTGCTACGGAATCGATCAATCTATAATCTGTACACGCGTTTCGCTGGGAGTTATAAATTTACACCGGCTATTAAAGGGGTCTACCGAACCTTATCGTTCATTTATAACTGTCTGCTAACGTCTCATTAACCTCTCGCTTCCCGGAACAAAATGCGAAGAAGATAGAGTCACTGATCTCGAAATATCCGCGAAAGCTAAACAGCGAGAGAGAACGGGGGCAGGAAAACGAAGTAGAAATAGGGGAAGTAGCCGACGGACAACAGATACGTTCTGGTTGAGAAATCCGAAATGCTTTCGCGTAAACGTGGAGCGACTGGACGTCGCGATAATTAATTAACAACGCGGTCAAAAAAAAAAAAAAAAAAGAGGTAAAGTCGCTGTAGAAAGGAGAAAAACGTTTGCAAATAATTCAAGATTATTTTAAAATCTGAACAGACTAAAGTATGAACGACTGGCCCGTCAAGGATATAATACGCGTGTGCTCGGCGCACTTTTATCTTTATTTTGTTAATTTTTTGAGATCAAACAACCTCGGTCCGTGATCGATGTTACCTCGTTCTCGCGAAAGCAAAGCGTCAGCTTGCCAACGTTAATTATCCCGGAAATTAATTACCGGCGACAAATGCACCGGCAATATTGTGCCGGTTGCCCTCGGAAAGCACGTCCGATGCCGGGCACGCCACATATCGAGCTGCTTTTCCGCAAAGACACATTATAAGTTTTTTCTCTGGGGTTAATTTCGCCGGCGATAGCGAAATCCTTTCCTTCCCTCCCCTACGATCCTCGCCACCCCGGTTCGCTCTGGCTTTTATTCCAGCACCCTCGTCCCACCCTCGGTCAGCACGAACTAAGAGCGGCTAAGAGTCGGTAGGAGCGTCTCTATGGTTAATTAAACGCATAGATCACCCCCTCTCTCGCAATCTCCGTCGACTCACCCTCCGACTACCCACGCCAGACTTTCTTCAGCAACCCCACGAACACGCGCGCACTTGTTCCGCGTTATAAGCGCGCGCCCGCGCGCGCGCCTGGCTCCTTTGTAGCGACGGTACCGTAAAGAAATTTCTCGGCGAATTTTTCACATATATGGTTGCTGGATATACGATTATTCGTGAGTACGGTTACGTGTGTCGGTATGCGGGAAGGGGGGAATGCTTTTGATCATTCGGAGATCGTAACTTTGATAATGCATTTCGCGAAATTTTTCAAGAGAATTTCCTTCAAATCTGTTTGTTTTATTCGCACGTTTGCAGAAAGTTTATTTAATTTCGACGCGCGGACTTCGGAGAGAGACAATGTACGAAGAAAAAAAGAAAGAGCGTGCGCGCGAGATCTTTAATTGTTATTTTTTACGCAATTAATTACGTTAACCGAACCTCGAATCCGCGCTTCGTTGCACGGTTTGTTTGCCGAACTGCGCCGTGAAGAAAGCACGTTTACGCTCGGGGCCCCTTTTTACGTGATTTCGCGAAGGAGATCGCACACTATGAACTTCCTTCTCCACGCCCACGTGATGTAAACGAAGAAGAAGAGGGAAAGCCCTCCGGTATATACCGGTTCCTCAAGAAGGCGTAACCTCGGCCTCAAACTACCGTCCACGCTCATTATCGTTTATGCCCGTATCTCAGTCGTCGATTCGTCGCCTCTTCGGCTGGATCGATCGATCGAACACCCCTCGTTACCCACTGATCGCATAAGTATGGCATGCCTCACATATACATATATGCATATACGTACAAGCCTCCGCTTATCAAGCTTGACAACGCTTCAAGGTAAAAGAGAATCGACCGACTATTCTGATTAATTCTCGATAGATTTATGAGAAAATTGTTAAAGCTAGGTCTTCGCGTGCGCTATTTTTTGAAAGCTCTTAATTTGTTCGCGCTCGCTTCTCTCCCCGTCCTCCTCTCCCGGCTAAATAATTTTTTAGCCGAAAAAAGATATTCAACTCGCTGAGCGATAATAATAGTTGATTAATATTGAAATAAATGTCAGTTGGCTACGTTCCTGTATCAAAGAAGTGCCGGTGGTATTAGTAGCGGCACACACGTATATACATATATGTATGTATAAGAAGTCCCGAAGAAAACGAAGGAGGAAAAGAAGGTGGCGGCGGAGGAGGGTAGCCGGCGGAGCAGAGGATATTCTTATGAATCGATGAAAGAACGAGCATGCGCGCCGGAATCTTAATAACTCATGCGATACCATCCTCTGGCACTCACCCGCCCGGCGTTCTGTTATCCAACCACCCCTACGTTATCAAGCGTCCCCCCCGTCCTCCGCCCTGTTGCCCGCGGTAGAATACGCCGTAGTAACATGCAGGGGTGGCGTAAACACGAGAGCCGGACATTCCTTTCGTATTTGCGCGAATATTTCGTCACCGACCGCGGAAACCTTTTCGCGTTAGTCTTCATTACACGCACGAGACATCGTCAGAAATCTTCGGCCACTTCCCGAAATAAAACTCGAAAAGACACGTTAGGAAAAGTTTTTTTTTTTTTTTTTTCTTTTCTTTTCACGCAGACTCACGATAAGATATTTTTTATGATATGCCTTTGTAAATGTTATTACTATTTTTTTTTTTTAATATTACATAATTGTTTAACTAATTTATATATAGAGCTTATTGTAAAATTTATTCTTAGTCTAAAGAAATTTCTTCTCTCAGATAAAGGAACTGACGATATTCTCGTGATACGCGGGATGTGCATATACGGAGTAAAGGAAGAGAATTTGTCGTTCGAAGGAGACACGCCGGGCACCTCGCGCTCGTATATCCAACGGCTGGCAGCGCGGTGGGGCGCAAGGGGGGAGCACGCGAACAAATTAGCCCTCTATCTGAAACAACTTCTCGGAATAGCCGTTACTCACACGGACGAGGATCGGGTCCATATTGCCGGGGCGAAACGAAACGGCCGAGAGTGCGCCGTACGAGGAGTCGAAAGCTGAAGGAGACGGAGGTGGTGGTGCGAAGGAGGCGAAGGCGAGCGCCGTGGAAAGAAATAAAAGAGCCTTCGCGTACGAGGCATTTCGAATTTCCAGGCTCGAGATCCGGAGAGGGTCGCGGGACCGGCGGGTCGCCTGTATCTGGTCAATCCGTGGATAAGCGGGTCGTTCGAACGGTGTTGAACAGGAGTGAATATTTATACGCGTGGATCCTGCCTTCGCACCTTTTTTGCCGTTGTTGTCGTCGTCGCCTACCTCGCGTTTGCACCTTCGGGCCTCGGCCAGCGGTATCTTCTTGATTACCCGGTCCTAATTAATTCCTCAGGGTTTATCTTTATTTTTACCACGCTACGTAGCCGCCAACCACGCGGCGGTTGGACAGACCGATCGTTCGTCCGAGCTAAGGTGGAAAGAGGGATGACGGTCGCGAATTAAGGGAAGGAGGGACTGAAACGGGTATGGTCATCGACTCCGTCAGGAACGTTCTGAAGACGCGACGGGCCACTGTCGACATTTTACAACTGATTGCGTGAGAAGCGTTACACGGTGACACGATCACGTAGTTTGTTATAAATTCTCTTAGCTTTTTTACGACGAGCGTAGCTGTCTCGCCTTGTGGCAATCACCTGCGCAGTCTTAAAGTGCTTTAAGTACTGAACTACCAGCTGATTTTAATGTTATTTTTTATTATTTTTTATTTTTTTTTTTAATATTATTAAATTTTTTTTTATAATTAAAATTATGATGTTACTTGAGTTTATAAATCACTAACAAGAATGCTGCGATAAAGAGTCAGCCAGATATTAATTGACTTATAATTTTACTTCGAAAGGTAAAAGCCAGAACAACTAATCGTTCGATCAAATTATCAAAGTCACGGAAATGCAATCGGATTTTTCTCAATAATCTAAACACGCTTCTTAACTTTTTCCTTCGGCCTCGTAGGCGTCGTCGGAAGACGTCACGAAGAGACTTAGGTCACGGCCGAGCCTTCGTCTTCGACAAGCGATTCGGACCGTGCTATAGAGGTGCAAGTCGAACGTACTCGTATCATACAGCGGGAACGCCACACACATGAATCCTTCGCGGTAATAATAGTCATACCGCTAACAGAAGTAATTCGCGAAATAACAAGTGCTTTCATCAGCCGACTGATCAATTGGCACTGAAGGTTCTTCAATCAATCGTTAATGGATAATGTATAGTCAATTTTCTCCGAACGCCATATTTGCACCAGATAATAACTATTTCTATTTCGAGATTAGTACTTCTGCAATCAATCGAGCGCATAACGATTTAGCATTTCGCAAGGCGATTAAATACCGATTCGCGCCGATCGTACATCATCTCGGTAAAATTTTTTCCGATATCCTTATTACGAAGTACGCCTGAAATATCCCCGGCGAAGGAGTAGTCTTTAACGGTTAACGAGGACGTTAATATTGACGGTACGATCTTCTTGATGAGCGTGGTAACGAGATGTAGCCGCGCGTCTCTACGGGACGTACGTATCATTTTTAAGCGCCGGAAATGAGTTATTAGCGGCCGCGCGGCGTGTACTCAATTGTCCTGATTTGGAAACCTCTGATCCGGCCCTCCTCCTGACAGACAAATTTAAGTCACTGCGCTTCCGTGCCGCCGATCATTACTGTCGGCAACCTTCCACTACGGGGACAGTCCGATAAGGTAACATCATATTTGAATCGAATCACCGGCGCATCGACAAGACAAGTCTTCGCTTTAAAATCATTTCTCGCGCGATCGATTATCGGAAATTAACTTTTTTGTCAAGTGCTTTGCGAACTGTCATACGGAATAATAACATCTTAAAATTTCGAGATAATATTTACGAGAATTTACGTTAATTTTTCTTTCTTTTTTTTCTTTTAAGATAATTTTCAAGATGTTATAATTCAATATTACACTTTTAATAATGTAATTTGTCATGCATTAATTAATAAATATTGTATATCAGTTTCACGTTTGCCTACTCTTTTAATTTTTCGATTATCGTAATTACTATACTGGCTGCTTCTCTTTTATCTTAACTATTTCCTATCCAAAATCTCCTTGAGGTAGTAAAAAAAAATTACGTCTGACGTTAACCCGTTTCTATGTTTATATTTCACGCGATTATATTACCGAAATCCGCCAAAGCGGTCCTACGAGCCTTCGAATTTACCGCGACGCTCGGCTCTTAATTATCATAACGAGCGCGTAAATTATCCGGCCAGCCTGCCAGCGGCGGTGCTTTAAATTAGATTTTAATTAATTTACACGGTTACGATCGCGCGCTTTTATCAGATCCGCGCTGTGTACGACGACGCACTTGAAATTCCGAGGACGAGGGCACTTTACGGCGCCCTAACGAAGCCACCTGCCTAGCAGCTCTGTCCACTCTGTTAATTTTAATCAGGTGAGACGCTTTCTCGCGAATTAGAGGGGGGGCAGAGAGAAAGAGAGAGTAAGTGAGCGAAAAAGAAAAAGCGAAGGTTCGTGGGATGGAAAGGCGAGAAAAGAGTTGCCGCTCGTAAAAGACCTCCGTATCGAAGTGTCGTCGTACTGGCGGAGTCGCTTGGGAACGCCGAGCACGATCAAATGAATCAACAGAGACAATTAATAGCCCGGCAACGGCCTTGGAAGAGCGTCGGGACGCCGCCACCCCCGTTGGCGAACAACAGATCTATCTATACGTACTGGGCACACACATCCGAGGGGTGTCGGAAACGTTAGGGTCTATTTCTTAACACGATTCAATCTGCATACGATAATGCACTGATTATTTACCGCGAATATACATATATACCAATCTAAGTATACACCCGAAGCAGACTGAGCTATCTGCAAATAAAGATTTAAATTTAAATAATTATTGAAATTTTATTAATATACTTTTCTGGTAAAATTTTTCAATTTTATGCAAATAAATCTTATCCGTCTGCGACGGTGTTTAAATTCAGATGTTAAAAAAAAAAAATTACATTTAATTAATATATTTTATTTTTGGCAAAACGCGTCTTAACGTTGACAGTATCACTGTCAAGATTTCCCGTTGTGAAAAGAGCACTTAGTACACAAATTTCGCAAATCCACGAGCCGACGGGCCACAGAAGGGAAAATCTCTGCTCATTTAACCAGCCTAAGGGTTCAACCCTTCCGACGTTTCCACCCTCCGACAATATTTAATGCATGTTTTAAGCGTAATTAAATGGCAGAGGGTTTACCGTCTGCGACCACGGCCGCCCTCCCACGCAAATTATCGCATTTAACTCCCTCCTCGTCAACCAACCACCTCTCTCCTTTCTCTTTCGTCCTGATCTCCCATCGGTTGTCCGCCACAGCGACGGTATTTCAGGGCGGCTTCGCTAGTCATAATGTACTTTTCATTAGCTCCGCACCCCTTTCGCGGCGCACATTCAACCCTGGAATATTCATCGCCTCTCACAACCCTTTCCCTTAGAAAGTTCAGCACGCGCGCTCCGTAATTCCCACGGACTCAACAGGTTTTAATTACCATCGACGCCTCATCGATAAACCGACTACAAACGACGGTCGACGGTGAAATTCAATTTTTTTCCAGCCTGGCAAAACGGTCCGTAATATTTTTAATATTCGCGAGGCTACAATTATTTAATCATCGTTATAAATATTGCACGATATTTTATGGTCACGCGCGTGAAAATTTTATTATAACGAATACAAAGCTCGCTGAGTGAAATAGAGTGTTAATTTATTCAATACGAATGGAAAAATGGATGAAAAATAGTCTGCACTGAAAGTCGCTCTTAAAATTACCGTGAATTAATAAGCGTAACGTATTAATTTTGTAACAGCTTTATAAAGCATACGATCTTTTTAATTTTATTACCTAGAATTTATTGGGAATCACTTTGGTATTTGTTATATATATTTTTTTTTTTTTAATTCCGCGAGACACTATGTTAACGTCGCTTCGTATCACCCACGCGGCTTTATAAAATCATTCTTTATGATCCTCGCGGAGCTCCGAAGCCAAGAATAACCCTTGCTTTGCATCTCACCTGTTGCTCGACAACCCTCGACACTCCCGATGCTGGCGCTTCAACGGGGGTGGCTAATTAAAGAGTCAGACGGTGGCTGGTTTCGCGGCAGCTTAATACCCGGCACCTTCTACCCTTCAAGCGGCGGCGGCTTCGCAATCCCTCTCCTCGTTTTCTCTCTATTTGCCGGGGTTGGGACACGGGCCGCGACATCCGCCGTCCTCCCGCCCTTTTCCCGCACTCCTCCCCCCTCTCCCGGCCATCGTTTCTCTCGGTTTCACGGACTCGGAATTAATTAGCAACTCCGGTTAAACAGGGGACGGACGACGCCGCGGCGACTCATTTAGGGGATGTTTATTTTAACTTCAGTTTCCCACAGCGCGGTCTTCTCTCTTATCCGACCTGGTACTCCCGGCGGCTGGTGACTTTTTTATTACTTAATTAACTTTCCACCCCGACTTTCTTTCCTCCCGTGTCACCGCTTCTTTAGCCGCAACACAACCGTTGCTCTTCCCGCACTCTCTCCCATACCATTCCCCGTAACTGTCTCCTGTTTCCCTTGACATCATCTTTTACGCAATAAATTCTTTTAACCCGTTTGCAATTTTTCCTAATAGAAATTTTTCCATGCGCTACGTTATAGCTAACGTTGCATTAATCCACATTTAAAAATGAGACATGTAGAATTTTTACCGTGCTCGACTGCTGCCGTTTATCCGCCAAACGCGAATATCTGCCGTTCGATGTAGACTTGTCGACCGCGTGCGTGATGCTCGTTCGGTGCGCAGCGAAGATACGCGGGGGAGTGATGGGGACAATTTTCGCGCGAGCCTACTCGTATAATTGAAAATAATAAAATTATTCTACAGCGATAATTAAAGATCACGCCGGGAAACGTATTAAGCATCGCTCACGTTCGAGCGGCTCGTCGAAACCGATCCTCGGGGAGTCGTATGTGCCCTCTTCCCGACGAGCTATCCTCTCTCTATCTTTTTCTCTTCCCCGGCGCAGTTCGGCCGCAATTATTTCCTCGTTATTTTTCACCGTGCGAGCGACTCGCGACCCGCTGCCTAATTATCGCCGTGAAGATAATCATCCCGCTGGACCGACCGCCTCCCTGCCGCCGCCATCGCCGTCGCCGCCGCCGCCGCCGGGGCGACCGCCTCGTCTTCGAGAAGAGGGCCCCGGAGAGAACCCTGTAATTATAATACCAGCGTCGAATGCGAGTCCCGGGCACGGCGGCGATGGTGCGAGCGAGAGGTAGAGAGGACGCGAATCGTTTCTCGCGAAATTGCTTACGGCTCTCCGCATTTCTGCACGTGAAACCCTTGCAACGCAACGCGTGGCCGGGCGAAGCTTTGCCGGACGGAGCCCGGCGCGCACGGGAACGCTCGGCTTGCGTGCCGCGGCACTGAGGACACAGCAAATTAGGTGTTAGAGAGCCGCGAATTTACGAGGTGACTTTTTTACGTGCGCGCGAAGAGTCCCGCCGAGAGTAGCGGACTTCAAATCTCTCGTCGTTTCACCAATGGCACTGTCGGCCGACGGACGTCCGACCTTTTCTCTCTTTTGTCGAATACGTTTCCGCAAGGATCGCGTTCTCGGAATATAATTAGGGAACGTAGGGGTCTCGGGGAAAGAAAAAAAAAGAAGAGGAAAAAACAAAAAAAGAAATGAATTTAGCAAGCATCTCGTTAGCTCGCTAGTCGTAAGATTTATTTTACGACTGATATTTCTTTTATCAGCATCTGTATTATTATTGTATCCGAGGTAATTAGAGATAAATGTAACTGTGCGAAATCACATGGATTAAATACGCGAAAGTGCAGCCTTGTTTTACTTTAAAAGAAAAACGCTTCGCTGTACAAAGAGGTAATCATAAATCAATTAATTCGGCTAAACGTCAATGTATTAAAATCGTTTAAGCAGTCGACGATTAACGAGGGGTTTAGCAGTGAAGCTTTTAACTTCCACGATACTAAGACCGGAAGCTCAACTAATTAATTTTGCCTGTAGAAAGGAATCCCCTAGCGGGAATTGACTGCACAATTAAAAAAAAAAAAATTGGACGCTGGAAGGTGACGAGAAAGAAGAAGAATGAGTAAGAAGTAGCTGGGGGAGGGGTGAGGGATCGGGATTATTTCGTTATGTCTCGCGGCGAGCCGGGTCGTCCGGCAATTAGCTCTCCTATAATTATCTCCCTCGGTCTTATTAGCTCATTCCACTCGAAACACTGTTTGCGTTGATTAGGGGACAAAGTAATATCCGGTAACAAAGTAGAATATTTTTCCGTTCTGTTCATCCTACTGATACTTCAAACAAATAAAAACACTTAATTACAGGTCATTTGGTAAATGAATGTAAATCAGCGTATAATAATTTTTGTAACGTCAACGGAAGCGGGAAAAAAACGTGGAAAAAGCGGTAAAAGATATTCGAGGGGATACTTATTACTTGCAGAGACTGTATTTCGATCGTTTCGTTGCATAAACCTTTTCCTCGATAAATAAAAAAAAATTGAAATTAATCTAGGTGAGATATAACAAATCGTGTATACGGTGAAGAAAGAATATTCTAAAAATTTTTATGCTGCACATATTTGTGACGCGAGATAACTTGTGAATTAATAGAAGAGAGCTCTGGGCGTCTATTTCTTTAGAAAAGGCTTAACCCAGATCAACGATAAGCTTATTGTTCGAAATGTCAAAAATGTCGGAAAGATTTTAATAGATTAATATAAATGCGTTGACGTTACCGAAAGATCTTTTACTGCATCTTTCTTCTCGGTAAATCTGCATAACGAAGTAGAAAGAACGCGCGAGTAGAAGAAAAGTTTAGCCGAATAACGGACGTCTTTTCGTAAATCACGGCATTCTTCCTAAAGGAAAACTGTTTTTCCATAATTATTTCCTTAAGAACTTTAATTTTTGTTCTTTCACGAAAAATCTCGGTGGATGGATTTTGAAAGATATTATATGTTCAACAAAGGAAGCCTCCGAGTTCCTTAAAAGCCGCTTTCAATCTACGACCCCACGAACCTACTCCCGGTTGGTTCCTTTTGTTTTTTTTTTTTTTTCTTCTTCTTTTTTTTCGGCATCCGCTCCCTCGCGCGATTGTTATCACGAAGACGGCACCTAAGACGTGGCACCTAAATAAAACGCGACGGTTCCGCCACCCTTGACGAGCAACCAGGAACCCGGGAGTCTCTTCCTTTCGCATTTGCCACGTTTGGCAAAAATTACCGCGTGAATAATGACTCCTCGGGTTACTTTAACCCCGAGCCGCTGCGGTTAGAGAGAAACGTAATCACCGCGTTTAATTCTCTCTTCACGGATAAACGTCGTCGCGTTTCACATTCGCTCAACGAGCCGTTATGAAAAACCTTTTACCTCACTTTTTTTCCATACTTTTCGTGCCGCATTTCTATTATCATTACGCGCGAATCGTTTTGCAACATATCTGCGCTACGGGCAGCGAGTTAACTTTCCCACACAGCGCGCGTATCGGTTCGTCGGTCTCGCGGCGCGTATTTATCACTTTAATTCTTGACGCTAGGTCGAATTTCGCGGTGTCGCTTAACAATTAGCGCCGATACATCAAGTCTCGCGCATGCCATTAATCTTCATCAATGGCATCAGCATTCCTTCCTCTCTCGATACGTCCGTATCTTACCGTCCGCCCGCAGGTTGATCGAACGTATCGTTTCGGCGTCTGCTATGTCAATTTTCGACCTCAGGTAGGAGCAGGTATTTAAAAAAAAAAAAATAAAAATTGTCTAAATTCTTAAAGAAACGACGCGGAAAAATTTATGATAGATTACGAATTCTCAGACGCGCAAGGATTTTAGTTTGACCAAAAAAAAAAAAAATTTTGCAGCGCATTGTGATTTTAATTAACAAAAAGAAAATTACACCGTTCCGCCCATGCGTCATTGTCGCGATTGCCAGAATTCTCCTTTTGTCACGATTCCCCTCGCGGATCGTGGTCCCCCGCGGAACTACCCCGTTCTCGTGATCACGGTCAAGATTTCGCGGGGTCACGTATTGCCACGTGAGAATGCGGCTCGACGACGAGGTCCGCGCGCCGCTGTGCTGCGCGCCCGTGCGCGGTTGGTTTAAGCGCGATTAATCTTCGTTAAGTAAGCAAGCAAGCGAGCCCTTCCACTTCCATTCCGTGCGAACGCCTCGCATACGAGATACGCGCTCTCACACACGTGCACACACGCGCACACCATCGACACCTCGCGTATGGTGCACCATGAGTAGCGAAGCATCTTGTCCGATCCCTCTCTGACCGTCTTTCTTTCTCTTCCCTGCGCCTCTTTCCTTCTCAATCTTTCTCTCTCTCTTTCTCTTCATTTCTTTCAGCCGTCGTATCTCTTTCTCGCGTCCGCGCCCGTTTAGTTATGCCTGAGCCCCGGTGTGTGTACACACACCGGGGCGCTGATTAAATCTGAGTAATTAAGGGAGTTAACCTCGACTTAACTTGACTTAACGCAGTCACGCCCGCTTGCCCACCCCTCATATTTGCGCCGTTTACACGCGTTTTACATTGTTCCAGCAGAGAGAAGAAAGAAAGAGAGAGAGAGAGAGAGAGAGAGATGTCGAGAGGGAAAGAGGTGCGTACTTCCACCCGTCGTCATCCTCCTTCGTCTCCTTCTTTCTTCTTCGCCCTCTTTTGCTGTCCCGCGCTTCCTCGCGTATGCATGCACGCACGCACGCTCGATTCACAGTTAATTGCTATGCAACGCTAATTACACAGCTCGTGCCCGACAGAGAAAAGAGTGCGCGCCGTTCCCGATGCAAATTAAATGCGTGGGCTCCCAATCGCGCCGGAGAGTTGCGCGAGCAGCGAATTGAACTTTGTTGGCTGTCGAGGAAATAGCGATTGGGCGTTGGTTAATTAGGGTCTCCGTGGTTTAGCGGACGTGATTAGTGTCCGTCGGGACGCGCGCGTAATGGCCGCGTAAGATTTATTTCCGTCCGCCGTGGCGTGTGACACGCATCGAACGAGGCTGTACACGCGGTTATAACGCCAGGCCGATTGTGTAAGTTTTAATCAAGACCGCCGCCGATACTTTCACGTCCAAGCGTAGCGCGGAAGTCGCGCAAGAATGTAATTCCCGTGTAATCTAATAATATAATTAGCCCCGACTCTCCGAGCGTATTAACGTTGGAAAGGAGTTTCCTCCACGACAAATTTGCGGCCTTTTGTACCATCGCGCTAATGTATCTGGTAACGTTTCTCAATATTCCCCCGGTGTCTAACGATCGTGGAAATGCTGAAGAGGTAGATCCGGCGGAGAGGAATTATTCGCGATAATTGAAGTACGCTTAACAAGTCGGTTCTCGCTCGCAGCTGCCTCGGGATCGATGTCGCAACGCGCGTATTCGCGATCGCCGTGGACCAAGAGCTCTCTCCTCGCCCAGTTCGACTTTTATTTCTCCGCGAGTTTCCGGAACGATGTCGTCACCCTTTTCGAAAGCATCCTGCTTAATAATCGCGCAGCTTCGACGATTCAATCTGCTCGCGGAAGACGCGCGCGGAGTGAAACGCTTCGTCCGACGCCGGCCTTATGACCCGTGCGTGCATTCGCATAAACGCGCGATTCCGCAACGACGCGGCGCAGCGCGACGCGGAACGCAGCGGAGTAGCGCGACGCGCATGGGTTCCGCTCGCGCTCGAGCATAGGAGAGGTGGCTCGCCTAATTAGCCCGGTCGAGTATTTCCGTCGCGTGACGTCACGTGAGCCCGTTCGCCTGGCCCGCGGCCAGCCTCTCTGCCGAACTGTAAACCATATTCACACCCACGCTACACAATTAGCCCGCGCCTCACAACCCGGGGAATTATAATATCCGCGGAACCGCGCCGGTCGCTCGCTCGAGTCCGCGCGCGACGTTCTCGACCGCCGCGCAAAAGCCGCGGATAGAAACGAACGATATATTCCTCAACAATGATCGTGACGTAAAAAAAGAATAAAGGAAAATAAAAAAAAAAAGAAGAAAAAAAAAACAAGGTACAACGTTCCGTCTTCGAAGTGCGCTTTGTAGGTACTCCAGCGGAGGTATAATTGTCTCGTTGGTAGCATCTATGATAATATTTCACCGTGGCGTACCGTGGCATATCAATTATTGACGCGATAACTATAGCGCTGGGGAAAAAAGTTGTGCCTCGCCATTACAATAGACCGTCGTAAGAGCGACATCGGGTAACGCTGAACGTGGAATTGTCTTATGTATTTTTCGCAGATGTCTCCTTTTTCCACCTTTTCCCTCCCTCCCTCTTTGAGACAATTGCGTCTGGATGTTGAGAGGGAAATAAGAAGTCGCGGAGAGAGATTTTTGAATTTTCCTCATGGCACCACTGGCGACGGCGACTCTGCCACGGATTTCGTCGTAATCTCACCTACGCCTTCCCTCCTGGTGCCGCGCGTCGCGCGAATACCAAGTTTCTACTGCATTCACCGTTCCTCTTACCGCTTTCCTTCTCCGTACGCCGAGCACCCCCGACGACGACCTCGAGACGCAAATATGAACGCGCACGAGAGCCCATAACGTCGCGATCGTTTCGCGATTGCGAGAACTCTCCGATTTTTCTGGCGCAAATTGCAATCGTGAATTTTCAGATGTTTACAAACGCACGATTAATCAGTATACTTTTTCTGAAGGAAACTTTTTTTTTTCTTTTAGTTAAAGAAGCTATTTCAACGTACGATGTATATATATTTTTTTTAATTATCTAATGAGTTTTACGTTTGAGAAAATTATTAAATAATTGTCTAATATTAAGCTGAGTCGCAACTTAAAGAAACGATAATTGATGAATTGCTTCTTTGATGTGAAGGGCTTGACTGGAAATCTCTTAAATTACACGCCGGCTTATTTTTAGTATCCCATGACATTCTGATTTAATCGAGCCAAATCTTGATGGAGATTGATGGATTTTAATGTCCGTTTCGTCTGTTTTCTAGATTGATTTAATCTATTATTTTAGTCGCGTATCGTATTGTGTCATACTCTAAGTCGGTTTGGGCTACTTTGGCATGCTCTCTCGTTTAACGTTTGGCTTCTCGCATAACGTTGCTTTGTTTCAACTCGCTAATTGATATTTTACGCACATTATATAATACTCTAAATTTAAAGGAGGTACCGAGCGATGAAATATGTAATTTAACATCGTAGTTTTTAATTAATCTCCATTTAGTAATGTTAAATAAAATAAAAAAATTTTTATCATAATTTTCCGACAAGTTTTGTCAGTTTAATGTATGTGTGCATCAAGTTTAAAAATAAAACCGAAACCTAGACACACTTCTGAATTCTTTTATACGCTTTGCTCAAAACGTAAGACTTGAATCTTAAACGTGTCGTAGTAGGATAGTGTCGTAAAACTGTGGAGAGTAGTGCTATGGAACCGTAGGGGAAACATCCCCTCGAAATAGCCTCCCTATCGAGACATCGAGCACATCGGACAGTGAATGTTACCAATTTTAAAGTTAGAATACCGTTAGAAGCTTGTAAGAGCATTGAAACATCTTCTTGCGAAATGTTCATTAATAAAAAAAATAAAATTGTCATCAAGTTTAAATTGATAATTGGATAGCACAGAATAAATGTGAACGTTGAGATAATCGCGCGAGTTTGCTTATTTGAATAATAAATATTTTACATTAATCTCAATTAAAAGATCTAATTTAAAGAGCACTACTGCAAGAGTAAAGTGACAACATTTGGTCTCACGGTGAACTCCAAAGTGTGACAATCTAAACAACTCGCAAATTGAACCGACGCGAATCGTAGAAGCGTGAATTCGAGACCTGATCAGGCATCGCCATCGCAACTATTGGGAACGCAATTCTTGTCAAGCGGAAGCGTAGAGGTGGGAGGGGGAGAGGGAGAACGACGGGACACCTCGGGGATGGTGGAACTCAAGAGAGTGTGCCCTCGGATCCTTCCGACGCGAGTCGGAGGGATGCGCGGATGAAAGGAGGAGACGCGGCGGGCGTACGCGGGAGAAATGCAGGAAGATCGGGGAGGGTGAAGTGCTCGGGGGCGGAAGTAAGTATTGATTCAGATTCAGCTAGTTAGCTATGCTCAGAGTCGGCACCTACCCCGCCTGGCATCCACCTTCGGCCTTTTCTCCACCGTCTCTTCCATCCTGCTTCTCTCCCCTCCCTCGTTCCCGCGACCTCCGGGTATCTCGCGAGAGGGTGGCCGGTGAGCAGCAGGCGGGAAGATTCTTGGGTGAGATGAGGGCGAGAGCGGAGCTTGGGGAGCGGGGGGTGAGGGCAGAAAAGGGATGCAAAGCAGGAGGGGCGCGGAGAGAAGCGCGTGGAAATCCGCGGAGAGAAACGTAGGTGACAACTTTCCTCTCCGGCAATTTCGTCTACGAACGGAGAACCATCCCTTCCTTCTCGTTCATCCTCCTTTCTCGTTCCTCCTTCGTCTGCCGTTCGCTTCGTTCTCCACTTAGGTGCCTATCGCACCGAATCTCTTTGTATTCCCATGACAACGGGGTGGATGCACTCCAAGTGCAAGCGGATGCGCGATAATGCACAGGTCAACGTTTCGCGAGAGAGCGAGT